>NC_138030.1:27520451-28120451 GCF_964106645.2 Podarcis pityusensis | reverse complement strand
TTCCTGGGAGGTGGGGGAATTCCCTCACCTCTCGCAAAAGCCCACAGAAGCCGCGCAACCCCTTTAAAGAGATCGCGGCTTCTCCTGGCTTTTCTGAGAGGTGGGAGAAGGGACTAATGCGGCCAGTCAGTCCCTTCTCCCTCCTGGAGAAAAGCCCGCAAGAGCGCACGGAGCTTGTGTGCGGCTCTTGGGGGCTTTTCCCGCCTGCCTCCCCCCTGCATTCGCTCCATAGGACACACACACATTTTCCCTTGCTTTTTAGGAGGGAAAAAGTGCGTCCTATGGTGCGAAAAATACGGTAAATTATAGCTTTTTACAGGGTGTTTGTGAGGATAAAATATAGACCCACCAAAATAAATCTAGACACACAGGGGGTTTTTTGGAAATGTTATATTTTTACAAATAGGCAGCGTAGGGCTGCCGTACGTCTGGAATTTCCTGGACATAGCCGGGATTCGTTCGTCGAAAACTTTTGTGTCCAGATTTTCACTCTTTGAAATATGGCAATCCTAATGCAAAGTGAATATGGGCTAGCTGGCAAACATTCAGATAGCTGTTATAGAAGAATTAGTTTCTCAATCAACAAAGGAGATAACATGCTCTTGGAGCAATACTGGTAACTGCAAGAACTCAGTCTTCAGAATCATTATTTACTTTCTAGCTTTAAGTTTCCTTTTTAGTGCTACATACACAAGGTACTGTGCACGCACACACCACATACAGACAGACAGACAAACAAACACACATGAAGTTTGTCTGGTTGCTTGCACAAGAAATGTATCTTCTTGCCATCAATACCGATTAGGTTGGCTATCTTTTCACGATAGAACAAACTAGAATTCCTTTAAGGCTACCTGAGGTTACTCCTTTCATAAATGCTATGCGGAGTAATATTTTTCATAACTATAGCTCCTTTTAATAAATAACTCCTTTTGAAAACCTTCACAACAGTCCTAAAAAGGCCAAGACAAGCCACATGCCACAAAGGTTACATTCTGTCATGAGTTTTTCACACAGAGACTGCACATGGAAACTTCTGCATCTCAGCTCATTCTTTTTTTGACAGACTTCTGCTTATCCTGACAGTTTCCCTTGAGAAACTCTGATCTTTACCATGGAATTGGAGCAAACATCAGTTTCTCTGCGGATTGACGTTTGCTCCAATTCGGTGCTAAAGAGTGGGTTTTCCTGGAGAAAGCGGTAGAGCAACCACTCAGACTTGTGTCTAGAAAGCATGTGACAAGCGGTAAACTACCCAGACCCATGCGTCCTAGGCATGGGATAAGCAGAAGTGTGGCTGAGCCGTAAAGCATTCTATAGGTCATCCTAGAGATGATTAAGGAGTGTGCATTGAGATGCCCTCTTCAGTTAGTGTATTTCCCCTCTTTGTGCCAGCCTGGCAAAATGCCCACCACAACAACTTAGGACATGTGTGAGCATCCTTGCCATGGCTGAGAAGAGCAAACGAAGTATCTGGAATTGTCTACCAAATACCCTTTCCAGGACAAGCATCGGGGACTAATGTTTCAGTGTGATGTGTAACTTAGCACTACTTACTCAGATTCAGTTTCACTCCTAACCCATAAATCTCTACAATTTAGCAGCAGATCAAGTGCAAACTTAGTGTCTGGTCATTCTGCTTTAAACCAGTTTACACAGCACTTACTGTACTTTTCAGTGTATAAGATGAGGTTTTATAATAAAAAAAATTATGTTCAAAATTGTGGGTCATTTTATACATGGACACAATCTCCCCCCATTTTCTTAATCTGGAGTTCCCAAAAATAGGGGGTGTCTTATACATTGGGGGGGAGTGTTATACATGGAAAAATACTGTAAATCCATCAGTTTTGCTACAGATGGTTTGAGCTAAATTGATTTCAACAAGAGATCAGCTGGTTTATGTGAGCCTAAATTCAATATTTGCAAAAATTTAAATATGTTCTGTTAAATTAGTTCAGCTAGTGTAGTTTTATTAACCCGGACAAAGTCTTAACAGGAGCAATCAGCTGGCCCAGGCTATGTTCCATATTAAGATGTGGCATTGTGCCAGTGAATTTTCCAGAATGGAAAAATGCCCTAGAGTTGAAATATATTATTGGTAAGAAGGCGTGATCACAGACTTTCACTGTGCATTTCCCTACTGATAGAGCTTTGCTCTGTGGTCGTCTTTTTCCCCTGTCAACAAGTTTAAAAACTAATATTTAATGCCAGTGAACAGACTCATTGCTCTTTACAAATGAACTGAAAGGAGAGGACAGAGAAGTCCTAGAGAGCTGCTCCAGAGAAGGTAACTATGAAATAATTTGTATTGAGAGATCAAGGCCATCTGGAGGCACTGAATAATATGAATAATTGATATATGTCTGGTTTTCCTGAAACGAATGGATTCTGATGCACTTGCAAAACAGAAGGGGATTTATTATACTTAACGAATTATGCACGTCATATCTAGAACACAGTGATAGCCATAATGCATCACAGAACCGAAGCCCTTTGACTCCAGTGAGCTTCTGCACTCATAACTGTGATGGACTGTGATCAATCAATGCAGACTAACTGTAACAGATAGGATTAGTTCTGAGTTTAAGAACTGCATAAAGGGCTAGATGGAAAAAGAATGAAGCAAAAATATATGTATATGAGTGGTGTTTCGAGCTTAAGTTGGGGTTTTTTAAGGCCTATTTAATAATAATAATAATAAATTATTTCTTAAATACAGTAACATGAATCTTATAGTACATATTCAATGTGGGATGGTTTTAACATTCATGAATAATGATTAAAATGTACTATATCCTGCACACAGACATACACATCACACACAAGTCTTTGCACCTTGTCTTCTCTGGGATTATGTGGTGAGAATTGGTTTGAATGTGTTCTCAATATGTAACATTCCTAAAGGTAGACGGGCATATAAAAAAATATTTAAAAGTCTGAAAACAAACCTTTTCTGTGTTATTGTTTATTGATAGCTGTCAAAACCATAGAACTGTAGAGTGGGAAAGGACCCTGAGAGTCATTTCCCCCCCTAATCAATTGGGTAATAAAACAATTTGCATAATTAAAGCAGGCCATAACTTGTTGTGATGGGTGATACAAACCAGCATGAAACTGATTTCACTGAACCTAAGCATACTTGACCATGTGTGGGATTGTGGTTAACATGTTTTGTGCAAAATATTATGGAGCTATACCACACAGTAACAAGTACAGTGGTGTCCCGCAAGACGAATGCCTCGCAAGACGAAAAACTCGCTAGACGAAAGAGTTTTCCGTTTTTTGAGTCGTTCCGCAAGATGAATTTCCCTATGGGCTTGCTTCGCAAGACGAAACGTCTTGCGAGTTCTTGCGAGTTTGTTTCCTTTTTCTTAAAGCCGCTAAGCCGTTAATAGCCGCTAAGCCGCTAAGCCGTTAATAGCCACTAAGCCGCTAAGCTGCTAATAGCCAATAAGCCGCTAAGCCGCTAATAGCCGTGCTTCGCAAGACGAAAAAACCGCAAGACAAAGAGACTCGCGGAACGGATTAATTTCGTCTTGCGAGGCACCACTGTATTGGTTTGTGTTTGGTTTGAACGTGTTCATTGTTTCTAAATAGTCTCACTCACCTTTTTACCATACTGGATTTCAAGACTGTACAAGTTCAATTTAAAAATAGAAAACAAGAAGTGGGGCACTGAAATAAAATGTTACTATATATAGTGATTCAGCCCCTCCGTTCCGTTATTTCTCCCCAAATATTTATCTCCCCATCCTCCTGCAACAGTCCAAAAGCATCCAGTGTGCACTGAGCACCCACAACCTATCTTCATTTGGCTCTGGGTTTTTTCAGGGTGAGGAGCTCCATTATGGTTTTGAGGAGATGTGTCAAATCTCAGCTACAATAAAATACTGGATCTCTCCATTTATTTATTTATATACATAGCTCTCACCCATAACTCTAGGGGTATTTAAAAATAGCTTCTTAGTGTGGCCCTGTATAGGGAAGCTGTATAAGGTTTAATGTTTTATTATGTTTTTATATATGCTGGAAGCCACCCAGAGTGGCCAGTGCAACCCAGTTAGATGGGTGGGGTACAAATAATAAATTGTTGTTGTTGTTGTTAATATGACTGAGTTTAAATGTGTTCAGCAGTTTTTATGGGACTAAGTTGATATTTAAGAATGGATAAACTTGGAACTGTTCGACTTGGAAATGGCTGCTTAAATTTGATCACCACTGGAATTTTTCAGTTGATTTGATAGTGTTCACTTGGGTTTAATTGTTTGTTCATGGATTAAAGAAAGCTGATACTTTACTTTCCTCTTGCCTTATGCAACCAATCAGGTGCTTCATATTTTCTCTTATGTATGTCTTCACAATGCTTCAACAATAACTTCAATTGTTTCAGCAAAAGGCAGTGACAAATATTTACTTTACAGTAACAAAGAGAAATTGCAAGAATGCAACATAGCAGGAACAGGGCATAGGGATATAAAAGGAGCCCTTTTTAATTCTATTTTAATTATTTGCACATTGACAACAGTTTACAGTTTACATTCCCTGTTCTGGTATACCAGATTTTTTTCGAATTGTAGAAGCCAAATCATAGTTATTTCAATTACATTGCATGTATATTCTTCCTGGAGCCAGTCAAAAATATAGTTAAACAGATCTTGTCATAGAAACAAAATTTTAAAGGTGTTTCCTATCTTGTGGCAGTGGTGATAATATTCTGGCTACTTTGCAGAATTCTAGCCCAATGGTTGCCATTAATTTGATTTGAACTGATTTTATAATGAATTGCTTTTAGAATGCTGTATTATTTGACTGTTGTTAGCCGCTCTGAGCCCGGCTTCGGCTGGGGAGGGCGGGATATAAATAAAAAAATATTATTATTATGCAAGGTTAATCAGTAAATGAAAGTGAGATTGCTATTTTTGCCCTATTGTAATAATTTTGCCTCTTTAACCCAACAGCCTTTGCTTCCTTTGACCCCATACTGATGTGAGTACCTGAGGTTATTGCAAACAAAGCAAAGCAACAACAACAACAACAAAAAGTTGGCATCCTTTTTGATGCCTTTTTATCTTCTAAAAAACTCATCCAGAAGTGAATCCAGGGCTTTCTAGAGGGTTTGTGAGCTTAAGGTCTTACATTCTCTCCATTCTAGCAAAGGTGACTAGTTGGAAGGACAGAACAAAACGCTGCAAAAATATTTGTATACTTTGACATTATATGCACTACCCTCTTTTCCCTCAGGTATATGTGACTGATACAAAAAATTAATACGGTGTTATTTTCTTTCTCTCTCTCACCAGAATGGAATATAGGAACTTCCTCCTTGGCTTCCTTCTCTCCTGCACGTTGCTCATAACCAGCTACTCTTACATGGTATTTGAGGAAAAGCAGAATGCCATCAACAGTACGGTAAATAGTAACAAAATCAAGTTTCCGGATCTCCCACCTATCTCAATAGTAGGTCAGTAAAGTCTTCTGTTTGGAATCTTAAAAACAGAACTGGGAGGCATGCAACTTCTGAAAGAAGAACTCATTGTGTCTCTTTTACCTCTGCCTCTGTTCTGGTACTTTGTAGCCCAGCCTTGATCAACCTGGACCTAATCTGGAACTGAGCCCTGCCATTATTTATTTATTTTTAAAATAAACTAATACCGTCATTTCAGGCAAGTAGGAGTGGAAAGGAACACCTCTCAAATTCAGCTGATTAATTTTACGTTTTCAAAAACAAAAGCCTATACTCCTATTAGATACTGAGTGACTGAATCCATGTAAATCCCTTAGCTATATTTGCACTTTAGCTCAAATCGTCACAATCCCACCAATGCCTCTGTCATCCTTAAAAAAAGCATAAAGCTATGGGGTAGCTTTCCAGGACTACTCAAACTGAACCCATATGAACTCCACCACATCACAGAGTTACCAGATGAGTCAATCAAAACTTCAAGGCTAATTTTATAAAGGCTCTTCATAGGCATTCTGGGATTAATAGAAACACATTTACATTAGCCATCTGTTCACAAATAGCTAATTGAACTAAATTGAGAGTAAAGTAAATTTGATATTGGGAAAGCTCAACATCTAAGCAAAATATGGCTTTCATAATTGACCTGAATCTGCTATCATTTCAGAAGACAGCCTACCCAAGTTAAGGATTGTCATGACTTCTAAATGCTTGGGAATAAATCACAGAACATTGCAAAAGACAATAGTGGAATTCGCTTTCCTTTATAATGCTCTTGAATGAGAACGCCAGCTATATCGGTTGGAATTCCATGTAGCACTATTCTGAACATTCTGTCTGCAGAAGCATTTCAGCTCACCAGATGGGATGATTCCCCCCTCCTCCCCATGTGCTGTTCTGGAGGCTTTCTCTCTCACACACAAGGTAATTTCAGGGGCACAAGGGGAGAAGATGAGGGAAAGCTCCATTGTGCAAGTGGAAGCCCTTGCAAGGGTTTCTGCTGATGTGGCTCCTTAGGTGAATCCCACCCAAAGTATTTTTGTAAACCATCATAGAATATAACTGAAGGGTGCAGTATAAAAGCAATGTAAAATAAATCTCAATAATTACCTTGATTGCTAAAGTCAGGTTCACTACTACCAGAATGGAGCAAAGTTGTGTTTTACTTCCTCTGACAAAGTCAACTGGATCTCAGTTATCTCTTGCATGAGGTTTGGTAGAAGATGTGTTATCACAATCCATCTGTAATGGCAACAAAGTCCACTTTTGAAAAATGAAGATATACAGGCAGTTGCTAAAATTAGATGTCTTGGAATGGGTCCAGAACCACCAGGCCATAGAACATCCCCTGCCTAGCCTCCTCTTTGGTTCTTTCCTTCCCAAAGTGAGCTGCCAAGGAGCAATAGACCATTTCTATGTATCTGGCACTGAAGAAAAACAAGCCATCTGTGGAGGAATACCACAGTATTATCAGAACAAACAAGCAGCTCACTTTTCTTCCTTGCTCAGTATCAAGGAAACAACTGCTTTCCAAGATCCATTCTAGCTAGCTTTTCAGATGCAATGGTGGGAAGGATAGCAACAACTGCCCAAACCTCCAATGATACTTTCAGCTTCTTTACCCAGTGGACCTGCACATGCGAGAATGAATGGATGATGGCAGAATAGGACATGTGCTTGTGTGCATATGAGAGAGAGAGAGAGAGAGAGAGAGAGAGAGAGAGGATGAAGGGGAGAAAGGAGGGAGAAAATGGAGAGTAAAAAAACTATGCATGACTTGGAGAAAGTAGATAGAGAAAAAATTTTCTCCTCTCATAACACTAGAACTCAGGAACATCCAATGCAGAGTTATGTTTGAAGATTCAGGACAGACAAAAGAAAGTACTACTTTATACATAGTTAAACAATAGAATTCACTCTCACAGGAGGCAGGGATGACTACTAACTTCAGTGGTTCTAAAAGGGGGCTAGACAAATTCATGAAGAATGGCTCCTAGCTACTGGCCACAATGGCTATGCCAGAAGCAGGATGTTTTTGAATAGTTTTTTGAAACCACAGTAGAGGAGAGTGCTCTTGCACTCAGTTCCTATGTTTGGGCTTCCCATAGGCATCTAGCTGTTCATTGTGACAACAGGATGCAGAACTAGATGGGCCGTTGACCTGATCCAGCAGGCTCTTCTTATGAGTGGCAGAGAGAAATTCTTTGTTTTGCAACCTTGGGTTTTCTAACAAATCAAAAAAGGAACAATATAACTGTGTGACTCACACCTACTTCCAAACTCTAGACTCTAGACAGTAAGGTACTGAGAGAGGAAAAGAGACAAGGTACATGTCTAGTACCCTTGCATGTGTCTGCTATGTACATTAATGTATGTGTAAATAAATCCCTGCAAGGGCAAGGGAGCATATAAGCGAGGTTGCTTATATTAGAAACAAATATAAATAGACAAATGAGAAATGACTGTAACTGAAAAGGCCTGTAAAAAGATGCTTCACACTTTCTATCAGTATAGATTTACTGTCATCAGGATTACATGGAGATCATTATACTCTTGAGTAATCATCAGTTACAAAGAGCACATGAAGCAAATCAGGATGGAATTGAGGACCTAGAAGCAGCAGCGATGGATGCATTCAATAAGATGAAAGGTTGCAAGACAAAAGTAAATGTCAGCAGAGGTGCTGGAAGTCAGCGCTGATAGAAGGTGTGACCTCTCTTTTTGCAGGCCTTTTCAATTACATCCTTCAGTAGGGAAATGATGAACAAGTACCATAAGGCTTTTCAGTGTGTATTTAAAACACAAAAGGCATATTATCTATTATGTGAGATTTCCAAGAGAGGAACTAGATGAAACATGATCTGACACAGGTTGTGCTAAATTGCTATAAAGCATAAGGAGGGAGGTAATTTAATGTACAGCTGAGTGAGAAGGGTACTTTCCCACAGCCATTTTTTCTCCTGGGTGGAGTTATTTTTGATCTGGAAAGTGGTAGGGCAACAGTGATTTCAGTGGTACAACATAGGCAGAGACATTCCTTCCTGTCTGCCCCAATGCACTTTATACTCCCAGCCCACATATGATTTTGACAGCGTCACATGGATCACATCTGTCTGTCTGCAGAGGGTCAGTTATGGCTTTATATCCAGGTGGTGTATAAAGGTTTGATTTGAATTACAATGATTTTTAGCAGTACTATATTTTTGTAAGAGCATCTGTGCAGCAAGCATGGCCAATAGCCAGGGATTATGGAAGCTGTAGTTAAGCAACATCTGGAGGACCAATGATTCCCCACACCTGACACAGCAGGAAACCATGGCTTCTCATTACATCCAAACCTACCCAATTCTTCAATGTCATACTTCCACCCAGCCTATTAAGGAGATTATTTTCACCTGCAAGAGGTGAAGAAAGGAAGTGGGTTAGAGAACTGTTGGAGAAATAGGAGGAGAGTTGCAGAAGCTATGTCTCCAAGTGCTGAAAGTTATAGGCAATGTCACCTGGTGATAAGCTGAATGCTCAAAAGCTCAAGCAAACCTGGCATGCTCAAAATCAAATGAACATATGGAGCAAGGTGGTTGCACTAGATTATATATAATTCAGTAAGGGTTACCCAAAACGTTTTTTAGTGCTCAGATAGATGAGAAGCATAGAGTTGCCATCACTCCCCATCTCTCCCCCCCCCCCATTCTTCATAAGTATATTTTTGTATGTATAGTTCTTCTGACCCTACAATTGACATCTCATGATGTATGGCATATAAAAGGCAATACAGTACCCCCCCCTCCAAATGTACTCAGCAGGCCCTGTCAATGTGACCAATGATCAGGGATGGTGAGGTGGCAGGGTATAGAACCAAATGGTGCAAATGTCCCGGAAGGCCTGTAAACACCATCTTGGTAGTCAAGATAACCCCAAGACTAATTCGTATTTACGGCAAAAATAAACTCATACATGTTTATCTGCTTGCTTTGAAGCTTTAAAGTCTCAAGCTGGCTGCCTTTCAGCCACTCCCTTATCTGAGAGATGGATGGGACTGGGGAACGGACCTCTAAGCCAGGGGTTGTTAATTGGGGCCACCTTACGTAGCTGGCTTTTTATATAAGTAGCCCATATACAATTGGCCTGTCACAAACAAAGCCATGGTGCTTGCTGTTTCAGTGTCCGTCCTGAGGTATAGCAGCAAGGAATCCTGCATTGCATTGCTGTATGTAACCTTCTTGATATAAAGCACTTGAACTGATCACTTTGCCATTTTATGCATATTTCTTTGGAATCCCTGCAACTGAGTTATTTGGGGCATCAGTCAATCCTTCGTCCCAGTCTGTATTTGGACTCATGGGGATGAAACATGGTGTTGTAGTAGCATCTGGAAGGTACTACATCACCTACCCCTGAAGTAAGCAAAATGTGAGGTGACAAAGAGGGTGATGTCATCATGTTACATATTGTAATTTGCCACATTACTTGGAATAAGGGGACAGAGACAAGCAATGTGAGAAAATCCATGTCTCTCAAAGTATCTACTTTCATGTTACACATTCGTGCATTGTAACACCTTTAATAAAATGTTTTTTCCCCTCTAAAGATTTAACCAAAACGTCCCTGAAGCTCAGCAGGAATGAGGCTGAGAAAAGGAAATCTATGAAGGTGAGTGATCCATCTTGAAAAGTCAGCAAGGTCAAAATAGTTCAAGTTGTCAGTAACAGGTTATAGGACTTCTCACTTTTACATTTCTGTTGCTGATGGGGATATCTATATTACCAGCTTATATTAACAAGTACAGTATCTCTGTACTTATATATATAACTCACCTTTCTGTGTCTTCACACTCTAAAATCAGTTAAGAAAAAAGCAAGGTATGTACCTCACATCTAGTTTAGTCCAAAGTTCATACATACACAGACACACAATATCCTTCATGGAAGCCAAGGCAGCATAACTGTAATTCCCAAGCAGTTGCCACTCTGGGCAGAACTACTTAGCTTCAATAAGATGGTGGCCACATGTGCCATATGTGAAGTGTTTCAATTGCACATGATTTCATGCAAGTGCGTGATAATCTGGAACATAACCCTAGTGTAAATCAGGGGTTGCCTGTATACTGGATATGCTTCGTGTGGGGACGTTTATATAATTTAGCAGAGTTTAAACGATCCTCTGTTTGAGTTTATGCAGCAGCAAGAGGGTTGCTAACTCGTTTGAGTCCTATCAATAATTACACCTTCCTGGTTGATAATCCCTTTCTGTTCCTCTTAAAGAAAACACACATGAATCTGAATCATATTAACATAAACTACTTTACTTTCAGATTCATTCAGGTTTACACAGTTGTTCCTGAAGGCAGGCTTAGGTTACATGACAGATAAACTATATACTAGATAGTAGTGAATCATGAGAACACTGCATCCGAGCAGTTACCAGTTAAAACTCCTAGCAGCAACCAACCAACTGACAAAACTGCCTGCCACATAGAGGCAGTTAGTCTTCTCGGAATGTTGGACTTGACTGACAGCTTTATATCCCACAGTTTGGGGGGGGGGGGCAGGGTTGGCACTAATTACAAGTTTGATATTAGGTTTGACTGCTAGTAGAGAACTAAATCAGAATCTATACAGTCAGATCAATTGAACCATGAGATTATCTGTGAATGCCAGACATGCTAAAAGAAAAATTATACGGTTGCCTCCAGCGGAACAACTAGATAGGAAATTAAGCTTATTTCCAGAGAACTACACATATCCATAGTAAAACTACGGTAATTGACAGGTATGCAAAAAATTGCATTTAAAAATGGATCACAGACTTTCTTCCTGACCTTCAATAATGTTTTTTTTTAAGCTTCTTTATTATTCAACAATGTTGATATTCTACATTTACCAGCTTCACAGACCAGTAGAAACAGTGAAATCTGCCTTATACTGAGTTAGACCATTGGTTCATCCAACCTAGTATTGTCAACCCTGACAAGCCATAACTCTTGAGGGTTTCAGTTCACCCTTACTGGAGATGCCTGGGATTGAATCCAATACCTTCTGCAAGGAAAGCATACACTCTGCTAGTGATCTATGGCCCTTCTCTGGGGTTTTATTTTAAGTAGATTTTTTAAGAGCAACAAATCCTCACTGTTGCAGAGCTGCCATACATCTGGATCTTCCCAGACATTAACAGGATTTCAGAGGTGGAACTGATGTCCAGGGGGAATGTGGTGCTTTGTCTTGGATCTTAGGCAAGTCAACAGAAAAACTGTGCAGGCTTTCCTTTAAAAAACTCAACAACTTTTGGGGTGTCCTGAACTATGGCAACCTTACACTGTTGGAACTCTTATTATACTTTATTGTAGCCAAGATTTATTAAGCTTTTCATCCTTTTTTCCCCTCCTCAGAAAAAGGCACAGCAAAAAAAGCCTCCCCAACCAAGACCACCACCACCACCCAACTGTGTGCCTACTTGGTCAAGCTGCAAGCCACCATCTCGTCCCTGCTGCGATTTTTGTGCCTTCTGTCACTGCCGACTATTTCAGACAGTCTGCTACTGCCGTATGGGAAACCCAAACTGCTAAATCAAAAACCAGGGATGCCACGGGGACTCTGTGTCTTATTAGACCCATAAGTGTGTCTTCTAGGCCTCTTTGTCTTATGTGCATTGCAAAGGAAGTCAAGAACTTTTGAAGCTGGCTGGCTGGCTGGCTTTTACTCCCTCCCAAACTGCATGAATTATGGGATATATTTCATGAGGTAAATGCTGTCATAAACAAGACAGCCACTGCCCTAGCAAGTATGACAAGGAATGGAAAGAAAGGAGATGCAGCCTGATGGCCTGAAAGGGTATTTACAAGGGAGGTGAAAAGAAGCAGATTTCATGTCAAGAAGGAATTATATCTCTCTTCAGAAGTGGTATTATATTGCACATTACAAGTTTGAATGAGAAACATGGGCCACTGACTAGCTACAAAAGGCACATTCCAGAAAGTCAGTCATGTAGCAATAAAGAAGATTTTTAAATAGTATAGGGCAGATGGAGACAAGCTACTGCTCAGTCTTTTATAGTTAGCTCTCTGTCAAGGGTGGAAGATAAAAGCCTGTTGAAACTGCCAACCCAAGGTCCTAGAAAAGAGTGGCCCTTACCCAAATTATTATGACCACTGCATCTCCTTTGAAGCGGGGAGCATGGCCGCACTTAGTTCCACAGACACCTACTGAATAGTATGATATCAACACAACATGCCACAAATCCAGCCCATCCTATTTACCACAGTGGCTAACCATATGCCTATGGGAATCCTACAAGCAAGATACAAAGGTAATAGACCTCTCCTGCTGTTGTCCACAGCAACTGGTTGTCAGAGGTGCACTGCTTCTGTAACAAAAGGTAACAAAAGGCTATTGCGCCTAGTAGCCATTAATGACTTTACCCATAAAGAAATCATAGAGTTGGAAGGAACCCTGAGGATCATCTAGTCCAGGCATATCCAACTCCCAAGAGAATGTGATCTACTCCCAGTATAAAAAAAAAAAAAAACTGGCAGTGATCTACCCATTGTCATTGGAGAGAAGAGGAGCATGCGTGGGGTGGACTGCCCAGAATTTTTGAGCTTTTTTTAGGAGGGAAGTCCCAGAGTTGTTGAGCTTTTTTGGGGGAGGATTGCACAGAGTTTTTTTAGTTTTTTCCACAAGCACTTCTCACATGCACAAATATTCTTTTTTTACTTTGCTACTATGATGTGGGGACGCAGGTGGCGCTGTGGGTTAAACCACAAAGCCTAGGACTTGCCAGTCAGAAGGTCGGCAGTTCGAATCCCTGCGACAAGGTGAGCTCCCGTTGCTCAGTCCCAGCTCTTGCCCACCTAGCAGTTCGAAAGTATGTCAAGGTGCAAGTAGATAAATAGGTACCACTCCGGCGGGAAGGTAAACAGCGTTTCTGTGCTCTGCTCTGGTTCGCCAGAAGCGGCTTAGTCATGCTGGCCACATGACCCGGAAGCTATCTGCGGACAAATGCCGGCTCCCAAGGCCAGTAAAGTGAGATGAGTGCCACAACCCCAGAGTCGTCCGCAACTGGACTTAACGGTCAGAGGTAACTTTACCTTTTTAAGGATCCCATGATCTACCAGGATCAGCTGGGGATCTACCAGTAGATCACGATCTACTGGTTGGACATCCCTGATCCTGTCCCCTGCAGTGGAGGAATATGCAGCTGTCCCTTACAGAGATCAGTCTTGCAACCTTGGTGTTATCAGCACCACACTCTAACCAACTGAGCTATCCTTCATGAATCCAACCCTTTTTAAACCATCACAGTTGGTGCCCGTCACTACATCACAAACTACATTTACTTCCCATTGTGAAAAAATGCACTCCTCTTTCATTCTTTTTTTAAAAAAAAATTAAATACTTCTGTCACTGCAGCAAATCTCATCTCAATATCTCCACTTTTAGGTAGCCTGTGCTAAAATAGATATGATTTCTTTACCAAATTAATTCAAACTCTGTACCAAAAATACCTGGGCTCTGCAGGCTGTGTTGATTAAGCAAGTTTTCTTGCTTAATCTATACAGGTTAATCAACACATCTGCTAGCAATGGGTACTTTCCAATAACTCTGCAGTGCAGTTTCCCCCTCACAGACCTACAATTCCAGGTATTTTTCATAAACTACAGTTCCCAGGATTCTTTGGAATATGTCGTGTGCTTTAAATGTCTGCTTGAATGTTCTTTAAATATAAAGTGTCTGTCGCGATGAGGAATAGGATAGGGCAGCAAAGCAATACGTCAGGCAGAAATCCATAGCGAAATAGAAAAAGAGAGGAAACTTAAATTGAGATGAAAACACTGAATATCTAAGGCCTGGGGGGAATTGGAAAAATGGGGGGTGGAGAGAGACACCAGGGTTTTTCCAGTCCCCCCCCCCCAATTTTTCTGGGTTTTTTCCCAGGCCTTCCCATCTCTAGAAGGGACCCCAACGATCATCTAGACCACCTCACTGCAATGCAGGAATCTCAACCAACCGTCAACTATGAAGAAAAGGAACATTTAGCAACTTTAAAATATATGGAAAAAACAGTGAAAGAATAAGGGGGGGAATTAACGGTATATGTTCAATTTGTATTGCATAAATAACAGGCATTAATAACAGATCAATAAAAATAGCATTTCTTATGCTATTTATGTTTCTTTTTGGGATTAAAAAATAAATAAATTTCCACATGCACTGTCAGAGAAAAATAGCAACAACACAGAAGATTCATACAGTATAGAGGAGGAGCATATACAAATAAATACACAGTACTTAAAAAATAATGTAAGAAATCTATAGGCTGCCTAAGGAAACATAGATATTATTGTTTTATGACCAAAAGAGTGGAGCAAATTGAATAAAAGAGGTGATAAGGAAAAATATTTCAAGCTTACTTGAACAAAGCTGATAAATAAATAGGCTTTGATCTGTGACTTGGGCCTGCCCTCTCAGGGATAAGGAAAAACACTTCAAGTTTACTTGAAGTTGATAAATAAATAGTCCTATAAATAGTCTTTGAATTATTTATTAGCTTCAAGTACACCTGATTTCTCTCTCCCACCCCACCCCCTTTATTTCAAGTTTACTTAAAATTGACTAATATTCTTTGGACTACTTATTAGCTTCAAGTAAACATGAAATGGTTTCCCTTCTGAGAGGGCAGGCCCAAATCACTTTTCTGCCTAAGGCAGAACTGCAAACGTCGCTTCAACATTCCCAGTCAAGGTGCATTGTAACTTTGGCTGGTCTAGTTATTTTGGCTCCTAAATCAGAGAATCCCATAGGTGCCTCTCCACCCCTCCCCTCTGGGAGTATAAATACAGGAAGTATATAAATTAACCTTTTTTCTGCCCTTGCATAACATGCAAAATCAGTTGCCTGAGGGAGCTGCCTCAGCCTCACTCTGCTTAATGGTGAGGCCGGTCCTGTAAGCAAAATTGAATGAAGTTATGTGAGGAAAATAAAACTGAGGAAGGAAGGAAAGGGAACACTTCTTTTTAAAAAATGAACCAATGTTGGCATACTGTCAATAAAGAAAAATAACTATAGATAAAGAATGTTTGTACAGCAAGCTGAAGATAACCAAGGGAAATAAGACTGCTTGTCCAGGGGTCAGCAACCTTTTTCAGCCGTGGGCCGGTCCACCGTCCCTCAGACCATGGGCCGGTGGGCTGGACTATATTTGGGGGGGGGGGGGATGAACGAATTCCTATGCCCCACAAATAACCCAGAGATGCATTTAAAATAAAAGGACACATTCTACTCATGCAAAAACACGGTGATTCCCGGACCGTCCACAGGCCAGATTTAGAAGGCAATTGGGCCGGATCCGGCCCCCGGGCCTTAGGTTGCCTACCCCTGGCTTATACCAAAATAGAACCCCCATATTGAAAAACTGAAGAAGAGAGGATATCAAAAGGCATCTATATGCATAGATGCACTGTAAAAGAAATCACCTTTATCTGCATGACTTAAAGAGAATACTGAAGGTTCAGGGCTGGCTCAAGACACCTTATTGCCTGAGGAAGAACAGAAAATTGCATGTAGTACCCATGGTCAAATTATTCAGGCACCTGAATAATATACATAATTTGATAAGTGTGTGCCAATATTGCTTTGTCGCTCAGCGAAACAATTCACAAGTGAGAAAAGCGGTCCCTTTAAGACAGGGACTGATCACTGTTGGGAACAGGATACCAAATTAGAGGAACTTTTGATCAGTGCTGTGGCCCTCCAGATGTTGTCAGCTGTCCTGTGGCCCTCCAAATGTTTTCATATTCCCATCAGTCCCAGACAGCATAGTCCATGGTCAGGGTGCTGGTAGCCGAATGTCCAAGATCTTTCCAAAATCCTCCTGCATATTATTTCCTCCAGGATATTTACCAGTGTAACAGTAGTCTTGTTTTTATCTGCGGGCGTCAATTTAAAATAATTCCCCTGAACATGAACACACTAATTAATGTTTAAATTTTTTAAAAAAATATTTAATTTAGGAGGAGAATGCATACAAATTAAAACAGTGAACTTTGGTTTTTTGTACGTCCCCATTTGTACTGCTGAATACAAAAAAACTAAGGGGGATGTGAAGGCCCTTTCCAGAAGAATCTGACTGATCACTGTTGGGAACAGGGTACTAAATTAGAGGAACTTTTGAACCAATTCAGCAGGTCTTGTCTTATGCTCTGATGAGGTGGCGGACTAACAACAGTACAATCCTAACCATGTCTGAATTCTGAACTGCATTGCTTCTGGTTAGAGCTGCCATATGCCAGGATTCAGCTTTCAGAATGTTTTTTGAGATTTTGCAAAAAAAACAGCGTTCTACAAATCCCCCCCCCCAAAAAAGTGGTATATTATGGTTGAAGTGGTTGATTATGTTCTAAACACACCATGATGATTTTTTTAATATAAAAAAGCTATGGTCTATACAGAAATAATAACAACCCCTAAATCCATCATAGAGCTTTAATAGTCAACAGGCTTTAATTAGCAAAATGTGAAAAAGGTTTAGCATTGCGTGGTTCACCCTTCACCAATCTTGTGCCCTCCAAACAACAGTCATGCAATGTGCGGGCTGAGGTTGATGAGAATTATAAAACCCAAACCATCTAGAAGCACCAGGCTGTTGAACACAGAATTACAATCTGTAATTCTGCCACCTCACTCAGTGTAGTGCATAACGTGGCTATATCCAAGCAGAATTTACTTGAGTGCCCTTCACACATTCCCCAAGCATACCGGAGCTATTTTCTTAAGATGTGCTCTCACATCTGTATTAAAGCACAGTGGATCATCTGTCATTGGGCTTTCTGGGACATGAGGATAACTTGCAGACTTGGATTTCCTTACAGAGAACTGTGTGAGAACAAAGTAAACAAAAAGACACAAAAAATATAGATGTATTCTGTGAAGTGGGCTCAGAAACGTTTGTTTTTATGCCTTTGCTATTTAATTCTTTTTCACCCTCTTCAAAGACCAGTGCTCAATATAAAGGCCAGATGTTAAGAGAGAGTGGAGGGCAGGTTTGCTAGTCCATCCTTCTATGAAGTTGGGACAGAAAGACAGAGACCATGAGGGAGTCTAACCAGTGACAGACAAAACCTCAAAGAACATTTGTCTCCCTCAACATTGTCTATTGACTGCCATAAATCTTAGAAGGTTGGATTCTATTAAAATGCTCGTAACAATTACGGTACTTCTAATCAGCCCTACAGCGTTGGAGATCTGCACTTAATTTGCTTAGGAAGAAAAACCCCAAAGTGAAAAGAAGGGACAGTTCACACCATAAAAGCAGCCATCCATCCAGTGATGTTCAGATATGAGGTTTCAATCATTTCCAAATTCACAATAATGTTCTCCAAAATTAGAGTTCAGATTCTTAGCATGGCATGTTGATCTTGTTGTCTAATATGAAAGTGTTGACAGAGGACAAACCAGTCACCTTGGCCTCAATCCAGTAAACCCATTTCTGCCTTTTGTTGGATTCCACCAAACAGCAGAAATCTTGCACAGCATCATAACCTGCTTTTTTAAATTAATGGCAGCACAAAATATCAGGGAGCCTTGTAGTATGGTTGTCAAGCAAACTTAACAAAATCCCAGCTGTGAGGGCTCCTCTTCAAAAAGGAGTAATAAAAATATCACACTGGTTATTAAAGACCAATACACGAAGATGGGAATGAAAGAGAACCAGACAAATAATAATGATTCATGCAGCCTTCCCCAATTGAGTGTCCTCCAGATGTTTTGGACTGAGGGCTGATGAGAGTTGTAATCCAGAACAACTGGAGGGCACAAGGTTGGGAGGGGCTGTGCTAGAGTAAAAATACAATTATTAGCAGAAGCAAATGAAAGATAATAACTTGTAGAAGATAATTAAGAATGTGGTTTTCGCTTTTATTGAAATCAATTAGACTTTAAATGTGTTTAACTTGGGTTGGATAACATATTATGTCAGGAGACTGCCTAATACCACAGCAAAACAAAATAGAAATACTGCAGCCTAGATCATGAATTCCTTATTTAGGTGGAACCACATGATGAAAATATGGTGTCCCCAACTCCATGTTTTCCTTACAAGGGAAATATGAGGGCTGGTGGAACTTAAAAGGAAACAGCAGTGGAAGGAGTTCTCCAGCTGCTGATTCTCCCCTACAAATGCCCTTTCCAGTGATTTGAATTGTTTCTTCACCCACCTGGGCTCCAAAGCAGTAAGTTCAGCTGAGGGGAAGATAGGCGGGAGAACCATTTGCAGGAGAGAAGTGGTTAGTATAAGAAAGTTTAAGCACTCTTCCTTATCACCCACCAAATCTCACTGGCAAATATCCTCTTTGCCCCACATTTGTATTAGCTCAATAAATACAGGTTTAGGAACCAAATATGTGGTTTTCTTCTCAATTCCATTAATATTCCATTCCAATAACAATCAGTTCTTAATCCTGCAATCCTATGCAAAAACAAAAATGAAAGTAAATCCCATTTTGCTCACTGATACTTCTGTCAATTTTTGGTTCTCTGTATTTCTCACTTTTCCAATCTTAAATTTGGTTTTGCATATTTCTAGAGAAATTTGACAATTTTCTGTTTTAAGCTCCTCGTGAAAGTTCTTCAGCATTTCAGTGGAAATTTAGTCTAATATACACATATGCAGTTTTGACTAATATACGCTTTTTTGCAAGCAATTTCTAGCCATATAATGCATTTTATATGTTATGTTCAAGAATATATTCATTTTTATACATATTTTTACCTAATATGTGCATTTTTGTCAACTCTGATTGGTGAAACAATTGAATCACAAAATTTGGTTAAGTGCACTTTTCATATTGTTTCAGAAAGTACGAATTTGACAAATTCCGCTTTGTGAAAGAGCCCCACCATTACTAGGGAGAAGCAAGGCTTTTATAACATAGATATAATTTTGGGGGGGAAAGATATTGTTATCAACTTAGGATCCACACCAGTCCCACATTTTTCTTCTTCTGAAGTTCCCACTCTCCCTGTTTCAACAACAACAAACACCTCTTTTGCAGAAAATGAAGATTTTTTGAATTTAAATATCTCCAGCAAAGGAAAGACCCCCACCTCCTGAGGAACTGTAGCTTACTTCTCACAAAGCTACAATTCTCAGCACTTAACTAACTACAGCTATCAGAATTCTTTCCAGGGGGCGGTCATCCTTACATTTACAGCATGTGCACAGCTTCACTGTCAAACCACATTTATCATTAGGGAGTTTTGCCTAAACGGAGATCTAAAATCTGCTTTCCTGCCATTTTTACCTGTTGGTTCTAGTCCTGATCTCCAGAGCAACAGAGAGGAAGCCTATTTCATACTCTGCAATAACAGCCCTTCCGATATTTGAAGACCAGTATTAAGATGTATTCATTTAGAGTTTATTTACTTCGAAGCAGCATAAAGTTTGGTAAGAAAAGCAAATCAACATTTGGTCTACATGTGGGCATGTATACGTGTGTGGAGATGTGAACAAGCACATGGGCAGCTAAATGCAGTTAAATATTTTTTACTTAGACCGTTATGAGATTTTTAACACAGTAATTCAGGACCAAATTCGATGTGATGTTGATAGCATGGTGCACAGGGAAAGATTCGACCATATCCCCCACTTCAAAATCCAATGAAAATTTTCCCTCCCCAAAACTCCTATTAGTTCTGAAGGGGAGAGCTCCCATTGGCTGCTTCAGAGGTAATTTTATCAGGAGCAGTCAGGGGGATTGAAAACAGTCCCAATATCCTCTCCTCCCCCCCATAATGGCTTTTTGACATTTTTTTAAACTGTGCACATTACTTGCTTTCACCCAGATGTCATATCTCCTTTGGCCCGCAGTTAACTATTTTGTTATGCATTTAGAATTAACCAGGAATTAATTATGTCTTTTTTCCATACACTCACATGATCTTCTGTTACTACTGCTTTTTCACCACTATTTAGATACAAAGGTGTGCACAAGATGTTGTTTCTAATATTTCCTGTGACTCATTACCATGATAATTAATGGCAAAAAGGACAATGTGTTCCACAATAAGCACTGTGAAATAATCATATGCCTTACTGAATTTCTTGGCCGTGGCTCACATTGCGTGATCGTTTACAGGGTATGGAAACGAATAAAGTATTTATCAAAAATAATGCTTCTTGTCTTTTAAAAATAATTGGGTTGGGAAGGAAAATTTCCTGGTCACTGTCAAGATAATATAGATTGTAGAGTAACATACATAATAATATCAGTAGAAATGTGATTATAAAGGAAACTGTGGAGATGATTCCACAATGAATATTATACATCCTTTTGCTCAAAAGCTCTGAGCCTCTCAAGGTCTTCTCTCAGTATATGAATGAAACTATTATATTCTGCTTCAAACTTCTGAATGGTGGGCTCCAAGTTTATGTCTGTCTTTCAACCAAATTATTTTCTCTCTTCTGTCAAAAAGCTAATTCCATTAGTCTATTGATTATTACATTATATTTATTATTATATTTAAATGCCAACTTTGCTCCAAGGAGTTCAAGGTAAGCATACACAGTTCTCCACCCTACCCCCATTTCATTCACACAACACCCCTATGAGGTGGGCTGAGAGAGCATGGCTGGCTCAAGGTCACCCAGTGGGCTTCATGACTGAGTAGGAATTTGATTTTGAGTCTTCACAGTCCTAGTTCAACACTTTAGTCCAACCAAAGCCAGCACTTCCACTACACAGAAGCAATTCCCAGCAACTAATATTCAGATACTTGCTGCCTCTGACAATGAAAGCCATTATGCCAAGCAGCTACTGATCACCTTATGCCCAGTGTATTCGTCCAATTCTCTGTTAAAGCCATCCAAATTGGTGGCCATCACTGCCTCTTGTGAGAATGAGTTCCATACTTTAAGTATGTACAGTGTGACTCATTATAGCACACACAGTTTAATATGTTCACATGTAGCAGCAACAGCATTTGGTTGCTGAGGACTAGCATTTTAATTCTCCAGTTTCTCCAAAGGCAGTGTTGCTTCAGAAATATAGTGAGGACAATGAGCATCAATGGTGGGCCTTGTCATGGTGCTGATTCCCTGGTAACTACCAAGGGAATCCAGGTGCTCTAGCCAGCCCTGAACAGATGACCAGGCAAAATGACAGCTGAATAAACTTTGTCAAGCTTCAAAGAGATACAACCCCCTTCCAACCGGCAACGTGCTTCACCAGCCCCTCCTCTCACTTTTTATTTCTTCAGGTAAGGTTTACCTACACAGCACAGACTCGGGCCCATTTTGTAATGCTATGTTTATTTGATGAAATTCATTTTCTCCTACCCTCCCCACATTCCATCCTCCCAACTAGGCCACAAATCTCTCCAATTCAACCCAAACCAGAGAAACATTCACATACAACAAGAATCTTCTTTTGATCTTGGAATTCCTTTTGATCTTGAAAGAAAATTGGCCAAATCCCCAATCATCTTGCAGATGAAAACGGTTTATAAAATCTGGAGGGCCCTTGGGGAGGTAAGGCCAGCCTGAATAGTATTTGTCATTTTAGCTAAAACTCATCACCTCAATAGCCAGGTGCCACAATAAGAAGCAATTCTTTAAATAAATGGCTGTTTCTTTTGCTAAAGCGTTCTGTTTCCCCTGGGGAGCACTGATTAGTTTCTGGAAATTTAGGTTTCTCTACTGACTGATGTGATGGCCATTTGCCAATGTACTGAGGGCAAAAGAATTCATGTGAAAGTGAGTTTTGGGTGGCCGCAGTATCACTAATACAAGAGATGGGGTGGGGGGAGAGAGATTGCACTTAACTACATGACATAATCCAGGGGTCAGTAAACTTTTACAGCAGGGGGCCGGTCTACTGTCCCTCAGACCTTGTGGGGGGCTGGACTATATTTTTTTTTGGGGGGGGGGGAGATGAACGAATTCCTATGCCCCACAAATAACCCAGAGATGCATCTTAAATAAAAGCACACATTCCACTCATGTAAAAACACGCTGATTCCCAGACAGTTTGCCGGACGGATTTAGAAGATGATTGGTCTGGATCTGGCCCCCAGGCCTTAGTTTGCCTACCCATAACATAACCCATGAAAAACACCACTGAGTAACTGGAGCTCATGCATTCCTCTGTCAGAGGTACGTATCGCAATTGAGTAAACAGAACAACATTGAATCTTATGAGACTCAGAAGGTCTTCCTAGATGTACAGTTGTTACTCATTTGCTGTGGAAGATGCAGAGATACAATTTCTGAAACTTTAGGAATACAACTTCGCTCTTTGCAACAATGTTGTGGAGCTTTTGATTACATTTTGTGAAATTTGATCTTTTAAAAGATTGCCCACATTTTCAATAAGTGGGCACTATTGGTGCTAGATTAACATCAATTACCCCCCCCCCCCCAAAAAAAAGACACAAGAAAAGGAACAGGAATTAAAATCAGACAAGAAGACACCAAAAAATGTAACGGGTCAAATCTTGAGAAAGGAAAATCTCAGATTATGTATTACAGATAAAGGCAACAGCTTCATTTATTACAAAGGGCCAGAAATGGCTGAATACTGTTTTATGTAGAATCCTTAGGTGCCTAATAAAAATGTTTATCTTGCCCAAACAGAAGAGTAATGAACATAAAGTTACCTTTTTCCTTTGGCAACTGCAGTTAGCCCAGCTAGAGAAGATGGCACAAAGATTTTGTTGCTACTTCTGTGGGCCAAACCTCCCAGCTCATCATTTGTGCAGCAGAAAACACCACAAATTGATCCAAAGATGAAATGCAATCTCATCCTTTTAGCCAAGATTACGCCATTATTTTAAAAGCACCAGGAGGCTGCCAGCTCCTTCTGAAGGTCCTTGGCCAACACACCTGCTTCTCATCAGTACTTTGCCTTATCATTCTTCCTTCCTGCTGATTCCTTCCCTGTTTCATTTCTCACAAAATCAGGCCCATAAACACAGTGCATTTCCCCCTGCCCCAAGCACCTCTAGATTGCCAAAGGGGGGGGGGGGATACACACACGTTTTGTTTTTCTGCTTACCCGAGGTGTTCCTCTAGTTTATTCCCCTTCTCCTTACATAGCAAGATCACAAGTTGCAGTGGTGATACAGATATTTAAGAATGGGCAACATTCAGTCATGTTCAGTGCAAGTGTCTACTGTTGAAGGAAACACCCCCCCCCCAAATCATTCAGTTTGTACAAACACGACACACTCACACACGACATACACAACGTTTCTGTTATAAATTCATAGCAAATCAACCACACATCGGATTTACACCGGTCCACTTTTATTTTACTCCATGAAGGAAGGACTGTCAAAGGGGGATGGTTGGATACAGGACGGCCATAATCCCTTAACCGTACCAGCACATACACAGGAGCCCTACCCAGTTGGCATGGCAACCTTGATGTTCCCAGACAGAAGACCATCAAGGTCACAAAGGACTTGCATATGGGAGTGGATTCAACATGGACTGGAACAAAGGATAATGATCAGATCTTCCCTCTGGGGGCAGGAAACTGCCAGCTCCCCTTTGTCCTCTGGAAATGACTCATGGGGAGGGGGAAAGGAGGAACCAGCCAGGTGACAAGATACTCAGGTTACCTCCACAACTCCTCCCTCAACCCCTCCTTTTTGTGATGTGTCAATGATGTAGTCATGATGTAGTTGTGGTGTAGTTCTAGGGGTGTAGTTTGGAGTATTAGTAACTAATAAAAGTTGGGATCTTCTTTTGTTCTGGGCTTCCATTTTCTTTCACCTGGTGGCAGGTGGGAGTCCTGTCGCGACAGTCTTCAATAAAGACCAAGCGTACTGGCTGCTGTTTTGCTCTGGTATTCCTGGCTTTTGTCCTCATTTTTTTTTGTCCAAGGGAGCTCTCGGATTCCTCCGTTAACACTACTCAGTTGCCTTTTCTAGCTTTATCTTGGCTTTATGGTGGTTGCATTAAAGCACATTTAAAACATGTCCCACTCCCTCAAAGAATCTTGGGAGTTGTAGTTTGTTCAGGGTGATGCAATCATAGCTCTGTAAGAGGTAAACTACAGTTCCCAGGCTTCTTTGTTTGAGGGGATTTGCTTTAAGTGTATGGTGTGTGTGCAATACAACCACATCTGTCCAATCAACTGCTATAACTGTTATCCCCCACCTTTAGACAAAGACAGCAAGGGCTATCCAATTTTATGGCATGGAAACTGGGAGAAGGCAGTTCCTCCTTGTGGGAAAAGAATTAGGTAGGATAAAAAGACTAAAGGCAAAAAGAGGAAGGGAAAAGAAGTTGTACGTCTCAGAACTTAAATTCTTCAAGAAGGTGTAATTGTACCAAGATCTCATCTTTCACTTTTTGAGTGTCACATAAACCACATATTAGGCATGATTTCAAGCAGATGATGCTGGGAAGTATTCCCCCCCCCAAACAGATGTTAGCTGAATTGTACAAAAGAAATAAAAGAGGTGTAGAACGTTACATAGTGGGGGAGAATATTAGAGTAGAAGAACCATCGCAGTAACAAAAACAGACATCCATAACTGTAGCCAGAAAGAGAGAGAAGGGTGGCTGATTACTAGAAAAGAAGTATTCAATGGCATTTTATGCCTGCAACGTATCTTTAACTCCCACAGTGCAGCAGGAGAGAAGAGAGTCACAGCTGCTTGCATACATTCCATCTCTGTCCCTGTCCTACATGTGTTTCTTTTTCGGACATTGCCATCTTCCTTTGACTGGGCATCACACCCAAGCTGTGTGCAGCGCCAGCACCTTAAAATGCAGCAGGGTTCTTCCCCCACCTCGGTTGCTTTTTCGACTGTATTAGCATATTATTGTTCACATCAGTACGGCTGGATCTTTTTCCAAGTCACCTGCTGTCTGTCCACACCAGTGGGCAGAGTTGGGGCATGGATGTCCTCATACGTTTTATTATGTATACTAATTGGATTGTGGCTGGTTTATGAGGAAATGCAGCATTTAAAAAGAAATGACAGCATAGGTGTGGACTGTGGCTAGGGATGAGGGAGAAACTTAATTCAGTTCACATTTAAAGGCAGATGAATCAAATAGGCACTTTCTGAAACGATTTGAGAACTGAAACTTAGCCCCCCCCTTCAAAATTTGCATTTATTCAAATTTCACAATGCCGCAACCGATGTTTACAAAATGCAATTATTAGGTAAAAGTGTGCATTAAAATGAATGTATTATTGCAAATCAAGAGGACTTGGGAAAATGCAAAATCAAGAGGACTTGGTTTTTCTATCCCTACCTTCAGCCTCTACCTGTGGCTAATGCAGTGTGAGTCGGAATGCACTAGATGTAGAGTTAATGGGAGTATGTACACAGCCCTAGAGTTCTGCTTGCTACTGCAAGTAGATGTGATGTCAATTAAGAGAAATGAGGGACTAATTCATGGGAGAAGAGAAATGAGAGACTAATTCGTGGGAGAAGCTGCAACTAGCTTATCATCCACTGTCCTGGGAAATCTGAAAGGTATAGGTTAAAACTTGGCAGCCCCATTAAATATAATAATTAAAAGGATTCCTGTGTCAATATATAGCGGTGGCCATTAATTTAGATGGCATTAAAAGAAGGTTAGACAAACTAATGGAGGATAAGGCTACCCATGGCTGCTTGTCATAGCAGCTCTATACTTATATTTCCAAGACTGATGGCAGCATGCCTCTGAATACCAGTTCCTGAGGCTCACAAGCAGCAGGCTTCTTTGAACTCATGTCATGCTAGTGGACTTCCTGTAGGCAAACACGATGCTGGACTAAATGGCTCAGCAGGATTGTTATGTTCTGTCAGTGCGGGTACCATAAAGATGCCTGCTGGTTCCATATTCTTTTGTTTTAGAAAGGCTGTAAGAAACACACACCTTCCTTTTAAAAATCTCAGCAAGCCTTCACGGAGATATGACAGATTCATATGCACTCTAAGCTCATCTTATATTTTATTGTTTTCTTACACACTGCTGACGTGCTCGAGTGGTGGGAATTTTCTGGGCAATGCTTACAGGGTTTCGCTTCTTAAAGATGAAAGAACTCTAGAAGTCGTCTCTGAAATATTCTTCCCTTGGAAACTGACTGCGTACTTTGGACAATCCAAGGACGTCCCAGCACATGCCAGGCACACACATTTTACCATCCCCAAAACAGGAGTGACTGAAGAGATTGCCTCAGACACCAGATAATATTTTCTGGCATTAATGGGAGTTGAAGTCCAACAATGAATGGAGGAATACAAGCCCCCCCACCTCTGTTCTAAAGAAAGGCATAAAGAAAGTCTATTCACATTGTCATCAAATGCCAATAATCTGGTATGTAGTGTTCTGCTGGGCAGAGCAACTGTATACCCTGTATCTGAAGAAGTGTGCATGCATATGAAAGCTTATACCAGAACAAACTTAGTTGGTCTATAAGGTGCTACTAGACAATTTTTTATTTATTTTTATTTTTATTTCGACTGCGCCAGACCAACACGGCTACCTACCTGTATACCCCAGTTATGTGTGGGTGGGTGTTCCCCAGGAGGGAACAAAATAAGGAGAAAATGCAAACAACAGATATTCCCCCAGTGTCTCTGGGAGTATCACTACAGCCCACCAGTCAAGGACTGTGGCAGCAGTAAAGAAGTCAATGAATTCAAGGTAATAATGACATGCTCCCAGTTACATGTTCTGGCATCACCACACAAACATGCAGGATGGCACCACAGTACCTCCAACACAGACAGCCGCAGTGTCACAGACAACAACTTCCCTGTTATTGCTAGTCCCTATGTGCTCCCTAGGGACGCAGGTGGCACTGTGGGTTAAACCACAGAGCCTAGGACTTGCTGATCAGAAGGTCGCGGTTCGAATCCCCATGACGGGGTGAGCTCCCATTGCTCGGTCCCTGCTCCTGCCCACCTAGCAGTTCGAAAGCACATAAAAGTGCAAGTGGATAAATAGGTACCGCTCCGGCGGGAAGGTAAACAGCGTTTCCGTGCGCTGCTCTGGTTCGCTAGAAGTGGCTTAGTCATGCTGGCCACATGACCCGGAAGCTGTATGCCGGCTCCCTTGGCCAATAAAGCGAGATGAGCGCCGCAACCCCAGAGTCGGTCACGACTGGACCAAATGGTCAGGGGTCTCTTTACCTTTACCTTTATGTGCTCCCTAGGGGTGGTGGTGGGATTCATTACACGTGGGCCAAGCATTGAACTGGCCCATAGTCTGCTTGTCCACTTCCTTTGTAAAGCGGTCTTTCTTGTAGTAACTTTCTGAGGATTTTTTCCAATACTGGGGTTTTTTAAATTTGTTTTTGTAAAAGGATTGTCGGAATATGATATCTGTTCTGATATCATTTAGTCAGTTGCTGTCACCGTTAACATTTGATCTTAACTGTCTCCTAACTGGGTACTGCTGAAATGTGTATTTACTTTCAATTCTGTCTCATTGATTCATTGTTGAATTACACCCACCACAACCAATTTCCTGGCAATGCATGTGACCATTCCATCTGCACTCCTGCTATTTTGACCAATAGTCTTGCCCTACCAGGTACTGGGGATGCGGGTGGTGCTGTGGTCTAAACCACAGAGCCTAGGGCTTGCTGATCAGAAGGTCGGCGGTTTTAATCCCTGCGACAGGGTGAGCTCCTGTTGCTTGGTCCTAGCTCCTGCCAACCTAGCAGTTCAAAAGCACGCCGAAAAGTGCAAGTAGATAAATAGGTACCACTCCGGCGGAAAGCTAAACAGCGTTTCCGTGCATTGCTCTGGTTTGCCAGAAGCAATTTAGTCATGCTGGCCACATGACCCGGAAGCTGTCTGCGGACAAACGCCGGCTCCCTCAGCCAGTAAAGCAAGATGAGCGCCGCAACCCCAGAGTCATCCGCGACTGGACTTAACGGTCAGGGGTTCTTTACCTTTTACCTTTACCAGGTACGACTCATTTCCCTTTCCTCTCTTACTTGGCAACTAACAGCCTCATATAACCTGGTAACAGCAGCACCCCCACCCCTCACACTGTGAGGGACTTGCCTCTCACAGTCTTGTCAGTCAGTGTGAACAATACTAAGCTAGATGGACCAAAGGTCTAACTCAGTATAAGGCAGATTCCTATGGTGGTGGCATGTCTTGCATTCTACCAGCATAGCTGGGCTTCAGGCATTTCCTACAGCACCACACCTGGCATTACTTAAGAGTGCAGGATTGCTCTGTTAGTCCATTTCCCCATCTCCAGAAAGAAGCACAAGGCTACCAACAAACACCATAAACTGAATTAGTGTAAAAGGCAACTTAAACCATAGGTAGGAAAAAGGGAGCATAGGTGTTAAAAGGAAAACCCACATCCAGTTTTCATCAAAAGGAAGCAGGCAACTTGCCATCTTGGGACATGTGCTTCCCTCCACAGCTTGTTTGAAGGCCTTAATGCAGAACACTTTTTTATATATAAAAAGATCACACCTGCCTGAGGAAAAGGTGTAATTTTTTTTCATCCAACCAACATGCCCAGGTTTTGAACAGCTGTGGCATATATCAAAGAAAAGCAAGCAATTACAATATAAGAATCCTGCATATTGACTGAAGGTTGTAAAGAAGTTGTGATGTGCATAAACATGTATCCAGTTGAAGTCCCAATTTATTTATTTTTTAAAAATGCAATTTACCTGTAACTGGTGCCACATTTGTCTGTGCCAACAGACACACATGGATTCTGTACCTGTGTAGGGCAATGACTGAGAACTTTCTAAAAAGAAAGGCTAACTCTTCCCCCATCTCTTGTAAGCAATTTTTCATTTCTTTTGTGCTTGTGCAACTGACACCCCTCTCCATTTCTTCATTATTGCTGCAAGAGTATTCCATTTAAGGAAAGCAGTGGAGGTGATAGAGCAGGTCAAGTGATTGCACAGATGACCAGAGAATTTATTGTCTTGCCATGACAGCATCCTTCGCAGCTTAAGAGGTCAGAACCAGGGAAACTGATTCATTCATTTCAGAGAGACATGTAACCAGTGGGTAGCTGAGAGATGATTTGTACAATAGTTATGGGGGGGGGAGGCACTCTCACCTTCAAGCAGGGGGGGGTGTAGGAGCACTCACTCCTAGGCTCCCTCCCCAAGAAATTCCTGGTGTCTGCTCTGTGCAGACATAGAACCAATTTCTGCGCCTGCAGAGACTACAGAAGACAACCAGTTCACACCTGGGAAGCTGCCAACTTCTCTTCAACCAATTGGAGGATTTATGTCCTCCCCATGACCATGTGGCGGCAATCCTGTGTGAACCAGATTTGCACAATTTTTGCAAGTCTGCAGTGATTATCTTGGCAGAATTTGTGGCACAGATACCGAAAATCACGATGCAATCCCATATAAGTGCACACACAGAGCTGGATCACATAAGGCCATCTTGACCCAACTGTGCACATGGCGAGAGCCAAAAGAAAATCACATATGAAGAATTCAGCTTCAACATCACTGGATGTGTGAATTGCTACAAGTACTGCAGGGAGCTTAAAAACAGATTCTGGGCATTTGCATTCTCCAGCTCTATTGGTTTATGGAGGCTTTCCTGTTAGGATTAATAACAAAGTTGTTGGGCTTGCTTTTTGGGGGTGGGGTCAAAGTTGTTGAGCTTTTTTCAGGAACATCTCCCCCCAGGCATTTTGCTGATTCAGCAAAAATCCGCCCAGACGCAATTGCTGAGCAATTCCAGGATGTCTCTAGGAAAAGCCAGACATATGGCAGCCCTACCCACCCCTGAAATTGGCTCAGGGTGGTTGGGAGAACCCCCAGAACAGCTTAAATGCTTGCAGATGAAATGTTCATCATTGCACAACAGAGAATTCCACCCTTAGAATCCACATTTTGGGGGTGAGCACTCAAATTTCCCTTTTCAAATACCCCATACACCTGTGCGTGAAAATCAGTGCCTGCCCTGAGCCATCGCTGTAATACTGTAGACTTCCTCCCATGCTGTCATTCTTTGGAATTTACTGTCACAGGATATGATGCTGAGCGATACAAGAACTGCTTTCAGAAAAGGACTATAGGCTGAAGCCTATAGTCATATGTCATTAAGCCTATGTCATAACCAGAGCAGACTCACTGAAATTAGTGGACATTACATGACTAACAAAAAAATCAATTGATTCCAATGGTTATACTCTGGATGCAACCCTATATATTCACAGAATATTGACAAAGTCGTCTGCTTAAAAGTGGCCTTAAATAGGTGAATGTTTAAGATGACAATGTGAAATGATAGCAATATCATAAAGAAAAACAAGGCAACCATTGCAGATTTTATTAAGAAAATTTGTTTTAAGACACTATGACAGGCACAAGATTCAAAAATTAGGCCCAAGTAGACATTCACCACTGGCAACTTTGGAGAACTGGCTGCCCCAACCCCTGGCTCCAGGCTTATAATTTTGTTATACACAAAATAAATTGCTTCTAGACGTTGCCTCTCTGGACACATTCAGGTCCTTTCTTACTACGTAGACTATATATGCAAAGTGGGATCATGTTACATTACCCAAAAGCTAGATCTGGACCAGCATCTGTGATCCGAGAGATCCAGTGAGCAGATGCAAGCAAATCCTGCATTTTTGTTTCAGGTCAACCCCAGCTAAGTTCCAGTTATCTAGGCATGATGTAGCAGCTAGGTAAAAAGTCTGCTGTGCAGTGTGGCCTGTACTTTACAACCGCTAGGGAAGGATCACTCCAGGTACCTGAAGATGCAAAGGAGCCGCCCCTGGAAACACAGACCTGAAGATAAGTGAATTTGAAGACTCCTCGTAGACCTTCCAGCATGGCAACCGCTCTGCTGAGGAGCCGTCTGCACAGTTGTTTGAGAAAAAAGTGCTTGGGGAAAGCCATGGGGACTTCACACTAAAAAAGAAATATGGGCTGAGGTGTGAGTGGGGAGAGCAAAATGTGACAATGTAGAACCGCTATTAAATGCTTATATAAAAAGTGACTGGGGTGGAGCCGTCTGTTGAATCCCAGCAGGGAAGCAAGTACTTTGAAAGATTTACGTCCCTGTGTCTTGATCTTTGGGGCCCTGCTAGCTGCTCAGTATCTGTAATGATCTGGTTTGAAGGGGCCGTCTTTGGGTATTCCGAGGTACTTCGCCTGCTTATCGGTCAGCTTTGTTAGCTTCACGCCAAGTTTATCCAGGTGAGCAGCAGCCACAGCTTCATCCAGCTGAAAGAAAGAAAGAAAGGGGAGGGAATAGTTTAAAGGATGTAAAAGACTAAGCTGTACTACTATGGAGATGAGGAGGCTGCCTTATTTTGCATCAGACTATAGGTCCATTTAGGGACATGGGTGGCGCTGTGGGTTAAACCACAGAGCCTAGGACTTGTCGATCAGAAGGTCAGTGGTTTGAATCCCCACGACCGGGTGAGCTCCCGTTGCTCGGTCCCTGCTCCTGCCAACCTAGCAGTTCGAAAGCACGTCAAGTACAAGTACCACTCCGGTGGGAAGGTAAACGGCGTTTCCGTGCGCTGCTCTGGTTTGCCAGAAGCGGCTTGGTCATGCTGGCCACATGACCCGGAAGCTGTCTGCGGATAAACGCCGGCTCCCTTGGCCAGTAAAGCGAGATGAGTGCCGCAATCCCAGAGTCGGTCACGACTGGACCTAATGGTCAGGGGTCCCTTTACCTTTACCTTATAGGTCCATTTAGCTCCATATTGCTTACATTGACTGCCAGCAGCATACAAACACCCACACACCCAATGAGGCATATGGCCCCATCCCCTGGCAAGGACAGGCAATGAGCCAAGGCTGTGCACACTGTGCAGTTGCCAAAATTTTCTTCAGCACCCCAAGATTGTTGTAATGCTGGCACATAGTGACTCCAGGTTCATCGGGGAAGCGTCCTCAACAGCAAAATTTATTTGGGACTCATATTTCCTAGGGGACTAGTCTAAACGGAAAAGCTCTTCCAGCAAGTATGTGCGTCAGCTGGTTGTGCACAGGTTTATGTTATTTACCAAAGGGAAAATCTTTTCTAATCACTTCTGGCTGAATTTCAAAGACGTCTAAGCCTAGGCCAAGCACCAAACAACTACCATCTTGTCAAAATCACAGGCTTGTTTTAGAAAATTGAGGCCAGACGACTCTTTTTGTTTTTAGTAATTTATTACATCTCTCAAACCCGCATCCTCTTTCAGAACAAAGAAATTCACTGATAATTAATAATTCACTCATAATTAAGGATAAACCCAGGGAAATAAAATGGCAAAAAGGACAAAGACAGGATGGACACTTGGACAATTAGGAACAGATTGTGACTGCCTTTGCTCAGATGTTCAAGAAGTTGTATATACCCCTTTATCCATCATGCCTATACAAAAGAACAAGCTACAACTGGGCTCCAGAAGGAACAACAAAGAATGAGGACAAACTCCCATTTCTCCTTTGATTACATATGAAACACTTCTGTGCACCAACTCCTTTGAAAAGTAAGGGTTTGGGGACAAATTGATGTTTTCCAGGAATGCAAGGCAACACCAAAGCAGAAAATAAAACTCACAAGACCCTTGAGCAATGGTTCTTGACCCGTGACACGCAAGATTAATCTATATAAAGAAGTATTCTTTGCAGAAGTTGAAAACATATTCAAATACGATCTAGCGCACAGGTTAGCTCATTGATACTGTACAAAGTATGAGGCTTTTCTAGACTAGGGGTAGCCAATATGGCGCTCCCATCATTCCATGCTATTATGGTCAATGGTCCAGAATGATGGGAGCCAAGGTCCAACAACAGCTGGAGGAAGCATTGATGGCAATCATTACATTGCACAATTAAGAGCAGTTGTTGCAAGGACCTGAGGGCTGGGGAATCCCTAGTTCAAACCATATCACAGCCATAAACTCACTGACATTCAAATCAAGGGGCATAGGAAGCTGCCTTCAGTCAGCGCAGACCTTTCATCAGTCTACTCTGACTGGCAGCAGCTTTCCAGAGTCTCAAGTCAGCTTATCTCCTCCTCTTCCCCAACAAAAACTACTTTTATACCAATTTCATCCAAAGAAACACAGGACCTAAGTCTGAACACTCACCTTCTTTGGGAGAATATGGACTCCTACTGCGTACTTGTCAGGATGTGTCCAGAGCTCTATCTGTGCCAGAACCTGGTTGGTGAAGGAGTTGCTCATAACAAAGCTGGGGTGGCCCATGGCACACCCCAAGTTCACCAGCCGGCCTTCTGCTAGAAGTATGATGTGGCGGCCATTTTTTAGCGTGTAGCGGTCCACCTGAATAGAAAAAAAAGACCCAGTGAGAGCTAAGGAGTGAGTCAGGGAAAGACACAGAGGCATTATTACAAAGCTCTGCTAGGCTGCCAGGTATGGGGAATGATGAAGAAGAAGAAGAAGAGTTTGGATTTGATATCCCGCTTTATCACTACCCGAAGGAGTCCAAAAGCGGCTAACATTCTCCTTTCCCTTCCTCCCCCACAACAAACACTCTGTGAGGTGAGTGGGGCTGAGAGACTTCAAAGAGGTGTGACTAGCCCAAGGTCATCCAGCAGCTGCATGTGGTGGAGCGGAGACCCAAACCCGGTTCACCAGATTATGAGTCTACCGCTCTTAACCACTACACCACATTGGCTCTCACTGATGCACATGAGGAGGAAGAGGATAACATCTGGGGGCGGGGCGGTAAAAACCTTGGGATCAAAAGCTTTAATCCTTAGTTCATCAACCACCGCAGAACAGGCAGAAAATGATTAACTGATCCTGATATGAAAGAACACTGGAAGCCACCATCTAGTTGCCTGAAACCCTGAAGAGCCACTGCCAGACAGTGTAGGCTCTACAGACTGGCAATGGTTCTCTGGGCTTTCAGACAGCAGGCATCCCCAACCCTATCTGGAAATGTCAGGGATTGAACCCGGAACCTCCTGAATGCAGAGTCGATGGTTGACCCCAAGCTACAGCCCTTCTCCAGTCTTCTTCACTGTATTATCTACACAATCAGTATATTAAAATGTAACCCAACAAATGCTAAGAACCATGTGCCTTATTAAGTGGCAGTACAGTTCCTAGACAAATGGCTTTTCAGAATGCACCAGTCTGCCAAACCTTTCTTGGCTGAGAACAACAAACTCCGGATTAAAGGAATCAAGGCCATAATCTTTACAGCGCTACCTCAGGTTAAGTACTCAATTCGTTCCGGAGGTCCATTCTTAATATGAAACTGTTCTTAACCTGAAGCACCACTTTAGCTAATGGGACCTCCTGCTGCCGTTGCGCCGCCGCTGCACGATTTCTGTTGTCATCCTGAAGCAAACTTCTTAACCCAAGGTACTGTTTCTGGGTTAGCGGAGTCTGTAACCTGAAGCGTATGTAACCTGAAGCGTATGTAACCCGAGGTACCACTGTATATGTGCTTTCTTGATTTGTGCACTACTGAACACTGTGGAATTTAGCATGCATAAGGATTGCCCTGCACGACAAAGCAGAAGCTTTTTCACAGCAGGTTGTGTTCTAAAAAGGAAGGCACTACTCCCCAAGGCACTACTCCCCACACCCATGTGTGGGGCTACATGGGTCTTTTCACAGACCCAGTGAAAAAATAATATGTGGCCAATGAAGTACAACAGTATTTTGTGCCGCAATTGAGTGCTTTAGAAGGTATTCATCCTGTGGATGTCTGTTGATCCTGTGGACAACAGACATCTCAAGTCATGGTGTTATGAGGCAACAGCCTCAATGTCAGCAGCTGCCATTTTCCAGTGAAACAAGAAAACCAAAACTGCAGGAAAGAGATGGAGTGAGAAAAAAGGTCTAGGAGCTGACACAACCGAAGGAAGCAAAAGAGCCACAGCTATCTGGGCACTGAATATCCAGTCTGCAAACTATCCTCAATGAAACCAGTTTGCCTTTTGCAAATTAACAGATTAATTCAATCCCGACTAGAACTAGGCTATGATGAATGGGTGATTGAGGAAACCCACAAAGCCCTATTCAAACCTCCAGAGGCATAGGCACAACAGAGAGAAACGATACTTAAGCTCCTGCCCTAGAAAGTGAAAGAAAGATGATTCTCTCATTGGAAAGGAACACACAGCACTCATGACGATCATGAGGTATTCATCTTTTTAAGAGCTTGCACCAGACACTCTGGACCGGATATTGGACTTAAGAAGCAGTACGGCAGCACTAGAGAAGGCAAGTGAGGATTCCCATTTATGCGTCGAATGTACTAGAAAATACAGGTTTAGGGACCCTCCAGATGACCTGCTTAATTGAACATTCATCTCAATTTGCTAACACAGAGGTTAGATTTATATCAGGTCTTTATTGATCCTCTTTATTCATTCCTATTTGTTTGCAGGGTCATTATTTGACAATAAGCATCCATCCAGATTTGCTTGAGGGGTGTTTATATGTCTTCCCATTACTGATTCACCCAGTCCACACTTTCAGAGCATTTCCCCATCATGTTCCAAACCACAAGGCATCCAATTCTTTTTTTAAAGTGTATTTCCTTGGGTGACAGAGCCCTTTAGTTGTGCAAGACTGGAGAAGGCTGGTCCAAAGGCTGGGTGGAGAGGGAGAACAGTTTGGTATTTTAAGCATATTGGGTTCAGGTGAAGTTTGTAAGCTGGAGAAAAGGGAAGAATTATCAGCTGATGATTCATTAGAAATGGGGCAAAAACTGATACATCAAGGTTCCATGTTTGCTGAATGCTAAAATGGAGAATATGCAGAATTGGGAGGAAGACTGGATAAAGAGGTGATAGCAAAGGAGATATTTGGAACCACAGTGCATCTATGTAAGTGTGTCTACTAGAGACATTTCTTTTAAAATTATGAGCAGATGGTATACCATGCTGGAACTAATTAAAAATATACAAAAAAAAAATGAGAAATAGTAAATGTGAAGAACAAGGAAATTATTTTCACATGATGTGGTCATATAAATATATACAAGAGTTCTGGGGAGAATGTTTTTTGATCAAAACTGAACAGATGACAGGTTATATTGTGTTTCTTGATTTACAATTTACCCTATTAAATAAAGATCTATCATAAATGGTACAAAACTATGCTTATTTCATTGTAAAAGAAAATTGCTCATTGTACCTTTGTTTTATGTATTTGTATGTAATTTACGCTGGGTTGTGCCTCCCTGGGGAGAGCATTCCACAAACAGGGAGTCAGCACGGAAAAAGGCCATTTTTGGGTTGCCACCCTCCAGACCTCTCATTTAGGGCCTCAGAGGATGATTGCAGGGTCTAGGTAGGTTCATATAGGGAGATGTGGTCCTTGAGGTATTATAGGTCAAAACCAGCAGTTTGAAATGAGCCTAGAAACTAATTGGCAGCCAGTGCAGGATTGATGTAATATGCTAACTTCCCCTTCCTCTCCTAGCATGCCCCGCTAAATGTGTTCTGCAAGTTACCCCAACCTTCCAGGGCAGAAATGGGGAAGGGGACAGGAGTTCAGTTGCAAAAGCAGAAACCATAGCACTAGCAGAAGTACCTCACTGGATGCCGCCCTTAGAATTCCCAAGCAACATGAGGTTTGAGGGTGCTAATATAATAAATATATGAAATAAATAATAATAATATATGCATACACACACACAGGTATGCACACATCCTAGGAGAGCGTGCTTACCTGGCTCTTAAGGGTTAGCTGATACAATAAAGAGAACCACCTGTCTAGACTCCATCTGGAATGTCCCGTCAGCAACACACATATGGATGTGTTGGATTCAATGTCAAAAAAACCTCAGTATAAATGTTCTTGATGACTAGCAGCCTATGCTTCAGTAAAATGTGCATGTGCACGCATGAAAAGGGAGTTGAAAACAGTTTGCAGAGGTTATCTTTGAAGGAGATCACTCAAAAGCCTGGTTCTAACAGAATAAGGTCTTTCCTTAGGAATTCCATTATGATGGTTCCAATCCCATATGCCTCACGCTCAGATCCAATTACTCTTCTGACAAGTATTCTTGCTTAGGTTGCATACTGTGGCTTTTAAGAAAGGGGGGTTGTTTTTTATGTTAGATGGCACGATGTGGAAGGAGTGTTTTCTGATGTTGCCACACTAAAAGATGTATCATATTCTTAGCACCTGGAATATTTCAGAACTAGTTAGCACGTTGCCTTGGAAAAATGTTCCATATATTCCCTTCAGAAAAGAAAAAGAGAGGATGACAATGTGTTTCTGAAAAGCTCCAGGCCTCCAGCCACCTTTGAGTAAATGGAAACCAGTAGCTGAACACACGAGGAAAGGGGCAAGAGGGAAATGTGGACTTGCCATTGACAGGATACACTAACCATGACTGCAGATCTGTGGTAGAAAATCATGACACAACCCAGAGCAGTTGCGGCACAAAGTGAGAGTTTTGCCAGGCTGGTTTCTAATATACATTTAATACAAGCCAGGCCTGCCAAAGCAGTTAAAATGGGACCATGTCTAATCCTAAAAGGCTGAGGTCATTTTACTGAAGGTGTGCAGATTAAGAACATCAGCCTGAAGAGTGCAAGAGGAACAAAACTTCACCTTTCATCCTGTTATGCATTCAGGATGGGCAATTGAGCCATTCCAGCCACCAGGTCTGGTTTCAGAGAAGTGTCTGAGAAAGGTACCTGCCGGGGACCCGAGTCTCCTGTTTTAATTTGTGTGTGTGTGTGTGTGTGTGTGTGTGTGCGCGCGCGCGCGTGCGCATTTAATGGGTTTCTTCTATAACATGATTTTATTTTTCAATGTTTATATTTTAATCTTCCAATCTAATTGTAGATTTTAATAATGGAACTTCGTGTAATTGGTTTTATACTTCTAAGCTGCTCAGAAGTCTACTCTGACATTAAGCAGTATATAAATTAATTTAAAAGTACACCATGAGTTTCTAGTGTTTGACCAGAAACAGGGATAACCTCATTATACTTTATGTGTGTAACAAAATATGTTAGACAGCTCTCCCTTCTGTCTCAAAAAGTGTCTGCATGAACTCGCAAGGTTCTAAAATGTTATTCACAGTTTTTCGTCAGTGAAAAGAAATAAATTTCCATAGTTCCAAAGCTATAATTGCTGCTTTTTACATTCCCTCCTATAACTAATGCCTTCTGGCTCCCAGAATTGGTCCAAAACAGGGGCAGGGTCACATTCCCTTCTGATCATCCATTTATGGGCCACATGTCTGTGGTAGGCAGGTCTAGAGACAAAATAGGCCCAGCCGTGAATTGTAAATTTTACCTTTGTAGAGTAAGGTAGCTTCTATACACAAACCTAACTCTATTCAGGCAAGCAACAGGCATGATCAGAGTTCAAAGACATATTCCAGCCCAGCAAAAACACCCAAGGAGGGTACAAAGCAGACTGGGGGGGGGTGATCTGGGGAGAAACCAGAGGGCAAGACAGAGAAGCCTTGTGGGCTGCATTCAACACCTGGAGCCTGAGGTCTTCAACCCAGCCTGTAACTTTTAACGATTTAGATCAGGAACTGTGTAATGCTGCCTATCTCCCCTGTGGTGATAAGGGGGTAGAAGAGAGTATTGAATGGTTTCTTTAAATTTGAAGGTTCATTATTGTTCCACAAGTGTATTTCTTTAAGGGCCAGAGCAATAACGTGACCTAGTTTTACAGCTGTGAAGCAGTATAGCAGATGCTGTTAAGTTATGTTACTTAAGCTGTTGGGTACAGTATATAAAGAGCAGCACCTAGCTCTCTCAGTACCCCGGGGGATGGGTTATGCTTATTGATATATTTAGTGTAAAAGGAGTTTTTGTTTTTGTTATTAAAACCTAGCAAAAGTTATTTTTGCATTCCTTGTAATGTGTGGTCTCCCCAGCATGCCTTCTGCAGCACAACTAATCTGCAAATAGCCAACAGAGAGTTCAGCTTGTTTAAGAACCATACCTGTGTAAAGCTCTCCGGTGATCTGCCCAAACCCACAATATGTGCCTTGGCACTGCAACCCAACTGCGCATTCTGCTAAAAGTCTCTGTACAGGCCCAGCCCTTGTGAAAATAAGGTACTTTCTTGTCTTTGGTCTGCACCCCCCTCATCCCTTGCTCACCACATGTCCCAAAGAGGAGGGATGCACAGGGCACACCTCAGCAGTGTTCACCAGAAACAAGCTGTCAAAAGATGCGGTCCCCTTCTCCAATTCTGGAGTAGCCGCCACACTCTCCCCATGGCACTTTATCCTCCCAAGAATGAGTTCCATGTAGATGGGATCTTTTGTGTTCTAAGTTAGCTCTCACTCACCTGGGGTTTAATGTTCACAGTTTTCACGCTGTTCTCATTTAGCCACTTCACATCAATTTCCACATCGAAGTGTCCAATGTTGCATATGATGGCATCATCTTTCATCTGCTCAAAATGCCTGGAAGGGGGAGAAAAACAGCTCTTTGTGGAGAAGGTAATTCATTGTGTCCTGCACCCAAGGAACTGAACACTGCTTGAAGATGGCCACAGATCACAGTTGGGAAGGGTCTCATCCCAGTAACTAAGTCCTTTGACCACCAGATGCTACATAGCTAAAAAGATCTGCTGAAAACGACAAGGATGTAAGGTAGCCTTCAGCAACCTGACTTTGCTTGATGGAGTTGTGGTCTAGAAGGCACCAGGCTGGCAAAAGCGGATGTCTTATGCATTCCCTCGGCCCAAGGACTGGTCCATGCAGTATACAGACCAATACAAATCCCAAGAATTTCACTTATTTTTTCAGCTGCCCACGTCACACTAGGAGGCACTTTTGTGCTTTCCTGTCACTCCCAACAGAAAGCATCCAAAATCCAGCATATTAAAAATGGAACTGGGAAGATGGTCTAACTCCACCATCACATTCTAATGCACCTTTGCTAATCTTGCTACAATCTACTGTAAAGCCCATCTACCTTGGTTGTCACGGCCTGACCCAATTACCTCCTTGCAGCCTGTGAAAGCAGTAAAATTCTCAGCTCTGTTCTGGTTCATAATCAGCTACCAATCAGTTAGTAGGGTTCAGCAGATTTGGTTACAGGCTTATTATAGAACAGGGATGGGGAAACTGCAGCCCTCAAGATGTTGTTTGAATCCGACTTCCATTATCCCTTGCTATTGGCCACGCTGGCTGGGGATGATGGGAATTTGAATCTCAACAACCTCTGGAGTATCACAGATTCTGTCCCTGTCGCAGAATCAAGAATAGAAAGGATGGAATGCAGATTTAAACTCCACATGCTGTTATATCTTCTATGAACCAAAATACTCCAGAGATATCCAGAAGAACTGGGGCCTGGCCAGATTAAATTGTTTTAACAGCTGAACGGGCTCTGATGCATTGCAGGAACAGTCAGTATTCTGCCCCCCAGGAGCTCTTAGACTACAACTCCCATCATCCTTTGCCATGCTGATAGGGCTGATAGAAGTTAATAGTCCTATATCTGCAGAACACAAATTCTAGAGGGGTACGCCATTTTAATTGTGTTCCACATGCAGAAGATGACATTGGGAGCAAGATAATAGCAAGACCATCACAAAAGTTGCTTCAATGTACCATGTGTTGCTTAATTGTGCATTGAATAGAAAATGACTCTGTATGTGTATTGCTAAAGGGAACATTGGGGGATTTCCGCTGATATACCTAGAGAGCTGCTTGAGGACCATGTGGTGCTTAACCTTAGATCACATGAGTAAGGTATTGAGTTGCAAATCGGCATTTTGAGGGAGTCCTTTGTTCCTCAGCGCCTATAAAGGAAAGACATGCTTATGTCTCTCCTGGAAAGAAAACAGCCTCAGGCTAGAATGCAGGCTGATGGAGTCTGTAGGAGAGACAGAGCTCTGTTTGTCAGCTCCAATTATAAATAGTATTTTATATTTATAAGAAGCTGAACCTGTGCTTTGACAAGCACATGATTTTATGCAACCATTTGAATGTATCGCTTATTTGTTTTGTGTCTGTTTGAAGAAAGTTCTGTTAGCAAAAGTTTGGAACAATATTTATGGTTTGGACAATTTTTATTCTGAGGAGTCAGTTTTTATTCATCCTATTTTTCCAAGCTGTGGAATAGTAATATCTGCAATACCATCTTCCACAATCCCTGTTTCCCAACACACACAGGGACAGCAGTCACTAGCTAAAAAGTATGCAGTACCTCCCATGCACAATTTCTGAGCATCCAGTGGTGGTAACAAATATGTTGCCCTCTTTGCAAGCTTCTTCCATTGTTGTAACTTCATAACCTGGAAATAAGGAGAAGGGAAAGGATACATTGAACTGTAACTGTGGGCCTCTTCACACCTTACGCGTTAGAGTTTTACACATACACCTACAAACGTGAAAAAATGAATGCAGCAAACATGCGTATTATAAGACTGAAAGAGGGAAAGAGATTCTGGCTTCCCCTGTGTAATGTACAAAAAGGCCCTGTAGATCAACAGGTGACCCACCTTCCATCTTGCCTTTTCTGATCCAGAATGTATCTGTTCTCTTTCACTATTAGACCATGGGGGATGGTTGCCTTAAACAAGGTGTAAAAAGGTAAAGGACTCCTGATCTCACTTTACTGGCTGAGGGAGCAGACGTTTGTCTGCAAACAGTTTTTCTGGGTCATGTGGCCAGCATGACTAAGCTGCTTCTAGTGCAGCGGAACACCGAAACCAGAGCAGTGCACGCAAACACCGTTTACCTTCCTGCTGGAGTGGTACCTATTTATCTACTTGCACTTTGACGTGCTTTTGAACTGCTAGGTAGGCAGGAGCTGGGACCAAGCAACAGGAGCTCACCCCATTGCGGGGATTCGAACCGCTGACCTTCTGATTGGCAAGCCCAAGAGGCTCAGTGGTTTAGACCACAGTGCCACCCGCATCCATAAACAAAGTATATGTCTCCTGTTTTGCCAGCTCTTAAGTACAGTCATACCTCGGGTTGAATGTGCTTCGAGATGAGCACATTCGAGTTGCGCTCCGCAGCAACCTGGAAGTAACGGAGTGCATTACTTCCGGGTTTTGCCGCTTGCACATCCACAGACGCTCAAAATGACGTCACACGCATGCGCAGAAGCGCTGAAACGTGACCCGCGCACGCGCAGATATGGGTTATGTTTGCTTCTAGATGCAAACGGGGCTCCAGAACGAATCCTGTTCGCATCTAGAGGTACCACTGTATCTATCACAGCTGTATCATCCCGACCCTTTTCCCTTAGCACTTAGGGTGTCATACGTAGGGTTAAAACAACATACCCTAAAGCATGGACCCCAGATTTGGGACTCCCATTCATTCTAATGGGCCTATGCCACATATGTCTTAGCTGGATTCACCAAGAACAATGACTCACTTGAGCAAACAGTCCTTCAATTCTCACCTTCCATGGCTGCCTGCAGTGCATTGATTGGATCAATTTCTGTGATGATGACCCTGGCACCAAAGTTTCTCAGGGCTTGTGCACAACCTTTGCCAACATCACCATAGCCTGCCACAACAGCCACTTTCCCTGCAATCATGACATCTGTGGCACGCTTAATGCCATCGATGAGGGATTCCCGGCAGCCATAGAGGTTGTCAAATTTACTCTAGGGAGGAAAGCAGAATTTGAGAAACTGAAGAAATTTCCAAAGATGATCGCAGCATGAAGCAAGCACATCAGAATGCTAGAGGTAGGCTAAATGCATCCAGGTTTCATCAGTTTCCATAAATCAGCATGTTTAAACCCAACTTCTACTATCCATAATTCTGCCACTGAAGTCTTCCTTGGCAAAGTGTCAACTTTCAGGGGTGGCAAAAGAAAGGCAGTTTCTTCACAGAAGCCTTTGATATTTTGCATCCAAACTATATTTTAGACACAAATGCTGCAGGAACCTAGAGAGGAAAGTTGTTGCAAGTGTTGACGGATGTTAAGAAGGGTGCCCCCCGCTGCAATTTAGCTTGAATGCAAAAGCTTATAGCTTCAAAGGAAATCTATGCATCTTTCCCCAAAAAGACTTGCTGTGGGGAATGACTTACTAGCTTACTGCTCAGATGCCCTCTCTGAAGCACACACCTCAGAAGGCTTTGCTACCACTGCTTCCCAAAGCAAAAGACCAGCACCATCACAAATCAGTAATTATGATGAGTTGTTCTGTGGACAAGCAGCTCATCAGAGTAAAATCATTACTGAACTCTTATCATTTCAGATGGCAGGTGAAGGCTCAAGAGGAAAAATGAGACACAAGGAAGAACAAATCCATAGTCATCAGCTATGGAAGGAGAGACAACACAGAAGAGTTTAGTGACCTTACCTTGGTGACAGAGTCATTAACATTGATAGCTGGCACCTTCAGGGTCCCTTTGGCATGCATTTTATAGAGATTATGGACTCCAGTGGTGGTTTCCTCAGATATTCCTTTGATTCCTGCAAGAAAGAATCCAACTGTGTTTACAATCTGCTGCAAGCAGAGATCTCCAAATTTCAACCAATGCTAAGCAGCCATCTTTAGTAGTCCTCTTAGGAGGACATCTCTAGTAGTAGGAACCTTCTTCATACAAGGTCTAGTCTAAAGTATTCTAGGTTTGTATCTGAATGCTAAGAACATGAACCACGGTATCCTAACTCATATACAATAATATTTTGACAACAGGCTTTCACAACACAGCTGAAAGGGCAGCCTCACTGGGGCAATTCATTCCTCTAGCATTTCCAGTTCAATATGACCTTAGGTGGCATGGCTGGGAAAGACCTCTGCATGAGACCTTAGAGACCCACTGTCAGTTGATATGGTAGTCCTGGACTTTGGTTGGGGGGACCTGTGGACCTCCATGTGGCTGGACTACAACTGGCCATGCTGACCGGGGCTGATGGAAGCCGTCATCCAACAGCATCTGAAGGACCACTAGGTTTTCCACGCTTGCAGTATGAGTCTCATTATGTAGCTTGACATCCCTCCCTACTTCACAAGGTAGAAGGACCAAAACAGAGGGGAAGGAACAAATCAGGATGAAACTAGGACTTGTGACACAAGGCCAGCAGAACAGGAGAGGCGATGTTCAGTGAACTGCTTTTCTGAAAAGAATCCTATGATGCAATACAGCAGATTAATAAGGCTGCATTCAAATGGCCATTTATTCTACTTCCACAACATTTTCCTGACTGCTAGGTTCCTGTATTATATTTGAGCTTTCTTGCAATGTAACAGCCACTTCTGGAACTATAGTGGAATATAGTACAAGTTTAGCACCCATTTCCATATTATTTGCAAATGGATGTCTTCTGGAAGCAAGTAAAATGGAAGTAAGCACTAAACCTGTACTATAGTTCCAGAATTGACTTTTACATGGCATGAAAGCTCAAATATAATACGGGAACTTAACAGTTAGGGAAATGTCACATGAATGCAGCCTAGCAGAACAGAAAGTGGCCAGTGGATAGTATTGCATAAAAATGCTACCCTTCCCTAATGACTCTTTAACTTGTTTACAACACAGTCATGCTTAAGTATTTGTTTCTGGAAAAGGCAGCTGGTAGTTATCCAATTACAGTTGCAGAAGGAGGTGAAGGGCCGGGATGCATGCATGCATAACTGAGATGGCCCAGGCCTCCCATAAAGACTTTCCCACCTGTTTCTTGCAGGGGAGATGCCAAGTCTGAAATCGCCTGTAACCTTAAAATTTGTGCAGCTCATTAACAAAAACAAAGATTTACAACATGGCGCTTACTAAAAATAACAAAATGACTACTACAAAGGTTAATGCGCAGCTTCATGTGCAAATGAAAAAACAGGAATTACTGCCAATTCCACAAGTGTCTCCAAGAGATTTGGGGGGGTCAGTGACAGAAAATTTATGAAACTCATTTAACAAGAATGTTTTCTACTGCACTAGCAACCCATGGATTAAACCAAACAGAGGAGAGAGGGCCTCAGAGAAGTGGAAAGGAAGAGGCTGGTTGGTCTAGGCAAAGAAAACGCCCACGGAAGTGCAGTCCTGTTGGCATTTTAGTGGATGAGTTGCATTTAATAGATTATTTCCATCTGCAAGCAGTGCTCGCCATCAAGGATCACGATGTTTGAGAAAAACCAGGTAGTCCTTCAGAGGTCAGAGAGTATCTTCACCTATATTGGCAGGATTAATGTAAGACACAAACACTTGGATCCTTCGAAATGGGAGAGACCATAAATACCATCTAGTGGCTGGATGAAGATTGGCATCTGAAAGGGCCCTTAAAAGAACAGATATAATCTTCAATAGACAGAGAAGGATGGAAAACGAGCTTAAGGTTTTTAAGAGACTAAACTAACAAAGCACCTTCCATTAGCATCATGAGCAGCCCAATTGTCTGAGACTGCTGGGGGCGGAGTGAGGAGTGAGATCAAAAGAAATGAACAAAAAGACTTAGGGTGGGATTCACCTAATGAGTCCCATCAACAGAAGCCCTGTGCAATGATTTCTGCTTTAGCAACAGGGATTCACCCCCCCCCAATCAGGCTCCCCAAAATTGGCTTGGGGAGGTCAAGAGAAACCCTAGAACAGTACACAGAGTGAAGAGGAGGATAATTCCTTCTGACAAGATGAAATGCTTCTGCTGATGGAACACTGGAAGAGCACAATGTTGAATTCCTTCCCTTTTGTGCAATTGCAGGGACTTCCTCAATGTCATTCACTTCTCTCCAATGACCCAACAAATGTCAGAATGGCCAGAGAGGAGGAGTTATGGGGACATGCCAGAAGCATCCTAATGCTTCCTGGTCTCATCATCAACACCCGCAAATACAAAAGATAGAGTATATGGTATATGTTATATTTATCTCAGTGTACACACATACACGAGTGCAAGTATTAAGCGGTATAAAACAGCCTTAAATTAATAACAATTAACCAAGGGAAATTTAAATGTGTCTCCCTGTGTGTCTAAAATTCCCTCTCCTCTTTCTTTGGAAACGCTGCTTCTTAGCCAATCCTACCAGGAAACCTAGAGAAATACTATATTCACTGACACGGGAAGTCACTTTGAGATCCAGGCAAACTAACAGGGTCACACACCAAATCCATTCCATGGCTTAAGCCATCCGCCAGGGTGGGACTAAGGTTCTTTCCATGCCAAGCCCAGGCCTGAAACTGGATTGGAATGAATCAGCATCCTTCAAGATGTTTGAGAGGCTGCTTTCAGAACTTTTAACGCTGAAGGGCGGGAGCATATGAATCTAATAATATAAATGTAGAAAACACTGGTGTCTTATTAAATAATGGGAATTGGCAGCAGATCATGAGATGGAGAGAGGAGCACAGTATGGTCACATGCAGCCAATCAGTAGCAGATTACATGGAGAGACAAATCTATGGATGGACCCTAATCATTCCATGACATGTGATGGGGAGAATTTTGCCCTTTAGCCAACAGTCATATGGTCCCTGCTCTGTTGAAACAGATATTACTTTAAAATATTTTCCAGCATGTTTTTACTTTGTTACCATCAAAGTGGGTGGGGGAATTCAGCTCCCAACACAGTGTAAAGTACAATGCCCCCCTCTAGTGGGCCTTTTGCAAAAATCACTTTTCAGTAGTGCTCACGGCTACTCGTTTTTCACCTTTTTAAAAAATCCGCCTAGCTATATGTGAATTTCTCTTTTGTTGAAACTTACATCCTGCCAACAGGGCTTAAAAATCCACTAGGGACAATTCTGCTCTCTTCTCCATTGCATGCAAATCCTGCACAGGCCCTAAAACAGTCTGGGCTTGCTCAGGTGGCACTGTGTGCAGGAAAATGTTTAAAAGTGTGGGGGGGGAGGCGCCCACTTCTGCTCTATGGCTTGGTGTTGAGTGGGAAGAAGAGGGAAGGCAGGCAGGGTGGCAGGAGAAGAGGAAAGTGCAAAAGGCATAGTTGCAATTCTAGCCTGCAACCTCTTCTTCTTTTTTACTATCATGCTTGTTCATCTTCCTCATAAGATTTTGCAGGCTAGTAACTTCTTGGGGCTTGGTAATAATGCTGGTTTAATCTTAACCATGCCTTGTGTTATGTACTGAAGTTCTCACCCTGGGCCAGCAGGGGGATACTGTAGATAGTTATGCAAATAACATCTCTTGCGGGGGTGCAATTAGTGCCAGCACCGTCCGTTAAGAGTTTGGGTGTAATCTTCGATACCTCCCTTTCTATGGAGGCGCAGATTACAGCTATAACAAAGGCGGCATTTTTTCATCTCCGCCAAGCTAAGCAGTTGGCCCCTTATCTCTCTCGCCCTGACCTAGCCACTGTGATCCATGCGACGGTCACCTCCAGACTGGATTATTGTAACTCGCTCTACGTGGGGCTGCCCTTGAGACTGACCCAGAAACTCCAGCGGGTGCAGAATGCCGCGGCGAGACTCCTTATGGGGTCTTCGCTGCGAGATCACATTCATCCGGTACTATACCAGCTGCACTGGCTCCCGGTGGAGTACAGGATCAGGTTTAAGGTGCTGGTTTTAACCTTTAAAGCCCTATACGGCCTAGGACCCTCGTACCTACGGGACCGCCTCTCCTGGTATGCCCCACAGAGAAACCTACGGTCTGCAAATAATAACATCCTCAAGGTCCCAGGCCTCAGAGAGGTTAGGCTGGCCTCAACTAGAGCCAGGGCCTTCTCGGCTGCGGCTCCAATCTGGTGGAATGCTCTGTCACAAGAGACTAGGGCCCTGCGGGACTTGACATCTTTCCGCAGGGCCTGCAAGACAGAGTTGTTCCGCCAGGCCTTTGATCAGGGCGCAGCCTGACTCCCTCCTCTGGCAACCTGCACAGAACTTTGCTTAATTGGTTGCCATCAATTTGATTTAATTAATTTTTATAATGAAATATTTTTAGATTGTGTGATTATTTGATTTTTTGATTATTTGATTGTTGTTAGCCGCCCTGAGCCCGGCTTCGGCTGGGGAGGGCGGGATATAAATAAAATTTATTATTATTATTATTATTATTAAATAAGGGATCGAAAGTGACGTTCAGTGATTTGATAGTTTTAGAAAATTGTTACAGTTACGTTGTACTGGAGCTCTATATAAGCAGGCTGGCTGAACCCTTCAGTTCAGTTCTGTTCTGGCCTGTGAATAAACAAGAGCTGTTTGAAGAATCGCTGTGTCGTCTGATATGTTCACCCGCAAACTAACACCTTGTTCCTTACATAACTTTATATATGCAAAGTTAGCACATGCCTCTTCTTTCAAGGAAAATAACACAGGAGGGTGGATTTCATAAAGGTACTAAAACGCAGCGCACAACCATTTGACGCAAGCAACTTCCTGGCTGTATGTTGTCTGTCTGGTGTTTCCAAAAGCTTCTGCCCCTTAGCACAAACACAAAAAGTCCACGGCAGCAGCACTTAAAGTACTGCAACTAAAATATACAGATAAGAAGATCCATTGATTTTGATCTAACAAGGCAGTTTCCTCCAGACTAAAATCCCAAAGGGTGAATCCTTCTGCTATACCACTGTACAATCACAGAAACTGGGTAGCTAGGCTGCCTCATATTTTGAGAATCTCAGCATTTATTCTTACAGGTTTCTGTAGGTTAAGGCATGAAGGCAGAAAGCATGTGCAAGTTATACTGGCAGGAGGGTGAGTGGGGGTACCCAGAAACACTGAATTCTCTGCTTAGCAGATGATGAGTACAGTATCCAGTCTTGCTCAATTTAGCCAGCATGTTTTTGTCCGAGTTTCATTTCTTTAGTAATTCATCTATTAAAGTAATGGCTTAATAGACAATGTTTTTACATTGTTTATTGCTACTGGAAGGGACTCACACCTCTTTGTGTGCCTCAGGAGCATTGAAGAAGAGAAGGTTTGGAACCTTTCACTTCTGTTTTAGATTAACTGCAGCTTGCTGAAGTACCCAGACCTAGACAAACTGTGGGTAGGCTTAACTATGAATTGTTGAAACAAGTCTGCTCCAAAGCACAGTTCATAGCGTTGGCTTGCTTCAGCAAACCATAGTTAAGATTAACCCAGCCATGCTACAAAGCACCCAGAAGTTACTGGTCTGCAAAATCTTACAAGAAGCAGGCAAGTGTAGGAAGGGCTCCACTTTACTTGCCAAGATAGTTCAGATACTTACCTCGATAGTGACTCAGTGGTGCTGTAGCATGAACACATCCACCCCACCATACACCTGAAGCAGTATCATGTGGACTCCCTCTCTGGAGGCCCGTATGCATGATGGCATGATTTGTATAGCCTTTTCTACCAATTTCAAGTGGAAAGAATTGCTAATTAGGTCAGTGCACACAGTGCGTTTGGATAGCTTTCCTCAATCACATTGCATTATGTGCATGGTATAGTGGAAGGGAACTATCTAGGGACTTTCAAGGAGGAAGGACAACAGCTCAGTGGTAGTGTAAGTGCTTTGCATGCTGAAGGTGTCACCTCCAGACAGGGTTGGCAATGTTCCCTGTCTGAAACCCTGGGGTCACTGCCAGTCAGTTTAGACAATACTGAGCTTGATGGGACAATGTTTGGATCTGTATTAATAATAATAATAATAATAATAATAATAATAATAATTTTTATTTATACCCCGCCCTCCCCAGCCAAGGCCGGGCTCAGGGCAGCTAACAAGCAATAATAAAAACAAGTTGAATGAATACAACTTAAATACAACATTAAAATATTAAAATGCAGCCTCATCACAGGAGGAGAAAGGAAAAAGGAAAAAGAAAGAGGGGGAGGGAATCAAATCGGCTCCAAGCCAAAGGCCAGGTGGAACAACTCTTACAGGCCCTGCGGAAAGAAATCAGATCCTGCAGGGCCCTGGTCTCATGAGGCAGAGCTTTCCACCAGGCCGGAGCCAGTGTTGAAAAGGCCCTGGCTCTGGTTGAAGCTAATCTAACTTCCTTAGGACCCGGGACCACTAGGGTGTTGCTATTTATGGACCCTGAGGCTCTCCGTGGGGCATACCGGGAGAGCAGCTTCCTTCATTCTTACATTGCACTTTACATATTTTAAATGTTTATGCAAGACCACATAGAATTACCTTTCAAGAGCTGTGGATATTTTGTGTGGACCAAGTTGGTGAGGTCTCCACCATCGTCAAGAATCATGTTCAAGGGCTGCCCATCCTTAAAATAGAGGGTCTGCTCAATGCACCATATGTATTCCTCATCTGTTTCTCCCTTCCAAGCAAACACTAGGCACAAGTCAAAACAGAGAGGCAATTAAAACACAGAGGTAATTAAACAGAAAGGTAATTAAAAGACTTAAGTTAATAGTCAAGTCAGCTACACTCAACTGAATGCAGTTTCAAGAGCTAAATGAAAAGATGTGCTATCCTGATAGTTGTATCAGCAATCTTCCCTTGAAGCAACAAGAAACTCATCTCTGCATAAACAACTGGAAATCAAAATAATTACAGCTGAACAGGGAAGCAGAGTTTACCGCTTAATCATGCACATTAAAGACCTTAATCAGAATCCATCAGTTTCTTATACATTCACATGCTGGTGCTCTTCATGCCATACTGTCACAGAGCAACAGAAAGAGAGGTCCATGCCCTGAGTAGCTTGCAATCTAAATTGGCATTGTGGAGGCACCAGAGAGAGGGGCAGTACGTATACTTAAATTTCATAAACACTTACTTAGGTGTAGCATCAGCAGGTATGAAGATTAAGGCTTCATGGGAAAAGGTGTGGTTTGGAGGAAAGGTGTGAAGGAGGTAGGGGCAGATTGGCTATGTTATCTTCAACTAAAGAAGATCTTAGCTTTTCCATGAAAATGATATACAGAGTTATTGAGCATTGTTGACATCCCTTTGGCTTTCCTCACTCCACACGTCAACTCTTAAGACTCACACTTCTGCAGGCAGAGTGTTCATCCTCCAAAATACATGCCTTGACATCTTCCAGACTAGCAGCCATGCCTAAGCCTGTTGCAGCAAACACAACAAAAGTCTTGCAGCAACTTGAAAACTAAACAATTGTATTGTAGCCTTACAACTTCTTATGGACTAGAGTCTGGTTCACCAACTTATGCTGCAATGAATTTGCTAGTTTTGGTGTGATGCACATGTTTCCACATTTTGAGGCCTATAACGAAGCCCATAGGATGCATAATCAGCAGGTTAGATCCCAGAAAGACATATTTTATCCCAATTTAAACCTGTGAGACTTAAGTCATTACTAATTTGCAGTACAATCCTAACCATGTTTACTTGAAGGCTTCATTGAGATCAGTAGGATTTATTTCCTAGAAAGTGTGTTAAGGATTGTAGCCTTAAGCAACCAAATTAGAATTGGGGAGGATCATAATTTTCTTTTTAAAAAAAACTAAAAAAAAACTGCTGCACCTACTACTGAATAGGGAGCAACTAGATATCTGGAATTTCTCCATTTCTCATAAGTCTCCATCTAGGATAGAGGATTGTACCTTTCTTGGTTGTATAGAAGAGGCAATTTGGACAAGTGAAGTCTGACACTCTCTTGCAAGAGTAAGCAAAGATGCACCTGCTGAAATTCCCAAGATATCCTTAAATATGTTGACGTGTTCTTATTGTCCAACATGCAGCACTAGAAAACATCAGACCACTTTACCTAAGCCCCTATCCAGTAACAGATATCAACAGTTAAGTAGACTTCATACAATGAGATCATTCAAAGAGGGAGCAGGGGGTTCTCACTATACAGTATATTCAAGCAAATAGTCAGGACCCAGGACTCCTAAACAGAATGTACAATCTTCAAAGCCACAACACTGCATCGTCAAGAGTAGCATACTCCTTAGGGTAAGCTTTCTGTACTTAGAGAGCTACTTTTATCCTCCAGCTTATAACCTACATCAGGGGTCTGCAACCTAAGGCCCATGGGGGTCATTTAACTGGCCCATGGACCCCCGCCGCCCGCTCAGGGACCCCTGCTGCCCGCTCAGTCAGCTCCTGTGCACCGCGCTAAACCGGCCTGGAGCAGAGCGGGGACTGCCTTCCACGATGCTGGCTGGCTTCCCATTGGCTGCAGGAAGCTCCTGCAGCCAATGGGAAGCCGCGCACACCTTCTCCACGCCGGAAGGAGCACAGGAAATAGTGCTTGCGTATGAGTGCGTGCACACACTCCGGCCCACCGCAGCGTCTGCGGGACCGTGAACCGGTCCAAGCCACAAAAGCTTTGCCGACCCCTGACCTACATCAAGAGTGAGGAACATTTTTCACCGCTAGGGATGCATTTCGTTCTGAGCAACCTTCCAAGGAACACTTGCCAGTGGTAGGCAGGGCAACAGTGAGGAAGCAATGAGTGTAAATTTTACCTTTGTACAGTAGGCTAGTTTCTACAGACACACACACACACACACACACACACACACACACACACACACCACCTCTGTCCTCCATCCTGGCAAATAAGTCATTATCAGAGTCCAAGACACACTCCAGCCAGGCAAAATACTTGGGGGTTGAATTGGGTCAGTGAGGGGTGTAGCAGTGGGGAGAGTCTTAGGGCCAGTTGGCGAGGCCCCAAGGGCTGCATTTGGTTCCTGGGCTGCAGATTCCCTACCCCGATGTACGTTTTCATTCTTTTTGATGAACTATAAGCAGCAGCCTGCTTAGCCATTTCTCACCAACAGTTTTTCTTTGCTAGGATGATACACCAAAAGAATTTTGCCTTGTCAGCACTGCATTCAGAATGAGAAATCACTCTCAGGCGCATTTCTTCTGCTCTGGTGCTAGCCTGGCAAATTCACCCCTCTACGCTACGTTCTTTGATAGTCATTGGGCTGGACCGAGCAAAAGAAACAGACATGAGTTAAAGTGTTATCAAAGCAACATATTACCAGGAACCCCGGTTTTGGCAATAGCTGCAGCAGCATGATCCTGGGTGGAGAAAATATTGCAGCTGGACCACTGCACCTGCAAAAGAAATCAAAATATATCCAGAAACCATAAGGGGTTTTCCCCCACCTTCCTCTACAGAGATAACAAAGCAAGTCCAAACCCTTCCTACTTCCCTGAAGCTAGCTGTTGCATGTTTCGTTTAAAAGGCAAAACAGTTTAAAGAAACAGGAAACAATTATTTACAAATTGAGGCTTAATCAGATTTGGGAACCATTACCCGCATCGAAAGAAAACCTTTCTAAAATGCATCTGCTAAATATCAGGATGTAACTGAAGTTTTGAATAGAGCTAACTTACAATGTTACAATGTGGATGTCCCCCCCCCCCCCCTTTCAAGGTCCAATCAAGATTTTATTAACCTGATATGAAATTGAATTCTATGTCCTTTTTCGGATTTGCTTCTTCTTGGGTTGAGTGGGCAGTCAACAACATGATAGCAATACTGGGAAGTTGGCATCTAAATATACCTCTGCACAAACTGAGTTGCAGGTGAATGGAATGCTCAATCACATGCAATCCCCCAGCAAACTGCGGGTGGTATTCAAAGTCAAACTCATAGCAGACCTATTGGAATCAATGACCACAATGTCTTCAATTTCAATGTGTCTAATGACTAATGCTGGCTCTCAGCCTACACTTCAGGTGGGGAGGAAAATCTATTCTTACCACTGCTAGAATCCTTATGGGAGATGGAACTTCCATTACACCAGAAAAACAGGTCTAAATCCCTATAGCCAGCGCTGCTGCTCTAATGAGGTACTCCCCAATGTGCTTCCTCAGTGCCAACTATGACTGCTCTGAAGCATGATCAGGAACAAACTCCAAGTGTTCAATATTGCCTAGCTCAGCCTTGCCTAACCTGGTGCCCTCCAGTTGTCATACTCCAACCTTCACTTACCCCAGCCACCCTATCGTCAAGAATGATGGGAACTGCAGCCAATCAACATCTAGAGGCTGCCAAATTGGTCCACCTGTTTTTTTGTTTAACAAATAGCCAGGGCAGAAGAAGCCCAAAAGTGGGATTGGAGCTGCAGGAGGGGCAAAAAGTTTTTAAAAACCAACAAAAAAAACACCACATGCCACAGTACTGATCTGGCTCTTGCACTGGCTATTTATTCAACAGCTACACAACTCCAACTATACTTTGACTCTTAATGGCTAACCATACCTACAAAAGACCTGTGTTCAGAGTCTGTGGCTTTACTTAAACGTGATGCATGAAAATGCTCCATTTGGTATGGGTCAGTAGTCCTCTTTACTAAGGGAAACACAAGTTAATTTTCAGAACAAGTTCAAGTGTTTTGTTTTGTTTTTAATTCTGCCATTTCTCTTAAAAACATTGAACAAACACTGTCTGGGCCATTTTGTTCCACTTTAGCCAACAACAATGAGGTTCCTTCTTTCTCTCTCTTCCTTAAAGAAGGAATCCAAAACATGCTTACCTCCGCACCCAGCGCCACCAGAGTTTCAATCAGAATTGCAGTCTGAACAGTCATGTGTAGGCAGCCAGCAATCCGAGCACCTTTCAGTGGCTTTGCTGCAGAGTACATCTCCCGCATCTTCATCAACCCTGGCATCTCATTCTCAGCAATTTCAAGGGCCTTGCGACCCCATTCTGCAAGGCTGATGTCAGCTATAAGCATAAGGAGCAACAGGTGGTTGGAACAGGCATTCATGAAACTGTAATTCATTCAGGTTCTCCACTAGCAGCAGCAGCAGCAGCAGCAGCAGCACAACTGCTATGAAGCTATCAAGAGAGACATTTGGCAGCAGCTGGGAGAGAGGAGCAGTAGTCTTCATTTTCTCTTGAAACCTTTTGGTTAAGAGCTTATGCATACACTGTGTATTACTATGCTAAGAGATTTATTAAATTCTACCTCCATTTTACAAATAATAAAAAATAAAAAATCATATACAGGTAATCCGATTTAGGTGTAATGTTCTCTAAGTTACAAGAAACCATCATTTCCAGGCAATTTCTTCTGTAAAGTCTTTGAAGCAAGGTGCTTCTGGAATAAGGGCCAAGGGAGAACCATTCCATGGAACTGCAACATTCTGCAAGGAATACATTTAAGACTGAGGGCATTTGTCAGCTCTAAAAGAACTAAGAACAAGATAAACCCCAGCCATAAGTTCTTTGCCACTAAATATAGCTTTCATTTTCCAAACATTGGTACATTAAACCTTTATGACACAGCATCACTTAGCTTGTATTACACCACATGCTAATCTTGCAGAAAATACAGGAAAACTCATTTGCCAAGCACTTAGATCTTTAAAAATCTTTTTTAAAAAGAAGGGAACAGCCAGCCAACAGAGCTCAGGAAACAAATATTCAGAGAAATCTCATAAAATATATGAAGAAGATACCATTTTAAAGCCTTTCAGGTGCAAACATCAACAATAAAAGCTGGCTCCTAAAAAAGCTAAAGGTAGTATGATACATCCATCATTGACACTGGTGGGCATACATTTTACTGTCACTCTGTGTGGCCAAGACCATATAGATCTGCAGCACTAAAACACCTTGGTGCCTACATGATCCAAAAGAGTGAAGAGAAGAATATGTGCACTGCAAGTAAGATCTCATAAAGTTACCCCACATATTTCTTTTCTGCAGAGATCTTGAGTGCACATCTACTTCCTTTGGTTCTATCTACTGTCCAAGTTCAAGGTATCCTGCCTGTTGTCTTTGTAGAGGCACCCGCTTGGCTATTGTTGAAAACAGAATACTAGCTAGAAGGACCTCTGATCTGGATCTAGTAAAGCTGCAGACCTGGGAAGAAGCTCCACCGGAATCAGTGGGACTTAGTTCTAAGGAGACATAAAAGGTAAAGGGACCCCTGACCATTAGGTTCAGTTGCGGATGACTCTGGGGTTGCAGCGCTCATCTTGCTTTATTGGCCGAGGGAGTTGGCATACAGCTTCCAGGTCATGTGGCCAGCATGACTAAGCCGCTTCTGGTAAACCAGAGCAGTGCATGGAAACGCCGTTCACGATCCCACCGGAGCAGTACCTATTTATCTACTTGCACTTTGATGTGCTTTCGAACTGCTAGGTTGGCAGGAGCAGGGACAGAGCAAGGGGAGCTCACTCCGTCGCTGGGATTCGAACCACCGACCTTCTGATCGGCAAGCCCTAGGCTCAGGGGTTTAACCCACAGCGCCACCCACAAACCCTGAAAAGAATGTTCTTAAAAGAATGTGCATGGCAATGTCAACTTTTCCTCCTGCAGAAGTGCTACTCAGGAGCTTCACAGCACCCTATAAATTTGACATTAGCAAATTGCTGCATCAGATGCTAGAACTAAAAGATGGGAGGGATATAACAAAAACAAAAAAAAAACCATGGTATAGTAGGGCAAGCACACTTTGCAGTGATTTCTAGTAACTATAATTCAGTAAGTAGAATTGGCAACCATAAGCCAAGACTTCACCAAGGTGGTTGAATAAATGGGCACTCAAATGTTAAGGAAACAAAGGTTTGAGTAGGTGGTGAGGGTAGGGGGAGGCAGTGAACAAATTTCAGCCCCACTATGATCTGCGACTTTGACCCATCCCACTGGGCACTATTTCATCACAACATATGAAAGAAACTTAGGCAGGATTTGGCACTGTTAATACCTTTGTTGTCTTCTGAAAGCACTTACTAGTATTTCATTAACCTAAATAGGTCTTTCATTAACCTAAATAATTTTGTCTTCTCAGCAGCATTTGCTGCCCTTTGTAGTTCAGAGGGTTCTGTCTGTGCCTGTTTCTGCTAGACCAAGCCACAAAACCAAAGGCCAAAAACAGTGGGGTCCTGACCGATTGGAAGGTTGGCAGTTCGAATCCCCACAACAGAGTGAGCTCCTGTTGCTCTGCCCCAGCTTTTGCCAACCTAGCACTTCAAAAGCATACCAGTGCAAGTAGATGAATAGGTACCGCTGCGGCGGGAAGGTAAACGTCATTTCTGTGCGCTCTGGCTTCCATCACAGTGTTCCGATGCAACAGAAGCGGTTTAGTCATGCTGGCCACATGTCCCGGAAAACTGTCTGTGGACAAATGCTGACTCTCTAGGCCTGAAGTGAGATGAACGCCACACCCCTTAGTCGCCTTTGAGTGGACTTAAGCATCCAGGGGTCCTATACCTTTACCTTACCTGTGTGTCATAATCTTATGAGAGACTCTTGTGGGAATGAACCCAGAAAAGACTGACAAATGTTGCATCAGGTAAGTGACATGAAGCCTTTGAAGTGGCAGAGAAAGAAAAGTGCTGATGCAAACTGCTTAATGGGTAACTGGGATGCCAGCATTAACCTTGAATAGAACTGGGATGTCTTGTTTCCCCCCCTGCCCTACCCAAACTTCAGATACTTCAATAATTGAATGGAAAATAGAGAAAGGGCAGTTTTAAGATCTTCACACATTGGTATAAGATAGCTAACTTTAGCACACGTCAGGTTCTTGTAACTGAGTAGCAAGATCTTTTGGTGACCCGCTACAGTGAATCCCAGTGATTTGCATGGTGAAACCTAGAGATTTTTTTCCACATTTTCTCAGTACATCAATAGCTTCATTTTTCATTCTCATTTAAGCACATGACAGGCATTCTGCCTGTCGATCATTGTTTCAGATGTCTTCAGATCATACACTAAGCATCTCTAGAAGAGGCCAAGATGGGAAAAGCCCAAACTAAAACTATAAAGAAATAGGGGGGGGGGGTCTTCTTAACGTATATCAAAGCCTGATATTCTGACGTAGTCATACGATTGCACAACCTTTAAGCCTCTGCCCTAGTTTTAAGCTCCTTCTGCAAAGGTAGCAGATTATGACGTTGCGAAACATTTTATTGTACGCGACTGGAGAAACGGGGTGGGTTTCTTATCCAATTCCAAAAATCCCTTCTATCTCTGACGGATCTACCCACGTATTTCAAAATAGTCAGGCTTCTCCCTAAGCAGGGGCGATTCATAGAAACCCGCAGCGTGCTTAACGCAGGGAAGCAGCAGCGACGGCTTGACAGCATGGTCCCCGAGAGCATTCTGGGAAATGCAGTCCTCGCGGCTCCACGACCAGGAAACAAACCTTCTGCCGAATGATCAGAGGGACTACATTTCCCAGAAGCAGACCTTTCTCCTGAGCCCACATGGAGTTTGCTCAGAAATTACACGCTAGCCCAGCTAAGCCAAAGTCCATTTTGGACTACGGGAAGGAGAGAAAAAATAAGCCCTCCCTGCACACCAGAACTGGGCTAGGGGGGGGGGGATAACATTTAGCATCATCATTATTAATATTTGCAAATTCTACTTTTTAAAAAAAATGGTTGCGGGAGTGGAGCGAGAACAATGAAAACGGTGCAAAAAAATTCATTTGCCTATAAAACATCACGACGAAGAAAAGAGAGAGGGGGAAACATGGTAGAAAACGCACCATTCCAGGCCCAGCCACCCTCGATGAAAACCGGGAGCACGCTAGTTTTCTCGCTCGCTCGCTCTCTGCAGGCCTTAAGCACAGAGAGCAATCAAAACCCACAAAAACATGCAACGAGGCTCCCTTACCAACTTTGTAGGGCAGCTTGTCGGACATGCTGGCGCTTCTGCGGCTGGAGGGGCGCGGGAGCGAGAGGCGAGAGGCGGCGAGAAGCCACTGGCGGCAAAATGCAGGCTTTAAATAGACTCGCCCGGGTTGACAAATGTACGAGGCCGCCTCCACCAATCCCCTTGTAGGGCACGGAGGGGGCGCGGCCTCGGGATGCGCAGAGGAACAAGAAGCGCGCGGCGGCGGCGGCTCGCCGGGCCTTGGATCGGGGATTCCGCGCCGGTGGGCGGAGGGAGAGGGGAACGGCTCTTGCGCCTCCGCCTCCTTGGCTTTCAGCTGTGCTTTTATTTCGGGGTGCCTCTCCTTCCAGGGCATAGGCACACAGCTGTCAACTTTTCCCTTTTCTTGCGAGGAATCCTATTCGGAATTAGGGAATTTCCCTTAAAGAAAAGGGAAACGTTGACAGCTATGCAATAGGCAGCCGCCAGTTTTCAGAGGTCGAGAAAGGGATTTCCCGAGGTAGCCGCGGTGAGAAGTAGGAGAGTAGATCCAGCGACAGAGGAGACGAAATGGACCATTGGTCCATCTATGAACTCAGCATTTTCTACTGGCAGGAGCTTTCCGGGGTTTCAGACCATGGAACTGTAAAGTTGGAAGGGACCACAAGGGTCACTCAGTGTTTCCCAAATTTGCACTCCGAAAACAGCTGCAGACCCAACTCCCATCATCCCTAGCTCGCAGGACCAGTGGTCAGGGATGAGTGGAACTGTAGTCCAAAAGCAGCTGGAGACCCAAGTTTGGGAAACAACTGAACCCCCTGCAATGCAGGAATCTTTTGCTCAGTCTCACCTGGAGATGCCAGGAATTGGAGCAGATATGCAGAGCTCAGGGCCGGCCCAGTCATGAGACAAGGTGAGGCAACCCCCTTGGATGGCAGGATCCGCAGGGACAACACATCCCAGCATAGATCTTTATTCAATCATCTCTGCTCCTGATTTAGATTTTCACTCACCACTTCATCCCTGGTGGGGAGGAGGAGTGCCATTTTGTGGTTTGCCTCAGGAACCAAAATGTATTCAATCAGTCCTGGCAAAGCAGGTGGTCTGCTGCTGAACTGCAGCCCATCCTACCCAACTTTTGCTGTGATCCTTGATTGATCAAGGCGTGCAGCTTTGAGAAGAGAGACAGACCGTCACATCAGTGATAGCTTTGAAGTGCTGTTTGTTTGATTTAGTGAACCCAGCCCAGAGACTTGCCTTTGAATGATCAAAGGAATCCAGTTAAAAATAAAATTTTGCTAACACAGTGAAAGATGCCCTTTCTTACCTTCTGAAGTTTTCATGGCCTGTGCCCATATGTTTCCCATGAATTATCATGGTCTAAGATTCCCAGATTCAGTCCCCAAAAGAACTATGGTGTTTTTTTTAAGGGAAGTGGGAATACTCACAAGGCACAGCTTCCTCTGTCTTGGTAGTAGAGTGATTGACAGAAGTTGTGCTTTATGGTTTCTTTTCTGTGCATCTCAGTGATGTGTATATTTATTTGGAAGTAAATGTGCCCTGGATTACAACAGCCTTACTCTTCTCACGTCTAGGGACAACATCAAGATCTCCAGCATTATGAAAACATTTTACAGCATTATGAAAACAGTGAGATGCAGTGATTGTCAAGCCCAGAACAGTTCCTGGGACTAAACTAAAGAGAACAAAGAAGGATGCAATCCAGGAAATATGTATAAGATCATGGTTTTGAGCACATTTGTCACTCCACAACTGTTCTTAATATTCCAGGCTCAGCTTTGCCCTCCCACATTTTATATACGAGTCACTTATATTTATGTTCACATGTGCAATAACAATGTGCTTTGTTTGCTCAGCCCTTTTGTCCTGCACTAAGCCACAAATGCAATAGCAATCCCTGGTGGGATCATGCTGAGTCCTGTAATAGAGATATTTACCACGACACTAGGTTCTATATGTCTGCTATACTGCATTGTACCTTAAACACTAGAGGCTCTTTTAGCGTAATCGTTTATGTCTCCTACTTGCTGGTAATGTGCAGGTTGCCAGCTCAGATCATGAGTCCATTTACTGCCCCCTGGAACAACCAATCCCATGCAGGCACATCAAGCCAAGGCAGTTAAGTAATGCACCATGTGTTTATATTGGCTGGATTTATATTTATTTAATTTTGTTTTGCCATCACATTTTCTCTTTTTACGCGAGCTGTGCTTATCTGGAGATAACCACGAGAGGAGTAGAAACGTGAGGATAACAGCTCCCCCCCCCCCCGTCCCAATAAAATTATTAGAAAGGCTTTTGAATCTCTCTTCTAGTTGGGTGATTACTTGTGGTTCCCTTATATTTTTAGGCCGATTTCTCACTTTGCTGCAAACCTTTTTCTGGACGAAACCACTTCGGATGGCAAGGGAGGGTGGTTCCCTTGAAGATTCTGTAAAAACACACCAATCATTCCATCCCCATAAAAATATCATGCCACTGAGAAGGTGTGGCTAGGACAGAAACTTTATTTCTGACATATAGGGGCCCTGTCTGCACTATACACTGAAAGCAATATTAAACCATTTTTAACAGCCAAGAATCTTGGGAAGCATACTTTGTTATGGAAGCTGGGAATTGTTTGGATACATTATCTCTGTCCCTGCTTCAATTCTAAGAGGACCTTGGGAAAAGGGATTAATTGCTAAACCATTTTGGGAATTATAGCTCTCTTTGGGGAACAGGATCCTCCTAACAACTCTCAACACCCTTAACAAACTACATTTCCAGGATTCTTTGGGGAAGACATGACTCATTGATCACTGCACTGTGACCGTAAACCAATCTCTGTTTGTTGTGCATGTTCCTATTAACCCTCTTCTGAACAAAGCTCAGTCTTACAACCAAGAATTGCAGGGCCCTGAGAGACCCCTCAAATGACATCTAGAGTATTCCCTTCCATCCCAGTTTACAGCAATATCCACATTTATCTGCTCAATTTAATGGTTGCTTCTTACAAGCATAATTTCCTAAACAGGTGGGCAAATGCAAGCCTTGTGTTAATCTGCTCATAGATAATCTATACATTAATAGCAGGTGGATAGGGCCTGATTGACATGAGGGCCACAGCTAATGGGGAGGGAGCATTTGCCATTTTCTTCTCTGCTGCGATCCCAATGAAATCCCGCCTCCCACATTTGCTGCTATTAGCTTCAGAAGGAAAGTTCCCATGGAGGTTTGGCAGGGAGGCAATTGGCATCAGGATTAGTGGGTGAGGAAAAGAATTAAACTTCCCACCCTGCATGCTGCAGCTTTCAGAGCTACCTTTCCCAGCACCCATTACAAACTAGAGTTTCCTTGCATGAAGTCATGTGCTTTAAATATGCATTGAGTCTGCTTTAAATGTATAGCATGGATCTGCCCATGTGGTTCATAAATATGTTTTCAGCATTATACAGTGGTACCTCAGGTTAAGTACTTAATTCGTTCTGGAGGTCCGTTCTTAACCTGAAACTGTTCTTAACCTGAAGCTCCACTTTAGCTAATGGGGCCTCCTGCTGCTGCCGAGCCACCGGAGCACTGTTCTCATTTCTGTTCTCATCCTGAAGCAAAGTTCTTAACCTGAAGCACTATTTCAGGGTTAGCAGAGTCTGTAACCTGAAGCGTATGTAACCTGAAGCGTATGTAACCCGAGGTACCACTGTACGTTGTTTGCTCCCGAGTGTGTTATCTGTTTGCATATAAATGGAACTCCCCAGCAGAGGGCAGATATGATATACTGTATTCTATAACCATGGGAAAGAAAAGTTGCCTTTCAGTTGGATAAGAACTTTATTTTGATTAATTTCTGGAGAAAAATAATGTGATAAAACCACATCTAATGCATTGTGGTAATAGTACCACCACCCCCAGAACTTATAATCAAAAGATAGTTTCTGTTACAAGTACAGTTTTGATAGTGAATAATTCTTAATATGTTAAGCACATTTCACTTTTAGAGTTTGTAGTTTGCAAATATGTGGAATCAATAAACTGGCCTATCACAGAATAAAAAGGCAAAATATTGCCAGTTCAGTTAGACTAATGTACCATTTATAAATCAGCAGCAGCCGCCACTGAACTAGCAATATACTGCTTTTATTTTGGGTATAATTTGTATAATTGGGTTAAACTTTGGAAAATCTATAAAAATAATTGGCAAAAAACCCATATTGAATAATAGCCTTATGGTCAAAGTCCCGTAAGAACTGGAGTTGCTGGAATGATGTGTATAAACATAGTTGTTAATTATTCTAGAAGCATGGATAATTAAGCAAATAGTGTGAGACATGGCTCTGTACCTTCTGTTATCTAATCACGAGTGTGTGGTGATGTGGGCTTTCAAAAAGATGAGACAGAGAGAGGAAAAAACTATTCCTATTCTACCACCCCCATGCCTGCACTTCTAAATTCGCATCCTCTTTCCCACCCTGTAATAATGCTCAAAGGGGACTTATTCTTCTTAGCACTGCTGAAGTTGCAGGGTTGAGATGAAAGAAATGGGTATCTTATATCAGTAGTAAGACAGTCCCTGCTCTCAGGTTCACAATAAAAAAGACACAACACTGGAGGAAAGAAAGCTCTGCATTGGAATTTCAAGTGGTTACTAAATAAAAAGTATTAAGCAGGAGGATGTGCAGGCTAGACAGAAGCCAGAATACTGTTAAGACCAGATGGTATATTGACCATGGCATAGATCGTCTCTGGTTTGATTAATTTCTGGAGAAAAAGCCCAAAACATCCTAGGCTGGGAGGATGATCATGATGAAATTGACAGTGTGATCCACAGACATCCATAAAATCAGAGGTCTGCACATTTCTGGCTTCGCATAATTTGTGGTCACCATTCTTCTTTTTTGGAAGTCCTCTGCACGTGCCACAGAACATGGAGGATGACAGGGAAGCATGTTCAAGCATCTGACATTGACCAGGGGATCAAGGACCACTGGGATGCTGCACACCTTTCCAAGAAGTACATCATGGCAAAGGGGAGAGCAATCTGACCCCATCCATCAACCAGAGAAGGAACAATTGCAGGGACCATGCTTGCCTACCTGTCAGAAAGGATACTCTCTTCCAACTTCCAGTTGACCTAGGGCTGGAAAGCTTAAAGGAAAGCACATTTTGATCTCTGCCATCAGCCAGGAAGCTAAGCCAGTGTAGTAAGACTGTCAGATGAGGACCTGGGAGACCAGGCTTCCAGTGAAGCTCAGTGCATGACCATGGGTCCATCACCATCTCTGAGCCGATCTCACAAGGTAGTTGTGAGAATAAAATGAAGAGGGAAGAATAATCTATGCTGTCTTGAGCTCCTTGGAGGAAAGAGGGAATATAAATGTAGACAATTAATAAAAATGGGCTTCTGGGTTGTGTGGGTTTATATACATATATATATATATATATGTGTGTGTGTGTGTGTGTGTGTTATTACAATCTATTGCAAGCTGCCTTGATGATCATTTCATCAAATGGAAGAATAAAAATATTCTGAAATAAATAATTAGATGGATGGGTTTATCCTAGGAAAGATCAGGTCTCAATCTCACGTTGGAAATGTGTATACATGTGTGTGTATTATTTATATTGCTTCAGGATAGAGTGATTCTGAATCTCCTGAAGCTCAGCAGCATGCCATAGGGGACCCACCTTCTCTCTTCTCCCAACTAGGAATTGGAAATGAGCAGTTTCTCATTGCTGAGATCTCCAAAGCTCAGAAGGGCAATATGAGAAATCCCTCTTCTCCTTTCCTTGAGAGAGGAAGGAGGTTCTCTCATGTGGACTTGGATTAGGCCCTTTGCCAAATGAATTGGTAACAGTGGCGTGCAGTCAGTAGACTAGGGGGACCAGGCTAGTCCTTTAAATGTTCCTGGTAAATTAGAGTATTAAAGCCTGGTGCTTCCTTCCCAAAGCCCAGGAAGCTTCTGCCCGGCTTAGGAAGGGAGGCACAATGCTCACATGCACGATGTCAGGCCGTCATGAAATCATGCGTGTAGTGTTCCCCACCCCCCATGGTCCTCATAAACTGATGTCTGGCCCTAACTGTTCCCCTACGAAAAAATTCACCGCACGCTACTAATTGGTTGAGGCCTCTGAAAGCAACATAGATTCTAGATGGTGTCATTTCCCCTCCTAGATTTTTTTTGTTCATCTTCCAAATTGTGGAAGGAGACCTGATCATTGCTGACATATTTATAATAACCAGATCAATCTAATTACCTATGTTTTCAAATCACCTTACTTGTTCTTCAGGAAATGATAATCACCTCTGTCCTGAATACACAGCTTTACTATGTATCGCAAGGCCTATTATTTTCTCTTTTGACTCATCTGATAGTGAGCAGGAGTAGCTAAAATGGAATTTAAAATGTGAGAGTTAATAAGCATCTGCCCACTCTTTTGGGTGGCAGCATGTTCTCAAACTTGGCTGAGGAAAGGGAGCCAGCGATCAACCGTGATCTACCAAAACCTCCAGGGGATCTACCAGTAGATCGCGATCGACCTGTTGGACATCCCTGCTACAAGTCAAACATGTTTGGACTAAGACAAAGAAGAGGGAGCGTAAACAAGAACTGCACACTCTATTAATCAAGATTTCAACATTTTGATATAGAAAGTGCTTTGCAGTCATTACCTCTTTTAATTTTATAGCAACTCTACATCAGTTATTGAATTATGATAAGTTCTACAAAACAAACTTACCCAAAACCACCTGCATAAATAATTGACCGAGTGAAAATATGAATCTGACATTCCTGCGTTCAAAGCCAATATTTTCTCCATTTGCTTCTGTTCCTGGTTCTTCAGGAAGCGCTTAGGAAGCATAATATTAAATCTGCCAGACTGAAATCTTGCTATTCAAGTCTAATCATCAAGAAATTGCACAAGAACATCTGGCAACTTCTGGAACATGTGGAAGTGCAAATTCAATCACAGCTACAGAGGTTACTCCTTCAGATCAAGGATGAAGTATAATTAAGTTTCATATTGTGTGGGAAGGTTTCACACTTCACCCATCTCACAATTGGTAAAGAAGATGATTGCAGCACCAATCAAAATACCAATCTGACAGAGGTGCGATACTTAATGATTTTATTTTATTTGACTATATATTATGATGTAGAGTTACTGTGGTTTTTATACTCAAGTTATGTTAAAAATGTTAGCATCACATCATAATAGCAAAGTAAAAAAGAGAATATTTATGCATGTGAGAAGTGCTTGTCTCACTGTGTGGTGTAAGTACAACCAGTGGTTTTTTCCTAGAAAACTAAGTGCTAGTACTCACCATGAAGTTGTTACAGTAAGTGTCATACTTTTTAACAACAAAAAAAGTAGGGCTGGTACTGCGTGCCCTTGAGTACCCCTGGGGGGGAAGCAATGAGTAAACTACACATTGCCAAAAAAGAGGGAAAGCATCATAAGAAAAAGAGGACAATTATTTGCTTAAGTTTGCATACGCTAATTTATAAGCATAAATGGAAACTCAGAATTACTGTTATGTAAATAGAAACTCAATACATCTTACTATAGTGAGACAGTCTGCGCTGAGGTGACCTGTGTGCCTACTCAATCTACTGTCCAGGTGCCAACTGCTGATGGATAATTTCAAGGTCTCTGCTCTTCCTTATGATGTCTGCTGAAAAAAAAGCAGGAAAGAAAAACAGGAAGGTACAACAGGAACACCATGGTAAAGAACAAAAGCAAAACTCTTGTCATGCAGAAATAACACGTCTTCAGAGAAAAAGTCCAAAGTCTGCTCTGCTTACACAAATCTTTTTATTAGAGAATGTTTCATTTTAAATCAATGTACAGGCAGTAAAGCAGCATATAAAATTCCCTAGAAATTTGGGTGTATGCAGAAGAGGTTTTAGTATGCAAGACTAGCAAGCAGCATATAATAAGGCATTTAAGTCCTGTTACTAAATCACAAAAAATTCCAAACCAGCAATGTTACTGCTTATCACCACCACCACCACCACCACCACCATCACTATTCGTTTATTAATCACCTTGTAAACAACTATTTCAAGGTGATTTACACATAATATTATTAAAAATTGTTGAAAACATAAATACACAGCAACTAAATTTAAAACAAAACTAAAACCCCAGCAAAGTAGATACTTCTGGTAAAGAACTATTTATCCAGCTGGCAAAGCCTGTTGGGGGGGAAAAGTCTTAATTTATATCCGGAAAGTGAAGATAATGAGTACCTGTCATATATTGACAGGAATGCTGTTCCACAGAACAGGACAGCCACACTAAAGGCCCTGCTCAGTTTTACCAAGGCTTCAGAGATCTTTGGAACTTGCAGGAGAAACTGTCACACAGACAGTAGGGATATACTGTAGATGTTGCTGTTATCTTTAAGTTGAATAGAATCTTAAGAGCAAGTCTGTCACTTAGGATTGTCAGAGAATGTTAAGGTCAGTTGATTGATGTTGTACATATATGTGGTGCCTGCTTACTAATAAAATATATCTGTTCTAATCACTACATTACTACATTGAATTTGTCTTCATATAAAAGACAACACATAGACAGTGTTAAAGTTACTACTGAGGCAGTACATATAAGAGATCTGGAGAATGGCAGGTGCAGGGCTTGATCAAAGGAGGAGTATTGTTGCTACTTTGTGATGTGGTGTTTGTTAGCACTACAAATACTGACATTCATCAATGTGTCAGAACTGTTTTTCTGTGCACACCAGTACTTCTCAGGGTGGATACTTCCTGGAAAGGTAGCGCTGTCTTGTAGAGCCAACTTTACTGGTGTAGCTGCACAACACAAGCCAGAGATATCACACCCTCTCTCCCATGTCCTTAAGATTTCCAGTTACTTCAGTTAGCCATTTTTTCTTCTTTGTACTGCTTTTTTCCTGTTGTGTTATAACTAGATTGCGCTTTTGAAGGATGTTCAGGACTCCTCTGCCTTTCACTCTTCCTGGCAGTGATGTAAACTTAAATCATAAAACAGGCTATTTTCCTGTTTGGTCCCATCAAATATCCATTCCATTGTATGGGGAACAACACAATCCTGCTTTCATCCATACAAATTGATATGAAATAGCTACTGAAAGACTATGGGCCAGTATGTTGTAAGAAACACATTTAATGTAAATTTTATACATTTGCATTACCTCTTCACAGATACAGTAGTTATGTTTGGATATCATCATGACAGATCCAAATAGCTAGAAATGGACAAGTAACTAAACAAGGAGAAAAATCAAACTATATTTTTATATTAGTTCACACAGATCACCTCAAACTGCCACTTGGCTTCTTCTTCTGTGCTAAGGCAAGCTGGATTTCATTATACCAGAAAAGGGCAGGTTTTTCTGAGCCCCGGGGTGGTCTCACAAATCACTCCTGACACGAAGATTTCAGAGCTGACCTTAGCAAACCAACTGGAAATTCTATAAAATAAATTCCTTACAGTGTTACCTTCCACCTCAGCAACAAATAACTGGGCGAAGGTCAGCCTAATGCTTGCAGAGTTTTCTATACACTTGTAATTGTGTGTTTCTAGAATACTTAACTCCTGCCAACCTAGCAGTTTGAAAGCACGTCAAAGTACAAGTAGATAAATAGGTACCGCTCTGGCGGGAAGGTAAACGGCGTTTCCGTGCGCTGCTCTGGCTCGCCAGAAGTGGCTTAGTCATGCTGGTCACATGACCCGGAAGCTAAACGCCGGCTCCCTCGGTCAATAAAGCGAGATGAGCGCCACAACCCCAGAGTCGGTCACGACTGGACCTAATGGTCAGGGGTCCTTTACCTTTATAGAATACTTAAAGAACATAACATTGAGGACAGGGTCCCCTATAAATCAGAACATGATGCATGGACCGTGGTTCACAGAAGCTCGTGCCATAATAAATGTGTTAAGTCCCCAGGACTCTTGCTGTTTTTTGCAAATGAGTCAGGGGCACGTGTCAACCACAGCGGTTTCCCCCACAGTTCGAAACAGAAATTGGCTAAATTCAACTGCAGAGTTGACAGCCTTCAGGCACCACCTTAAGAACAGGACGAAACCTGTAGAAGCCCTTTCCCCCGGATCCAACCCACCCCTTTTTTCGAGTAAACAGAAACAAAAGCGAGAGCCAATGAGAAAGCCAGGCATTGGCGAGTGGAACTGAACCAGCCCTTTCTCTCTCTGAGGAGCCAGTCGGAGCGCGCCGGGCTTCTCTCACGGTATGCTGGGAATTGTAGTCCCGCCGGGTTTTTTCCTGCGTCTGCGTACGCCTCCTCCTCCTCCTCGTCGTCGCTCCCGGCTCCCGCCTTCTGCCTCGCGCCCGCTCGCTTCGCCTTCTCCTTCCGCCTTTGTTGTGCGCGTGCGTCTTTCGCGCGCCTGACTTTGGACAGAAGCCGCCTCAGGTTGGACTTGGACTGGCTGCCATCTTAGGCGAGGAGCCGTCGCCTTTCTAGCTGGTGAGGAGCTTGCTGTGTGTTCTTCGGGCTGCCTCGGTAGAGGAGCTGGGCCCGCGGGGGCGGGGTGGGGGAAAGAAGGCTTTTCTTTCTGGGCCTGCGGCGAGGCCGAGGCCGAGGGAGGGGGCGTCTAAGGCAGGGCGGGGAGCTCAAGGTAGGCCTGGCTTGCGAAGGGTGGGCGGCGAGAAGGGGAAGGCTGGCAGCAGGTGCAGCAGCCTTGCTTAGGGGGAGGGAGGGGGTGCGGTGGGTGGGGTGCTGCCCTATATCCTTCGAAGGGGAAGGGGATTCCGTTCTCCCCTCCCTCCCCCCCACCTCCAGCCTGTGAGCTCAGTGCCTCCCCGCTTTACCTGTGGACTGAGAGGCATTCACAGCTTCAGACAGAGGGGTTTGGGGATGATGGGAGACACCCCCTCCCATTACGGCCTCTTCTCCCTTCCTCTCCTGCTATGCCGTCGGTAGGCGTTTTCTTTCCCCCTTCACTGAAGTTGTTCGCAGGGATTGTGCACTCAAGATGGCTTAATTTTCTTCTCGGTCCCCCTTTTCGCGACCTTGTGCTGTCAGGATGACAGAGGCCCGGTGGGTGGGTGGGTGGGTGGGTGGGATGGATGGAGGTGTCCCGAGGTGGGTGGCCCTTTGGTCTGGGACGCAAAGCTGGGGGGTTGTATGTGTGACCCGAAGGTTCCCAGCCTCAGGGAAACACTCCAATGCTGTTTGTGTAAAGTACATGCTGTAGTTATGTGTATCCTTTGCTGCTTTCCACACCTCTTGGCTCTTTTCACCCATTCCAGTTTCGTTAGCATTTATCGGTATATTGTTTCCTGGATTGTTCTTATTCTCCTTGGCTTCTGTATATCTCTGTCATCTAGCGGCCATATCGGGACAGCACCGGTTGTTAAATACAGGGAATGCACTCTCTTCTCTTCCACCTGCTACTTTTTAAGGAAGCCAAGCAGATCCTGCTGTTTAGGTTATTTGGTTTGGATGGCTGGGTGGGGGATGATGTTTTGGAACTCTTAGCTGTGAAAATATTGTACATTTCAAAAGGTGTAGTACAGCCCTGACCAACTGAGACTCTCTTGGCTTGTGTCCCTGTGTGGTTACAAACACAGTATCCCCTTGACGCTTTAATGATGTTTGCCTTTGCAAATATACATGTTGCATCTATACCTGTGGCATAAAGGGTGGATTGGCTTTTGCTAGATGGCTTTAGGTCACCTTATGGGGTTATTGTGAGGCTAAAGTGCTACTCTTAAGTTTAGAACAGGCAAGAGATAAATATAATGAAATGAAGTACATAATTGATAATGAAAGTCGTTAATCTAAAGTTGAGGATTGTTAGCAATTGTTGTGTCTGTTGTTCCAGTTAAAAAGGCTGAACTGCTTTTAAATTCAGATACAGTTTGTGAATATTAAACACTGAACAGCAGAGCCTTCATCTTACAGGATTTGGAATGGGTAGAGATGGTGCTAAATATTTTAAATTATTTCAGACATTAATGGGAAGGTTTTGAAAGCTTTATACTACCACTTATAACAGTTCATTGCAGCAAATGTGTGGTAAGAGTTCCTTGGATGCATATTACACTGTAAGGAGGGGAATTGCTATATGGACATAAAGCCTTTCTAATGGTTACTCTAATGTTAGCCCCTCTGATTCCAATGTTTCATGTTACTGTTCATAAGTTTTCAGCCATTCAGCAAGATTCTGTGCAGAATTCATTTGACCTAAGTCTCTTCAAATCAGGTGACTTGTTAGGCTCTACAATGACTAATTGAACGGGAAGGTTGCAATCCTGTACATACTTACTTGGGAATTGGCCCTATTGACCACAACAGATCTATTTACAACCTGTTTTGTTCTTTTCCTGTTATTCTTTACTCAGTAATTTTGTAGTTGTGCTTGAAAGATTGCCTCGCTCTCTAGGGACCTTGTGCTACAAGTTGGACAAGAAATGTTAAAAGATGAATACAACAGAATCTTGAGACACCTTTACTTGTAACCACTTGAAATAAAGTTACAAATGTTTGAGAAACAGTACCAAAAGAGGGGAATATGTCTTAAAACAGAAATTACTGTAGTCAGTAGGACTTACTGAATCACTGGTATAAGTCTAAAACCAACTGCACTTGCATCCTGATCCTGTACATGCTTACTAAGAAGTCGGTCCCATTAAGGGTGACTTGTTTCTTTTTTTGTATGCTTATGTTTGGGGCCTTACTTTCAGGTGCACTTGCACTGTAAGTTGTACTGAGTTAGGTGGCTTTTACTCCTCAGTAAATTGCAAACTTTATCTTGCAGCACTGCAAAATATTTTAAATACATAGGAAGTCTGAAAAAAGCTTGCGAATTATTATTGAAAATACATTTAAAAATGGATTTAAATTGTGGACAAGTCATTTAAAAAGAAAGTTCTACTCATAAATCTTAGCTCCAAGTAAAGGTATTTCATTCTGCAGTCTTAAGTTTAGCACTTTTTGTTATTACAAAGCATATGAACGATAAATTGATATTCATGTAAAAATAGCACCATAAAGCCTGAATTTGGAAACTGAAAACAGAGATGGTTTTGTAGGTCTCAGCAAAAATTACTTGTGTTCTGATTCATTTGGCAGCTAACAGGCAAATATTTATAATGGATGAATGCCAATAACACACAATGATGCTGTTGCCAAAACAAAGTTGTTTTGTAAAAGAGGCCATTGAAATTGTGAACTAAATAATCTTGTATTGCATATTGGGTGTACACAAATGTCTTGTTCACACATTGCATTAGACCACAGTTTAAAGTGTTTTGATTACGGTGCACACCGCTCAAAAGTTCCTGTGCCTGACAGACAGGGCAGGATGGCAATAACTAATAACAATTAGTATTGAGGCATACTGCCTCTGAAACTGGAGGTTCTGATAGCTGTCATGGCTAATAGCTTTTGATAGACATAATTATCCATGGATTCTGGAGACTTATCCTCCACGATGATCTAATTCTGCTGTAATGAAATGTTTTAAAGCCATTGGAACCAATGACCATTGCTTTACTTCGTGGTTTTCACTTTGTGGAAATAGCCTATATAGAATAGATAAGGTGATGGTCTTTGTTGGATCAATATCTATTGGTATAGGAGCAAAACATATTCTTTGGAATTCAGCAAAGGGCAAATCTGTGGAATGCTGTTTGTGAAAACTATGCTAATACACAAGAAGGTGTCCTCAAATACATTTGTTAGGATGCTTGAAAACGTTTTGTTTTGAAAAATGGTACATTCAGAAACAGATAAGAGAAGGTGGCATATCTTTAAAAGGCATAATGTCTCCCCCACTTCATAGATAGTAGATTACTTTGTTCAGTGGTATTTGGCACTGATTCTGAAACTGCCAGGCGATGACACGTATAATGATAGGCTTTGTCACTAGGAACTTGTCCAATGCAACCAGATAATTCCCAAGCTTGTTGTCCTTATGCTCATTATGGACCTACAGATTGTGAAATTGGTTTGTAATTATGAGAAATTTGCTGTACAGTACCTGTTTGTTCTTACCTCAAATATGAAAAGCATTTATATAAAGGAACAGGAGCAGCTGTTTGAATGTTCCCACTGATCTTTATTGCAATGTCAATGTTTCTTTAAATATAAATGTTAATAAATAAATAAACTCTTCCAGGCTACAGGCTCATTGTGAGCACAGGTTTAAACTTGAAGACCTTCTGCATTCAGGTATCGTGATTCAGGGTCTTTTTCCTATAAAGGGAAAAGTATATACAAACTCAAAGGCCAGATGAAAGAGGTTTATGAAATTTATTTCCAGAAAAGTATTTCTGTCTAACTTGTTAATTCTGTCCTATAGTACATTGTTTTCTAAACTTGTCTGACTCCCTTGTCTTCTGAGGTGCTGTTTAAGAAAATAACATTAGAATTGTAACTTTATCCTTGAAAACTTTGTTTTTAGGATGTGTAAATAGTATCTGCCTCAAAGGACTCTATCCTCTAGCAATCTGTGTGAACCACTATATTCTAGATGTACATATTGATTAAAAGAGGCTAGTGCCAGAGCAACAACTAATACAGAGATGCAGCATGCACATTCTCTGAGGGATTATAATTCCCACTGCGTTGGGAGTGATTGGATAATCCAGTTGTAGATTACAGAGAAGTGGCAGAATTACCTGACCCCAGTGGAAGCTGTTTTGAAGGAGGCAAGGCCAAAGCATGCAAAGATGCACAGGTTGGTTGCCTTTATGGGTGGGCACTTCAGATTCTCGGTCTTCAGCTGCTTAATTTATATCCCATGATAAAGTAGCAGATTCATATATTTTCAGCTGTATGGCAAGGTTTTTTCTTTCAGATGTTTGAATAGGGATGACAGCATCACAGTTGGAAGCAAAACTTGAGAACATCAGAGAAAAGTACTCTTGCAAGAGAAAACATTAACAGGATAGATTTCTGATGAATTCAGTTATTAGGAATTCTCGGTGTTTGGACAAGGCTGAGAAAAATATTATAAACTTTAAGCTCATACACCTTTTTTTTTTATTATGACTAGCATCCACCAAGCCATATGTGGAGTAGACCTGTTGAAACTGATGGATTTCAATTAGTCACAACTTAAGTCCATTTATTTTCATGGCTCTATGAGTATGGCTTGACTGGAGGTTTGCAGGGGAAAAATAGATGAAATAAGTGGGCCAACCCCTTCCCCAACTGTCCAATGAATACTGACCGTATTTTGGACATGTAATTCTGACTACTGTGGGTAAATAATGGGAGGAGGAATAGAATGGAGTTCGTTTTATTATTTTATTTAATTACAGTTATACCACTTTTATCTTTAGTGCTTGTGTCCATGTTGAATCCTGTTGAAATCCCAGGTACTGCACAGGGTTCCACTTATAAGCATTAGTTTGTAGAATGGAGTCTTGGTAAAGAATTTGGTCTCCTGTTGTTCACAAATTGCATATTTCTTGTGAGATATGCATGCAAGTAAAACTAACCAGAATAAGTTATTCTGTCCTGTTCACTTTGAATTATAATAACCTCAAGTTACTCTGGAGTACAGTAAAAACTTGTTTTCCTATATTTTGGCTGCAATTGAATTTTTAAACCAAGGTTACATAATGCTTATTACGATCATGAGGAAAAATGCAGTTATACCTGCGCAGTTGGATTTTCCAGTAGTGTTCAGTGTACAAAAGAAATGTTATCTTTTAAAAAATATCCCAATTTTTAAAAACAAGATAGCAGCAACCAACCCATGTAATATACTATTTGTTACAAAGAGCTCAGAACAGCATATATATTCCCAAGGCTATTTGTCATGGAGGCAATGCTGGGAACTCATCTACTTGACGTAGAGAAGAGCACTATTGATAGCTACTAACCATGATGACTATGCTCTGTCTCCACAGTTGGAAGTAGTAATGGTTCTGAATGCCAGTTACTGGAAGCCGTAGGATCCTGTGCTCTAACTCTGCTTATGGGTTTCCCACAGGCATCTGGTAGGCCACTGTGATGCTGAATTAGATAGGCCATTGGCCTGATCCAGCAGGCTCTTCCTATGTTCTGATGGCGATGACAGTGGTGGGGGTAGCCAATGTGGTGCCCGGCAGATGTTTTGGTCTAAACTCTTATCATTGGCCATACTGTGGGGGATGTACGGCAGCTGGGAGTCCAACAATGTCTAAAGGGGACTATGTTAGCTATTCCAGCTGTATGTTATAGCTTCACTGCATTTATATGGCAATTTTATACTCTTAATACACCATGAATGGAGATATGCCAATACTAGGTTGGCAGATGACCACTATGTTCTATGTGTGGTCAGCTTCAGAGGGACAGGGAACGTACAAGAAGGAGAAAACAACACGGTGTCAAAACAACATACATACACAGAGAACTGTGCTGACAGCAACACACATATGCCATCCCACTCAGAGGGATGAACATAGGATGGTGAGGATATGCCTCCAGCACACACTACATGTAAGATAATGCTAAAGTATTTCCACTTCATCTGCCCTGGTTGCACAGCCACCAACATCTCTGCTGCTTCTGGCCCCATGCATCCTTATAGGCTGGAGTCTGAATCCTTGTATGTCACTCACAACCACTTTTTTTGGAAGAACAGCACATACAAAGGGAGGGAGGACAGTCCATGCAAAGCAACATTGATGTAGTTTCCTGGGCCTCCAGAGAACAGGACACAGCTCTCCCTAGGACAAAGTTTCAAGACCAAATGAGGGGAAGTCACTGTTGCCAAGAATTAAAGCGAAGTGGCCAAAACATCCAATAAGACAGGCACACACTAACTGCTGCAGTCATTCTTCAGCAGCTCCCTACATAAGGTTAGGAAGCACATAATGGGAGTTTGAGCCCCATTAGGAGGAAGGGGCAAATATGTTCCTACTCACCTTTTGCATGCCTGGCAAAATAACAAAATCATAATCATGGCAAAAGAGGGAGCTCTTGGGATTCCCAACACACAGTTCAAGCTCCACAAAGTGTTCACACTCAACTTCAGCAGCAAGACAGGCATCAGACAAACCATGGGTCATTGACATCATCCCACTGTAGCCCATGGATCAGATGTTACGATCACTGGGACTGCAAGATAAACCCTAAACCCAAGCAGCTTGTTTTCTATATTAGCTGTGGAGAACCTTGCATGCACAAGTCTGATTAGCATGTCAGTCCTCTGAATTTGGGCCATGTGGTCATTTTGTACAAATCAGGCCTATATGTCAGTCACATGAGGACAGGTGTGGATATTTTTTTATCTCCAATCTAAGCGGTAAGACATCTTTTTTTCTAAACATCACAGCTCTAAAGCTGGAAATGAGCCTTTGGCCACTCCCACACCTTGAACTGTCTCATATGGTATCCCACATGTCAACCATATGTCAAAATTAACTGGAGAGTGGGCCAGTTCTGGAGCCCGTCCTCTGGGTGGATCCAGTTCCCTACTCCCTTTTTACATCCTCGAGGCCCCTTGTTTGAATCCAGGTGACAACTGCACACTCAAAAAGGGTTGGACTGCTTTACCAGGCACACTAGCCAGTTAGGAGATGTTCTGCGTGGAGTAATAGCCTGCCTCCTATATGGACCACTTAGCCCCTTTTGCTCATCCTTCTCCTTGGTGACCTATGTGATACCTCCTCTTCCTCACATTTTGCCTGATGGGGAAGGATCATAGGTTGGTGTACATCTGTTTTGCACATTGAAGATCCCAGGTTCAATCTCTGGTATCTCCAGGTAGGATAAGAAATGCCTTCTTTTCTGAACCCCTAGGAACACTGCCTGTGAGAGTAGACAACACTGAATTAGATAAACCAATGGCTCCTTGACCCAGTATTAGGCAGCTTTGTATACTCCTAGCCTTGCCAGGTAGCATCCCAGTAGACATAAATGCCCTTCCTAGTCCTCCAGCCATGTAAAAAATCAAAACCCAAAACAGATGGCCTTGTGACAGTCTGGCAAAGCAGGGCTCTCTCATATTTCTGGGAACCTTGTGAGCAGAGAGTTGGGCCTACTGACCCTGAGACCATTCCTTATGATCCCATCCTAAGGTCCACTGAAGCCCCGTCATACTATGCTCTAGAAGAGGAATTCTCTTACTACTTCCTATCAACAAAGACACATGGCAAAACGTGGCAATGCCAAAGCCTTGACTCACAGGCAGTTTTAATTTCACTGCGAGGTCCACAGGACCTGGATGTTGGGTCCTTGGGTTAGGCCTAAGGCAGCAGTCCCAGGGAGTGACCTTCAATAGTTCAGGCCTCCTGCATGGACACTATTACAGTTCTTCAAAGAAAAATATAAAATAATAATTTTTCAGCAAGGGAGTGGCCATGTTGTGTTTATTTTTTCCTGGGGTGCTCTTTTTGCACTAGCTGCCAGGGAGGTAAGCTCGGGGTCGGGCCTGGGCTAGACCATGCAATTCCTTGCGGCTTCCTTGACCCTCCAGGTACCCTCCTACCTCTCTCCCTTGGTGGTGGCGGCAGTGGCGACAGTAAGCTGGTGCTTGGCTGGGGGGTGGCTCTGTGGCCGTGATGCTCTGGCAGAGCAGCTTTTAAACTGTTTGGGGGGGGGAGGAAAAGCCCATAGGAGCTGAATAGGGTTTGGAGCAAATCTCACTCGAATGACGATGATAAAATTAATGAAAATTTAAATGTGGGAGGTATACAACTCAGCACTGTGAATGCAGGAGCACATGATTGCAGTTGAGAGAGGAGAAAGCATCGTAGATCAAAATGGAAGTGCCAAAGACACTTGAAGAGTGAGTCTTGTATATTCTCTGTGTTTATACGTCTGCTAATGTTAGAAGAGTCCAAGCCAGTGTGGGTTAACTGAGGTGGACTGCAGAGAGCCAATGAGACACCGTTACCTCTGCTGCAACATGTAAGTGTTGTTAAGCCAACTGGGAGCAGAGATCATAGTGTTCTTAAATTAAATATACTACATATAAACAGTCAATCACCAAGAAAATCTGACACAGTAACATTTGATTTCAAAAAATGAGACTTCCCCAAAATGAGTGGCTTGATAAAATGGAAGTTGAAAGGCAAAGTCAAGAAGGTCAGATCAGATCACTCCAGAATGCTTGGGAGCTGTATAAAAATACAGTCTTAGAAGCTCAGGAAAGATACCATGAGTGTGAAGAGGATGCCAATGTGGTTAACAAGTGGAGTCAGAGAAGCTATTAGAGGCAAGAAGGCTTCCTTCCAGCCAGGCAGTCATGCTTCTGGTATATTCCATTAGCTCTGTTCTGCCCAATTTCCATTTTTACCCCCCCCCCCCCCAGTTGCACTCAGTGTTATCTGGCCTGTGACAAAGGGTCCTCAGTGGACTAGGTTTTGGGATGGGGAGATTTTTTTGCTTGCTTTTTTCTACTTCTGCAAACATTGGGTTTCTCTCAACCATGCTAATACTTCCTGTTCCAGTTATGTAACTGGATGTCAATGGCAAAGTTTAGGAATATAGGATAGCAATTGTTCATATTTATTCTTTCATTAATATTTATTAAATTTCTATATTGCCATTCATCTGAGGAATAAAGGGTGGTTTACAATATAAAAATACAAAAATACATACAATAGTAACAAACAAAAACAATGCCCATCAGGTTAAAAGGCTATAGATTGTTTCATTAGCCAAAGTCCTGGGAGGAAAGGAATGTTTTTGCCTAAAGATATGTAACGAAGGTTCCAGGCAAACCTCCCTTAGGATAGCATTCCTCATGCATGGAGCTACTGCAGAAAAGGCCTGTTCTCGTGTTGCCACCTTCCAAAGCTCTGACAGGGGAGGCACATGAAGAAGGGCCTCTGATGATGATTTCAGGGTCCAGGTTGTTTCATATTGGGAGAGGCAGTCCTTGAGCTTTTGCTGTACTGGGCCATTTAAGGCTTTATAGATCGAAACCATCACTTTGAATTGGACCAGGAAACTAATTATTTAATAATAAATAAAATTATAATTATTCTGGTGGAATGATCCTAATTTTTAGAGTTGTTCTGATTCCTGCCAGTAACAAACGTGTATGCTAGAGTCACTGTCAGGAAAAGCATTTTGCTCCACCACCCCCGCCCTAATCTAGCAATCACATCCTCAAATATCACTTAGGAAGCAAAGGATATTTCCGAAATTTGCCTTCTTACGGCTCTTCACACATCAGCTGTACAAAGTTTGCTTTGCCCTTGGTCCCTTTGTGCTGATTGTTGGCCTCTTACTAGAATGTTACTGAACAGTCAGTTACATCACACCACCTCAAGCAATTGTAGACAATTAAAATTTCTATGATACCAAACCCTTGGTCAGTAGTGAGGGCTTGTAAATTAAATTAGTAAAAGATAAAGATAAAGACATTAGTAGGTATCTTGTAGCCAATCAGTTGTTGTGCTTTGAGAACAAGACACTGTAAGCCATAGGCTTTCATTCCCTCCTCCTCCTCCTGGAGTTGGATTGTTCAGACCATAGTTAAGATTAACTACAGTTTGTCTGGGATCAGACATTACAACATGTAAAGTTCAAGCTTTAATGTGACACCTATTGTTATTACCACCATAGGTACCTTGAAACAGCATCCATTCAAGGTATTTCCTACTTCAAATATATGTGCTAAATATATTTTATACTGAGTAAAATTGACACACGTCTGCAGTTCATTCTCCACCTTCTGACATTCAATATAAAATGAAACAGGATATTAAGAGTAGAAGACACTTAAGTGCCAAGTAGTCTTTACTTCTGCCTTTAAAGAAGGCACTTGCTGCATCTTCTGTTTTATATAGTGCATTTAAAAATAGACAAGTGTGACCGCCTTTAATCTGTTTGCTACTCACCTATTTCTTTGGCTAGAAAACGTTTGTTCAATTTAAACCTAATCTCCCAGTTTAAGCTTGTTAATTAGTTTTCCATGACGATTGCATGTAGGGGAGATAAACTCATAAGCCTGCTTATTAACAGTATTTTGCCTATTTGCAACTTTTAAAAAATAAATACCTTTCAACTAAGAATAATCAGTTCCTTCAGTCTTTGACATCTTTTTATATGCTTTACAATTCCTCATGTAAAGTGAGGATGCTGAAATTTGGTGAACAGATGCGGCTAAAGCTTTCAGAATGGCCATATTATAGATGAAGTTAATAAATTCGACAATTAACTCAAAATGAGTTATTTGCAACACTATTTGGGGTTATTTATCAACCTTAATCCCCCCCACTTCAGTATGGCAGCCAGTTTGGGTACCTCAGCCCATTTTATTTCCCCCTTTCCCTAGTCTCCATCCCCCAAACAGTAAGCCAGCACTGTATGGCCACTCAGCCTTCATTGGCCTGTTTTGGGTCCCCAGTAATGCTAGTGATACCTCCCTTGTCTGTGTGGTTAGTGCTGTTTTGGCTACTTAAATACTGGCACTTAGAGAATGAGTTTTCCATTACTTGTATAGGTTGATGGTGATGTTTCAGGGCTCACTACTGTCTTGATTGCTAAACCTATCAATTACAGTTGTGAAAGCTCTTAAAGATTCAAAATCTGCAGACTTGCATAATAGTGAGCATCAGAAACTTCTCCTTACCTAATGTTTTAGGGTTATTGGATGCTTATATGAAGCATTTCCTTTTATAACTGTTTCAGATGACTAATCTCCTACCATGATGATCATGTGGTATAAGTCATGGGCAAAGGAGGTCCCGATTAGTTGAATTACTGAGGCCCATGCACTTCAGAGGAGCGTTTTTTTTAACCAAGTGAAATGTGATGCCCTTGAACTGGTTCAGACAATTTTGCCACCAATGGGTTATGTTAAATAGAGATCACTGCATGGCATAAAACTCAGCATCTGAATTCACCATTAGGTTAATAATAACAAATAGTAACTTTCTCTGTCTGTTGTATTCCTTTCTGTTAAAGATTCACACAGGTCTCCTCCGTGGTGCTGTCAGACACTATAGCTAGAACATTAACCTATGGTTAATTTTGACAAGTTGAAAGTAACTTCTAATTGTCTCTGTCTTTTCAGAGATAATAAAACAGGTTGTGTGTCTCTGCTAAATAGGAATTACTTCATATGACTGAAATAAGCCCAGAGGCTTTCCTCTTAACCATAGGGACAAATAAAGCTAGGTTGTGAAAATGCTTTTTTAACCATCACAGAGTTTTCTTAAAGTAGGTAAATTAGAGCTGTGCATCCCAAGATAGGCTGGTTATATTCCTGGCCCCCAGAAGTTTGATTCATCTCCACCCATGGAGTCCCATGCTCCATAAAGCAAATCCCCCACCTTTCACATATGTGCATACAGCAAGCTAACTATTTGCAATAGTACCGTATTTTTCGCTCTATAACACGCACCCGACCATAACACGCACGTAGTTTGTAGAGGAAGAAAATCCGTAGGCATGCCACCCGTAGGCATTCACTCCATAACACGCACAGACATTTCCCCTTACTTTTTAGGAGGAAAAAAGTGAGTGTTATGGTGCAAAAAATACGGTAATTATAGTAGGAAGAAATTAATATTAATCATGCTTAGCATTTATATAGTGCTTACAGCAATTGCCCTATGTTTTATTGTTGTAATTCTCATAGCAATCCTATAAGGATGCACAGTATTATTTTTATCTCATCATTTATTTTTGCTTTGTATCTCACCTTTTATACAAGGAACTCAAGGTGGCCTACATAGCTCACCTCATCTCCATATTATCCTGCTGTAAGGTATGTTAGACTGAAAGATGGTGACTGGCCCAAGGTCACCCATGTTACACATGGGGAACTAAAGGTGAGATTGCCTAAGTCCACCTAGTATGTTCCTGGTAGAGGTAAGACCAGGAACTTGCTGAATATGTAAGCTGAATCTGATAGTCATATTCAGCAGCGCCACATGGAGTCCTGGTTCCTCTTAATCATGTATATAATTGTACTTCCCTGGGCTATAACTGGGGAGCTGCATGCATAGTCTGGGAAAGGAGCCTGGGTCCTAAAGCATGATGATTCCAGCAGCAGAGTCTTTCCTCTTTGCCATGAAAAGGATAGCAAAGGGAAGTAGGGATTTGGAATTGACTGAAGAGAGAAAGGAGGGGACACACACAAAGGAATCATAAGCTCTTTGTCTCCTTTCCCTTCCCTGCAATTCAGCTCATGCCATGTGAATTATTCATAGATTCCTATTTGTGTAAAAAGCCGTACATGTCAATGGGGCATTATGCTAGAGTGCTCAGCCTCCAAAATGAAAAGTCCTGTTAGTGAGAGAGACCCCCTAATTCACTAAGTGAGGGAAAAATAACCAAGATACTAACTGGCTTTTCACACAAAAAGTACATATTCAATGCAAACACGAAGAGGTGGGTGTTGAAGAGTAACAGTGGCAGGATCCTCCCTGACCCCCATGCATTCTGCTGCTGCTGTTGATGGTTCTGCAGCAGTTGAAGCACAAAGCTTCTGTCTGGAGGGGAACGTGGCAACTCTGTAGAAGTCTGTAGGAGTCCAGAGTTTCCACACAGATGCAAAGCTGAAAATTACTGAATTACAGGAAACTGCTGGGCTGTTGTTGTTTTTCCCTTTTTTCCTCTATTCTTATAAACTGCATAATTAAGTTAGCTGCCATTTCTAGTAGGGAAATGTTTTTGTTCATGAGGTGAGAGCAGCACATCATTAATACAGCAAATTCTAAAAGGTTCTTATCATAAAGCATGCTTCCTATAGCTGAGGATTTCCAGGAAGAAGAAACCACCGCTGACATCAGCTCGGCAGATGTTTGAAATATTAATTTTATTACCAGCCTGAAAGTGTTGGTGCCTTATTGATTCAAAGGTGATAACTTTAAAACACTACGGTCTGCTTATCAAATTGTGAGGCATATTAAAGTAAACTTGAAAATAGGAATAATTAATTTCTTGAACTTTGAAACTAAAAAACTCTGTTTTACATGAGACCTTCTAGTCCCACATCTAAAATTCTGATATTCAGCCCTACCAGATGGATGGGGTGTTGTTATTATTATTATTATTGTTATTAAACAACTTCAGTCAAATCTGGCAGGTACTCTCCAAATCTTAGTGGAAGTGTCCAGAACTATATGCTGAAATACCGTATTTTTCGCCCTATAAGACGCACCTTTTCCCCTCCAAAAATGAAGGGGAAATCTGTGTGCGTCCTATGGGGTGAATGCAGGCTTTCACTGAAGCCTGGAGAGCGAGAGGGGTCGGTGCACCGACCCCTCTCGCTCTCCAGGCTTCAGGAAGCTCTGCGCAACCCTCGGGAGACCGGCTCCGAGGGTTGCGCAGAGCTGCCTGCAGTCCCGGGCTCAGCGCAGCTCTGTGCGGCCATCGGGAGCCGGGCGCGAAGTCCCGCCCGGCTCCCGATGGCTGCACAGAGGTGCCTGCAGTCCCGGGCTCAGCGCACTTCTCCCCATCGCCAGCCCCACAAACTCGGGGGACAGCGGGGAGGCGGAGCACGCCTTCCCGCTGTTCCCCGACCTGCTTCTTCCAGCCCCGCACCTGGGGGGGGGGAATATATATTTTTTCTTTATTCCCCCCCCCCCCAAAAAAACTAGGTGCGTCCTATGGGCCGGTGCGGCCTATGGGGCGCAAAATACGGTATATTGACACATGGGGTTTGCGGAAGCTGTTTATAGCTCTGTGCCATTTTGGAAACTCTTTGTGGGGTTATTAGATAGCAGTTTGTACATGAAGAAATATTTCAGTTGTGTGGGGTTTAATCTAGTGTGAGTAATTTGTTTCAGTTTCATTTATGTCTGTATATGTAGCTGTTTTCCAACTTCAGTTTGCACTAGTTAATTAGCTGTGTTTTTATTGTGTTTTCCTGTAGATACAGATGTTATACTAAATATTTTATAGTTAGATCTAATCCAAGAAAATTAAGGACAAACCATTTTGTTTTAATGAAAAAGAACATAAATACGAGAAAGGGATGGTGGGAGCAGGTGAGGCAGGGCATGTTGGGTAGCTCACACTGGAAATTGGTACTAGAATCAGCTGAGACCATGTCAATACTTTTCCTGTCTGTGTGGAGAATCAGTTAACAAAGTCCATTTGAAAGGGGTGAGGGATGTATCAGTGGTGATCGTTTTTGTTGAACATTTATTTCTCTTTGTAACCGTATAAATGAATGTTTGATTCAGCTCTGTCACTGAAAGTAAATGGATGTGATCATGTGCAAGATGAAGACACAACCTTATTCTCAAGCCACTGGTTGCTTGCATCTGCTAATGAGTTGGGGAGGAAGAGAAGAGAACCACATATTTTGGCTACTTCATTACAAATGATCACAACAGGCATTTCACCAGAATTTGTTTTGTTGTAGTTTGCTTTAAGAAACTTTGGTCTGTCCATCATGTATAAAATAATATAATTGTAGAGTTGGAAGGGACCCTGAGGAATAGCTAGCTCAACCTCCTGCAATGCAGGAATCTCAACTAGATCATATATTATGGCCTCCAATCTTTGTTTAAAATCTTCCAAAGAAGGAGAGTCTACAACCTCTTGTGGGAGTCTATCTAGATATCCTATAGTGTAGTTGTCTACTATATTAATGTATATGGCAACTGAGCTTAATTTTACATTTATATTTTTTCAGTTGAACTCAATTTTAGTCTCTTTATCTCAAGAGTAAAGTTATTATTTATTGTTTCTTCATTCAGGTTCATGTACCTTCCTGTGGTATGGCTGGCAATGGGTCAAATTCAGAGCCTATCAGTGGACTAACTATGAAATCACAGCTTCAGATCACTGGTAAGTGTCTCACACAGGGCTGCTTGCTGACTGTAGAGCCTTTGCTTTTAAGGGTAACTGAAGGAATTGCAGACTCCTATCTTTGTCGCCTTTTCCCATATCTTTGTGGGAAAATCTAAAACAAATCCTATTGGAAGGCATATAAAGATCCCTCATATCAAGTCAAGCCATTTGCCCATCTAACTGTAACTGCCCCAAAGTCCTTAACATTGTCAGAACATCTTTCCCAGCCTTATCCAAGATTTGACTGGAGATAATAATAATAAATAATAATAAATTTTATTTATATCCCGCCCTCCCCAGCCGAAGCCGGGGGATGCTGAGGATTGAACATGTTCTCTGTCACTATTTCTCTGTGACCACTGGAACAGAATTTTTCCACTTCTATGTTCACATTGCTCCTTCTCTTTGTTGATTCAGATGTGTTTTAATGGAATTTTGCTCCAGAAGCCTTTAAATAATTTTTCTGTTCCAGCTAGTGTTGTTGGTTTAATCACTCTGCTTTGTTATTTCAGTGTCTTTTAAGCAGGTTTCTGCAGACCTTTTATAAATTGGTTTTAACCCATTACAACTAGTGCATAGTGGGGAGCTTGTAGCCAGGGCTGCTGCAACAAACAGCCCCACAAGCCTTCGTGAGGCAGAGATGCGAGAGGGCATCAGAGGAGGGAGGGAAGGAAATAAAGAGGGATAGAGTCCAGTGTTGCCCGCAGTGCCCCTGACAATCATTCAAGGCAGCCCAGGGTTGAAAACCACTGGCCTAAGGAATAATCTTTTAAGGAAAGAATGCACATTGCCTCCTTTTCTGTTGATTCATTAATATTTCTTTGAACATATTAATGGATATCAACAGTGGTCTTTGAAGGAAACTTTATTTTGGCTCATCTTCACTATGACAGTTAAGGCCAATAATATGGTATATGAATGAGTGATCAGTATAAACTCCTAGCTTGAAGAACCAGATGATAGGTGATTTTTTTATTTATTTTTAAGGCACTGGGGGCGGTGTCGCCACTTACTTTTAAAGTCCATTTTGTTTTGAAAAATCTGTTTCATCTATCATAACTGTGTTGTAAGTAGTTAACACAGAATCTACTTCCTGCAAATTATTTATTATGTTAGAATTTAGCGTCTTCACCTTGTATGTAACACCCATAAGTGTTACTTTAGAAAAAATGTCCCAGTGAGGCCTCACCTGAGTCAAGAAAAATTGAGTGTTACCAAGGAAAGCTTGGCTTAGCTAGTCAGTACTTGCAATGACCCAGGCACTAGTGCATCTACTGTAAAAACAGGAAGAGGACTGTGTAGGTCTGCAGCATTGTCAGTCAAGATAATGACATCATAAGAGACTGCCAACATTGGGGAGACTGGATATGGAGAGATCTCGGTCAGGAAATGGGGAGGTTAGGGGGAAGGAGTTTAAGCAACCTCTGCTATCTATCAAGAGGCAGGCAGACTGGCCCAGGAGGCAACAGATAAGCTTGCAATCGTGATCATAAGCAATATGTAGAGAATTCCACTTATCTCCAAGCAACAGATGACAGGTTCTGTGACTGACCACTCACACAAGTTATAAGCTATATAGCCAAGTAGTTGCCACTTCTTAGCCACTTCCACATATGCAGTGTGTACTTGTTTGTTTGTTTACACGGAATTATCTGTTTACATGGTAATTAACAAAGAACAGGTTTGCATTGCCCCTACCTCAAGAGGTTTATGGGGAAACAGAAGAAGGGAAGGGAACCGATGGCAGGGATGAACAAGGGAATAATGTGCAATTATTTTAGTTACGTGCACTTTAGTTGCAGGATATTGAGAACAGAGGGTTGTTTCAAAGGCTTCATGAAAAATGTGTGGAAGGGCTTGAAGCAAGTGGCCATAGGTAGTCACATGGAGAGATGTTCTGGATGGCCTTTCCAATCATAAAGGAAAGCAAGGGAGAAAGAGTGGGTTTGTTTCAAGTAGCAGAAGATCTCTTCAAATAATTGAGTAGAGTGGACCTGGGTAAGCGAAAATCACAGGAAGCGGTGTGTTGGGATAGAACAACAGAAAAAAATTGGGGGGGGGGTGGAGAAACATGGAAGGTTTTGAAGATAAGGGCAAGAAGTTTATGTAACATCCTGGTGCAGGCAAAAAATCAATTCTGGGATTTAAAGAAGGGCTTGAAGTGGTCAGACTGACAAGATATGTGAATAATTTTGGCAGTAAAAGTGCTAGGTAGATGTGAACAGTTGATGGTGAGGCAAGACCAGAGAGAAATAAGCCACTTGCAATGGTGTGAGCAAAAATAAAATATATCTTGGCTGAGTGGTAAAATTGCCCCAGCTAAGTGGTACAATTTCTAAAGAGAAAGATTTTTATTTGCTTGATGTTAATTTTGTTGAGTCAGGATCACGTTCTCATTATTTAACTCACACACTGAAGAACACACTTCAGCTTTCTAAATAAAGCATATTTGTTTAAAACTTACTACTTATTTCACTTTCGTAACTGCAGTGAGAGACTCAACACTTCTGGTGCTAAATTTGACTAGTGTAGCTATATAAATACCACCAAGACAACAAGAAGACATGCAAAATTAATTGGTCCACTTTTTGAAATGCTACATGCTGCAACCAATAGTGGTAACATAAAAGATTGGTTGTGGTTGGTATGGTACAGCACAAGAATATATGTGAGTGCAAATGGAGCACACAGAACTAAGATTGTTGCATGCATCTTTACACCTAACTTAAAATGTGTGTATCTTTATGTTTACTTTACTGACAGGGGTCAGCAACCTTTTTCAGCCATGGGATGGTCCACCATCCTTCAGACCATGTGCTGGGCCGGACTATATTTTGGGGGGAAATGAACGAATTCCTATGCCCCACAAATAACACAGAGATGCATTTTAAATAAAAGGACACATTCTACTCATGTAAAAACACGCTGATTCCTGGACCGTCCGCAGGCCGGATTGAGAAGGCGATTGGGCCACATCCGGCCCACAAGCCTTAGGTTGCCTACCCCTGCTTAAAAAAGTGTAATGTAATTACTTAGCAAAAGGCGGGCATTCCAGCAACAAGAGCTAAATGGATCAGAATTGGGGTGGTGAATATAGTTTTGGAAAGGTTTAAGAAAATTAAATGGCTTGATATAGTGATGACTTGACAAATGTTTCATCTTAGGTTTTAAATTGATTGAATGGAAGGGGAAATCTTTGGTCCAATGTAAATATTACATCCAAATGAAAGGACTTTGTGCCATGGTGTCTTTTCTGTCAATGTAAAAGAGTTGTAATTTGGCTGTGGTTCCATAATCTACTTTGCTAGGTAATAGTAGAAACTTTAGAAGTTGCTGAAGCAAATAAAGCACTCATTCATTCTCTTTCAATAGTTATTTCTGCGAAGTTGAAAGAAAACAAAAACAAATGGTTTGGACCCAGCCCTTACGTGGAAGTCTCAGTTGATGGACAGTCAAAGAAAACAGAAAAGTGCAACAATACTAATAGTCCAAAATGGAAACAACATCTTACAGTGTAGGTTTGGAAATGTTCCTTATTTTGTTATTTTGTTATAAGAAACGGAAATGCAGCTGCCTTATACTGTGGGATGGATATTGACAAGAGAAAAATGCAGGTCTTATCAGGGTGTGTGATCATGGGAAATAGTATTTTGTTCTGAGCCATTCCCAAGATCTGTAACTGGAGAACTCCAAATCTTTCCCCCTCCCATCAGTTTTAATTCATTTGCCTGATTTGTATAATATCTAAGTGCACACAATCACAGTGTGACCTTATAACCCTCGATAGCTTCACCCTTGTACTTTTAATTATCCCAGTGACTTAAATGTTTTATACTGTGATGCCAATAAAGGTTATTGGTTTGATTTAACTGGTTTAAATGTTTTAGAATTTTTTTGTTTTGTTTTTAATTAGGCACGGAGGCAGAACAGTAGCTCTGCAAACTAGGTTATATGGGTTTCAGCCCCTTACACTGTGTAAGGTGTGGCACTAGGTGGGTTCCCTGAGCCTCATGAATGGCTATAGGGGGGAGTACAGGGAGTTGTTCCATAAAAGGGAAGCCCAGAAAGTCCCAATGTCCATAGGTGAGCGACTGTAAACATCTTTGTATCTGAACCAAAGTGTAGAAGGAATGAGGAGGGAACTAAAGAAGCATATAGTTGCTAGAAGAAAGGATATTTCCCCCTAAAACTTAGTGAAAGGTGTACATACTGTTCTTGCTTCTAAGACTTCAAAACCTGCATGTAAAAATCTGCCTGTAAGATTTACTGTGAAATAAATACACTTAGAGTGTTTTTTTTATTGTGCACAAGGTTCCCCATTTATGTGCTACTGAAATACAGTGGTACCTCGGGTTAAGTGCTTAATTCGTTCCGGAGGTCTGTTCTTAACCTGAAGCACCACTTTGGCTAATGGGGCCTCTTGCTGCTGCCGCGCCGCCGGAGCATGATTTCTGTTCTCATCCTGAAGCAAAGTGTTTTTTTTAAAAAATAATATTTATTATTTTTCCAAAAACTTATACACTAAAAAGACAATACAATACAATACATTAAACTAGCAAAACAAAACAGAACTGAAGCAAAGTTCTTAACCCGAGGTACTATTTCTGGGTTAGCGGAGTTGGTAAACTGAAGCGTCTGTAACCTGAAGCGTATGTAACCCGAGGTGCCACTGTAAACATATATTTGCAGGATTAATTTCTGTCATAAAAAGCCACATTTTTCTATCAGTGTTACTACTGTTTGGAATATGATCGCTCTTGGAAGATCAATTGATTTGTGCATTTTTTGGGGATGGGGTGTCAATTTTGTAACTGTAAGTGACAGATAAGAGCTGTTTGACAGTGGAACAGACTCCCATGAAAGGTGGTGGACTCTTCCACCTTGGAGATTTTAAGCAGAGATTAGGCAGCCACCTGTCATGTATAATCTAGTTGAGATTTTGTTGGAAGGGACCATGAAGGGTCATCTAGTCCCACCCCCTACAGCAGCAAACTTTTTCAGCAGGGGGCTGGTCCAATGTTCCTCAGACCTTGTGGGGGGCCGGACTATATGGGGGGGGGGGTGAACGAATTTCTGTGCCCCACAAATAACCCAGAGATGCGTTTTAAATAAAAGGGCACATTCTACATATGTAAAAACACACTGATTCTCAGACCGTCCACGGGCCAGATTTAGAAGGCGATTGGGCTGGATCCGGCCCCCGGGCCTTAGTTTACCTACCCATGCCCTACAGTGTAGGAATCTTTGCCCAACATGGGGCTCAAATTCCTGACCCTGAAATCATTGCAGGGTGTTAGACTAGATGACCCTTGGTGTCCCTTGCAACTCTACAGTTCTATAAGTCTATGATTCTAAGTTACTCAGAAGTATTTTTAAATGGAACTTGTGAGTATGCATTGCAATATTTCTTGCTTCTTCTTTTTAGAATTGTCTCACCTGTCAGCAACCTGTGCTTCCGTGTATGGAGTCACCAAACGTTGAAATCTGATGTCTTATTGGGAAGCGCCACTCTAGAAATTAAAGAAACGCTCAAAGCAAACAATATGAAACGTAAGTATACAAAAAGCCCATAACTTTAAATGATGTAAACTTTGGTGTATGTGTATATAGGCAAACGTCAATATGAAAGATCTTAAGAAGTATGATGCCTACCCCTGCAGTCTTCCATAGGGTCCTAAGAACCAGAAATCATTCCATGAAGTCCCCACTAAAATTTGGAACATGTTTAGGTTCTGACTTATATGGTCCCCTTTATGAATGGGGTTCTACAATAGTAGGCCTGGCACAGAGAATATGCAACTATGCTTAAACTCTTATTATTAATTGTACAGTTATGAGGGCTCTTTTGTTTGATGTTAAAGATATTCATGGATGAGTTTTGCTTCTGCTTTTTATTTAGAGAAGGGTGGCACAACCTGGGGATGACATAAAAATAAATGAGAATTATACATTGTTCTGCTAGGGACATTTAGGGAGTTTAACAAGGAGTTAAAGCTTCAGAATCCCATTTTTCGGTAAGGGAATTACCCCCATTTAGTAAAGTTTTCTGAGGCTCCCCATGTGCAGTGATCACTGAATGTGTAAGATGAAATGGAACTGTGGTCATTTCTTAAAAGCTTTCCTCAGCTTTTTCATGAAATTGTATAAACATTAATCAGTTCACTGCAGTAAAAATACAAGGCAGTTGAGAACATTGATTTTGTTTGTATATTTTCAATAGTTGAACAAGTGGTGGTGAATATGATGCTTATTGGTGACAAAGAATCAACCGACGGGATTGGAGAGTTGTCTGTCTGTTTAGATGGCATGCAGGTAGATCCTGAGCTGCTGAGTAATGGTGATGCTCCAAGCAGAAGAAGTGAGTAATATTTATCTTCTATGTGTGCACACTGCTGTTGCATCATATAACTAGTTGTTTATATTAAATAACATTTGTTATTGTTGGTAGCATTTGGCTTTTCTTGAAGAATGCATTGAACCCTGATAAGGACTTTAGGTTACAAACCTTTACATGCATGTTTAGAATACTGAAGACAGTGACTTGGCTTGCACATAACACTAAGCCAAATCATGGCTAAGCATGAATGAGCATGCATACTGGTAGCCACAGTAAAAATTGTATCTGCTTTGCTGCTCCCCTGGTGCTTCTCCTACCACACTACCTGGAGCTAAGCCACAGTTTACCTTCGTGTTATGTCTGAAGGAGGGATCATGTTTTCTCTCAATCCAGACAAGGTTTATTCTTGGTTAACTACTTGTGGTCTGTCTGTGGGAGGCAAATTACCAAGAGAGCCAGTAATTCCCAATCTACCTTAATAATAATAGTAGTAGTAGTAGTAGTAGTAGTAATAATAATAATAATAATAATAATTTATTATTTGTACCCCGCCCATCTGGCTGGGTTTCCCCAGCCACTCTGGGCGACTTCCACAGAAACCAAAAATACACTAAAATCATACATTAAAAGCTTCCCTGAACAGGGCTGCCTTAAGATGTCTTCTGAATGTCAGGTAGTTGTTTATCGCTTTGACATCTGGTGGGAGGGTGTTCCACAGGGAAGGCGCCACTACTGAGAAGGCCCTCTGCCTGGTTCCCTGTAGCTTTGCTTCTCGCAATGAGGGAACCGCCAGAAGGCCCTCGGCGCTGGATCTCAGCGTCTGGGCAGAACGATGGGGGTGGAGACGCTCCTTCAGGTATCCTGGGCCGAGGCCGTTTAGGGCTTTAAAGGTCAACACCATCACTTTGAATTGTGCTCGGAAACGTACTGGGAGCCAATGTAGGTCTTTCAAGACCGGTGTTATGTGGTCTCGGCAGCCACCCCCAGTCACCAGTCTAGCTGCCTCATTCTGGATTAGTTGTAGTTTCCGGGTCACCTTCAAAGGTAGCCCCACATAGAGCGCATTGCAGTAGTCCAAGCGGGAGATAACCAGAACATGCACCACTCTGGTGAGACAGTCCGCGGGCAGGTAGGGTCTCAGCCTGCGTACCAGGTGGAGTTGGTAGACAGCTGCCCTGGATACAGAATTGACCTGCGCCTCCATGGACAGCTGTGAGTCCAAAATGACTCCCAGGCTGCGCACCTGGTCCTTCAGGGGCGCAGTTACCCCATTCAGGACCAGGGAGTCCTCCACACCAGCCCGCCTCCTGTCCCCCCAAAACAGTACTTCTGTCTTGTCAGGATTCAACCTCAGTCCATTAGCCGCCATCCATCCTCCAACCACCTCCAAGCACTCAAACAGGACCTTCACCGCCTTCATTGGTTCTGATTTGAAAGAGAGGTAGAGCTGGGTATCATCTGCATATTGATGAACACCCAGCCCAAACCCCCTGATGGTCCCTCCCAGTGGCTTCATATAGATGTTAAAAAGCATGGGGGAGTGGACGAAACCCTGAGGCACCCCACAAGTGAGGGTCCAGGGGTCTGAACACTCATCCACCACCACCACTTTCTGAACACGGCCCAGGAGGAAGGAGCGAAACCACTGTATAACAGTGCCCCCAGCTCCCAGCCCCTCTAGACGGTCCAGAAGGATGTTATGGTCGATTGTATCAAAGGCCACTGAGAGATCCAGCAGAACTAGGAAACACCTCTCACCTTTGTCCCCAGCTCGCCGGAGATCATCAACTAGCGCGACCAAGGCAGTTTCAGTCCCATGATGAGGCCTGAATCCCGATTGGAAGGGATCCAAATGGTCCGCATCCTCCAGGCGTGCCTGGAGTTGTTCAGCAACCACTTGCTCAATCACCTTGCCCAAGAATGGAAGATTTGAGACTGGACGATAGTTGGCCACACTGGCCAGGTCTAAAGATGGTTTTTTAAGAAGTGGTTTAATGACCGCCTCTTTCAGCGGATCTGGGAATGTTCCCTCACAGAGGGAAGCATTCACCACCCCGCAGAGCCCATCGCCCAGCCCTTCCCGGCTTGCTTTTATTAGCCAGGATGGGCAAGGATCAAGGAGACAGGTGGTTGGTTTCACGCGTCCAAGCAGCCTGTCCACATCCTCGGAGGTAACGGATTGAAATTGATTCCATGCAACTTGACCAGACAGGGCTCTAGCACTCTCCCACCCCAGCCCTGCTCCCACGGTGGTGTCTAGCTCCTTCCGAATATGAGTGATTTTATCTGCAAAAAACTTTGCAAAATTGTTGCAGGAGATCTTGGGGTCTTTACAAGGCCCCGGTGGTAAAGGTGGTTCCGTTAAATTGCGGACGACCTGAAAGAGTCTCCTGCTACTATTTTCTGCAGATGCAATAGAGGCGGTGAAGAAAGTCTTCTTCGCCATCACTATCGCCACTTGGTAGGCTCGACGTTGAGCTCTAACCTGTGTCCGGTCAGATTCGGAATGAGTTTTCTGCCACCGACGCTCTAGCCGTCTCAGCGATTGTTTCATCGCCCTCAGCTCTGAAGAAAACCACGGGGCTGTCCGGGCTCCATGCAATCTGAGAGGGCGCTTCAGAGCCAGACAGTCGATAGCCCTGGTTAACTCCGCATTCCAGCGGGCCACCAGGGAATCAGCTGAAAGGCCATCAACATGGGATAAAGCATCCCCTACCACTCTCTGGAAACCATTTGGATCCATTAAGTGGCGGGGGCGGACCATCCGAATTGGTCCCACCTCCCTGCAGAGGGGAAGGGTCGCGGAGAAGTCCAGTTGCACCAGGAAGTGATCTGACCATGGCACTTCTTTCGTTTCGCTTTTACTTAGTGTCAGATCACTCACATCACTAGAGGTGAACACCAGGTCTAAGGCATGTCCATGACTATGAGTTGGGCCAAACTTATTCAGGAACAGCCCCATGGAGGCCATGCTTTCCACAAAGTCCCGACCTTCTGCTCACTCCAGCTCTAAAGTACAAAAAAACTTTATCCATACTCTGTATTGGGGCTGTTGTGGGAACTCTGATCTCTTGCATTAATTAAAAGGCGAATGGCATATATTTTGACCAATAGTGAAAATCATACTTATTGCTTGTGTCTTTCCATAAAACAACACAAATGTTAAAATAAGTTTCCATTTCCTTATTTTTAATATTAAAGGTCCCGTGCAGAATGATGGTTCCAGAGCAAAAAATGAAACAAGGTAAGGTGGTTTTCCACATCTGCAGTGGAGTTGTGGAATGCTGATAGTTGTGATGTTTAAAGTGCTGAGATTTAGCAGTTTTGTAGTTATTTCAGAGTATTGGAAACTGGCTGGAAGTGGTCATGGGGATACAAGCGTCCTTAGTAGTTTTAGTACTGTGGTACCTTAGTTTAAGAACAGCTTAGTTTATGAACAACTTGGATTAAGAACGCTGCAAACCCATAAGTAGGTGTTTTGGTTTGTGAACTTTGCCTTGGAAGCAGAACATGTTCCGCTTCCTGTTGAGTGTGTTCCATTTATAAACTGAGTCCCCTGCTGCCATGGGAAAGCACGCCTTGGTTTAAGAACGCTTTGGTTTAAGAACAGACTTCCGGAATGGATTAAGTTCGTTAGCCAAGGTACCACTAAATAAAAAAATTGTCCAGTAGCACCTTAGAGACCAGCTAAGTATGTTCTGGGTATAAGTTCTTGTGTGCATGCACACTTCTTCAGATACCGTGTATATGCACACGAAAGTTTACACCCAGAACATACTTAGTTGGTCTCTAAGGTGCTACTGGACAATTTATTTATTTATTTCGACTGCGTCAGACCAACACGGCTACCTACCTGAATCAAGGTACCACTGTAATTGTAAAGAGTGTCTAGCTTGTAAAAATCTTGGTTATAATAGACACACATTTCAAAAAAGAAGAAAGAAAATAAAAGCAAAATCCTGTTTTTGTTCAGCTCTTCACTAATAAATAATCATTTACTCAGGCAAAAGAGTTGGTGCACACATATTTTTAAGATGGGATGGATGACATTCTTGTTTGGGATGACTTCCCCTTCTGGGGGCAGGCAAGGTCTTCACAGGGTCTTCAGAGCTTTTCATGTCTTCTCCAAGGGAGAAGGAGCTCTCTTACCCACCATACTGACCCTGTTGTGGTCAGATGGTGAGGCCTGCAATGCAGGAATCCTTCCCACAGCCGCCAACCCTGGGTGGGCTCGAACTACCACCCTTCTGGTTAGCAGCCAGACACACTGACCCATTGCACAATTAGTCCAACTTAATTGTATGCAATAGGATAAATACCTCTGTGTCTTATCCTTTCAGTTCCTTTATTCCAACCTGAAAAGCACATTGTTTGTGGTATAAAGTTTTTAGTTCTTGTAAACTGCAAGTAACAAAAGATTTTATAATATCTGAGTTGACAGTTTTAAAATTCCCTCAAAGCATGAAGCAGCAAGATGAATTCTGAATATATTCCACTTGAAATAGTGTTTATTAGTACCTTTTGAAATATACCGTATTTTTCACCCTATAGGACGCACTTTTCCCCCTCCAAAAATGAAGGGAAAATGTGTGTGCGTCCTATGGAGCGAATGGAATTCCCGCCGGGCTCAGAAGGCTTGCGGATAGCAGCAAGCTCCGGGAGCAAAGGCGAAGTTGCATGCAACTTCGCCCCCGCTTCCGGACCCATTCTGGGGGTTGGGGTCGGGGGAAGCTCGGGCTTCCCCCGCCCCCAGCCCGGCAAGCTCCAGGAGCGAAGGCTTTTATAAGAACAGGGTTCTATTTTGTTTATATGAATTGTGACAAGACTTCAATTAGGAAACTTCTTTTTCAAAATTGTTTTAACATTCAGTGAGATCTCCATGTCTCCATGATAATTTGTATTGTGCTTTCTCATAAAGGAACAATACAAATGGTCCTGAAAGCTGTGAGTCTCCCGGGTCTAGTGACAGCAGAGCATCTAATGGCAATGATTCTCCATTAATTGCAAATGGAGGTTGTAAGCCAGCTAGACCGCCTAGACCATCTCGGCCACCTCCACCTACTCCACGTAGACCATCTGCTCCACCTGGTATGTCTGCAAGAGAAAAGTATCACTTTAAAAGCTCTTGAATTCAGTGTTTGTTTGAATTAAGTTTGTTCAGTGTATTCTGCCCACTGCGCTAGTATATTAAAGCTGTGTGTAATATAATAAAAGATAATGCCACATGCATCCCCCCTCCAAAAATTTGTGGCTTAATTCATAATAAGCATGCTTTAGCATTTGTGAAGCCAGATATATTTCTGTCTGACCTTCAGCAAAGCATTCTTAAACTGCTGAAAGGAAAAGCTATACAGCTCAGAAGTGCATCATATGGTAATTCTGAGAACACACATTGTCCCATAGTTAAATTATGGAAGTTTTCTTCATACAAAATACTGAAGTAGCTTTATGTGACGCCTACTGAAGTTGCAGCCTGGAATTTTCTTTTCAAGGACTTAAGGCTTTCTGTGGTCAAGAGAAAGAGGCAACTGCTTCAAAAAGAATCTCTTTCATAGTGTTCTTTTAATCAGAGTACAGATTTCCTGTAAATGAAATTGAACAATGAGCCAAACTAAAATTCAAGAAGGCTTTTCCATTTATGGTTAAATTGAGTTCTGATAGGTTTGTGGAAATATTGTTGAAAGGGTTTCTGCCATTGACTACTTTTACTTAGAAGTCTGGGAACTTAATAACTGCCGTGTACCAAGTAGTTACTTGAGGGCTTATCTGTTCTTGCTTTGCTGTACTGCTGTCTTGAGTCCATTTCAGGGGGACAGGTGGAGTATAAATAAATATACAATACTGGAATTAAAATAAACATAAATATTTGTCTTTTTCTTGTCTGTGTTCTTTGCAGCATGTGTCAATGGTACTTCCTCCACAGAATCAGAAGGGGCTAGTGCAGGATTGGTGCCAACTATAAGTTCAGCATCGGAACAAAACTCAGAGGGAGCAACAGCAGTAACGGGTGCTCCTGCAGCAGCTGCTTTGGCCACACCACCAATATCCAGACAAGTTCAGCCAGTAACTCCAGCTTCACAGCCACATCACACAGTTAGTCAAGGTCCTCTTCCACCTGGGTAAGAGTTTGATGCTCTTAGGTTTTATGTTATACATATGTCTCTAACACAAAATTTACTGCAAGATACAAGTTTCCTCCGTCTCATCCATTTGATTTCTAAAAGCACCAAAATATACTGTGCTTTATACAGTACATTGCATTTGCAGGGTGGAACTAAAAAAAAGCCACAAAAGAGTTAAAGTAAAACCTATGTAATAATTAGAAAAAATAGAACACCAACACGGAAACGCTTGAGACAAGATGTGAGTTTTTAATTATTTAAAGCTGAGAGGTCAGCTGAATATTAAAGTGAAAGATAGCATGAATTAACTGAGATGAGAGAAATCACAGAGATGAGAAACAGCACAATGAGTGGAACGTTTTGTTCTAATTTTCATGAATTCACTCACTGCAGTTCATTGTGCCATACATGACCTTTGCATTCTGTAGAGTCTGCAGACCACCAGGAATATCTTTTCAGGAAGGAAGAGGCAGGGAAGCCCTATTCCTACAAGTAGAACTCTTCACAGTTCTTGAAATCCAAGCTAATACAGAGAGACAATCAACAGACTTTATCTAGAGCAGTAATATGAGCTGAGAAAGGCAAGTATCAAAGATAATGATCATACTTTTCAGTCTTCTCAGCAAGTTTTGTTGCTTGAAGAAGTGAGCAAAGGCAAAAATGAATATTAGAGCATAAGATCCTTTTGTCTGTCTCCTTATCTAAGAACTACTAAGTTCAGCACTTGGCTTATGGAAAAAGATACATTTGTTTATAATGTGGCGGACTACCCCACAATACAGTGGTAAAAGGTAATCTGGCACGAGCACATAATTCCATAAGGTCTGATAAATGACACACCCCAATAATAAGTTTTAGAAGCCTTTTTTTCCACCATGTCCATTCTCTGCAAAAAAATATTGTATGTGCCCAAATACAATGATGATCAGAATTTCAAAACTTTCATAGTTGAGTACCAATACAAGAAAGCCAGTATGTTTATAAATACAGTTGAATGGCTGCAGTTTGAATATGTATAGTGAGAAATGGGTACAATTCTATGTGTGCAATATATATGGTAGCAGGTGGCCACAGTGGGCCAATGTGGCTGCTGTTGCTTAGTGGGTTTGGAATCTAAATGCCCTGAAATTTTTGATCTTAAGTCAGTGTGATATGGTACAGGGTGGAGCTGAATATGTTTTCATGGAGTATGTTTTAAAGAAGCTCTGTGGTTCACTAAATTTCTAAAGCAAGAGTACATATTCAGAATCTCCAATAATGTTAGTCATGTCATAGCAGTTTAAAAGTATGCACTCTTCCTGAAAAATAGAAGTTTTGCCTTTCTGGATTAGGTCAAGATTCATTTAGTTCAGTGTGCTTTCTTCCACAATGGCTAGCTAGATATGCATAGGAAGTCTGTAAGTAAACAGGCACTAAGAAAAGAACTACTGATCCACTGGTGGATTGTGGCCTACCCTTCATCCATACCTTATGAGATGGGAATTGTCAGACCTCAACCACAGGGATGGGGGCTCAGATCCTAACTTGTTGACTTTGGAGCAGACTTCTGTCAGCCTAACATAGTTTACAAGATTCATATAAGATCACAACAGATAATTCCCATGTATGCTACTCTCTGCAACTTTGAGAAAGGAGGGGAACACTATAAAGATGACCAATAAATCCTATTCCTATAAAATGTGTCCAAGGGAAGGAATCACAGAATGTCCCTCAAGAGTTATATGGTACTAGTGTCATAAATACAAATGTAAAATTAAACCTGGGTCTTGGTCTTGTATAGAAACAAATGTGTTTGAAAATGTCATTTTATTAATTGTCAGAATGAAGATTTAGTCCTACAGTAAGCCTGCAACTTACATGCATGGCAAAATAAAAATTAAAAGGAACAGGAAGGGGGTGGGGTTCAAGGAAAAATGATTTTGGCATTTTGACTATATGTGATTTTAGACACAATCTCTGGAACGTAACCCCCGCATAAGTGGCAGGCTTACTGTATACAAAACAGATCAGGGGACCATTTGGAAATAAGAACTATGAGAAAGCAACAAGGTGAATAGGTTGGCGCAATAGTACATACAAATTATTTGTGTATTTCCAGCTGGGAACAACGAGTGGATCAACATGGCCGAGTATATTACGTAGATCATGTTGAAAAAAGAACTACATGGGATAGGCCAGAACCTCTTCCCCCAGGGTGAGTCACTCGGTGATCTGTCAAACTGTGCTTGATAACATGCTTGAAGATGTCATCCCAAGCTTGCCATCTTCATGTCCAGCTTAGGTCCAGTTAAAATATTGTACTTCCGGATAGCTAAGTCAAGGTTTTGTGAAAAGAAAATGGGTCTAATTTGCACTTTATTCTATGTATGTTGAATCTTAAGACTGGCTGTAGAAATGTCAGTTATATTAGGCCATGGGAGGCCAACGGTGGCACAAACGTCCAAAATCTGTGGCATTCCTTGACAGGAACTGAAGTGTCTCTAGGCATGGATATGGTATATTTAAGCCTGGTATGCTGCTCACTGTTACAGTAGAGGAGAATCAAAACCAGCCAAAGAAATCAGATGTGTGTGGGGTCTGCATCATAATGTTGTTGTATATGAAAGTGGTATTTTCTCATCCTTTGGACTTGTAGCACACTTCTAGAGGTTTCAAAAAAATGATGGACACATAAATAGATATTGCTACCTCAAATTAGGAATTTCAGAGCAAAGTGCAGAACCTTTAATCAAATGATAAACCCCTTGGAATTGAGTAATAAGGTGACATAAAGCAAAACTGAGGAATTATTGTGCTGACCCTCTTTGTCCTATTATGTTGAACAAGTGCTCCTGTATTCCATTCTGTCAGACTGTAGCCTACTTTGAAGTCAGTGCATTCATTTGATTATCTCATCTGTGTTCTTTAGCTGGGAACGTCGAGTTGACAACATGGGGCGGATTTACTATGTTGACCATTTCACCAGAACAACAACATGGCAGCGGCCAACTTTGGAATCTGTCCGGAATTATGAACAGTGGCAACTTCAGCGCAGCCAGCTTCAAGGAGCTATGCAACAATTTAACCAGAGGTTTATATATGGGGTGAGAACACTGAGGATTGGGCTGGAATTCATATTGGCATAACAACAGCTAATGCAGATTAACTCAACAGCACTTGCTCTATCCTCAGCCTAAAATTCCTAATAAGTAATCACTAATACTTTACAGAAAGCAAAAAATAGAGTAGAATCTAAATAAAACAGGGTGATTGATTGCTACACATGGAAGTTACTCATTTCCATCCAAACATTTCAATGGAAATTTCTTTAGTATACAAAGTATAACCTGTTTATCAGATTTAGTTGTAGTTTAAATTGATTCCAGAGGGTTACAAATCAAATATATTCTGCCTATGGCTTCTTACTTTGCCATTTGAAAGCAAACATTGTCATATTAATTCAAGCAGCTGTAGGCAAGCGCAGAGTTACTGGCAAGTTTTGTTCAAGGCATAGTGAGAGCATATTTTGATGGAACTTCACTGGTTGCCATCCTTGGAAACCATATTATAAGGTCTCTGGCTCGGTATTTTTATTTTCTGCAGAATTGGATGAAAGTAGGTTGCCTCCTCTGAGGTGTGGAAGTCTGTCAGATTCCAGAAAGGTGGATGCAGTGGTTGTCCCACAAGGACAGACATATTACCATTTTGGGATGGTAAAATCCTATTCCTTTCCTAGTTTTTGTGGGCATTGGTTTGGAAAAGTGAGAGAGGTGCCGATGACTAAGAAACTTGCCAAAGTTAAAACAAATAGGTCCTGGGACTATCTTGTTAGGTGATTTTACCTTCGTTACAAAAAGGTAGAAAGGTCTTTTAAAAAATAACCAGTTGTAAGTATAATGTATATGATTTATCCAAGCTTAAATTTTTCAGTCAGTAGTTTACAGTATGCTTTCTTGTGATTGCAGAATCAAGACTTCACACAGAACAAAGAATTTGATCCTCTTGGTCCCCTGCCACATGGATGGGGTAAGGTTTTTAAAAGTTCTGGTTCTCAACATCACTTATATAGTGGTCCAAGCCAACACTGAATCTAGCTATTACTCTGCCATCATGAGGTGTTTTTTTTATTGCACTCTGATGACTCCAGAAACCTGATAAAAGTAGTAGAGTTTACTTGGGGATCACAATAATGTCACTTCAAATTCAGAGCTCTCCGGCCAGCAAGACTGCAAATCTCAGTAGGTGTTGGGCAGTCTTTGTAGATAAATTGTGTTCATATCCCAAGAGGAATAGTGTAATATGTAGCACAGCTCATCTGAGAAGCATAAAGACCCGTTGGTTGGCCTCCATCTGCTTCAGGAGGCAATGGAAGAGTGTGCCTTCAGGAGTGAAGACCTATATTTCATACATATTATAGTCTCTTGTCATTGAGTTGGTATACAATTCTAGAGACCTCTATTAGTTTAGTAGCAGAATCATAAGTAACGGTGTTTCATCTAGGACAGGAATCTGAGCCCTACTCTCACAACCAATCATCTGTACTGCTATCTCACATACTATTGACCTGTTCAAGGTTCTCCCTGAAGGAGATGTCCTTGACTTGGATATAAAGTGCTGTTCCACTGAGGTTTCATGAACTAGGAAGTTAAGATTATGGAACACAATGTATTCATTAGTTGGATGGTATGTTCAAACAGCTGTTATGAAATGCTAAGTTTCCAGACTGGGCATTTGGGCACAATTCAAGTCAAAGGGGGGAGCAGAACTGCCAAACACATGGGGTTCTATCTAAAGAAGCGCTTGCACAAGGTGAACTTCCTTTCCCTCCTGCCCTCTGCTTCCCCTTGTGTCCCTACAAAAAAGATCATGCTTAGGCAAGCTGCCTCTGCCAGATTTCCTGTTTCCACTGTTCTACATCCCAAGTCTTTCATGAGGGCCCCCAACCCTTAAGAGGTTTTTTGTTGGCAGAGAGTTCTGCAGAGGGGAGAAAGAAGTGAGATATTCCCCATAGGTCCTGGCATATATAATTCACTGCTATTATCTTAACGTTAAAACGATATGTCCATGGTAACTAAAATGGTCCTAATTTATATTCCCTCAGAAAAGAGAACAGATGCCAATGGCAGAGTATATTTTGTCAATCACAATACACGCATCACACAGTGGGAAGATCCCAGAAGCCAAGGGTAAGCTTTTTCTCTTCTCTTAATAGTCTTCAGAACATAATCCAAAATCAAGCACTATTTACTACTATTTCTAAACTTTCCTTCATCCCAGAGAGATTCCCCAGCAAATAATAAATACATAGCTCAAGATATATGAAAACCAAAACGCATACCGTATTTTTCGCACCATAGGGCGCACCGGACCATAGGGCGCACCCAGTTTTTAGGGGGGGAAATCAAGGAAAAAAATATTTCCCCCCCCCAGCCCCAAAGAGCAGCGTACAGGCTGCACACAACCTCTCCCTGCCAGAGGGGTTGCGCGCAGCTATGGAAGAAGGCAAGGCAGCGAGCGGGATGGATCCCGCTCACTGTTTTGGCTTCCCCTTTAGCCCCGTGCAGCCTCTCCTTGCCGGAGGGGTTGCGCACAGCTATGGAAGAAGGCAAGGCAGCGAGCGCGATCCATCCCGCTCGCTGTTTTGGCTTCCCCTTTAGCCCCGTGCAGCCTCTCCTTGCCGGGAGACGCTGCGCAGGGCTAAAGAAGCCACAGCCCCGTGCAGCCTCTCCCTGCCGGAGGGGTTGCGCGCGGCTATGGCACAAGCCTGCATTCGCTCCATAGGACGCACACACATTTCCCCTCAATTTTTGGAGGGGAAAAACTGCGTCCAATAGAGCGAAAAATACGGTATATATTCTGATGAGCAAAGAATGATTTTGTTCATCATGATTGCTAATCTCCCCCAAAGAACCTGATGGACAAAACTGTTTTTATCTGACTACAACAAGCTGTTTTTGAGGGGGACAAATGTATTACTAATGGGAGGGTGTTCCAAAATGAAGGTGCCATAGCAGAGAAGGCCATATCCCAGGTCCCTGCATAATGTACCACAGGCATAGGTGGGATCATGAATAGGACCTGCTCTGCAGATTTTAAGTCTAAGAGTGAGATATATTGGCAGAAGTTCTTCATCAAGTACTTGGGGCCCAGGCTATATAGGGTTTGATATACCAGAATCAAAACCTTAAGTTGGGCCCATCAGCGAACAGGCAGCCAATGCAGTTCTTAAGATTTGTTGAGATATGGTCCCACTTTGCAGTGCCACTCAGCTGATGGATGCATTGTCAGTAGCTCCAGCTTCTAAACCATCTTCAAGGACAGCCTCATTTAGAACTCATTGCAGTAGTGCTAAATGGGAGGTTAACCTAGCCATAGTGGTCCATGCTGTGGTATCTTGGTTCAGGAAGGACTATAGTTGGTGAACCAGCCCTAGCTGGAAATAGGCACTTCTTGCCCCTGGAGCCACCTGAGCTTCCAGTTGAAAGTGTTGGTTCCAGGAGCACCCCCAGGCTACACACCTTGTCCTTCAGGAGGAGTGTAGTCCCAACTAACACAGGTTGCTTCAATTCCTGAATATAAGAACTACCAGCACCTGCATCGTGTCCAGATTCAATCTAAGTTGGGATTGAATCAGCCCATTATCACCTCCAGACACTAGTAAAGTGGTATGGAGAGAGCAAGAGCTGGATATTATCTGCATACTAGGTATGCTGTTCTCCAAATCTCCAGATGACACTTCCTAGCAGCTTTACATAGATGTTAAAAAGTGTGGGGTACAGAATGGAACCCCATAGGACCCCACAGCACAAATGCCAAAAGCAGCAGTCTGCCCTTGCTCCTACTCTGGTGGTGGTCCCGCAGATAGGAGCAGTGCCTCCAACTCACAGAACCACTCCAGGAGAACTATGCACTCCCCATGTTTCTTTCTCCATACAGGTTATCAGTCAGAGCTGCCGGGGCTGTTTCAGTGCCCAAACCAGTCTCGAAGCTAGGTTGAAATGGATCTAAACTGAAATAAGGCTAGATTTTAGACTACTAAAGCATGTTGCTTATCAAAAGTGTATTCCATGAAATTATGTCACAGTAGGCTGCAACCCCAGAGTCGGTCACGACTGGACCTAATGGTCAGGGGTCCTTTTACCTTTTAGGTCCTAAAAGCCATTTTCATAACTCACAATGTTTGGACAGTTTTATCCTAAAGTATTTCCTACTATGCTCCATTAACTGTGTTGTGTTCTGATCCATGTATACGCTGCACTTTTTCTATGCCAATAAAGGAGATTGATTTTTTTAAAATGTGTATTGAGAACATAAAGTAGCAAATATGAGGAAGTGGTTTCTTAAGAGGAATATTTGTTGTTGAAACAAAACATAAGAAAATTATTACTAGAAGAACCAAAAAGGAAATCCTCATATTTGCATCCAACACACAATAAAAACATTTCTTGTACTCAATATTATTTATTTTCTTTCATATCATATCCTGTTGTTTATTTCATATCCATTCTTAGTGAGTTGGTGGGAAAAAGAACGTATTGCATCTAGTGCAGTGTTACAAATTACATGCTGGCGACTCAGCATATTATACAACTTTTGACTCATTTTGCCATTCTTTTATCGGCTAACCTAATAACATGATCAAAGGCGGAGATCTCAAAGGTCATGTGTCGTCATCTGCCTGGATGCAGGTGTTCTTAGCACCCCCTTTCTGCTGCACAAAGAACCCTCTGAAGCTGCATTCCCAAAGGCACAGGTGCTCATTGCTGCAATAGAAAGTCAGAAATCTGCCTTGCACACATGGAAGAACTTTGCCTTCTTGGATCTCAGCCAGAGTCTTGCAGAGACTTGTTTTCAATAAGCATTCTACTCTTGTTCCTTATTTCATATCTTGCTAGAATTCTTCAAAAAAGGAGGAATGGAAAAATAGCTTAATATTTTAAAGGCATAGTAGATACCCTCTAGAATATCTCCGAGAAGGATTAGAAAGTAATACATATTTGAGGCCTTAAAAACAGGCATTCTGCTAAATAATCTTCAGGTGTATCCCAGCCCTGCACTTCTGTAATCCTGTGAGGATTTCTCCCCAAACACTTAAACACTCTGAATACACTGGAAAATGACCTGTTTATACACCTCTTACATGTAATAATGTCATGCTGGCATTGGACTGGTCATGTTGTGTGGATGCCTGATGATCGTCTTCCAAAGCAACTACTCTATTCCGAACTTAAAAATGTAAAGTGTAATGCTGGTGGTCAACCAAAGAGGTTTAAAGACTGTCTCAAGGCAAATCTAAAAAAAAAGTACGCTCCAGTTGGAGAACAGCCTTTACCAAAGGTGTCATGGGCTTTGAAGACACTCGAACTCAGGACGCAAGGGAGAAACATGCTAAGAGAAAGGCACGCTTGGCAAATCCACACCATGATCAACTCCTGCCCAGAAACCAATGTCCCCACTGTGAAAGGACATGTGGATCCAGAATTGGCCTCCACAGTCACTTACGGACTCATTGTTAAAACTGTGTTTATGGAAGACAGTCTTACTCGGCTACGAGTGATTGCCAAAGAAGAAGATGACATTTAGATAACATTAGCAGAGAGGGGGAATGGATACACTCCTATAAAGCTCCCTGAGTTCTTTTGTGACCAACAGATAACTAAGGCAGGAGCTAGACACATTAAAAAAAAGTTACAAGAAAACGTGTTATAAAGCTCATAATAGAAAATCACATGGTGAAAGATCAAACTCTATTCCGCCATCTGGTGTTTATAAAGCGGTTATAACTATATAATTGACGAGTATAGCTGAGTCCTAGGTAACAAGCAAACAGGGTGTAACCCACACATCAACCTACATTCTGTGAGCAGGATATAAAGTATTTCTGAGTCTTCTCTTACTAGGCTGTCTGGTGTAATGTTTATTTTTCTTCCCTATTCTGATTCCATGTGATTAATTGTAATAACACATGCTCCCTTTTGAGATGGGGGTAGGCATTTAACTTCTTGACAAACTGTTTTCCATTTTGGATTTGTGGTGTTAGCTGTTCATTCCTTAGAGCTCAGTATAACTAAGAGTTCGATTTACTATATTGGGTCTAATAAAGCTAAATGAAATATCTGGAATAAAAATGGAACAGTACCTTTTACTATGTGTGAAAAATATGTATAATGAGATTTATGTGTTGTGTGTATCTGTTTCTGCAGTCAATTGAATGAGAAACCTTTGCCAGAGGGCTGGGAGATGAGATTCACTGTAGATGGAATTCCATATTTTGTGGATCACAATAGAAGAACAACTACCTATATCGATCCTCGTACTGGGAAATCGGCTCTGTAAGCTTTCTTACTACAATGTTGTATTACTGCTACTTCCTTTCTACTATTGGCATCTGTTATACGCACTGCTGGATAGCCGTACGATTAAACTTGGTTACCTTTGGTGGTGAAAACAAATGATCCTGTTCTTAAAATGCTAGCAGAGTATGTTCAACAACTCGCCTAAGGTTCTTTTTTATGTGCTATTAAATGTTAAATACTTACATTATTTATAAAATAATATACATCAATTTTTCCTTTAGTACTTATTTAACCTGCGCTTCAGCGTTTTATCAGTTTTGTTTCAAAGACCCCAAATATTAAATTTCAAATCAGAGAATTCCCAGTTTACTCTTCACTCATCTAGCTCCCTCTATCCCCTTCCACCCTTCCCTTTTAATCACACCTAGTTAATGGAATGGTGAAAGTAGGAGAGGCAGTAGCAGTCAGGTTGAGGTAAGAGAAGAGGGGGAAATAGGATCAATCTCTTGCATCCTTCCCTAATTGGCTGCTACCATGCTAGGAGGAAAGCCTATAGAGGCCCATGGAAAATTACAACTCCTTGGTGTACTAGTAGCATGCCACTAAGTAAAGGGAAGAAGGGAAATGATTTTGTTCCTAAGGAATAATTTACCTAGCTATATTGTAGCTATATGCTTCCACAAAATGAACCTTCCTTTTGTGAATCAGTTAACTAGGCAAGGAACTGAAATGGATGACAATTCAAGTGATTTTTTTACTTCTGTTTCCAGAGATAATGGACCCCAGATAGCCTATGTTCGTGATTTCAAAGCAAAGGTCCAATACTTCCGGTTTTGGTGTCAGGTAAGTTATGTTTTATTTTGGGGAAAGAGTTTTACTGCAAGTTTCTAGTGAGTCCATTGTCATAATCTATGCTACATAGTACTGTATGTATGTTTCTAAAAGAGCTGCCAGTTCCACAAACCCCCATGCCCTGTGGGATTTCATGAGGCTTGGTGAATTTGTGGTGGCAGTAACTCTTTTGGACACCCCAAAGAAGAGTTGAGGGAGAGGATACTCAGAATCTTCCACTGCACTGTCCTCTACATTAACAAATGAATATTAATGAGAATAACTGTGATAATTTGCCATCAGATAAAAGCATTATCTTAGAGTTTGTCTTACATGCCAACTCAAAAACATCCTTGGAGGTTTTTGGCCACAGGGCAGTCATTAAATAATTAAACTTTGTCAGGTGAAAGCATTAGTAAACTAGATGAATGCACAAAGGAGTAAGCTTCTCTCAGCATAAGTTCAAATTGGAGTTGTTTTACAAAATAAAGTTTACAGAGCTTCTATTTTCACTGTGTATATTTGGAATTATTCATAAACATCAATGGGAATACCATCCACATACAACAACTTTATTTTACTGGCAATATCTAGCCATGGTGTCAATGGCCCCTTTTCAAGGATATGTGTATGCAACAATACACTGGAAGCAGCTAGTACCACACATGGGAAAATAATTCACAGTTGCACCTATCTGTAAAACAGGGGAGGGGAACCTTTGGTCTTCTGGATATTGTGGGTCTACAACTCCCATCAGCCCCAGGCAGCATGGCCAATGGTCAAGGACGATGGGGATTGTAGTCAAGCAGCATTTAGGGGACCACAGGTTCCCCACACCTGCCACAGATGGAAGCACATCATTCTATTCCATTCATTCATGGTAGATCTGCCCTGTGTGTTAGATCTGCCTGCATTCAGATTCATAGCTGACATGCACATGTGGAAGGGATATCTTAGGATAAAGACTATACTGTACATGCAAACCAGTTCACATATGTGCAACCAGGGTTTCTTGAATTCAGTATTTTCATATACTTTATCATCTATTGTCCTATTATGTCGTTAGCTTGTTTTTCAAATCTGTTTCTTACATTTTAGCAATTGGCCCTGCCCCAGCACATTAAAATCACAGTGAGCAGAAAAACATTGTTTGAAGATTCATTTCAGCAGGTAATTGAGCTGTGTTTCAGCACTTAAAGCATTGTAAAATGTGTGGAGTATGTGTATTTGATCTGAACTATATTTCAGCCCTCTCTAATCTGTTCAGTGTCAACCTTCCTGTCTAAATGGCCTATTAAATGTTTCAGGGATCTGCTGATCCAGAATAAATGAGTAAAACAGCAAAACCACCATATACCAGTGTCCATTTTAATGTGCATGACTGTGTGAACAATTATTAGAATGTTAATCTTCTAATACTTCTTCCACTAAGATAATGAGTCTCAGCCCTGCGGACCTACGAAGACGTTTGTGGGTCATTTTCCCTGGAGAAGAAGGATTAGATTATGGAGGTGTTGCACGGTAGGGATGTCTTACTATGTAAAACAAATAGAACCATAGGCACTTGAAATTGTTTGGTAGGAAAGCTTTTTAGACAACTCTGAGTGCTTTCCATTTTTTAAAAACCATGACCCTTTTCTTTGGAAAGTTCTATCTAATTTGGGGTTTAACTTGTCAGTATCCAGAAAAGGGAAACTTGCAGATTTAAAGCTGCGTGTGTGTTATATACACAACTTTTCAGTAAACAAATTTGGGCTCTAGTATCATGGATAACATTAATATCATTGGTGAGAAAGCTTCAGCCTGTGGACCTAATTAGCTTTCCTAATTTGACTGGAAACCATTCCTATTCATCCCACGCATGACATCACATGGCTGCAAGGGAACAATAAGGAGCTTGAAGTGTGCTCTCAATTGTGCCTTGGCAAAACATGCCTGCAAATGGGCATTTTCCTTCAGCAGACTTCGCTCGTTTGCAGAGGGAAATTGTCTCTTTACGGGAACACTTTGAGTCCAATCAGTGCCTACAGATGGACAAAGCAAGGTTTGCTGTTGGCACCAATTAGCTGGTCACTGCCAACAGTAGGCCCCTTTGAAGTTGTCACCGATTTTGACAAGTGGCTGGCACCACCCAGCTGTCAAAGTAGCCTTTGTGGGGAGGACATGTTCTGGCCTTTGGGTTGAATCCAGTTCCCTACCCCTGACTTACATCTTCATGTGTCCTGGTAAGATTTGTATCAGCTGAGTTGGACTAGACTCACAATACTTGGTTCTTTAGCTGATGTAATAAAAAAAGTTTGATAACCACTAAAACTGATTCCTAGTTTTGTGTTTTTGCGGCACTCAAAATAACCATACCTTTAGTGCTGGGTCAGTCCTTCGTTATACATATAACTATCTTTAAAATGATTTTATCTACTCGGGCTATACTGATTGTAAGTGTCTATTCTAAAGCCAAATAGCCCGGCATATCAGTCAATACACTCTTCATCTTAAAAAAATGTAAAGTCAGCATCAGTATTTATGAACCGAACATCTGATTCCACATCAAAAGTCACAGGGCTGCATCTTGGACATAATTAATTTCACTCAATATTGTGACATTGTTTAAGAGATGTACATGGGCATTGCAAGAATAGTGTTGGCCTGTTTATAAAGAGAACCCTGAGTTTCCATATGCAAAAGAAAAATGATAAGCCTCAAACAGTACCGCATGTAGGAGCTGAAGCCAGCAGAAGTAAATTGCTAATTATCTGCATCTGAACCTTGAGTAATCCTAGTCTTTTTAGAAGCACCGGAATTTCTATAACTGAGAACTACTTTTGGTGTCCTATCCAAGCACTTGACATGCTCATTCCAACTAGCTGTGGGCAGGCTGAACATAATAGATTGCCCCAATAGTTTTATGTTAGCTTTGGAGGTTAAATTAGCACTCTGTACACAATGTCTAAACCTAATACTTGGTTCTTGTGGTGTTGACTGTGAGTTCTTTATGTGGTTTCAGGGAATGGTTCTTTCTGTTGTCGCATGAAGTGCTGAACCCAATGTATTGCCTGTTTGAATATGCAGGAAAGGATAACTACTGCCTACAGATAAATCCAGCTTCTTACATCAATCCAGACCACCTGAAATACTTCCACTTTATTGGCAGATTTATTGCCATGGTGAGTTCAGAGCACAAAATAATAAATAGGGGAGTTTCTGGGAACATAGTAAGGACAAGTTGAAAGTTTCCTGGTAGAATGAGGATTTTAAAAAAAAAAATTCTTAATGTGTAGCAGAAACTCTTAAGTCCGCATGTGGGGCCAGGGAAACCTAGACTGAAGAAACCCACTATTGACAAGAGGGATTACGGCGTTGTTTGCAGTGCAGTGCATTGCATTGCACTCTTACACTCTAGTGTATTTTAAAACATACCAGGTGCTTAAATCTGTTTCTTTTCCTTAATGCTGGCGACAGTGAAAACATGCTTGGTCATGCTTGTGCTGTGCTGTAAATTTGGTTTATTATTTGATTTTTTTCAAATTGTTTTATTATGAATTGTGTATTTTTAAGTTGCACCCTACTCTAGGGCTGGTTTTAATGAAGTACGGGTTATAGGCCACCTGAGTATAATAAATAATTACTTGAATCCATTGATTTCAATGGCTATACTGTTGAGTGTGGCTTTTATGGATATCATCCATATTAACCTACAGCTCCAAAATATATAGTATTTTATAGCAATTTTCCAGTAAAAGCACCACCTGAAAATTCTGCCTGAGTGGAGGGGGGAAAGCCCTCTTGTGCAAGGGGAAATCCTTGCACAGGGGTTCCACAGATGGGATTCATTAGGTGAATCCCACACATAATCTGTATCATGGGGAATTATAGCCTATTTCACACAGGGAGGGATTATACCTCACGTTTTCTGTGCTTCCCCTTTCTCTTGTCACCAGTAACCATCAACGCAGCACATCCACCTAAGGAAATAGTTACTGGTTTTTGAGTGACTTTAAGATGGCCTTTAATTCATTGTTTCTTCCAAAATCTAGGCTGCAGGCACCTGTTTGCTGGTTATGAGATTGACTAGACAAGGATTCCTATAAAACAAATAATTAATAGTTTCCATCTTTTGCAGGCTTTATTCCATGTGAAATTTATAGACACGGGTTTTTCTCTACCATTCTACAAACGTATCCTCAACAAGCCAGTAGGACTAAAGGATTTAGAATCTGTAGATCCTGAGTTTTACAACTCACTCATCTGGGTAAAGTGAGTTTCTGAAGTCAGCTTCTCAATTCTTGAAATATTGTAGATGTTAGAATGTGTGACTTTGTGTGTGGGTATGTATGCACATTTGAAAATCAGTGCTGTGATTTGATATGTATGGATTAGTGTTAAAAAACATATTTGCAGTTTGTTTTAAAAGTCAGTTTTACTGTTCAAGTGTGATTTTTAAAAATAAGAACATTTGCCTCAAAACTGAAGTGAATATTGACATTCCTTATTTTGCCAGGCATTAAATCTTTTTGTAATATTTTGTTTGGATTGTAAACTGCTTTGACCATTTGTTTTTTTAAAAATGGGAAGTAGTAATTATAAAATACTTGATATGAAATGTAAAGTACCGTATTTTTCGCCCTATAGGACGCACTTTTTCCCCTCCAAAAATGAAGGGGAAATCTGTGTGCGTCCTATGGGGCGAATGCAGGCTTTCGCTGAAGCCTGGAGAGTGAGAGGGGTTGGTGCGCACCGACCCCTCTCGCTCTCCAGGCTTCAGGAAGCTATCAGCAAGCCTGGGGAGCTTGTGGGAGTTCCCGCTGGGCTCCCCACGCTGCGGATAGCAGCCTGCCGCCCGGCGTGCAGAGCACCCTGAAGCAGAGCGCCCCACGCTTCGGGCAGACATCGGCTAGCCCCACAAGCTCGGGGGACAGCGGGGAGGCGCAGCGCCGCCATCCCGCTGTTCCCTGACCTGGTTTTGGGGGGGGGGGAATAAAGGAAATTTTGTTCCCCTTTATTTCCCCCCCCAAAAAACTAGGTGCATCCTATGGGACGGAGCGTCCTATGGTACGAAAAATACGGTATGTACCTGTTAAATATTATTGTGTGCCAATTCTGAGGTACTGTAAATTATTGCTGGATAGCTAGTATAGATACCAAACTTTTTGGTATACAGAAAATATGTATGAACATTCAACACCAAAATTCAGAAAACCTTTTTTCCTTACAAATTTTTGTAAATCTCATTGTAGAATATGCCTCCCTCTCCATTTGTTGATGAACTAAAGGAATTTTCGGCTTGTGACATCAACTTGTTTAATGATACTGCTGATTGCACTTCATGAAAATAGGTTTCTGTAGTTAATATATATGGTATTTGTTTTGTAGGGAAAACAATATTGAGGAATGTGGCCTGGAGATGTATTTCTCAGTTGATAAGGAAATTCTAGGTGAAATAAAGAGCCATGATTTAAAACCCAATGGCAGCAACATCCTGGTTACTGAGGAAAACAAAGAGGAATACATTAAGTAAGTTCAAAGTTGGTTTGCAAGTTTATTTTATCTTTTAACCATTTGTTTTTTAATTATATAAACTTTCCCTTTTTAATGTTTTGGAAGTATTATCAAACCTCTTCATGAAGGCCCACATGTAAAATAGATGTGGGCTTATCAGTAAAATAGTCAAATTGCTACATCAAAGCTAGTCTTGCCCGAAATACAGCGTGAGCATATTCATGCATAGGAAACTATCATGATTGGTGTTCTATAGTCTTAAGCAGTAACCTCTGCCTGTGTCGCACGGCACAGTGTTGTAATTCTGCCATGGAGGTGGACCTTCCACTGCAAATTCAATGTCTTGTCTACTATAATACCTACTACAATTTAATTAATTTTGTTGCTCATCAAAAATCAACATTTTCAGACTTGGTTGGGCCTGTTTGGAGTAACTGTGTGTTTTCATACTCCAGGCTAGTGGCAGAGTGGAGACTTTCCCGGGGTGTTGAAGAGCAGACACAAGCTTTCTTTGAAGGTTTCAATGAGATCTTACCACAGCAGTACTTGCAGTACTTTGATGCAAAAGAGCTTGAGGTATGTCTAATCCTTTGGGCATAAGGCTTAGTTGAGAAATGGTTAGCATATTTGAGGGGCTTATAAATGTGGTTCACTTTTATGACATGAGTCATAGCAGAGTTATAATAAAGATGTTGCAGTTTAGTTAACCTGGAGTAGCCAGCCATTGTGGACTACAACCCAACCAGCATTGACTCTGGTCAGGATAGTTTCATAGCACCTGGAGGGCATCACACAGCCTAATTCAAAGGTAGACAATCACCTTAACATGGCAAAGTATATTTTAACATGTTTTAACACAGAGGCACATCGCCCTGTACATATGAAACTCTTCTAAACAAGGGTGCTACAATTGTGTTTAAATACTTGGACAACTGAGCTAGAAAATGAATTCCTAAATGCACCATATCTAGAAAGATACTAACTCTTCATTAACCCTTTGAGTATCTAAGAGATTCTTACATCATCTCTTACACCAACGTATCATGGCATCAGAGTTTCACTAACCTAGCTGGTGTTCAACTATTTCTCTTCAAAAAGGTGTTGTTGTGTGGAATGCAAGAGATTGACTTGACTGACTGGCAAAGGCATACCATCTACCGACATTATACCAGAACAAGCAAGCAAATAATGTGGTTTTGGCAGGTTTGTATTGCAGCAAAAATTGTGCCAAATGTACCACTAATGGAACTTCTGGGAATCTAGGATCTCTTCTGTTCTTGTTCCAATAGTTACCTAAGTATTAGCCCTATAAACTTAAGATTACAGAATGCCAACAGATTTCAGAGGGGGAGCCATGCTAAGACTGTTGCTGCATAAATAACAGGAGTTTTGTGGCACCTTAAAACTGTTTCTGGTTTATACCCAGCTATAGATGCTACTTGACCCTGTGCATGTCACAATTGTTCAGCCTTTCTTGCTCATCTAAAAATGGGAAAAGTAGCAGCTTTCCTACTGGAATTATGTGAGGGATAGTAAAAATACTTTAAGCATAGGAAGTTGCCTTACACTTAGTCAGAACAGGGTCCATCTTGCTCAGTATTACCTTAATTGTAGAGTACATTGATGGGCAGTGGCTTTTCAAGGTTTAGGACAGCAGTCTTTTTCCAGTCCTATCTGGAGATGCCAGGGATTGAAGCTGGAACATTTTGCACGTATGCTACAAGTTCTATGTATGAAAAATATGGCAATAGTTAAGCCAGACTTAGGTGACAAAGTTAAAAATGATAGTATATAATGGCTGACAAAAACTAAGGTACAGTGTCCTTTGGCAGTCTTTTTAAAGTGATCTTATGTGGCTGCTACTTTGTGGTTGCGTACAAACTATTCTATGGATCTATATGTTCAGAACTGTGCAAAAATGTTTCTTTTTTTCAAATCCTTTCTTTACCTGGGAATGAGATAACAAACACTGAAGAATGTGGGCATCTCCAGGCTTGGAAAAAGAAATCATGGATGAGGAGGAAAGGCTTTTTTTAATTTATTTTTTTAGTTACCTCTTAGGACATTTTACAGTCTTTAAACCATACAAAATCTTCAGTGGAATACAGCTAACACCAGTGATATCTCACACTAATACTTCAGAAGCTTATCCAGGCACTCTAGTGAAATCAGCTTCCTTGAAAGGCTTTTCCACTACTATTCCCCATGGAAGCTGTCTTTGTTTTCCCTATGCCTCTATCCTTGTTCCTTCCACTACCCTTTTACCAAACAATAGAACCTCAAAACACAAGGATATGAGAATGGATTATATAAATGTTATTTGTTTTTAAGACTAGAATAGGGATGGGGTCTGTACAGGTATTTTAAATGTGTTCTTTTTCAGTTTGTGAAGGACATAGATAATGAGAAGAGGATGAGACTACTACAGTTTGTTACTGGAACATGCCGATTACCAGTTGGAGGATTTTCTGACCTCATGGGTATGCAAAATTATTCCTAAGTGTGCAAGAGCAGGATGACACTGTGTGTCAGAATGTTGGCTTGAGTTGCCAGTTCAAAATTTTGGGGAAAGGTGTTCTTTGAAGTATGGTGGTCCCAAGGCATATAGGGTCAAAACCAGCACTTCCAATTAGGCTTGGGAGCAAATTGACTTTCTACTCAGGCCAGAATTGGTGGCCTGAGTGGTCAAAGCATATATCTGGCTGCCAAATTCTGCCCTACTTATGGTTTCCAAATTGTCTTCAAAAGCAGCCCAATGTATAAAGCATTGCAATAATTTCATCTAGAGGCTTAATAATAATAATAATAATAATAATAATAATAATAAATTTTATTTATACCCCGCCCTCCCCAGCCAAGACCGGGCTCAGGGCGGCTAACAACCAATAATAAAAATAAGTTGATTAAAATACAATTTAAAAAACAAGATTAAAATACGTTAAAACATTAGGATGCAGCCTCTTCACAGGAGGAGAAAGGAAAAAGAAAGAGGGGGGAGGGAATCAAACTGATTCTAAGCCAAAGGCCAGGTGGAACAACTCTGTCTTACAGGCCCTGCGGAAAGAAATCAGATCCCGCAGGGCCCTGGTCTCATGAGACAGAGCGTTCCACCAGGCTGGAGCCAGTGTTGAGAAGGCCCTGGTTGAAGCTAATCTAACTTCCTCAGGGCCTGGGACCTCTATGGTGTTGCTATTTATGGACCTTAAGGTCCTCCGTGGGGCATAAAGCACTTTATGACTCCCTGGTCATTTCTGACCCATGTAAGAGCTTTGCATGACAATATTTTACCATGCTGTAGTGGCAATGCCACTTACTGGGAAGATTTTGCTGACAGGAATTCAATAGTATGACCAGTGTCTTCTATTGACATAAAATACATCTGAGTTCTTAAAACTTTGAGAACTCATCTTAGGGTTACTTCTTATCAAATGCAAATGTCTGGGCCTAAACTGATTTTATTTTCAATGTGTATTTAGTTATGGAATTTTTTTTTTGCAATTTTTATTTTCCCATATCCTGTATTATTATTATTATTATTTTATTTTAGGGAGTAATGGACCTCAGAAGTTTTGTATTGAGAAAGTTGGCAAAGAAAACTGGTTACCTAGAAGCCATACCTGGTGAGTAAAATATATTAGATGAGATTTGTGATTCTGATACTTCTTTCTACAGTTGATGATCCTATTTGGAATTTAAATAAGAGATGTAGCACCACATCACGTTTTTTAGTTATACACATAATATGTATAAAATTACACCTTAATACATGGCACACATATGAATGTGACATACAACATTGTCAATATGCATCATAAAAATATAATCAACTGGAGCTTCTTATTAACTGTACACTTGATAGCAAACTCATGTTTGACTCCACAAAATGTGTGTGGTAGCCCAGAGAGCCAAAGTTTCTGGTTTAAAAATGAGCACTTAAAGTAAGTCTGCTGTATAGCTATCTTTACTTTTGCTCAACCTATGTTGATTTCATCTCGAATGACAGGTGTACTGTATTTTTTAGATCAAATTCACAAGAAATGTGAGTAATTTGGTTTGTGTAATTGGTTGCTTAAATCCGTTTCACAAGGAATCATTAGGGTCCTGTAGCCTCAACACTAGACACACAAAATCATGTGTTGCCTTTAGCAAATGGTGTGCCTTCATACAAAACATAATTTGGTATTTAAGATGTTCTTTGCTGCTTCTTAATTTACCATATTGTCAGATGCCAAAATAAACATTTCAAGCATGTTGAGAGCATTGCTATACCATTCTACATGACAGTCCTTGATGAGGCTCTCCTTCACTCTGTTTTAGATATAGATATTCTTGCCTGCCCAGGAATGAAAAGTTGTGAAAACGTTTTTTTAAAAACAACAACAACCAGTATTGAAAAACAGATTCATTCACAGTCCTATTAAAATCAGTGTTCTCTAAGGTCTTGGGATATAAACATAGACTTACTCTGAAATTGAACCTTTCACTTCAGCTGATATAAGTGGGGGAGGAGACATTGCTCACTTCCCTTTGCAGTGGGAAATGACACTGCCAGCTGCAGGGGGAAGGAGAAATTGGAAGAGGCACCCATCTTCTGCCAGTAGGATTCCTTGATTAAAAGTTTTGTATGTGCAGAAGGAGCCCTTCTGTTCATTGAGGGCAGCGTCTGGATTCAACCCTGTGGACAGTATGTTCCTAATAGAATGAAACAGATTAGCACAAAAGATAGAAACCTGGAAGTTCACAGTATTGTACCTAGGTTGTTGCTGTGAACCAAAGTTGAGGAATAATGTCAGATAATTATGCCTCTCACGTTTTAAACTGTCAATGGTGTAAATAGTGGGGAACTTTTGTTCCTGTGTTTGTGGGTTAATTATTCAAATGAAAGTGAGGTTTGCTGCTTATTTTCAGTTTCAACCGCTTGGACTTGCCGCCATACAAGAGTTATGAACAACTGAAGGAAAAGCTGTTGTTTGCAATAGAAGAAACAGAAGGATTCGGGCAAGAATAACAATTGGGGAGAATTTGCACCTGAAGAACGTTAAGTCATATATGGTGTGAGTTCTTCACTGCCTCTGCTAGTTGCACTTCTTACTGTAAACAGGACTTGACCTTGATTTATTTAAACAATTGCTAGTGTGTAAGTAAATGGATGTTATCCTGCCATTTTATTCCCACTAATTATTGATTTCTCCTGAGTCCCTTTGCGAAATCCAAGAATAATACAACTATAAATGAAATCTTCCCTAACCAGAGGCTTCCTGTACTTCTGGGGTTCTGTCCTGGGTCATGTTCATTAACTGGAATGTGTTCTTGACTTTTTTAAAAAAGTTACTCTGTTATAGTAGCATCTTTTTGCTGCTGCACCACCCATCCTACTGCTAACAGTGCTTCCTTGCAATCAGACTCTGGAGGTGCTGTAAACAGATCCATTGCTTATGTTAACTGTTTCTTACCCAAGTGAGATCTAACTGTGTTTGCCTTCCAAACTTTATTCCCGCATCACCTCAGTTCAAGCTGCAGAGTAGGACCTGAAAAGCTAATGCACACTTACAGAGCATAGCACTTTTATTTATTTAACCATGATGATCACATTCCTCAGGTTTATCCCTACATTTGAATGTGCTTCTTCAGATTCATAGGAATTTTAACTTATTCTTGACAACTTTAGTAGCGAATTTAAAAGAGAATACAAGGTCTCTTTAAAAGGCAGCAGCTGGAATTCATTTCCAGTCCTGTTTGTAGGCGAATGCCTGAAATGAACAACTCTTGTTTTCCTCTGAATGAGGGAATATCACTTCCAAGTAGTGGCTGAATCATTGCCATGAAACCGCCACTTTAATTTCTCTGGGGCTGCAATCCTGTGCACATTTGCTTGGAAGTGAACCTCACTGAGCACAGTGAAACTTACTTCTGAGTCAACATGCATTGAATTGTATTGTAGGAAATAGATGTGCAATAGTGGAATTCTTGAAAGAATCCAAATTTTACATTGGAAAACCCACCCAGTAACCCTTTAGAGGATGGAGACTGTGCATCTTCTAGGCTAGCACTCTGAGCAGCTTCTTACAGGCAGCTTGTGCTGCCCTTGATTTTAAATCTGATTTGCGCTTCAGTTATTTATATTATCACAATTTCAAAACTTCCATCATAGCTTACAACAGTACTTAAACTACACTCCCAGTTTTGGAACGAAAGCACTTTGTTCTTTACCCCAGCTTGGCTGCCTTGTATCCTTTCCTCCAGGTTGTTATAATTCCATGGTGTGCATGCAGCTGTGAAATGGGAGAAGTGATGATATTTGAACCGGCAGTAGTGCATGTTGATAACTATATACTTGCATTGTTCTGCTGTGCGCAGGCAGCAAAGTTTGAAAGCTTGCCGTGACAGTTGAAGATCAAACATTTTTGTCTTGGTAACAAATATCATCTTCCCCATCCAGACTTGGAGGGGTGGGGGCAAGGAGGGGGGAGACTTAATTCAGGGCTACTGAAAGCTAGTGGGCTCAACCATTTTTACAACTGTCCGACTTTAGGACTCTTCTGTGAAGTAAAATAAGCAGCCCATTTCCCCTCGGCTGGAGCTTACAAGAAGAGGGTAATAGAACATGCTCTCCTTTTCCTCCATTTCAGTGTGTCTTCTAATATATATGTGTAGAAGTTTTCCCCTTACACAAATGGCCTACTGCTTCTGTGGGTAGAGGACGCATGTGTGAATGCTGGAGATATGTCTACCTATGCCACCTATCAGAACACCTGATGGGTGTATTAGAAATATAGCTTACGGAGGAGAAAAAGCCTTAGAAATATTTTGTTTATTGATTTTAATACATCTTAGTTAACTAACATTTACAATACAGAAATGAAATGAAGTAACCAAGAGTAAGCTATGGAAAATAGTCTGTTCTCCATAATGGCTCATGATTTGTTTAGGGACCTAGGAATATTGTTAATGTATAAATATCATTCAAAAGGCTTTCTGCCCTATATTTTTAAAATAAAGAGTAGTTCTAATTGAAATAGCTGAAGCCCTAGTTCTATAGGGCGCAAGGCTGTTTAATATTTTTATGGCTCAGATGTTTAGTTCAGGAAAAAGTAAAAGCTTGTATATATTTTTGCAGTCTGGGGGTCTAGCTTCTTCAATTTATTTTAATTTAAATGGCATGTTTATTTGTCTTTACTGCTGTATTACATGGGTAATGGGGGCTGGATATCCCAAGCACAAGAAAGTATTTTGAACACTCAAAACTGAGGATATTTAAGAAATGGAATCTTGACCATGAAGTATTGTTAAAAGAGATTTGTTGTTAAGCATTATGCTTGCAATATTTCTAAGATCAGAATGAAAACTTACTTTTAAAGTCCCTTTGCATTGTAAATTCTAAATTCTGTTATTTTTATGCCATGTAATGTTGCAATAATAAAAAGTAATTTGAGCAGTCGGCGCACTCTTCTCATTGTGGGAACCTGGGAGACTTGTGGAAGCACAGTTTGGTTTGATGGGCGACGGATTGAAATGAATTGGATTGCAACAAGTCCTTTCTGCAAATATTAAGACTTGTCTGCTTCAAACAGCTTCGACAGCATGTGGACAGCAATAACAACCACATTCTGCTGCATGCGTGTGATAACATCACAATCTGACTGGAAACATTAATCAATTATTTGAATTTTTGCCTTATGAAAGTACGTACTTCAACCTACAGATCTTAATTTTTTCTAAGCCTTATCTTTCTGGAAAGCTCAGGATAGGTTGTATGGAATTTACATTTCCAGTTTTTAGTGTGTAAGGTTTCATGATCAGCCATTTTCATTGTGTAGCGCTCTTGATTCATATTCATCATAAATACACACTACAGCAGGGTTTGAATTGAAGCTCCATTCAGTGCATTGGTATCTCCAGCTCCTTTTGTGATGGTCTGTCACGTCCCCCCCCCCCTTCGCCCCCTTGGAATCATTGTTATGTATATGTGCCCTAGCTAACTAGTTTATGAACTGGGATCAGAGGCACTGGATTGTAAAATACTGTACTGGAATCCCATTGTTAAATTTTCCTTGAACTGTAATTTCAAATACTCAGGTAACTGTAAAAGTCTCTCACCAAGTCAAACTTTTATAAAAGTACTGAAAAGTTGGTGGTGGTTGTCATTCCTTGTATGGTGTGAAATGTTTCTCTTAAAAGCATTAAACAATGCAACAACAGTCACTGAGCAACGTACATTCACTCTAATCGTCACTTAAATGGAATTGTGTATGTTATACGAAATGTTGGGTTTGTTTTTATTTATGTTTTTACCAAAGGGGCGAATTCCACATCACATACGCTTCATCTAGGTTAAAGTTTCCCTTTTATTTCACACTGACATGTATGTGCTTCATGGACTTTGAACACACACCTTGTAGCTGTCTGCACAATTGTAATTCTCTCCTATCCTGTTGACTCCTTAGTGAACTAGTCTTAGCCTAGGTTGCCATTGTGAGGTGGAGATATTGTAATGTCACTGTCAGTAACAAACCAGTACCAGGAAATATTGTCGCACATCAATCATAAGCTTCCTGTTTTGATGACTAAAGCTTTTGCGTATGCTATGCTCTCACTGTCGTTGATCACAAATGGGTCAAAGTGTTGCATCCAGTTATAACTGAGGAAACCCATTTACATTGATGGACTTCCCATATCCAAAACTTCTACATTACTGCAAGTCCTAGTCCTAAGGTAACTGCATTTTAGTGACATTCGTTATGAATTTTTCTGTTACTGGTATAGACATGTATTTCCTGGCCACGTCACTAGATGGCAGAATAGCACTTGAATACGGTAGTGTCAAAAAGCCAGCAATTGTGTGCCCTCTGCTAAATCAGGGGTGACTATCCTGGGGCCTTTTAGATTTTGTTGGGCTCAAACTCCCAGCAGCCCCATCCAGCACTGCCAGGGATGATGGGAGCTGGAGCAAAGCCATTTCTAGAAGTCCACAGGTTAGCCATCCATGCACTAAAATAGCATGTTGTGCTATTAAAACTGAGAGGAGTTAATGAGGAAGCAAGGCCTCATGCGAAACAACACATTTACAGAATGAGGCTAAGCGTGGTTATTTATTAAACGTTATAGTCACTTGCTTTTTAAAAGGCTTTCAAATGACCTACGTGGGAAGATATACACATAAATACATTATATCATAGGGGAGAATTGATACTAAACAGACATCTCATATGGCATGTTAAAAACCACACAACCCCCTATAATTGTGATAGAAAACTTTGGCAATGCACTAAAAGTGAAACAAAAATCATACTTCCACCGCTAACCAGCAGATGAAACAAAACAAACCTCAAATACCAACACACCCTAACCCAGAAGTCAGCTATGTCAACCCTGTGATTTGTTTGGTTTTATATTTGATCTCCCCACCCCAGCTAGAAGCCTGGTGTCCAGGCCAGCTATTGCAAATCAGTGGGGTGGGAACCTGTCGTCCATGATCCAGTGGCTGCCCACTTCCTTGCAGAGAGAGCAGCAGCAAATGCAGATCAGGGAGAGATGGCAAAAGTTTACCTGCTCTGCTGCGGCTCCCCTGCTGCTGCTGCTGGTGATACCAGTAAGCTTCGTGGGGATTTCTAGGTACAGAACATGTACATGGGGGTGTTACCATTCCCTGCCACCCAACCTTGCCCTTAACTCTGTGGCCTGTAGCTAAGCAGGAATTTGAGTGAGAGAATGAGGGTGGGTGGTTTGCAGACCTTTTATCAGCCTTTTCTCAATTAAGAAAATCACTGGTGCCAGTGTGTTTCCTGGATAAATTTAAGGGGTTGGTATTGATCTTTCTCAAGCCCTAATCCAGGGTTGGGTAACCTGCACCCTTCCCTAAAGTCGTGTGTCCCTTCAATCCCAGCAGCCCAATGACAGCTGAAAATTCACAGATCACTTAAACGATTTGGGGTCTCGTTTTCCCAAGGACTGCGTTTGTTAAAACTTGGATGGTTTTGAATACCGAAAGCAGCCCCCACCCCACCCTTTGGCAGTGGCATCAAGACTCTCTCCCAGGCGAAATTTGTCCAGCGCCCTCTCCACCCCACCTCCTTTTAAGCGTGCTTTGAAAATGTCCCATAATGCTTGTTCTCTTTTAAGCCAATCTTATGTTCAAACACTAAATTACTTATTGCTTTCTTTCTTTCTACATACTTCTACACCCTCCCCCATAAGAACCCAGGTAGCAATCTCTTTCCCCATCCAATTCCTATTTTAGCCACGGCGAGAGGGAGAGCGAGTGTCCCCAAGCACCATCCCGTGGGCTTCAAACGAGTAGGGATTTGAACCTGGGTCTCAGCTCTGAAATCACGCTCAGTTTTCTCCCCCTTGAGGGAACAGCTTATGCCACCGATGCCTCTGTTTGAGCTGCTGAGCCGTCCAGCATTACGCATTTTCCTCCTCCATACGCGAAGTTGCAAACACCCATTCCGTGTTTATAGAGAGCCTTCCAAAGCAACGATTCATAGCCGACACCCCCACTTCCCTCCCACCCCCACAGAATGTTTTCCTACAAGAGGGCGGTGTAGGAAATGACACCCGGTCCCTAAACTTAGGAACCCGCCTTCCCTCTCTAACGATTGGCTAAGGACGCGGCTCGCCCTGCGGGGTGAGACTGGGGCGCAGGCGCGCGCGCTCACTGTGACGGGGCTCGGGTGCCAGCTTGTGGGTACCTCCCAGGGAAGGCATTGATCTCCCTCCCTCTCTGCAAGATGGTGAGTGAAGGGCGGTGGGCGGTCTGCTTCTGCCAAATTCTCCCCGTCGCAGAAAAGAGGAGACTTCCTGGGTGGGTTTCGGGTGACCAGTGGAGACTTCCTGGGCAGCTCTTTGGAAAAGTCAAGAGCAGACTCCGCTGCCGCCTTGTGATGTGCCACACCCGGCCAGCTTCTGCGCGCCCCGGGGTCCGGGATCAAAGGATGTGGCTGAGGGGCCCATTGCATTCACCAGCTCTTTTCTTTTGCTGTTCAGCTTCTCTCTGATCGCGTGCATTTCCATGGCCGTCCTCTTGGCACGCGGGTTCCGGGGCCTCTTGCATTGTTTACAGCATCATCCCCATCTCCGTGATGTGACCATCTTTCTGGTCCCATATAAGAACAGGCGCACTGCTTATGATGCGCAACGCTCTCACCTGCAGGCATTCCTGCTTGATACATTATGTACTCCCAGGAGCTCATTTCCCCCCAACATCACAATGGGGCAGGGTCTGCTGACAGAGTGGCTTTCTGTTGCATTGTATTTGTTGGCAGAGTGGGGTCTGCGTTTGTGGCTCCTAGTGTCCAAACCCACGACTTTTGCCCCTGCACAACATTTGGCCCTTCAGTGTACTTTGTATAGAATTCTGCAAAATGTCTAGATTCGGGACTGCTTGCATGTATATATTATTTTATTAAAATCATTTTAGCTCTCCTTTCCGTCAAAAGGTCTCTCCAAGGCATGTTGTTGGCACCCAAAACTATTTGTAAGATGATGCATGTGGGTTGCTTCCTAAGTCCTATGTACAGTACAACTAAACTTAAAAGACCCCATCAATGGCCTACTAGCAGCAGCAAGTATGTTCTTCCTGTACTGTCAGAGGCAGTGTTCCTGGGAATCACAAGTGTGGAGAGTGCTGAGTTCTCAGGTTTATTTGCAGGCTTCCTGTTGAGACATCTCATTGACCACTGTGAGAATAGGATGCTGAACTAGATAGGCCATTGGTTCCTGATCCAGTAGAGCTTGTCATATGTTCTTGAACTGATTGATTATATTTCTGTGTCGCTTTTCATTCAGATGAATCCCAAAGCGGCTTACAAACGACAATAATGTGACAGAACATAATAGAGCATCATAAATACAGCATAAATCATATAGAATAAGCACACCAAATACAGAAATACACAGTATTGCATTACTATTGCCTGTTGGCCATGTATATAGAAGGCAATGCATAGGTGGTTCCATGGTGCATACATATTTGCATTTATAGTCCACCTTTTCTCCATCATGGAACCCAAGACTGTCAACATGTCCTTCCCAAGCAGCCACTGGTCAAAACCTTTACAGTTCCAGCATGGTGGTGGCCTCATGTACCATATTTACTCGAGTCTAATGTGCCATCAAATCTAATGCACACCTCAATGTTCAGAACTTTGAAACAAAAACAAAATGCTGGCAAATGTAAATATGCCATCAAATCTAATGCACACCTTAATTTCTGCAACATAATTTGGCCAAAAAAGGTGACCATTAGATTCGAGTAAATGCGGTATTTCAAGTGTGGGCACACCATACATTTGAAATATGATATTGAACCTTGTGTTCCCCGTTCACTTCCACTATAATAGCAAACTCATGAGCTGAATGCTGCTAGCATTGTAGCCAAAACTGACAATGAAGAGGGGAAGCATCAGCCTCTGCAGGGAACCCCCTCCCCCTTCCCTGCCAGGTTTGCAGAAGTTTGAAAAATATATAACCTCATTTTATGGTTGAGCATGGGGCAATGGGCCTGTTACCACATATTCAGATTGCATATACTGTAGAACTAAACATTTTTTACTTGATCATGGTCAGGACTTGTCTAGTTTGGATTTTCTGCTGTGGATTTTGATTGCTCCAGGCCACTTTACTTGTTTCCTTAATCACTGGTGCCTCTCCATGTGGTTGTGGTCATGGCCCTCCTGGCTGCAGAGATGAAGTAGTCTCCCTAATAACAGGTCTGGCCTTGTCTAGGCAAAATGATCTGCAGGCAGAAACCTCTGGTGGGTACCTTTGATACAGTTTTGTCAAAATAACAAAAGTATATCATGGGACCTGAAAGACCTAACTAATTTATTATAGTATAAGTCCACATTATCAGATGCATTGCATTATCCTGTGTTGCAGGTGTGTGTGTGTGTGTATATATATATATATATATATATGTATATGTATATATAGATATTTATACATATATATGTGTGTGTGTGTTTAACATGATTAATATAACTCTAAGTAATTTAGACAAAACAATAAAGCATGCATATTTTAAAAAAAGCAAAATCAAACTTTAAAATCAAGAAGACAGAAGACTTATTAAAATTTGGGCAAATTCAGCACTTTTATGTGTAATAAAAATCCTTATCTAGGTCGACATGCCTAAACAAAACAAAAAAGAGCATTTAAATATATATGTGGGGATGTTTGTTTGTATGACCAGGGCCTGGGAAACATAGCTGTCAACGTTTCCCTTTTTTAAAGGGAATTTCCCTTATTCTGAATAGGATTCCTCGCAAGAAAAGGGAAAAGTTGACACCTATGCTGGGAAACCAAAGTTCAATTCCCCACTTAGTTACGAAGTTCGATGGGTGACCTTGAGCCAGTCCGTTTCTAACCCTAACCTACCTCTTAGGATCATCTACATGCCATTGCTGCTGAACCATGAAACCTTTTAAATGACACCTCTTGGCTTGCCATAGCAGCATTTAAATATTTGCACTGTGCTTCCCAGGTTGCATTCTGCAAGATATTTTCCAGCATAAAAATGATTTCCATATAGGAAGTGATGTGTGAAGAGGCCTTTGTTGTAACATGAGAGGGGGAGACTTCTGTGCAATATGCGCCAGGATTTCACCCCTATCATTGCACTGCCTTGTGTAACGTCTGAGCCTGATAAGCAAAGCCACTGAAACAGATAAGCGGAACCAGTTTCTGGCTTCCCAGGACTTATTGCCAGATGATGGGAGGAAAATTGTGGCCTTAAGAAAAGCTTAAGCAGACTTTGATGATATGGTGGTGCTGGAGAGAGCTGTGCTTTTGTGCTTGGAGCACAAGACGTACCTCTCCGAATCCTCTTACCCCTCCAGTCTTTCCAGATGTCTTATTACACAGCATTATTGGAAAACAAATTGCATCTTTCAAGATACGCTTGCATATTTTCTTTTTCTTCCAGGCTGAGGTAGAAGAAACCCTTAAGCGAATTCAGAGTCAAAAGGGGGTCCAAGGAATCATTATTGTTAATTCAGAAGGTATTGTGCAATTACGGTTGTTGTTGGTGAAAGCCACTCTTTTAGGCCCTGATGCTCTATTGACATACTAAATTTATCCTGATTGTGCAATAAATTTAATAATAAATGTTCTTGTGTGGGAGGGGGTTATTAGTTTGTTTTTGTTTTATTAGGTATATGTGAACCGTCACATGCTGTGATGAATGGGGCCAGAGGGGAAAGTGGGTGGAGCAATGAATGTAGATTTTACCTTTGCACAGTATATTGGTTTCTTTAGCCTTCATCCAGGCAAGGAAGATGCATTATCAGAACTCAGGGATACCTTCTCGCCAGGCAGAAATATTCAAGGTGTGGAATGGAGCCAGTGAGGGGTGTGGCTTGGGAAAAGGTTGTACAGTCTGGGGAGAATTCCAGGAGCCAGACAGAGTTTTCCATGGGCTACATAACACACTTGGGTTAGAGAAACCCACTTGCATGTTAGAAATGTCTGCTGTGATGCTAAGGCTACAATCCTATGCATGTTTATATGGGAGTAAGTCCCAGTGAAATCAAAAGGCATAGTACATATCTTTAAGGATGTGCTGTACCTTTGATAATGAATTTAGCAGTGCTTGTGGCCAATTAATTTTGCGTCTTCCTCTACAAATTGGGATGGTGTAATACTGCTGAATGTCTGCCTGTGTGCCTGTTCCTAAAATGTTACTTGTGATCTGCAAGGCCCTATTAACAGTGGTGGAGAACTTCGCCGTAATTACCTGCCCTTTACTGTAAGATTACAGGTTACAACAATGAAAACACAACATTAAAAACAACTTACAATCTCCAAAAAATAAGGTGGGTCCTGAAAATATACATCTCAGGTGTCAAAAGGCCAGGGTAAATAGGTGTGTGGTCAGATTTCTGAAGCACGGTTCCCCCAACCCTTACTACCTTGAGAAACTCCAGAAGGATACTGTGATCAACAGTATCAAAAGTGGCCGAGAAATGGAGGAGAATGAGCAGGGTTACATTGCCCTCTTCTTTCTCCCACCAAACATCAGCAACTGGGGCGACCAAGGCAGTTTCAGTGCCATGACCAGGCCTGAAGCCTGACTGGAATGGTTCCAAGTAATCAGCTTCCTCCAAGCATGCCTGAAGCTGGACCGCTGCCACCTTCTTGAGAGCTTTGTCCCAAAAGGGGATATCTGCCATTGGGTGATAGTTGTTTAACACTTCTTGGCCAAGGGGAGGACTTCTTAAGGAGGTGAAACACCACACCACCACCTTCTTCAAGGCAGATGGTACTTACCCTTTCTCCACTGAAGCATCAGTCGCTTCCTGTACCCACCATGTCAACTCCCTGTAGCTAGCTCTAAGAAACCAATATGGGCAGCATCAAGCGGGCAGGTGATCAGCTGCACTTCTTCAAGCAGCTTGACCACATCCTCAAGCTGCAATAATCTAAACTGATTCAGTTTAGATGGAAGATGCAGTGTTCTAGGCACTTCCATTGGACTTGGGGTAACTGTGGCATCCAATTTTGTTTGAATACGAGTGATTTCCCCCCCCTAAAGTGAATTGCAAAGGAGGGTGTCAGAGCAATACTGTCTTGGCCAGATGACAAAAGCTCATTCGCCACTCAGAAAAGCTTTGCCATACGGCTACTTGCGGGTGCAGTGGTGGCAAAGAAGTAAGCTTTCTTCACTTGGTAGGCGCAAGCGGAAGTCCTTGTACAGGCCTTCTGCAGACAGGGCTGGTTAGGCCCTTAAGTTTCTCATATCATACCATGTCTTAGCCTAACGTAACCACAGAATCATTTTGCACCCTGCAGGCATTCCCATCAAAAGCACCATGGATAACCCCACCACAGTGCAGTATGCAGGCTTAATGCACAACTTAATAATGAAGGCAAGGGGGACCGTGCGAGATATTGACCCCCAGAATGACCTCACGTTCTTGCGGATTCGCTCCAAGAAAAACGAAATCATGGTTGCGCCAGGTAAAATAAACAGGGAAAGCTCTTCTTGGAACATTCGGATGCCAAAGTGGAATTTCATTATCTCTAAATCTAAACTTTTATATGGGATACACTCTTTAATTTGTACTCCTATATAGGAAATACAGAAAAGTGTGGGTTCTAAATAGTGGTGAAAGAGTTTTAGATGGGTTTCCTATCCAAATTCAAATAACATTGAAGAACTTTATCACTGATGGGGTTTTTACATATCCTTCACAATCTTGCAACTTGGTCCTATTTATATTTTACTCCAAAGTCTTCTGAACAACTCTTGAACTTCTTCTACTTCTTCTTGTGCTTTGTATATAAGATGGTCTAGGTGCTGCTGGCCGGTTGTGAAGTCTTGAAGTGAGACTTCCACTCCTACAGTGTTCTATCTGTAACTGAGCCTAGAATGCATGTGATTAAATTAGCACTAACAATAAAATACTTTTTATTTAAAAAATCCCTCTTTTATTTCCTTGCAGATAAGGACTATTTCCTGATTGTCGTTCAGAATCCAACGGAGTGAAATCCTCTCAAAATGACCTTCAGTTCCTTATACTTAAATGTATTTTTATTTAACGTCCAAAAAGCTGTTAGTAAATAATTGTTTGTGCCACATTAATAATGTCTGAGAGAGATTCTGTTTTTAACTGTTAAATGTAGATTCAAGGAGTATCTTCATATAACTAAAATGTAACTAGATGAAGAAGAAAAGCAAGGAAATCAGGCTAACTTAAGTGTCAAAGATTTTTTCCAGAAAATGTAATTGTACAGGACTGTTGTCTGAAACCTTTCTAATCATAAATTAGTTTTTCTTTTGCATCCTTTTTATTTTGACACTTATTTAAATTTGGAAGATGCTGTTTCTTCTGAAACTGATTAAAAGAATGGAAGAATTCTGGACTGTGATGTTTCATTTTTAAAGATTTCAGTAGCCTTGAGTTTTTAATACAGAGATTGGAAGTCTTACTTATCTTGAAATCACCCACAGTCACAGTATTCCTGAGCATTTTGAGTGACTGAATTTGGAAAATTGTGTACGGTTCTGGTTGCCTCACCTCAGAAAGGATATTGGGAGAGTTGGAGAAGGTTCAGAAAAGGGCAACCAAAATAATAAGTGGATGGAGTGACTCTCAGAAAGGTTGCATTTGGGGCTTTTTAGTTTAGAGAAAAGGCGAGGAATACATGATAGAAGTTTGTAAAATAACGCATGATATGGAGAAAACGGATAGAAAAAAAGTTTCCTTCCTTTCTCATAATATTAAATACATAATACTAGAACTTGTGAAGCTGAATGTTGGAAGATCAGGGCAGATAAAAGAAAGTACTTCTTCACACAGCACATAAACCACGGAACTCACTTCCACAGGAGGCAGTGATGGCCACTGGGTGCAATGCATGTAAATTTTACAATTGTACAGTATGCTGGTTTCTTTGTGCACTCAGCTCTTTTCTATAGCCAGGCATTATCGGAGTTCAAGGATGCACTTCAACCAGGTAAAACCACTCAAAGAGGGTGTGAAGCAGGTTGTGGCCTGGGGAGACTCCTGAGGTCCAAACAGATTTGGTGTTAGGGACTTAAGGTCCCAACCCCTGCTGCAGTAGAACAGGCCCTTATCATTAAAAGAGAGAGAGAAGCAGGAGACTAGTTGCGGTTAAAGAGGTGGAGAGGCCTATAGGTTTTTTAGATCCTGCAATGGGAGCTGGTGCTGCTGTAAATTCCACAAGGATTTCTTAGCCATGAAGCTTGAGTGACCTTGGCCAAGTAGTCATGATCCCTCTGGACCGTCTAACCTACATCAGAGAGTTGTAGGGAGGATAAAATGGTGGGGTGAGGGTAGAACACCACCTTTGGGTACCTGCTCATAAAAATATAAATAAGCATATGAGACCCTGCTCAACCTCAAAGCTCCTTCTGACCCAGAATTCCTGTTCACATAATTAGGTTATTCTGCATGCAGTAGGAAGAGGGCACTCTGTGCATGTTCAGTGGCTTTTTACTGGGTTCATGGCATCACTATGGCTATATCATCAAGAGAAGGGGAAAGGCCTTATGGATTGCTCTGAAGGCGATTTGAGGCTTTCTGCTTCGATTTATTCCTCTGGTTTATCAGAGCCTGAAAGGAAGGATTGGCGGGGAGGGGGAATCCGAGGTTAAGTCTTCGATGAACCTTAGTTTAAAAGAGAGACGCGAGGCTCCCTCCGTAGCGAGGCCTGCGCCAGCTAAAAACACGAGCCCGAGGACGGAGCACTCTGTGCATGCTCCTCGCCCTTCCCCGCGCCTGCATTGTTCCCTTCCCCGCGAAGCCCAGCCTCCTCGCCAGGGCGTCTGGAGCGGAAAGAGCGCGGAGGGCTGCCGGCTCCGGCCGCGGTGCGTCCCTGGCAAGGAGGCCGCACTGCAGAAGGGGCGGGGCCGCGCACCTCCCCTTTAAGGAGGCTGCTGGTGAAGTCACCGCTGCTTTGCCAGCTCCGGGAAGCGCGGAGGATTGCCCAGCCGGCGGCAGCGACGACGAAGCAGCAGCAGCAGCAGCGACAGTCGGCTGGCTCTTGCCGCCCGTGAGGCACCTGCTGCCCTTCGAGGACTTAAATAGGCGGCGTCCTCCGGCAGCCAGAGGCGGCTGTGGCGAGCTCGGCCGCGTCCCTCTCCAGCCGCGGGGTCTTTGGAGCCCGGGGAAGATCCCGCTGTCCCTGCTGAGTCGCGGCGCTCTTGGCTCACACCCCTTCCATCCCCGGCCGAGATGCCTTCGGACCGGCCTTTCAAGCAGCGGCGGAGCTTCTGTAAGTTCCTACGTCGGTAAAACGCTCGGCTCCCAGGCCCAGCAGGTTGGGACAACGGGGGTTTTTTTTGGTGGGGAGAGAGGGAGCTTATCGACGCCGTCCCTCCTACCCTGACCTTTTGGGGAGCACAAGCGGGGAGGGGGGCGCGGAGGTTTGGAGGGTGCAAATGTTGGGGGGGGGGCCTGGCCGCCAAAGGAGCCCTTTTTGCTGCTCTGCATTAACGCTGCCGCGGAATTAAGCGGAGGAGCTTAATGTCCTTGTTTTCTTCGCTCTTGTTTTTTCCACCCAGGGTGCTTCCCTTTTCTCCGCCTCCAGGCTTCCTTATGCTGTTGGAGAGGGCGCAGTGGGCTAAGAGCTGGAGGGAGCCATACTCACACCCCCTTGGGGTGCCTCCTCCCCAAGATTATTTAGATTTCGGCTCTCTTCAACTCACCTGCGTCTTTCAATCTAGGGCAAGACTTTTAACTCGTACCTGTTTGGGGTGTGCGAATGAGAAGTGCCTAAAAACCCAAGCGCAGGTGATCACCCCCTCTCCAAAATGTGCCCTTCGGTCATCCAAACCTAAGGCATTTTCATAAAGATTCCCCCCCCCCCCCACGTTAAGGAAACTTTGGTGGGGTGTGCTGGGTGACTCAACACCCTTTACTGGGACAGACTGCTTTGCTTCTGGCATCTTCCCACTTTCCCCACCCGTTTTGTGGGGCTCTTTTTCATGGTGAGTGAAAGAACTGAGCAGTCCTCCTAATGGCAGGGGCAGCTCCTCCTGCCCCCCTCTAAAACCTTCCTCCCCCCCCCCCTTCTAAAAGCAACTTGAAACTCGGTGCCCAAATTGCTGCAGGTTCCGCACCTTGGGGGGAAAAAATCCCTCCTTGTCTTGGTGTGTGTTCGACCCAGACCTGGAGATAAATGCGCTTTGGGCGACTCTGGGAGCTGTAGGCAGCCAGGTGACTCTCTTTGTTTTGCTTGATCGTTCAAGTTTCCTGCTGCTGAGCCAGGCAGGGCAAGGAGGCAGGAAGGAAGCCCGAGGTAATTAGCAGCTGCAGCAGCCCAGCCGAACCCTAGCGGTGATGTAATGCCTACAAATAAGAAAACGGGGGGGGGGGGGAACGTTGATGTGGTCCAGCCTCTGCAATGATGGGGGCTTGGAACGCGGAGCTGGAAAGCCAAGTCCCTGTGCCAGAGAAACCCCCAGCCCTCGAAAGAGCCAAATGTGCGGTTGAAAGAGGAGCTCCGCTGGAAGAGAGCCATTTCACTCCCACTCGGGTGGAAATATTTGCTGCCTCCAATGGGATCCGAGGCATTCAGCGGGGTCCCGCCCCCGAGATTCGAAGCGCTTGTTATGCCCACAGTATTCCCACTTGTCATTCTTCTGTTTTGATTAATGGAGCAGAGAGTGTGGCTTTGGGTAATCTGCTGTGTCTGTAGATTTCTAGGGCCTCCATATTATTTCCCCCTTTTGCTGAAAAGATCTAAGAATACACACACAAACATCAAAAACCCACTGTAGAAGCTGAAAGGAGGGACAAAAGTCTATGACTTTCTTCCCCTATGGTTAGAAGTGAGCAGCTGCCTTTAGTGAGCGATGGTTTGGAATAGGCGCAATGTATATTTCGTTGGTCTTCCATGTGAAACCAGCATCCTGTTCTGATCAAGGGCAGCTAAAGGGCTCCTGAGAAATATTAAGCTCTCCTGTTTTTCACACATCTGCTGCCCTAAAAGTACTTTCAGAAAATGTAAAATACATTCCAGAATCTGTGTTCAAATAATTACCTTCTCACTTGTTAAATTGTCTTCAGACTGACAGTCATTAATCCTTAATTAAGGATTAGATTTAGATCTGTATGTTGTTGATGTTTATACTTCTCCAACAGTTGGACTTTGTTGTTAGTTGTTGTATTCTGCCACTGTCTTTCAGAGAGGATAAATAAGTAGAGCGCTGGACACTTATTCCTCTCTTGGGCATAATAGTTCATTAAAAAAATAAGGAAAGTTTCTAGTCCTTATGAATTGTGTAAGATAAAGCAATTCAGAAGCATGGAAGGATGAGCAGGATCTGTAGTCATCAGGGGATGAGTGTGATGCACAGGATCTCATTTCTCCCCAAAATTCCCATCCCTAATCTCTGTGATTCATCTACTGTATTTTCGTTCTGTTTCTTTGCCTCTTCCAGTACATTCCAATTTGGCCACTGGGTGGTAGGAAAACAAAATATTTTATGAACACATGCATAACTTAAAAAACTAGTTCAGAGCACTGAAGTGAGTCCACAGGGAAGTTCTCCAGCACATCCCTATTGTGATGAATTGCAGTTGTGCAAGAGCACTGCTCTTAATCTATGGCAGCCTGGGCATTAAAATGACAGCTTGCTGGGTGAAGATCAGTTGAATGCTTTTGGAGTTTTTCACCATAAGCAGGTCCTGCTGCTTCAGAATGATACTCTTTAAGAATGTTTACCAGACAGGTTTGTGTTTCCTCCAAGACAATGCCAGTGACTCATCAATAGTTTTTTCCTATCATAAATATTGACCCTGTTCATTTTCCATTATTCATTTTTGACTCAAAGCAGCTGTCAAGGCCCTTGTGTCCCCTTAATGGCTATGTCTGCAAGTGAATAGATGCTTATCAGATTATCAAGTATTTTCTAGTCATCCACCCCCTCCCTATTTTGGCATTCAGTTAGGCTTATATGTATCTAGGATTGCTGTGTTAAGTTTGCTGAAATACTATTGCATTGTTTTCTTTTATTTTAAAGGATTACACCTTAGTTAAAAACACTTTTGTCAAATAAACAAGATCTCTTATTTCATATGCCAGCTTGGAGAGTGTTGTTAGCTAGAAAGAATGACTGTTTTCAAATGTAGATTTATTCTTTTTAGAAGAAGCATTGTTATATTGTTATGTATCCATTCAACTCCTAAAATAGTGCGTTCCCTTAAACTGTTTTGTAATATATAGCGAGAGAGAGAGAGAGAGAGAGAGAGAGAGAGAGCTGGGAAAGACTATTGATGGCAACAGTGGTTAATCATTATTCCCTTGGCGATCCAGAATGCCTTTTTAGTGCACACCCACAAAATAACATGGGAAGAGTCCAGCTGGATCAGAGCAAAGTTATATCTAGTCCAGAATCTTATTTTCTGCAGTGGCTAGCTTGAAGAAAACAGTCTTCCCCTTTGTCTCAAACATCCAGAGAGAGATACAACCTTTTTTGTACATGGAGGTTTTCAATTAGCTGTCATAATTAGCAGCCACTGAGGATCCTCCATGAATTTACATGAATTTACGTATCTAATCCTTAAAAGACATTCAAAACGGCAGGGAATTCCATAAGTTAAATTTGCATTGTGTGAAGAAGTACTCCCTTTTATCTGTCCTGAATCTCTACCACTTTTTAGTGTTGTTGTGTGAATTCTAATGATGTTAAGGGGGATATCTGTAATAACAATAACAATAATTGTACAACACCCAATGGACTAGGTTGTCCTGGCCACTCTGTGCAGCTATCTATTTGTTTCACATTGTGCACAATCTTATAAACTACTGCTCTGACCTTTGGTCCATCTCTGGACCCAGCATGAAGTGCTGGTTTTATATTTCAAGCCCGTTAATGGCTTGCAACCAGGATATCTGAAATATCACACGCATATATACCTGAACTTTGATCCTATTTGTAAGCCCTGCCCTGAGTCCCTGTGCCCAGTGCAGTGAGGAAAGCGACTACAAGCAAGATGGCCTGCTCATTGGTGGCACCCCAATGCCCTTCTCAGAGAGACTCGCCTGGTGCCTTCTTTAAGGTTGTGCAGGCACTAGGTGAAGACCTCTTATTTTCAGAAGAACATAAAAAGAGCCCGCTGGATCAGGCCAATAGTCCATCTAGTCCAGTGTCCTCTTCTCACAGTGGCCAACCAGAGGAATGTGGGTAGCCCAAACATAGAACCAGGGTGCAACATCTCTCTACCCACTTGTGTTCCCTGAAACTAGACCATGTTTCCCAGACTTTTCAGGGGATGGGTGGTGTCCTCTGGTTTTATTCCTATCTGTGCTGGTAATGTTTAGACTGTGTGTTTAATGACCCTTGTATCATACTTGTCTTTAACTTTCATTCATGTTTGAGCCACCAAGAGAACAATATTATTGGAGAATCCTATTTAAAAACAGTTGATGACAATAATGATGATGATGATCAATAACAAAGCTCTATTGTGCACCTCATTTTTTATTTTCCCACCTCAGTACTTCGCTATGTTAACCATTTTCCTAAATTTAGAAAAACTTCCCTGTCCGATTCCTTTGGGGATACAGTAGTTCTTATCAGAAAGAGCCAGGCAATTGACCTTGTACAAGCCTACTTTACCATTTTTTTCAGCTCCACATCCATTATGTGTGTGAGTTCTCTGTCACCCCTATTTGATTGGTGGAGAATTTGAGGGTGAGAGGAATGACTTGACTAAGGGCATCCAGGGAGCTGATGACTGGGGTTGGATAGGTTTCCTAATCACCTCATGCAATGTAACCAGAAACTCAGTAAAGAAAAAGCACCCAGGAATGCAAGTACGTTAGTATTCTGTCATCTGAGTACTGTTTATCCAGAGACTGAAACAGATGTGATATTGCAGATCTGTGATCAGATTCCCTGAATATTTTGTTTCGGGTTTTTGTTTTTTGTTTAAAACAGCTGGGGTGGTGTTTCAGTTTTGTGCAGAGCAGCAACTCTGGTGGAGGCTGTAAAAATACAAACCTGTCCTTGGCCATACTGTCCCTCCTCAAAGCTGCTATTTAATCCTGGGCTTTTTTGGAAGGTGGGGGGAAGCCACAGCATGGGTATCTGTAATTTTCCCTAGTGAGGCAAACAGGAATTTTGTATAGCTAAAGGCAAGCCCCCAGACAAAATATTTGCAGTTGAGAATGGGGTGCTGGAATGAATATTACATTGGGCATGTCATTGTAAAGATGTGGGTTCTTCTACTATTTCTTTTTAAATTAATTGGGAAATCTGATCACAGATTCTTCTACATGGCACTCTGCATTGCAAATTCTGTCCTGAGCAAGGGGTTGGACTGGATGACCTCTAGAGGTACCTTCTAACTCTTATGGTTATGTGATCTTCTGTGCCGCATCTGTTTTGGTCTGGTAGATGTGTCTTGTGTAGGCTCCTTTCTTCTGTCATTGAAGCCTTGCTGAACTGGCATTCCTGAAGGTTTTGTATGCCCTTCTGGAAGCAAATGTTTTCTCCAAACTGTTCTCTTTTGTTGTGTGTGTATTATTTTGCACCAAATTCAGATTTCACCCAACAGGCCGCACCACAGATCAGCTTTCGATATCCTGTTTATCTTCAGATGTATTGGAGTGCAACTCCCATCTGCGCTAGCCATTACACGTTTGTTGGGCTGATGGGAGTTGTAGTCTGAAACATCTGGAAGGCGAAACAGGTTAGCAAAGGAAGCCATAGAGAATGTCTCTTGCTTGATGCTTGAAATCTACCGCATTCTGGGGTTATGTGGCATGTTGGTGAGAGCTGTGGAAAGTTTGAATTATTCTTGGAACCCTTGTCCAGTAATTTATAAGAAAGCTCATGGAATGGTTTTCAAGTGTTGTCATGCTGTGACAACGCTGCCTTGTCAGTGAGCAACTCTTAAGTATTGTGCAAGCACATTTGAGGTCGCACTCCTGCTTTGAACCTCTGCAGCAGCTTGCCCTGGGCTAAAATATTAACTTAGCAACAAATTGAAGAGCCCTTAAGCAAGTAGGGACTGTGGGGACACTACTTGTCCTGGGATGCAACCTTTTCCCCTGAACAGTTTCTTGTGTTTTTAACAGATTATAATGGGCAGGCACCACACTGTTCCTGTTGAGGAAAGCTTTATCCCCTCGAATTTCTGCTTGCAGCAGCTCATAAAGGTACAGGAGCCCTGTCAGGAAAAGGTGGAGGGTTTAACCCTGGACCAAAGTTGCAAAGGCACATAATTATAATGAAGAGAAATGAGAGAAATTACAAAGAGCGCTTGGCGCCTTAAAAGCCACTATGGAAATGACTCCATCACGTGTTGCACTGCTGTGTTTTTCATAACACTGTAGCTGACTCTCCCACATGCCGGAGACTTGAATACCTCTTGAGCTGCTTGTTGTCCTCACAAACCGCTTACTCACCCGCCCTTTGCCCAACCACCCGCCCCAGTCGAGAAGGGAGTAACAAAAACAAAAATATCACGAGGCTTTTCTGACTACCAGGTATTTGACTGCTGCAGTGTATATGCCATCACCTATCTAAAGCTGCTGAGGTCCTGGCTGGCGAAGGGCAATGGCTGAAGTTTGGTTTCTCCCTCCCAACCGCCTGCTGTGAGCTTGTGGGTGGGGGGGACAGCTGCTTTAGATGCCAGGGGGTGGGCCAAGTAGGAGGAGAGCAGCGAGTTTGGCTTCTTTCCAGATGCCCTCTTCTCTCCTTCCTTCCCACCCCCCTCTCCCAATCCCAGCCATCCCATTTGAAAGCAAACAGGATTAAAATAGCCTAGGAGGCACAGGGGGCTGGAATGGCGAGGTCAGGCAAGGCAGCTGCGACTGACTGTTTGTTACGTGTTCCTTTCAGCTTATTTTCCACATGCCCTTTTGGCTCTCTCAGCTGACTGGTTTGCTAAATACTTTCTGGGAAGAAAGGGTAGAGGGGGGATGTTGTCAGCCAGCCAGCCATCTGCATTGAGCCAAAGATGTTGTTGCTTCTATGGAGAAAGTAAAAAAAAAAGTAGTCCTGTTTTCCTTCTCTACCTCCTCCAGGATGGGATTAAGAAGCACAGCAGAGAGTGTGTTAAGGAAAATGCCTCAGGGTCAAGTGCTCTTCTGGCTTCTCTGCCCTTTCAGGCCTTGCAAAGTTTACATTCGTGGGCTGGGCCTGCAAGGCAAACAGTCGTCACAAGAACATCTGTTTACAAAGTGTTTGAAGCTGCTGCCCTTTTCGGAGGAGTTCCTAGGGAGAATCTCCTGAAATTTTACAAGACCTCCTTGTATCCTGTACACTGTTTTCATAGGCCCCACCTGTACTATATAAAGCAGCCATGGCTTCCCTCTAAGAATCCTGGGAAATGTAGTTTGTTAAGGGTGTTGAGAGTTGTTAGGCGACACCCAGTCCCCTCACTAAGCTAAAACTTCCAGAGTAGTTTAACAATGACTCTTCTTTTTCCTGGGAATTATTGGAAGTTGTAGCTCTGTGAGGGGCCAGAGTCTTTCCCTTTTGAAAAACTTTAGGTGCTCCTGTTTAGATGTATCCCCCCCCTTTCCCCCCCTTTTCTTTTATGGCTGATTTTTGGATGTAGTTCTAGGTTTTCTTTGTTTTCATGCTTTGAAAAGCCTTGATCCTGTTTATTTGCCTTTGCCTTCTGGGATAAGAGTCTCCAAGGTTGTTGACTGAGTTGTTCCCTTGTAGTGACAACCTGATGGGGAAAAGCTGAACCAAACTTGATGGAAACTTAAAAGGATGAGTAGTTACATGTAGATGAGGCAGAAACAAGCAGTAAAACATGTCATCATCACCATCAGTTAATTTATTCATCTCCTTGTAAAACACTGTCTCAAGGCAAAAGTTAATTAAAAACAGTTAAAAATGCAAAAACAATACTGTACTAAAACTCTGGGTGCATCACATCTAAAATGAAAACAAATTGCTGTGTTCGCCCCACAACTATTTTAAGAAAGGCATCTGTTTTCAGTTCAAACACTTTTGTAGCTGGAAGTAGGAAGCCATTGCTTAGCCCCCCTCCCCCAATTAAAATATCCATCTCTCATTGCACTATAATGAAAGGCTGCAAACCTGTATACACTGTGTCATTGAATTTTATGGGGATTTACTTATGAGTAGACACATACAAGATTGTTCTGTATGTATGTATAAATGGGTTTACTCACATTCAGGCCATGCTACTCTTTTCAACTGTCCCCTGTTTGTTCACTGCAAACCTGCTCTTTGATCCCAGGAGCATTCCTGCAAATTTTAGTTCCGCCGTTTTTAAGAGGTCCAAATACACAGTGGACGAACAAAGAACTTTCCCAAATACAGTGGTACCTCTGGTTACGTACTTAATTCGTTCCAGAGGTCTGTTCTTAATCTGAAACTGTTCTTAACCTGAAGCACCACTTCAGCTAATGGGGCCTCCTGCTGCTGCCGCCGCGCCGCCGCTACATAATTTCTGTTCTCATCCTGAAGCAGAGTTCTTAACCCGAGGTAATATTTCTGGGTTAGTGGAGTCTGTAACCTGAAACGTATGTAACCTGAAGCGTATGTAACCCGAGGTACCACTGTTTATAGTAGAAGCATGTTGTCATATAATGTATAAATAACAATTCTAGTTCAAGGCATGAGCCAATTCTTAAAATACAACCCATACAGTGGTGCCTCGCAAGACGAAATTAATTCATTCTGCGAGTTTCTTCGTCTAGCGAATTTTTCGTCTTGCGAAGCACGAAATCCCATAGGAATGCATTGAAATTCAATTAATGCGTTCCTATGGTCAAAAAAAGTCCAAACAAAGCCAAATTTGGTACAACAAGAGTTTATTAAGTGCTCTTTAAAGTCACACATACTGTAAAGAGCATTTCAAAAATTGAAGGAACAATAAATTCAAAAATTGAAGGAACAATAAAAATCATAAAAATTCAGAAAAAAACCACACAAGCTTCCAGATTCTTGCAAACCCCTCCTCAACTGTTCCCCCAGCCACCCACCACACAGAAATTCAAATCCAGAATTTTTTTTAAAAAACAGCAGAGTGGCCCAATGGTCACAGAAAATCATAAAAATTCAGAAAAAAACCACACAAGCTTCCAGATTCTTGCAAACCCCTCCTCAACTGTTCCCCCAGCCACTCACCACACAGAAATTCAAACCCAGAATTTTTTTTTAAAAAAAACAGTAGAGTGGCCCAATGGTCACAAAAAAATCATAAAAATGCAGAAAAAAAACACACAAGCTTCCAGATTCTTGCAAACCCCTCCCCAACACCAAGTCCTTGAATTCCAAACACCCCAACCCAAAATCCAAACCCCCCAAAAAAGTTTTAAAAGTTTAACTTACCAAATGGCTGCAAAAGAAGTTTTGGAAAAGCTTCAAAAATCACCAAAGTCTTCAAAAACCTCAAAAAAGGCTACCACACCGCGTGCTATGAGTTGCTCCTCGAAGTCAAGTCGCAACTGCACCTCTTCAAGCAATGCACCCTGCATTACTGTAACGGTTTTAAGAAAAAGGAAACAAACTTGCAAGACGTTTTCGTCTTGCGAAGCAAGCCCATAGGGAAATTCGTCTTGCGAAGCAGCTCAAAAAACGCAAAACCCTTTCGTCTAGCGAGTTTTCCGTCTTGTGAGGCATTCGTCTTGCGGGGCACCACTGTATGTTGCAAGTTGAAATTGGGCTATTGTTACAGGAATATGAGGCCTGAGTTGGAATGCTGATCATGCCAGTCCTAGCCTTGCCTCCTTTAATTGTCCACTCCTGCCTTGCTGCATTCTAACTTTATTGCTTAGGTGTGGCCATGGCACAATGATGCCTTTCATATAGCTATATACGGTATATTTCTGACAACAATTCCTCCCCAGGATACACAGTTCCATGATGCTGTATGTGCAGAACTTATCAAAGTAATACTAAACAAGGTTTATTATTTATGTAGTGCATTTCCCAAACAAAACACTTTATTTTACATGTTGTAAGCCTTTTTATATTTTAAGAAAGGGCAAATTATAAATTTGCAGATAAATAAATGGGACACTGGGCAGTGCAGTCTTACACGTTTCTCCTCATAATTAAGTTCCATTGAGTCAAATGGGGCTTACTCCCTGATAAATGGGTATAGAATTACAAGCCGAGGTGGCTAGATCATGACTTGCTTAAGACCATCCAGTGAATTCATAGCTAGGTTAAAGTTCTGAATAGTAATGTTTGTAGCCCGTTGTTGAATAAGAGTTTCAGTGGGTTTAATGATAATTTTTAACGACCAAAATAAATTATCCTCATAATCCTTGTAGAAGCTTGACTGTATATTTTTCTTTCTCTTGAGTTCCTTTCTTCCAGTATAAGATTGTGATCTGGCACATAACCACTGGCATGCAATCTGGTTGCAATAGGACTTCTGCACACACAGCTGTGCCGAGCATTGTAGGTTAAGTAAATATTTTTCTAAAAGAAAACATTCAGTGAAATTTGTGGTGCTCTGAAACACTTTCAAAACTTAAGTTCTAGCAGAGTTGCTGGATAAAGGAGGGCGGTTGTTGCTTTATACCAAAGTGGCACTCGTCTACAAAATATTTGGCCAGAAATCTAGGTCTCTCTCTCTCTCTCTCTTGCTAAAAACAATTTCTTCTGCAACTCATTTGATCCTAACATACAGTAAAAGTTATTGGCCAGGGTGGACAACTTTTTTTTCTGTCTAGGCCTGCATTTCCTTAGAGGTGATTGATCTATCAGCAATTGCAGATCTACAATTGTAGTGGTGAAACCAAAGGTGAATGGGATCTCATTCCTGTTCCATTATTTCTTTTCCCTCACTCTTCCACCCCATTTTCTCAATTTCACCTTCCTTGCTACCCACTGATATTAGCTTTAAGGGCCACCTGAAAGGGGTCTGAAGGTCACTGTTTGCTCACCTGTCTTCTAGAATCTCTGGTTACCTGAAGAGGAACTTGACTGGATCAGACCCAGGGTCTGTCTAGTCCAGCACCTTATTTCACACAATGGCCAACCAGATGACTTTGGTGAAAACAAAAGCAGGGTGTGGCAGCAATATCCCTTCTGAGTTGTTTATCTTCTACTCTTTGCTATTCAGAGCTATAGCTATTCTAAATCTATTTAGTGTACTTTGTTAATACTGTGAGATGCTTTGAGTTGAAAATAGGAATGAGAATCCAATAATTAAGTCCAACTATTATATAATACACCAGAACACTCTTTTTGTCCAACCTGCCTGGGCCCATACTTTACCAGCTATCCCTAAGATTCCAAAGAAGCAAGTATGAACAGGGCTTTCTGCTTCCTGAGCCTCAGGCTGCCAACTTACTCAGTATGTTGTTTTAAACTGTTTTTAACATTGAGTTTTAATGTGACTGTCCCTGGAACCTGAAGGTGAAGGACTGGTTAAAATGATGATAAAAGCAAGTAAACAAGAAGTTAGGAACTGAATTCAGTTCCCCAGAGAGACAGAATGCCAGATTTAAATGATGTAGATTTCGTTTTAAAAACTAAAAGAAAAGAGAGCAGCATTAACGAGTAGCATTTGAGATAATCAAAAGGCCCATAAAAGTTATAGTTCCAGAATCTGATAGGAAATAATGGTTGAGAATTACAAACCAGAATATAATGACAAAAGTTAACTGATCCTAACTCTTTCCATCCCATTGAGTATTGATCTTAAAGGCTGTAACAGGTGACAGAAAAGAGGAGGCAGAGGAAAATGCAAATGTATAAAAACTCAGGGGAACCCCGTGAGCCAACCAGAAGTCTTAAAAGCTAGAATCTTCTAGTACTTTGGTGTATGTGTTTTCTCATAGCTGAAACTAGTTCCCAGATAGAATGCCCTCTGGCCTTAAAGCATAATATGTCCAGATAACACAGGTGTCTCAACTTGCTGAGATCATTCCAATTGTTAGGAAGTAGCGTCTCTTCCAGAGACCAGTTTTTACCCCAAGGCGCAAGTGATGGCACCATTTTCTTGACAGGGTTCAACAGCCCAGTGCATGGAATTAACCTACCAAAGCATTCCTGGCTGCCCTCCCCCCACTGTGAGGACCCTTCATCCTGTCCCTTCCTTTGCTGAAATTAGGGTTGAAAAAAGCCATCTGTTGTAGCCAATAGAAGGCTAGTTGCTGTGTGTTGGAAATTTTGGAGTCACCACTGGGGAAGGGTTAATTCTTTCTTTCTAGCAGCAATCCCACCCATTCCACAAAAAAGAGCCGCCGCCCCCCCCCCCCCCCCGCAATTGCAGTTAGGCTCAAAAGAAGTCTTTTGGCTCCAAGAGAAGGCTTTTTTTCTAAACCTGTTGCTCTTTTGGAGACTTCAGTAAGCAAGGGTGGGTTCCCTGTAGGCTGTGCTGTCCAGGAATATCGCTCCCTCCCCTCTTTAGGTTTGGGGAAAGCTAAAACACTTCCTTTCATTGAGGGGTGCGTGCGGTGGGTGAGGGCCCACAATTGTTTCTTAGGTTTCTGAATGTGCCCATGGGCCCTGTTCCAACTCCATACTCAATAATGCTTCGAATAACTCTAATAGGGTGAGTCATGCCAAACTTCCCTTTGCAAAAGCCAAGCTTATTCTTCCTTTGCAGGACCTATTCTTCCATACATTTAAGAGCTTTAACAATGCTACGGCCCCGGTCAGAAGGTCCTCATTCAACAAAACTGTTGTTCTCCCATAAACAGATTACATGCATGTATGAAAGCGGATCGAGACACCTCCTCCCTCTTAATGCCGCGTTCAAAAGTGTCTGTTAAACTTTACGACTGGGGCAAGAGAGGTTAATTTTGAAAAATGACAACCTAAAGGCTCTGATCAGGCATAAGTATCCTCTTCATTCTTCTCTAACATTGGGACACTTGATCTTCTAGAAGAGAACTTTTTAAAAACAGCAGTAACAACTGATAATAATTATATGCTGCAGAGAGGTTTTGTTTGAAGACTTTTGGGAGTGGGCAGGTAATACACCCTCTTAAACTATCTACCTGTAATATTTCCACTCTGAAAAGAAGGAGGGAAATAAACATGTAGTGGTAAGAGAGGATTCAGCTGGTTACTGGATAGTTTTAGAGTTACGGTCATTCAGTGGTGTCACTGGAACATTGCTTGCTTATTCTCTCGCCAAGCTTCATATTGCCATGGCTATAAGCTGTTGATACCCCTCTCCCCATTTCTTGAGTTGCATCCATGCCATATATTTAAAGCACATAGCTTCTCCCAAAGAATCTTGGGAAGCGTAGTATGTTAAGAATGCTGGGAATTGTAGTTCTGCAAGGGGTAAATTATTGTTCCTATTATTATTTGGGGGAAGTCATATGCTCTAAACATGGTGTGGAAGTGACCCCAAGTCACAAGCTGCAAGAGAAGTACAGTGGTACCTTGGGTTACAAACAAATTGGGTTACAAACACTTCGGGTTACAGACTCCGCTAACCCGGAAGTAGTACCTCAGGTTAAGAACTTTGCCTCAGGATGAGACAGAAATCGTGCGGCGGGGCAGCAGGAGGCCCCATTAGCTAAAGTGTTACCTCAGGTTGAGAAAGGTTTCAGGTTAAGAATGGACCTCCGGAACGAATTAAGTCCGTAACCAGAGGTACCACTGTATGTCATTGGTGGCTTTTCCAGAATTACTTGGTCTTCTCTTTCCTATAGCAGTAAGGAACTCAAAGCACAAGTGCCTTTCATTAACATCCAAGAAAATGGCTACTTTATTTGTTTCTTGGCAAAAAAATTATACCCTACTTATTGTTCTCAAAATGTGTTAACAAGCAAAGAAGAATATAGTTGTGTGCTTAGCCCAGTCCTCCAAGCTATGAGGTTTCAGGGGTACAGCACTAGGAATGAGGTCTTAGGTGTTTTGTAATATTTGTGTTTATTTAACAAGCTGAGTACAGGTGGGTCACAGTTTAGCACTCCCCACAGATCCCCTCCCCCCCCAAAAATCTCAGACCTCTGGTTTTGCTTTCTGATTCTATGTTCCAAAGTACAAGCTGTGTGCCTTGTCCTTTCCATTCGCAGAGAACTGCATGAACACATTCCATAGTTTTGAGGAGGGAAGGGGAATCCCGATGTGTCATCTTTCCAGATCCCTCCAGACCAATAATAGTTTTGTTAAACCTGCATCATGACCAGGCAAAGGCCCAAACATGGCCCAACTGGTTTCCTATATACTCTCTGCACCTTTTAATCCTGAATCTTTTCCAAAATCTTCTCACTGGGACCCCTGAGATGTCATTTGGCCCCAAACCCCATCCCATAAAATGCCTTCATAAAAATTAGCAGCCATCACAACAAAACATTGTTAATACAAATTAAATCAGAGGGATGGCATTAAAGCAACATCTTCCTTTTAAGAGCTTTGCCTAAAGAGAGTGGTCTTGGCGGCTCATGTAAAAGGACCAGTTTTCCCAGATCTGCGACTGAATTTGGTAACTGGTTCTAGCCAGCCACCCCTGAAAGAACATTATGGAGTGGCCACCAGCCTGTTGGATGGTGGGAAAGCCAAGAGGTTTCTCCCCACCAGATGTCACAGAGTGTGAGGAAAACACTCATTACAGTTATCCTTCCTCAAAATCAACCCCCACTCCCCCAGTTTTGTTTATCATTTTCCCAGGATGATGAGGAACCGTTAATGAGCAGGTGTCTCCCAAGGCACTCTTCACAAGTTCAGTTGTTTACACTATCGAATATCTGCACAGGACTCCTTGTGGATTTTGTTTTCTTGTACATTGCCACTCTCTCTCTCTTCTTCATCTTTTGGCTTTAGGACTTAAGCAATCAGGTTTCGGAGATTATCGATGGGAACTTGTGCTTCTAAGATGTCCTAGACGCATCCCCTTATTATCTTGGGTTTATTCACAGGTCACTGTGTTCTCACTGGAACTGTTAACATCAGATATAAACAGCCTCCTGCTATTTCCATTATTATTTATCTTGGAAAGAAAGAGAGACTCTGAGTTTGACTGTGCTGTTGACACTCCAGCTTCTCTTCTCCCCTGAACATGTGACCAGGGGTTGGTTGTCCCTCCATCAGTGACCATGAAATCAAGGTCTTTAAACTGTCCTTGATCAGGGCTCCTTCCCAGAAAGCGCATAGGACAGAACTGCAAGTACTTAATCAGCTAGGCCTGATTGGCTTTTGTTTGTGCTTCTGGTACAATTATAATACAGTACACGACTCTCCAGGATTGTGACATAAATCTCTTTGTAGCGTGTGTAATTAACAGCCTCTGTGCAAAAATATCCATCTGTCAGGCTTGTGTTTTAATATTTATCCGTTTCCCCTTATTGGGACCAAACCTCTCTCTACCATTACTGGGGCTACAATGAAGCTGAAGCTGCCTAACTTATGGCTGACCTGTTTTGAGAAAACGCCAGCCACTTATGAAATGTCCTGACTTGCTTGATTGCAATGTGACGTGTAATGTATTAACAGAAGTGGGGAGGTTCTGGCTGGCGATGGAACTGGCAGGTTTGGTGTCCTCAAACTCAGAGGTAATTTGGCTTGGTGCATTGGCACCCATTTAAAAGATTAACATGTAGTGGGTGTAACTATCCAACAATAACAACTCAGACTTGCAGCACCTCTATCAAGACTAACAAATTTATTATGGCATAAGCTTTCATGGACTAAGCCCTGTCTACTTAATCAGGTGTGTATGCCATCTGCTACCACAATAAACGTGTTAACCCTGACTGTGCCACAAGAGTCATCTTTGTCTTTTGTTGCAGCAGACTTACATGGATACCCCTCTGGAAATTATCCAATGATAAAGCACAGGGCAAATGAAATGATAGCCCCAAGGAGCAGATTTCTTGCCAGTGTTTGCCGTCAATGATTCGCAAATCCCTTTCCGAGCTCTACAAACTTAGCAAGTTGCAATAATGAATTTATGTGGACCAACTTACAGTTGAAAGTTTGGGTGACAGTTTTCAAGCCACAAAAGACTTTTAGATTGGGTGCTGGCGGGTGGGAGGGTGGATAGATGTTGCTGGGCCTGGTGTTTTCCATTTGTGTTATGTCTCCAAATATTTTGTCCCAGTTCTGCCTCTCGGGCCGACAAGATGCTTCAGTTTAGAAGTACTTTTCTGTCCCCCTTTTTTGTGCATATGTGCCTGCATATGAAAACCAAAACTGGATGCACAGGGACAAATTCTGATGGTTAGCCAAGCAGTGCTTGGTGCTTTTGTCTGCAGCAAAGCAGTGCTCCTTGGGTTTCACTTAGTGGAAGGGTCTGTTTTGCTTCACACTCAAAGTCTTGCTTACCATTTTCTTTTGGTGTTCAGATAGCATTTTTCCTCCAGGATGCATCAACCACTCCAGGAGGGTGTTTTGATCTTGCGTGACTTGGTTTTCTTGTAGCTCTCTAGGTTCATCATTGCTCTCTGATTGCGGCATGCTGGACCTCTATTCATTCACATAAGGAGATTGGGATGTAGAATTTTACTCTGTAGCAGCAGCAAGCATAGAACTAATGACCCTATGCAGCTTACCAACCCTCTCATTTCTGTGACACTGCCTTGCTGTGATAATTTAGCAGTGAGCCATTGCTAAAAGTGAGAGTTGGGTGGGGAAAGACCAGCAGCTGCTCCCTGCTTCCCTGCTATCCAAAATGGGGTTGGGAAGGGAGAGGCTCAGGCATACCACTGGATTGCACTGACAAGAATACAGCAAGGGACACCAACAAAGAATACTTCCTGTTTCTGGTATGTTGTGGAAGGGAGCCAAGTGGGAAAGGAAAAATTGTTTGTGATAGTTAGGGGAGAATCCTCCTTATATAGGTTTCTGGGAGGTTGGTGGCTAGAGAGTAATCCTTACAGTAACCTTGCAAACAAGTGTTTGTGGCCCTCCATATGTTGCTGGATTATATAACCATTGGTTATATAGGAAATTGAAGTTCCACAATATCTGGATGGTCCTACTCTTGTAAACCCACAGAAGTGACGAGCCTGCAGAAACATAAATAAACCTAGCCAACTAAAAGGCTAGGATCTGATTTGTGTGCCCCCTTATTAAGGTTACCCATTTGAGGACATGGTTGATTAATTAGATTCTTTGCGAGTTTAGAAAACACTTGCAAGACCCCCTCAATAACATTGCCTTGGTTTGTTGATTGCAGTGAGGCAACCTTGTGCCCTGTTTCCCCAAGAACTTGCTGTTCCTGCTTGACAGCAAGTGGAATGATAACAGATATTGCACAGAGTTAGTGTTCTTATCTACCTTGCTGCTAATAATGAAATCCCCTTGCAAACAAAGCTCCGACCTCTCTGCTTACTGTCAGCTTTGCTGGGGCTGGAGGTTACCTGAGATAGTTTGCATGTGATAATTTGATTTTAGTCTTGTTCTTTCTTTTGGATGTATCTTTGTGCAACCATCAAGTCCAGCATCCCATTTTCAACAGTGACTGATGGGATATTATACTAGTGGCAGGCTTCGTTTACTCCTGGCGGATTCCTGTTTACCAATACAAAATCACCTCCAGCTACTTTTGTAACTAAGTGGAAGAATTTTAATTTTAATTTTACTGTTTTGTTTTGTCATGTGTAACATCCTTCACTTCCCAGTTGAGGCAGAAGTTACTGTAAGGCAGTGCAGCTTATAAACATAATGTTGCTGGTGTAGCATTTTACATTCTGGGGAGGTCACCTTCTTCCACCAAGTGCACAGCTTCTGTAGGGATGTGCATGGAGCAAAGAGGGAGGAGAAGACCCTGCTTATCCAGCCATATCAGCACTGCTGATCATGCACTGGAGCCAGGATTGCCACCCACATTCACTCGATTGTTCTTTCCACTGAAATTAATTGCAAGCGTTCAACATAACTGAAACTAGAACCATACATGCCTCACACACATCTTCTATTTGACCTAAACTTCCTTCTGCTGCTACCAATAAATAGAGTAGCTGTCTTTTGATAGAGCATCTATTGGTACCACTTGTATCCCAGTCTTCCTCCAAGGAGCTGAGAGGGGTATTTTAGCCTTGGAATGTTCCTTAAAAGAGAGGTTATACAGTATTAGTTATCCATGTTGACTCCTGGTCCATTCCAAGCAGAGATGTAGAATGTTGGTCTCAGATGTTCAAGAAAGGACTCCTACTCCTTTTCTCCCAGTCCTTCTGTCCTGGCTATCACTTCCTTTCTTATTTAATGAAGATGCTCTGGATGTTTGAAGACTATGGCTTCTAACACTTTGGTAAAGAGGGAGTATCTATATTGCTGTGCAAGCATGAATACTTGCACTGATGAGATTCTTAGTTAGTGCCGCATTGGATACAAGCCATACTCAACTTCTCATAGTACCCTTGATGGCTCCAGGGCATTGTGGGAAACATAGATCGCCACCTGCAGCTTCTACAGCCAGGAAAACCCACCAGTATAGGAAATGGACCAAACTACCAAGGATCCCCTCAAATCTGGAGCCAGCCCTGGATGCAGCTCCCTTGGGTGGGAGAATGAGGCTATTCATGTATTGTGCTTTCTCTTAGTGGTGTAGTGGTTAAGAGCGGTAGTCTCGTAATCTGGGGAACCGGGTTCATGTCTCCACTCCTCCACATGCAGCTGCTGGGTGACCTTGGGCTGGTCACACTTCTTTGAAGTCTCTCAGCCCCACTCACCTCACAGAGTGTTTGTTGTGGGGGAGGAAGGGAAAGGAGAATGTTAGCCGCTTTGAGACTCCTTCGGGTAGTGATAAAGCCGGATATCAAATCCAAACTCCTCTTCTTCTTATCAGTTTTTCATAGTCCTTTGCCTTTCAGTTTCTTCCTACATAAAAAAAAATGTGTTCTGAAGATGGCAATAGATTTAATGCCTCTCTGTACTAAATTCCTCCCTTTTATTCCTCATTCCAGTTTAAACTTGCTTGATCTGTAGGATAATGGCTTGCAGATTGCTTTCCTCCGCCTCCTCCCAGTGATCTGGGTGCTTGTTGGCAATTTTAGCTTGGCTGACTTTTCCACAGTGGATCTGACACAGAACAGTCAACTCTCATCTTCACTTGTATCAGATGCTGGGTAGCCATTAGCTGTGATGGAACCATGAGGGTGAATGCAGAGAAATGGTCTACTTATTGGGGAGGGGGGTTGGTATGTTGAAACTAGAAATATTTGCACATTTCTTCAATCCCTGTAATCTCAGTGGATCCAAAAGTGCTTTTGTGTTTTACTGGCTCTATTATTTCTATCCTCACTTCAATGCTTTTATATGAAAAATATTCATGCATATAAATTACTGGTGTGTGTGCGTGTGTCTGGTTCACCCGTGACATACTGTGAGCAGCTGACAGCATATGCATTTGTAGTGCACAAATTGGTGACATATAGATTATACTAAATGTGAATGGTCTTTGATGGTGCAGTAGTGCTGAGCTGTACACTTGGGCTGGCTCATTACTCACAAATACACTGGATGGACCCTTCCAGTTCTATCTCATTTAAATTCTTGTGTCACCGCAGAATAACATGTCATGCTGAGTTTGCATGAAAAAGGCTGGCTTAACTATATCCTAAGTCCCAAGCCTGAAGGAGGCAACTTCTCCTAGATATTGGAAATGCACCATGAGCAAGAGGGTTGCAGCTAATGCGCAGAACTATAGGTGTATGTGAGCTACTGTGGTAGTTAAGGGTACCAGTTGGATGCTGGAATTCCCTAGTTTGGGTTATGTTGGGTCATCATAAAATCACCTGATGATCTTGAACTTGTCTCTGTTCTCTGCCTCCCATCTGTTATACAGGGATGATGATGATGATAATACTGGCCTTAATTTTATATACTTGTTTTATGGACCATTGGAAGCACTTCAAACACTTGTTAAAATAATTATTATTTCCTTTTTTAAATATATTTTTTATTGAATCTTCTGTTTTACAATTTAAAATACTCATTTTACATCCTTACGGTATCAGTGACTTCCCTTCTTCCCTTTCCATGGTTCATTTTACATATCATAAATCCCTGCATATTTTACAAAAACTATACCAATCAGTATTTCATTATCGCATCCATCAAAACTTATTTACACTGTTGAATTTATCTTAATGTTGCCAGCGTTTTCATCTGTACACAATTAACGTTTTCCAATCTTCTTTAAACATACGTTCTTCTTGTTCTCTTATTCTATATGTTAAGTTTGCAAGTTGTGCATATTCTGTCTACTTAAGTCCCCATTCTTCTTTGGTTGGGACCTCACTCATTTTCCATTTTGGGGCTAACAAAATACGGGCCACAGTAGTAGCATACATAAATAACCTTTTTTGACACCTGGGAATTTCAGTCCCCAACAGAAAGGACTCTGTTTTTTGGGGGAAAGTACTTTTAAACATTTTCCCCAAATTCATTATGGATAATTTCCCAATACTCTTTTACCCTTTTACAAGTCCACCACATATGAAAGAACATTTCCACCATCTCTTTGCATCTCCAGCACTTATCTGATTCAGTCTAATACATCTTATCAAGCCTACTCGGAGTTAAATACCATCTGTGAATCATTTTCAGGTAGTTCTCCTTCAAAGAATAACGTGTTGTAAAGTCACTTTCCCCAGACTTTTTCCCAGAGGTTAAAATTTATATTGTGTCCTATATCTATTGCTCATTGTGAAAAATAATAATTTTTTCAACCCTCTGAAATACACATTGTGCCCTCTCAGGCTAGGTTTAAACTAGTGTACTCCTTTCTTTTTGTACTCCACTTTTCACCCTTTCTCTAATCTGCAGACCACTGAGATTCTGTGGCAAGGATGGGAAACCTGTGCCCCCCCCAAGTTATGTTGGACTACACCTCCCATAATCTCTTGGACATTATGACTGTGGCTGATGGTCATTGTCATCCCAACAGCATCTGTAGGGCCACAGTTTTTCTACCCCTATTCTACTGGGATGAAGCAGCAGTTGGGCTTGAGGCAGGGTGGGAGTGGAATTTATTTCCTCTTGTGTCTCCCCCTTTGTCTCCAAACCCCACCTCCTCAGTTTATCAGAAATATATCTGGCATCAGGAGACACGAGCAGTGAAATCTTTGTAACAATGTGGAAACCATGCCTGAACGGGACTAAGAAGACTTTTCTTTTCCCTCCTAATGAATGTGCATAGAGCAGGCATCCCCAAACTCGGCCCTCCAGCTGTTTTGGGACTACAAGTCCCATCATCCCTAGCTAACAGGACCAGTGGTCAGGGATGATGGGAATTGTAGTCCCAAAACAGCTGTTTGGGGATGCCTGGCATAGAGTATTTCATTCTGCATTTAGAGTCTACTAATTTATGTGGGCTGTTTCACGTGTTCTATACGGACAAACCTGGATTTGCCGCAGTGTGTACTCAGCAGAGAGCTACAGCTATTCGTGATGAGGGCAGGTGTATGATCTGCTTGTTTTCAAATGCATGTCCCATCCACATGTTTGTAGATGTATTACTGAGACTTCATGGATATGCCTTAAAAAGCAAATGTATAAAGTAGTCTTCCTGATTGTCCTAGTTATAAGGAGATGGAGCGTGTGTTTTGTAAGCTGCTTTGAGGGCACTGAGTGACAAAGAAGTAGCATAGACATCCTGTAAATAATACAGTGGTACCTCATGTTACAGACACTTCAGGTTACAGACACTTCAGGTTACAGACTCCGCTAACCCAGAAATAGTACCTCAGGTTAAGAACTTTGCTTCAGGATGAGAACAGAAATTGGGTGGCAGCAGCAGTAGGAGGCCCCATTAGCTAAAGTGGTACCTCAGGTTAAGAACAGTTTCAGGTTAAGAACGGACCTCCAGAACGAATTAAGTTCTTAACCCGAGGTACCACTGTAATCTGCATAGGCTAAGGCATCCTTTTACATCAGAAGTTTGGCTTCCTTCCTGAATGCTTTCCTGATGAGCTGGCATAAGCCTTTCACAATGTGGATAATGTCCAGCTTAGTTACATGTAGGTCAATGTAAATTACCATCTCATTGCTGTAGCAGCTCTGTACTTTGGTGTTTCCAGACAAGGACTTAACATTGCAAGCCAGTCATTGGCAGCAGGTTTTCTGCTTTTCCATGGAAAGGGGGAAATTGGGATTAAATGGGGCAGGGATGGAAGATTCAGGGTGGCATTTTGATGCCAATGGCCTCGTGTGGATGTGGCAAATAAACAACAACATTGTGTGCATGAGCAGCACCAATTCCATAATAAGCACTTGTCTGGAAGCATCCTTTGTGTTATCTAGCTAGCTAATCTGCATGGTACCCGACTTTGGGTGTGGGTGAATGTCAGGTGATATACAAGACTTCCCATAGATGGGGGGCGGGGATTGCTATATAAATAGCAAATATTCTTATTTATCGCTGTAACTGCTACATTCTGACCACTGTCCCAGTTTGGTATGAGTTGTATAATCCTGGTTGCAAACATTTGCAAGGTGTCCCCCCCCCTCCCCAATTTTTTATTGAAAAAAATAGCCAGGAAAGTCTTCCGAATTCCTAAATCTGTTATTTTTCCCCTTTTACAGCGGATCGTTGTAAAGAAGTACAGCAGATCCGAGAACAGCATCCAAACAAAATTCCAGTGAGTATAGAATGGATGGTTGTGTGGTGTGTGTGTGTGTGCTTTTGTTTGAACTTCTGTGTTCCTGTGTTCCATGCTTCGGTTTTGGCTCTCAGTGCCAGCCTGCTAAAGTTGCTCATTTTCCTCTTACGTGGGCCGAGATGGAATCGCTGTATTGTTAAGACTCAACATCTTGAAAGCAGAAAATAATAAAATGGGGCCTGGCCCCTTATAAAAATTATAGCCAATATTTGAGGGCAAGGATATGCACTCTGCAGGTTGAAGGTGGAGATGGATGTTGAGGGAGAAAGCAGTTTACAAGGCATGCCAGTAAATTCAAAGAAGACAAAAACCAACAATTTAGCAAACATGCAATAAATTCAGTGTTGCAAAAGAAGCAATCTTAAATGAAATACGTAAGTACAAAGCAAAAAGAAATTTGACAATGAACAAACTGCTGGCACAGGTCTTATTTACTCCAGGGAGCCTCAGCTGCCTGGTTTAGCCCTTATCTGCACTATACATTTAAAGCAGTATTATACCACATCAATCTGTCATGGCTTTCCTCCAAAGAATCATGCAAACTGCAGTTTAAGAGTGCTGAGAGTTCTTAGAAAACCCTTCTTCCCCTCACAGAGCTACAATTGCCAGAGTGGTTTAATAGTCAGTCCCTCTTCCCAGGGATCTCTGGGAAATATAACTAGGCCCTTGTAAGTGACCGGCTCTGCCAGATGCTGGCAACGTTTATTATTTCCTAACCAAAGGGAGCAGCATGCTCAGTTTACTTCCTTCATGGTTTGTGGCTCTCTTTTGCTCGCCACCCCATCCTATTTCGAACTTTCCTTCCCAAACACTTCTTTGGGCTCGGGATTCTAATTACAACATTATCAAACATTTATCTTCTCGATTGATTCTATCCATGATTCTATCCTCCTGGCTTTAACCTTGAAGTCATCAAGTGAATGCCAAAGAGAAATTCAAGTTTCTCTGGGGAGGTAGTTGCCTCAAGGCACAAACATTACTGCAGTCTCTTTCACTTGTGCCAAAGCAAAAGCGTACCTGGTACTCCAGCCTTATCAAAGGACGAATTGGAGAGTCTAAACTAGAAAGCAGTAATTTTTACATGGGAGAGACTTACCAGGAAATTATCCTCTGAACTGTTTTTTGGTTGTGATCATATACTTATTCCTCCTCCTCTTTTTTTTTGTCCCCAACTGAAAGAATAATGTAAATTAAATAGTATTTATTTATTTATTTATACATACATACATACATACATACATACATACCCCGCCCATCTGGCTGGGTTTCCCCAGCCACTCTGGGTGGCTTCCAACAAAATATTAAAAATACAATAAAACAACAGGCATTTAAAACTTCCCTAAACAGGGCTGCCTTCAGATGTCTTCTAAAAGTCAGATAGTTGTTTATTTCCTTGACATCTGATGGGAGGGTGTTCCACAGGCCAGGCACCACTACTGAGAAGCTCCTCTGCCTGGTTCCCTATAACCTCACTTCTTGCAGTGAGGGAACCTACAGAAGGCCCTCAGAGCTAGACCACAGTGTCCGGGCTAAACTGTCATCTGGATATCTATGGGTGCTTCTGGATGGGTCCACAAGCTTCCTTTTCTTTATTTGCATCTGCACAAAGATGTTGCCATCAAGATGTTAGCCTATGTTTCCTCTACCTCCCCACCCCAGATTTACTCCCCACTCCACATTAATCTGAAGTTAATCTTTTAATCTGAGAAATCAAAGAAACTTGTTGCAATTAACTCATTTGTAGTGTTGGCCCATGGAAGAGCAGGGTCTCTGGGAAGGGGTACTTGACCTCCTTAGAAGCTCCCTATTCTCTGGATTGCAGCCCTTTCTTCCTTGTTCCATTCACTTGCATGGAGCAGAGGAAGAGGAGGGGGCCACAGCTGAGCACCCCCTTGAAGGTTGAATGCAGCAGTTCTCTTGCTCTTGGATGAACATGAGGAGAGTGGGAGAGTGCCCAAATCGTAATTTTTGCCTGAAGTGGCAGAAGAATTTAACACAGAAGAATCTTGCCGTGTGGAGCTATTCTCATTGTTTAATCAGATTTCTGTGAATGCTTTTAATAATTGTGGGCCACTAACGTCCTCTGCCACTACTTATAGATTTCCATCATGTTGGGCATGGGTTTGTTTGAGGCAACAACTTGAGGAAGAATGTGTCAAGAGCAACAGAATAAATTCTGATAGAAGATCTAATTTTTTTTTTAAAGTTTTTTATTTATACAACAAGAAAAACAAACAAACAAAAAACACAAATACCGAATTACACACAAATTACAAAAATAACCATAGACACTTAATATTCTTAGCAAACAATAAAACATCTATTGGTCTTAACACTAAAGACCCAACCTCCCGTCTATTCCATACTTCAAATTCATATTACTTATTGCCAATACACTTTTTTTCATAATTAAACTTATTCTCATTAAATCTAATTTCTTATATCTACCTTGCAACTATTACTGAAGTTCCTCGAATGCTGCAACAGAATTTAAACTACTATATTTATTTTTCAGATATTCTTTAAAAACCTCCCATTTAGAAACGAATTCCTGTTTTGATTTATTTTTTATTTTTTCTGATAAACCATCTAATTCAGCATATTCTGTCAGCTTTTGGATCCAATCTTGAATAGAGGGGATTTCATTACTCTTCCATTTTGCTGCGATCAAAACTCTTGCTGCCGCCGTCGCATATAAAAAGATACCCTTCCTCTTTTGTGGAATATCCAAATCTGTTATTCCCAGGAGGTAGGCCTCTGGTTTTTTATTGAAAGAGATCTTTAGCATTTTTTGCAGTTCTGCATGTATACTCTCCCAGAATACCTGTATTTTCCTACATATCCACCACATATGGTAGAATGTTCCTGAGTCTCCGCATCTCCAACAATTACTTGATACATTTTTATACATTTTTGAAAGCTTCCATGGTGTTAGATACCATCAATGTTGCATTTTTTGAAAGTTCTCTCTAATCGTGTAACAATTTGTGAATTTCCAATTGATCTTCCATAAATTTTCCCATTGGGCCATGGTTATTGAGTGGCCAAAATCCTGGGACCACCTCACCATTGCCACTGTTACCTCCTCCTCCTTGACTGTCCAGTCAAGGAGGAGTCGGTAAGTTTTGGAAATTCTAAAAGAAAAACTCTTTCCAGAAGATCTAAAATTTAGTCAGCAGGGATACCCAAATTGTCTACTGAAACTTGCCAAACCTTGGGTTGGAACAGGGCAACAGTTCACATGGGCAATAGGCATGGCTAGCAGGTAGGGAAAGAACAGAGGGAGTCTGCCAGAATGGCTGGTTGGTGAATTACTAGATTGTGAGTTACGGTATATATTGGCATGAGAGTCATTGCTCTCAAAAGAACTATATTTCCTTTTTATGAGCATTGAGGGCCTCCGCTTTGCTGCTTTGTTCTGTTGACAGCTCCAGCAATGTCAGATTCCTTCTGCCGTGGCTCAGAGAAATGTATACTAGCTCTTTTGTTATGAGCATATTGTTCCATTGAAATATGAGTTCTTGAAAAATAACACGGTTGGCTCTAGACTTGCGCTGTTCTCTCATCCAGTCTCCAAATACTGCGAAACTTAACTTCCTTCATAAATACTTAGCCATTGTCGCTGGGTAGCAATTGCACAAAGGTCAATGGAACCATTGCTGCCTGTCTATGAAAATGGCGCAAGAGCAGGCAAAACTAATCTATGCATTATGGGGAGAAAGGAGACAGCCGATCACAATTTTGCCATTTTTAGCAGCTGCCCTAGCACAATTTTGTATGTCTACGTTACATTCTCTTAAGTGCCAGGTGCCGTGCTTGAGGAAATGTGGCCAAAATCAGAAGCTGAATCCAATCAACTTGTCACTTAATCTGGGCAAAATGTGAATGGCGGATGACTAGACAAAAGAAAAGGGTGGAAAATATTTTCTGCTTATAGTTTAGGGATCATGCAGAGAAACTGTTTATAGTTTAGGGATCATGCAGACAAACTGCTGCGAGTGAAAATAAAAATAAAACCATACCATTCTAGAATCCAAAGGGGTTGTGACACATTTACTAGCAGACCCCATTTTTATATGTCCCTGCTCCCTATCCAGAAAATTAGGCTACCACCAGACAGAATGAAACTCTTGCCACTCCCTAGTCTAACTAGCTGCTTGTGGCGTTTCTGAGCCCCAATCCCTTCAGTCCACCTCTGGGGAGGAAATGAACAAGAGGAACTTTACTTTGCCAGAGTCCACAGGACACTGAACTTAATGAAACGTTGTGAAATATCATTATAGTACAATGGATAGTGTTATAACACAAGGGGCAGTTATGGGGGAAATTTTAGTGAGAATTTCATGTTTAAGCCGAAGAAGCCAGCTATAAAAGGAAATTTATTTGGAGAGGGGTGGGTGGGAATAGGGAAATTTATAATGCTCCTCCAAACTTCACCAGACATACTTCCAGGATCATTCCTTCAGTAAATTATGGGGACTAGGAATTCAGTGAGGAGAACAGTGTTGTGTTGCACTCAGGTGTATTTTTCAGGCTTCCCATAGGCTGGCTACTGTGAGAACAGGATGCTGGGCTACTAGACTGACCTTTGACCTGACCCTATGTCCTTATGGATTCCATGATGGAAGAAAAGTGAGATATACTGTATATGTAAGAATTTAAAATAAAATAAAAACAAAGGGTGATAGTTTCAGATGGATGCTCTGCCCCAATGCAAAGCTGGAAATGTTTATTCAGGAGCAACTCTTTAAATCCCTAGCTATGGAAGAAACACTGTCCCTGGACGCTGTAATTGTTACTTCTTCTGGGCACTAGGCCAAGCCTGTCTTGTTTGCCCGAGGTTTTTAAATGGTATTTCAGATCTTTGCTGTAATACCTTTATTTTTTTCTTTCATATTGTAAGATGGCCTTGAAGTCTTCTTGCTTCTTTCCTTTTTAAATGGAGAGATGGGATATGACAATCCTGTCTTGTTTTGCTCCTGCAATGACTGGGCAGAATCGTTCTGCTCTCCCCAGCTGTCTCCTTGTCCGTCTTTCTTTCTTCTCCACCTGTCCCTCACTAGCCTCTCCTCCTTGAGAGTCCATGCTGGGTCAGCGCTAATCTTGTGACCACACAGTGGTTGCCTGTTTATAATCTCTGCTGTCAGCTGCTTGATTTGAGAAGGAACGGGGACAGGTTCTCCTGGCTAGAGGGAGCCAAGCTCTTTTTAAAGTAAGAAGAACCCTGCTGGATCAAGTCAAAGGCAAATCGAGTCCAGCATCGTGTTCTCACCGTGGCCAACCAGATGCCTGTGGAAAGTCTGTAAGCAGTACATGAGCAAAAACAGCTCTCTTCCCTCCTGCAGTTTCTGGCAACTGGTGTTCAGAGGCCAACTGCTACTGACAGTGGAGGTGGAATATAGGCATCATGGCGAGTAGCCGCTAATAGACTTGTCCTTCATGAACTTGTCTAAATCTCCTTTAAAGCCAACCAACTTGGTGGCCATCACTGCGTCCTGTAGGAATGAGTTTCATAGCTTAACTATTTGCCACTACTGAGCTGCATTCTTCTATCTATGCAAATTAACCCACAGTCTGCATTGTATTTTCTTACAAGTGGGACCAGCAACAAAACATTGCAGCGTGTGGATTGCTCCTTTTGGGGTTCAAGGCAGCCAACCATGCGCTCTCTCAGGATACTCCATTCCCTTCCTCTCTAGTTTTGTAAAAAATATATGTTCTTCATCTTCTCAACTATCAGCATGTTCAGTCCTCATTGGGGTATTTTGGACTCCTTTAGATTTGCTCCCCTTAACATTTTATTTGTAGCTCTATAAATCTAGATTATCCAGGCATCCTGGTAATTCTTCCTTGTGCATGTGTGGTGCTGTTTAGGCTACATAAGAATCGCAACTTGGAAAATGGGTTGGTTCGTGATATTTTGCATAATTCCACCGCTGCTGGTCGGTGAGGAAACAGAAGGGAGGCTATGCAGGATTTTGAAATCCAATCAGCAGTGCTGACAAGTAGGCATCTTATTAAGCATCCCCTCTAGATCCTTTGATTTCACTAGGCATTGACCACATATCTTCAAAATGGAAAGACGTTCCTACAACGCTAAGATTCTGAACTTTGTGGTCGGTACCAAATCCTGTAACTTGCATAGTGTTCATGCAGTATTGCAAAGTACACAGCTCCCTAGCCAACAGCTCTTTAGCTATTGGACTCTAAAATGCCACAAGCATGATATCTGGTGTGCTTGTATGTATACCCATCTGTTCTCTGCTACTGATACTTGAATAACTGTTTGGTTTGGTTTACATAGCTACATGGGAAGCTGTTTAGCTCAGTCCGTTGGTACGTCTAGCTGAGTATTGTCAATGCCTGACTGGCAGTAGCTCTCTAGAGATTCAGAACCGGATGCTTGCCAGGCCTGCCTGGAGATGCTGGGAATTGAAACTGGATCCTTCCACATAAGAAGAGCCTGCTGAATCAGGCCAGTGGCTCATCTAGTCTAGCACCCTGTTCTCATAGTGGCCAACCAGGTGCTTGTGCGAAACTCACAAGCAGGACTTGAGCACAAGTACACTCTTCCAACAATTGGTATTCAGAAGCATTGCTGCCTCTAAGCGTGGAGGGAGAGCATAGAAATCAGGGCTAGTAGCCTTTGATAGGCTTATCCTCCATGAAATTGTCTAATCCTCTTTGAAAGCCATCCAAGTTGGTGGCCATTACAGCCTCTTGAGGAAGCAAGTTCCATAGTTTAACTATGCGCATCATGAGGATGCTCTGCCACTGAGCTATGGCTCTTTCCCAGCAGCATCACACAAGAGCAGCTCATGATGATACTTGCTGTGGAAAGAGTGATGGTTCTCTCTCCAGTGCCAGCAGTGCTATCGTTTCTGCATTCCTCCCCACAGTCCTGGATGCCATCAGTGTCGTGGCTGCTATCTGCCACATTCTCTCCAAATGCCCTATGGGAAGTTACAAAACGAGGCAGCCTTTGACAGCAGATTGCAATGATCACAGCAGGACCAACCAACAAATAAATGTGGCTCAAAGTCATTGTGGACAGTATTTTTGGAGCTTTGTAGGTGAACAGCCTTCAGTCCCTCCCACCTTCAAATTAGATGGAATATGGGCAAGGGGAAATAATTTAGAAAAATAATGTTGCAAGGTGTGAAGAATGCCTATTTCTGCAGAATGTGTTGTTTGTTAATATGGATGTTTTTTTTAAAAAGGAAAAGAGCGCCCTTTGCAAATCAGTGTTTTAGCTGAGCAGTTTTGCAGTCTTTCAACCTTGAGGGATCTGTTTCTAGAGTTTTTCAAGGATCTCAGGCACTCTGCAAAGAATTTGGGTATGTGTTCTAGAGCGCACACTCATCTGATGCATGGTGCTAGCAAGGCATGTTGGGTCTTGCCATCGCCCTTGCCAGAACTACAAATGCAGCCAAGAACATGTACAGCATTCTTCTGTAGCTGCACATTGCAGAGGAAAAATCAGTGGGGGACAAGCTGCCTTTCAAGAAGATGTATCTGCCATTACTGAAAGTAACCCCCTGTTACTTTCCAGGAAACCCCAGGGATCCAAGCAACATAGTTTGAAGAAAAAACAACACCACTGTTCTGGTCACTGTCAAGATCTTCATCTACTTTGCAAACATGGGGAAGCACACAAAGAAAGAGATTTAAGTGCCGCTTGAGAAAAAAACATTAGATAATTTCCAACCACAAATTTTTATACAGATGACTCCCAGACTTAACTTTCTGCTCCTGACATTTCCCCCACCTCCTCTGCTCAATACAGTATCTCTAGCTAGCTCTGAAATTTCATCCTAGCCATCTCAGTCATGCCATACTCTTAACCTGAATGTGTTTGAAAGCAGAACGCATAATCCTTATCTATTGCCCATCGCCTGCTATTCCACACTTCTGTGTCATTGTTCAGTTCTGCTTCTCTCTCTCTCTCACCTTCAGCTTCTTTTTTTCTGCACTTATTCCTAAGGTTGCTTTCAACTGACAACTTTCCATAGGTCCACACTCAGTCTGTGTGTGCATGTCGTTAGTGCTGCTCTGTTGCTGCACTGTGAAGTTAGCACGTTTCACGTGTACATGCATGAAGACTCAGAGACCCTAAACTATTTTTTTTCTGGAGCTTTTGCATAAGGTTCACATTCTTTCTTTCTCTATACCTCATTTAGAATCATAGAATCATAGAGTTGGAAGAGACCACAAGGGCCATCGAGTCCAACCCCCTGCCAAGCAGGAAACACCATCAGAGCACTCCTGACATATGGTTGTCAAGCCTCTGCTTAAAGACCTCCATAGAAGGAGACTCCACCACACTCCTTGGCAGCAAATTCCACTGTCGAACAGCTCTTACTGTCAGGAAGTTCTTCCTAATGTTTAGGTGGAATCTTCTTTCTTGTAGTTTGGATCCATTGCTCCGTGTCCGCTTCTCTGGAGCAGCAGAAAACAACCTTCCTCCCTCCTCTATGTGACATCCTTTTATATATTTGAACATGGCTATCATATCACCCCTTAACCTCCTCTTCTCCAGGCTAAACATGCCCAGCTCCCTTAGCCGTTCCTCATAAGGCATCGTTTCCAGGCCTTTGACCATTTTGGTTGCCCTCCTCTGGATACGTTCCAGTTTGTCAGTTTCCTTCTTGAACTGTGGTGCCCAGAACTGGACACAGTACTCCAGGTGAGGTCTGACCAGAGCAGAATACAGTGGCACTATTACTTCCCTTGATCTAGATGCTATACTCCTATTGATGCAGCCCAGAATTGCATTGGCTTTTTTAGCTGCCGCGTCACACTGTTGGCTCATGTCAAGTTTGTGGTCAACCAAGACTCCTAGATCCTTTTCACATGTACTGCTCTCAAGCCAGGTGTCACCCATCTTGTATTTGTGCCTCTCATTTTTTTTGCCCAAGTGCAATACTTTACATTTCTCCCTGTTAAAATGCATCTTGTTTGTTTTGGCCCAGTTCTCTAATCTGTCAAGGTCGTTTTGAAGTGTGATCCTGTCCTCTGGGGTGTTAGCTACCCCTCCCAGTATGGTGTCATCTGCAAATTTGATCAGGATGCCCTTGAGTCCATCATCCAAGTCATTGATAAAGATGTTGAATAAGACCGGGCCCAAGACAGAACCCTGTGGCACCCCACTAGTCACTTTTCTCCAGGATGAAGAGGAACCATTGATGAGTACTCTTTGGGTTCGGTCAGTCAGCCAGTTACAAATCCACTGAGTGGTAGCATAGTCAAGACCGCATTTTACCAGCTTCTTTACAAGAATACAAGAATATCATGGGGCACCTTGTCAAATGCCTTGCTGAGATCAAGGTAGGCTACATCCACTGCGTTCCCTTCATCTACCAGGCTTGTAATTCTGTCAAAAAACGAGATCAGGTTAGTCTGACATGACTTATTTTTCAGAAATCCATGCTGACTATTGGTGATCACAGCATTCCTTTCTAGGTGCTCACAGACTGTTTGCTTAATGATCTGCTCCAGAATCTTCCCTGGTATTGATGTCAGACTGACTGGGCGGTAATTATTTGGGTCCTCTCTTTCCCCCTTTTTGAAAATAGGGACAACATTTGCTCTCCTCCAGTCTGCCGGGACTTCACCTGTTCTCCAGGAATTCTCAAAGATGACTGCCAGTGGATCTGAGATCACATCTGCCAGTTCTTTTAATACTCTTGGATGCAGTTCATCTGGCCCTGGAGACTTGAATACATCTAAACTAGCCAAGTATTCTTGTACTATCTCCTTAGTTATTCTGGGCTGTGTTTCCTTTGCTGAATCATTTGCTCCAAATTCTTCAGGTCGGGCATTGTTTTCTTTATCGGAGAAGACTGAGGCAAAGAAGGCATTGAGGAGTTCAGCCCTTTCTGTGTCCCCTGTTTGCATTTCACCATCTTCTCCTCTGAGTGACCCCACTGTTTCTTTGTTCTTCCTTTTGCTACGAACATACCCATAAAAGCCTTTTTTGTTGCTTTTAACCTCTCTAGCAAGCCTGAGTTCATTCTGTGCTTTAGCATTTCTGACTTTGTGTCTACACGTGCTGGCTATTTGTTTGAATTCCTCTTTGGTGGTTTCCCCCCTTTTCCATTTTTTGTACACATCCTTTTTTAATCCTAAATCAGTTAAAAGTTCTTTAGATAGCCACCCTGGCTTCTTTAGGCACCTTCCATGTTTCCATCTCATTGGTGTTGCCTGAAGTTGTGCTTTTACTATCTCCCTCTTAACAAACTCCCAGCCATCATGAACTCCCTTTCCTTTTAGTATTACTGTCCATGGGATCTCACCCAGCACTTCCCTAAGTTTTATGAAGTCGGCTTTCTTAAAGTCAAGAAATTGAGTCCTAGTATGCTTGGCTGCTCCTTTCCGCTGTATAGTAAACTTCAGAAGAGCATGATCACTCGCGCCTAATGATCCTTCCACTTCTACCCCACTAACCAGGTCATCAACATTGGTTAGGACCAGATCTAAAATGGCTGTTCCTCTTGTTGCTTCTCCCACTTTCTGGACAACGAAGTTGTCTGCAAGGCCAGTGAGGAATCTGTTTGACCTTATGCTCTTGGCTGAGTTTGACATCCAACAAATATCCGGGTAATTGAAGTCCCCCATTACTACTATCTCCCTTCCTTTTGCATGCTTGGCCATCTGTTCCAGGAAGGCATCATCTATGTCCTCCGTTTGGCTTGGGTATTTATAGTAAACTCCCACAATGAGGTCACTGTTATTCTTCTCTCCCTTAATTTTGACCCAAATGCTCTCACTTTGGCTTTGAGGTTCTAAATCTTGGATCTCTTCACAGGTATGCACATCCCTGACATATAACGCCACTCCTCCTCCTTTCTTGTCTGATCTGTTTCTCTGAAATAGATTGTATCCCTCCATTATTACATTCCAATCGTGGGACTTATCCCACCAGGTTTCAGTGATGCCTATTATGTCATATTTAGTTTGCTGTACCAAGAGCTCAAGCTCATCTTGTTTATTTCCCATGCTTTGCGCATTAGTGTACAGACATTGAAGTCCATTAATCATTCCCCCGTGTCTCTTATTTAAGGATTTTTTCCTCCCACCACTAGGTCTGCGTGCTGTTTGCTCCATTTGGTCTATGACATTTGGATGATCATCTTCATCAATTGATAGACTCCTACCTTCAGGAGCACTGTCTCCCTCCCCCACATTAGTCAGTTTAAAGCCCTCCTGATGAGGTTTCTGAGATTTTTGGAAAAAACATTCCTCCCAACCGTTGTGAGGTGCAGCCCATTGCTCGCCAGAAGTCCATCTTCAAGAAACTGCAGTCTGTGATCTAAGAATCCCAACCGTTCCTGTTTACACCATTTGCGAAGCCAGCTGTTCACTTACACTATTTTTCCCTCTCTAATTCTTTGGAGCGTAGCTACACGTTCCTCCAGTTGCTGGACTTTGTCTTCTAAGAGGGCAATCAACATGCAATTGTTGCAGGTAAATTATTGTCTCCCTTTTCCCCACTCCCATCTTAATCCATGCTCTTCCTTAAGAATGCAGACAACCGCCTTCTCTATATACAGTGGTACCTCGGGTTAAGAACTTAATTAGTCCTGGAGGTCCGTTCTTAACCTGAAACTGTTCTAAAGTACCACTTTAGCTAGTGGGGTCTCCTGCTGCTGCTGCGACGCTGCCATGCGATTTCTGTACTCATCCTGAAGCAAAGTTCTTAACCCAAGGTACTACGGTATTTCTGGGTTAGCGGAGTCTGTAACATGAAGCGTCTGTAACCCGAGGTACCTCTGTATATAAAAAACTCCCTTTCCTACCTTAATATCATGCCACCCTCAGCCTAATAGTCTGTCTTGATTCTCCCTCTGCTCAGTTTCATTGCATGACCCTGGGCTCTAGAATTTTGAGATAGAAAGCAACATCTCCTTATTCTCTGTTCCCCCACCAAAGTCCTCTCCATCCTTCATTTTTTGTCCTGCCTGCACTGCTTAGATTGTAGATAAATAAGCCTGGAGTTGTGTCACCTCTGTATCCCTTAGGGCACCCAGGATGCTGTTAGAGCTAAGCGAGTAGCACATTTGCTGTAGTAAGCAGTCTCCCATTCACTTCTCCTGGGTGCCTCTCAGCCCACGGGTGCAGAAACAGAGTCTTGCCATAAATCTCTGAATGTCATCAGCTGTCACTGTAATCTCCAAGCTGTAGACAGCAGCAGCAGAAACAGCAAGGGCTCCTACTCTGCCTACTCTCATTGCAGTAGGAATGATTTCCTCCTGTGAGGGTGGTGGGTGGGATTGGTAATTAAAAGGATGCCTCTTATCTCCTACTGTTGCCATTAGACACCGGTAAGGACTTTAGCAGAGAGGAAGATGAATGGTGAGGATCCAGGGAGGAAGCTATTGAAGCCAGCAACGCTTATGCTGTGCTCTTGTCATCTTCCATTTGTCTAATAGTAGAACATAAGGATTTCCTAAACTCAAAAGGTTGACAGTAGCTAGGCACTTGAGCACCATCTGTGCAGGCAGATGTGTGCCACCCCTTCATTCACTCTCACACTATCCTTCACTACCCCTTTTCAGTCTGGGGACACACACGTAGGTGTTTCTGTATCTCTCTGTGTATATGCACACCTTTAAAATGAAAAATCCTACGTAGTGCACCCAAGTGCAAAAGCAAATGTTACCAGCCTTAGTTATCACGTTTCACAATACAGTGGCATCTTGGTTCCCGAACAACTTAGTTGCCGAACAAATCGCCTCCCAAATGCCGCAAACCCGGAAGTAAGTGTTCCAGTTTGCAAACATTTTTCGAAAGCCGAATGTTCGGCGTGGAGTCCGCTTGAGTGCAGAAAGCTCTTGCAGCCAATTGGAAGCTGTGCCTTGGGTTTCGAACCGTTTCGGGAGTCGAACAGACTCCCAGAATGGATTAAGTTCGAGAACTGATAGTTTCCTGGTTAAGGTTTGTGCAAGAGTGATGAAGAAGCCTTGTGCAAAGGCACTATATTATTATTATTATTATTATTATTATTATTATTAATTTATTCTAAAAGCCTGGTTTATATACCACAATTACAGTCCCCAAAATTATCCCCCACATGTTGAGATCTTGAGAGAATGGGTCATTGAAATTCAAACATGCCCTCATTATGCAACAGTTGATGGAATTAGGCATTCTAGTATCTTTTGGGCTGCTGGAAATAAAATGACTGGATTGTACTCACTCAGGGAGCAAATGTAAGTAGGGCTGTGGCAGTAGAGGCCACCTATCAGACTGGCAACACATACACACACCCCAAATTAGCTACCAATATATATATATATGGGAGAGAGAGAGAGAGAGAGAGAAGGAAACAGTGAGCTTCCATACTGCAGATGGAATGGGTAGCTTTTACTTAATAGATTTTTCTGCAGTGAAAGAAAATCTTTAAAAGTATGGCTTGGCATTTTGACAGTGGGATCATTGTGTGGATGCTGGAAAAAAATATTTTGCAGGCATGAGCCGCACCAAATCTACAATAAGCTCCCATCTGGAAGGACCCTTGGCAAGGGGCAGAGGGGCAACATCCATTGTATCCTAAAAGGCTCTGATTGAAGGCGATTATTCACTATGCTTTTTAATAACTGCATGGCAAGGAGACATTGAACAGACGTGATTCAATGCCCTGAACATGTATTTGAATGCCTTGCTTCTTGGCTCTTCCCAAAGGCAGCTGGTTGGCAGTGGTTCAGATGGACGTCTGGGCCAGATGGACCTTGGCCTGATCTTTTAAGGCCAATTCTTACACTAGGACACCCCCCTCTTTTTGCAAACAATCATGCATTTGCACAATAACTGCATTTATTATCTGTAAAAAAAGGTTTCAGACATTTTCTGTTGAAATAGCACTTGTGTTCCTAGAAGGAGAGATAAAAATAAAATCTGGACTGAAAGTGGGGAGTGAATGAGGGAGGATCAGCGTTCAGCTGGAACTCAGCCCCAGAACCTGTTTTCAGTTTTGGGGCCCAGTCCTTGAGCATATATAGAATCGTAGAGTTGGAAGGCACCCTGAGGACCATCTAGTGAAGCAGCACAACTACTGAGGATGTGCAGAGTTCCTTTTCCTAACTAGCGAGCAAACCAAACCATTCCCACACACCAGTAATTGGGGAGCAGGGCCTTCCCCATTACGTACCTATATAGTTTCTTGGGTCTGTAAATGAAATGATGTTAAGAAGCTGGAGCAGACCAGAGGCCCATCCAATCTAGCATTCTTCTCTCATATTAACCAGCCAGATTTTTATTATTTATACGAGTATTTGTAAGCTGCCAACGCCTGAGAAAGTACATGGAAGTGTACTATATAGTACATGGAAGTGTACTATATAGTACATGGAAGTGTACTATACAAGCATCAAAACATCATAAAATACAGAACATATGGCCAACACTGAATCAAATTAATTCCCCAAAAGGGGTTGATGAAACAGAAACCAGATGCCTCTGGGAAGCCCACATGAATGCAGCAACACCCGCCCTGTGTCATTTATGTCCCCCAATAACTGGTATTCATTCAGATGCATACTGGGTTGTATTTAGCACAAGGGCTGCTGCCTGCACTGGTACTTTCTCTCCACGTGAACCCCTTCCAAATCTGCTCCAGAGGATTGTCAGAAACCTCAGAAAACATTTCTTTTTTGGGGGGGGGGCATACTCATGGTTAAACAGCAGGTTCTGCTCAGCTCAGTTTGTAAATAGATAAATGCAAGGTTGGCACATTAGATTTCAGTGATCACAAGACTATGCAAGTAAGGACTGTGAGAATAACAAGATTAGCGAACAGTTTATTTGGTTATGAGAGGCAGGAGGATATACACATATGTATTCACATACATACAAATGCACATATATGTACAATGGTACCTCTGGATGCGAACGGCATCTGTTCCAGAGCCCCGTTCGCATCCTGAAGCAAACACAACCCGCGTCTGTGCGTGCGCGGGTTGCAATTCACCACTTCCACGCATGTGCGTGATGTCATTTTGAGTGTCTGCGCATGTGCGAGCGGCGAAACCCGGAAGTAACGCGCTCCATTACTTCCGGGTCGCTGCGGAGCGCAACCTGAAAATATTCATCCGGAAGCTACTTCAACCCAAGGTATGACTGTATATGTATGATGGATGCATAATCTTCTTTGGTGATCACTCGTAGCTGAGGAAGATTGTCTTCCATGAACACGGTCTTAACAGTTGAGTCCGTAAGTGACTGTGGAGGCCAATTCTGGATCCACATGTCCTTCCACAGTGGGGAGGTAGGTTTCCGGGAGGGAGGTGATCACGGTGAGGGTTTGCCAAACATGCCTTCCTCTTCTCCCTTTCATCCTGAGTCCGAGCGTCTTCAAAGTCCATGCCCCCTTTGGGAAAGGCTTTTCTGCAACTGGAGTGCTCGCAGGCCAGTTGGTATTTATACTACATTTTTAAAGATTTGCCTTGAGAGAGTCTCTAAACCTCTTTTGTTGACTACCAGCATTACGCTTTCCATTTTTAAGTTTGGAATAGAGTAGATGCTTTGGAAGACGGTAATCAGGGATCTGCACAACTTGACCAGTCAATTGAAGTTGATGTTGAAGAATCATTGCTTTGACACTTGTGATCTTTGCTTCTTCCAGTACACTGGCATATACATGTAGGTGAAAAACAAAATCCACTTAGTGCTTAGAATTGAACTATGCCTTCAGTTTGGATAAAAGCTTTTTAGGTTTCTTCCCAATATGTAACCCAAAGTGCTCCCCCCCCCAACTATAAAGCTCAACTAAATCAAATTATATATATTGGGTACTCGCCTGCATGGGAAAAGCTAGTATATCCAAGGAACAGTTAGGCTTAACCCCTTTTCTCTGATACTCTAGCTGTCAGTTGGAGCACCGAGCTTTTTCTTAACATAAGATAAATAGAACATGTTGACTCCACAACCCCACCATCATTCTGACATGGTTATCACCCTTTGTTTCACATTCTTCTCCTCTTCACGTGTTATTCACATAGAGGACTCTCACACATACACGGGAGCAGGAGCAAGGCAACGCAGAGTGACACCACTCTTGCCCTGATGTCCACGAGTTGAGTGCAGATGCCATGCTTTTCTACTTCTGGGGCAAGTCTGCAGCCATGTGCCTTCCTAGATAAGCAGACTGAAACTGGTACCTTCAGTGAGTAGATGCCTCTGGGTCAGAAGCTGCTTCATATAGAGTCAGACCACTGACCCATTTAGCATTGTCACTGTTGCCCACTCTGACTGCCAGTGGGTTTCGTCTTTCCCTGTCTTGCCTGGAAATTGCCATGGAACATGGCATGTTCTGCATGCAGTGCATGTGCTCTACAACTGATTCAGTAGGAAGCCGATATTACAACCACTACTGCATGTCTGCTAAAGCCTCTGTTTGTGACTACCACTCTGTGCTGGGTACAGTGCACACTGCCCGCTTGCATTTACTCTTTGGCCTATTCTCTGGCTGCTTCCTATCTAATAAGAGACACACTTTATGTATGGGCACAGTGGTTGAATAATTCATATCCCAAGATACGCAGAGCAGATGTGATTCCCACATTACCTGGCAGTTGTTCCCACAATTGCTTTTGTCTAGAGCTGACTAGACGAAAATGTCACTCTGGACACTAAAACCGGTCTCGTGGCGTAGAATTATGCAGCAAAACTGATTGGCAGCAGGTTCAGGGCAGATAAAAGAAAACTTTTCTTTTCAAAATTGCATGAAATTAACATGGTTGCGCAGCTCCAGGGTGTTGTGGTGGCTGTTTGTAGAGATGGCTTTACCCTGCAAAGGAGCAGATTAGATCGATTCACAGAGAAAAGTCTTTCAGTGGCTATTAACAGGACTACAAAGGCAGTCTACCGCTATTGCCAGTAGCTAGAAATGGCCCTTGAAAGATGGGCACTCAGGCCTGCTTTTATTATGAGCATGCCAAGGGCACCTAAGTGTCCACTGTTAACTTCATCTTTCCCAGCTATCTGGTTTTTCCCTCCAAGGGCAATCCAAACTCCGTTGCACTGGGGTGGTGATGGAGTGAGCGGCATCCGTCCCTCACCTGCAGAGTGAGCAGAAGGGCAGCTGGTGGGATCCATGTCAGTGGCAGCCAGCAAAACCCTCCAAATCAGGGCTTTCCAGAGAAAGGGCCGGATCTGTTAGTTCTGAAGCCAGCCCCACTGCTCCTGTTTAACGGTATTGAGCCCAATCTGTGCCAAATTGCTGTGCCAGCTCCAGGCCGGCATTGTGGTCTGCTTGCCCCTCCATCTTTTGCTTTGGCTTCCATGCATAGCAGGTCTGTGAATGAAGCAGCCCTGCCCCTCTGTAAAGCCCCATCAGGGATACCTTTTATTTCATAGTACAGTATTTAAACAAAAAAGGCAGTTGTGTGGCTTTGAGTTTGTGGCAATAGCGAATATGGATGCTTAAAAGGATTGCTTCTGTCCAGCGGTTGAACCAGTGGTCACATTTCAAAATCTGAGATAGTGGGAGGGGAAAAGATGGAGACTCAGCAGATCTGAGGTGGCTGCTTACTGCCAGCGCCTTCACATTTGCCTTTTAAATATCAACTTGGTGGTCTTTCCATGTCATCATCAAAAGCTTTACGGAAGCTTTTAATATCTGAAGAACTATTATATTTTAATATTTTGTTGGAAGCCGCCCAGAGTGGCTTGGGAAACCCAGATAGATGGGCGGGGAAATGAATGAATGAATGAATGAATACATACATACATACATACATACATGCATACAATCATCATCATCACCATCATGCCACAGAGCTGTGGCATCTCTGTGTTTCACTGCCGAGTGGCTGTCGCACCATCTTGTTGCCTTTATTGATTCAGAAGATTCTCCTTTTTGTGAGCAGTGGCATACATTTTGTGTTGTACACAACACCAAAGGGGACGTGGGCCTACTGAATTCTCACTGATGCTAAGGCTGTGGACAGGCACATATAATCTGAGCAGTGAACGAGCCAATAAAACACTGTTTTTAAAAAAATGCTGGCTTTCGTTCAAGATCATGGAAATCATTTTCTTTTTAACTTTTCATTTGTCTGCTTTTACAAATAAGATATGGAACAAACATGCTAATGACTGAATGTTCAGGCTATTGTTTAAAATAAGTTTTAAGAAGGTGGGTGCAAGCAATCTGAAGGAGAGAGGAGCAAGACCAAATGTGGAGTCAGCATTCAATTTGTTGATTACAGTACACCTTTCAAAAGGGGTTCTTGTAAAACCAGACAGAAGCCACTCCTGACTTCAAGGTGCCAATTGGGAAAACCTTTGATGTGGTTTGGTTCTTGATTTTTAATTATCTTCACATCCTTGGGTTTGTTTGCTGTTTGAAAGGCTGTCTCCTTAAGGGCTGCCGTGATAGATTTGGATAAGAAGAAACCTGACTGCGCCCATTTCTCTCTCATCAGGTCATTATTGAAAGATACAAGGGGGAGAAGCAGCTGCCTGTGCTGGATAAGACCAAATTCCTAGTCCCTGACCATGTCAACATGAGTGAATTGGTAAAAATAATCCGGTAAGTGAAAGGCCTCAGAGCAGCCAGCTATGATCTGCTCCTGACAGTGCAAATCAAGGGTTATTTTTTTGGCATGGGAACAGCTTGCCCTTCCTTGTCCTTCTAACTAGCTTCCTAAAGTAGGACATGGGGATAGGGCAGTCCTCTTCTATGAATTAGAAGGGTGATGAGGCAGCTGCAAAGGGTGCAGCCTGGCTTCTCATCATTCACTGACTTAATGAGCTGAAGGAACAGCAGGTAGTGCTGCTGCTTGGGGGAAGCAGAAAGGATATTTCCCTGAATCTATACCATCATCAGATCTGCAGGCACTCCAGATGCCAACCAGGTTTGCCACCAAAAGATGCCAGCTTTTGAGCTATTTGTGGCATCTTTGGGTCTGAGCAAATAAGTGAATTGGATTCCACTGTGCAGGTCTGCCTGCTAGCTCTGCTGAAGTAACTGCTTCTAGGTTAGATTACTGCAGCGTATTATAAATGGGGCTGCCACTGAAGATGGTTCGGAAAGTTTAGCCGATATAGAATTCAGAAGCTGAGATGGTCACCGGTGGAAGACAGTTTGAGCATTTAATGCCAACCCTGGCCCAATTGCACTGGCATCCAATTTAGTTTCCGGGCCCAATTCAAATTGCAAGTTTTGACCTATAAAGCTTAAACAGCTCAGGACTGCAATACCTCAAGGACCACCTCTTCTCACATGAACTGACCTTGACCCTGCGATCATCATCTGAGGCCCTTCTTCATGTGCCCTCTTTATGAGGGACACAAAGGGCAGCAACACAAGAGCAGGCCTTTTCTGCAGTGGCCCTGCACTTGTGGAATGCTCTCCCCAGGGAGGCCTGCCAGATGCCTTCATTACATATCCTTGGGTACCAGACCAAAACATTCCTCTTCTCCCAAGCCTTTGGCTAATTAAACGACCTATGGCCCTTTAAACTGTGTGTTTGATGTGCTCGGGTATGTTATTATTATGGTTTGTGTGTTTTTCTACTGTAAACCGCCCTGTGACCCTCGGACGAAGGGCGGCACAGAAATTGAATAAATTGATTAATCCTGAACTTCCCTCTCCACCAGTCGCCGGCTGCAGCTGAATCCCACCCAGGCCTTCTTCCTGTTGGTGAACCAGCACAGCATGGTGAGCGTTTCCACCCCTATCTCTGAGATCTATGAGCAAGAGAAGGACGAAGACGGCTTCCTCTACATGGTCTACGCCTCGCAGGAGACCTTTGGCTACTGAGCGCCTGTCTGCACCAGAGGACTGACTCCACAAACTGTTGCGTTGACATCCCTGCCTCCCCAACACTCCCCCTGTCCCCCCCTTGGCACACCAGTGCAGACAGAGGCCTGTGGCTCGGGAGCAGCACAAAAAGCAACTGGTGTGCCTCCACCTTTGCAGTGCAACAGACCAAGCTAGTTCCGTGTGTGTATGATTGCGTGACCCACAAGTCTCTACTTCCTTGCCCTTGACCCCCCCCCCCGTTTGGAACACTTGTTGCGTCCCCCTTCCTTCCCCGCTGCGTGTGCTTTCTCTGTCTCCTTTTCTGTCTCTATTGTCATCATGTCCTTTTTTCTTAGTCCAATGCCAAATTGATGGAGCTTGTGGCAGGCGGAGGAAGCAAAACGCCACCGTTACAGCAAGGGGAGGGGCTTATCCGCTGAACTTTTATTAAAGGGCCAGAAATCTGAAGGCAAACAAACAAACAAAATAACTACCACTGCTCTTGCGTTCTTAATTACTTGCATATCAATTCTTGGTGCTACAGAGTAGATGTAGGCGTCTTCTACAGGACTGTGTATAATGTATATCTCTTAGATTTATTTTATTTTGTAAGCACGACGGGGGAATATAATTTGCTTGTATTATGTAGATTTTGAAAAACAAACAAACCAAGCCCAAGCTTCTTTGCACTTTAAAACGTAGTAGAGGTGAGCGTGGAATTAGCTTAATTTTCACAGATCTGCCGTACCCTGTGCTGTGTCTCTGTCAATATTTATACTTGCCTTTTTAGGATTGTTTTTGTTTCGTTTTTTAAAGCCAGCCCCTCTCCTTTCTTGCATGCACGAGTTTCTTTTCCTTTTTTTTCTAATTTTCTTTGTCCCATTGTGGCAAGCAGACCATTCACTCAAGGAATGTACTGATTTATATTGCTTTTTTCCTCTCTTTTTTTAAATTTATGATACCAAAAACGTGTGTGTATGACAGGAAAAACTCCCCACCCAGTTGAATCTATACAAATAACTATATAAATAAAGATAAGTTAAAATTGTGTCTTGTTGTCAGAGCAGTAGATTTCATCTGCTCCAATCTCAGACATACCATACAGTCAGACTGAAAGGAGCTGGTGACGAGGAGTCGTGACAGCACGCCTGTTCTCTGCTTGTGTCCTTGTGCCACAAACTTCCACGGAAATGCTGAACCTAGTTGTGCAGTGTAAATGGAGCTGTAAATGGAACATGTGCACAAACCTCTGTGCAATTTTGTAGCCCTGGAGTAGAGCTTTCCAAACTTTTCATGTCAGTGACACAGTGTTTAGATGTGCATCATCTCATGACACAGTAATTCAGTTTTATTAGCAAGTGGGAGATTAAACTAGCCCCGGGAAGAGAATTACACATCTACACACTGCAGCCCTAGAGAATGTATTTGGCTAATGGAACCACTGGGTTTTTTTTAGTAAACCAGAAGATGGCTTCTGGGCCTATTAGGCCTGTTCCCTTGTTACTGTCTAGGGATTGGGAACCTCTGTGACTATAACACCCAACGTCCCTTGCCCTTAGCCCTGCTGGTTGAGACTCATAGGTGTCTAAAGGACTTCCTCACTACCCCAAGGAACCAAGCTGTAATGTAGTTCTTGTTCTTGTTCATGAGCTCTGCTGCAGTGATGGGGAGGCATGAGGCTCACTGACTACTGTAAACCTCTTCGACTATTAGCCCTTTCAGGTGCTCAGAAAGGGCCGCACACACAAAAAATGAAATTGAGCCGTTTGGTGCCACTAGTAATTCCATTCCCTTTGCCACATGAACAAAGCAGAAAGTGGGAAGAAGCGTGCCATTCTGCACAGGTACCATTCTTCTTCTTATTATTATTATTATTATTTTATTTATACCCTGCCTATCTGGCTGGGTTTCTCCAGCCACTCTGGGCGGCTTCCAACAGAATATTAAAATACAACAACCTATTAAACATTAAAAGCTTCCCTAAAAAGGGCTGCCTTCAGATGTCTGTAAGACCACACAGAAGAGGCAAAGGGGAAAAGCTGAATTTTAGGTCTCTTAAAGGAAGAAAAATGCAGCAACAGACTTGGTTGTGCTAAGTTAGGCATTGCTCCTGTAAATACAGAAAGCTCCCAAAGGAGATCTCATGAGAGCAGTGTGATACATGAGACCTATGAGGTCTTGTGTCACATATGCTTCCTGTATCTTTGAAACTTGCCTTCAAGTTCACAGTTGCTGCTATTGGGAGATCTGTGAGAAGCCAGGCTACATGCTCTAACTCATGTTGACAGCGTAACTGTACATTCTGCATAGGCTCAAAGGTCTCAACACCATGAGGGCCTTCTCAGTAGTGGCGCCCACCTTGTGGAACACCCTCCCATTAGATGTCAAGGAAATAAACAACTACCTGACTTTTAGAAAACATCTGAAGGCAGTGCCGTTTAGGGAAGTTTTAAATGTTTGATGCTTTATTGTATTTTAAATATTTTCTTGGAAGCTGCCCAGAGTGGCTGGGGAAACCCAGCCAGATGGGCAGGGTATAATTAATAAATTATTATTAGTATAAGTGATGCAAATTGTCAATTTGCACCATTTATTCTACTTTTGCTTCTCATAGGACCATTGAGTAATGCGGAGAGCCCCCACCCCCCCATCCCGGAACTCCTCCTGGCTTTTTGGAATTCACCCGCAATTGCAAACACCCTTTAAAGCCTACATTGGCAGCCATAAGGGTTAGAAATATGCTTACAAAAGTGAAGACTGCATTTGCTGCCAAATGCCAACTTCTTTCCTTGAGCAGATTCACAAAATACATCACGCCCACAAGAAAAACTGCTGAGAGCAGCATGTCGACCCGCAAGAGGTTTACAATTAAAATCTTGGAACAGAATTGGATAGTACCAGTCGTACAGTGAAGCAATGTAGTTCCTATCTGGATGGGAGTCTCTGAACACACCAGCTCCCCCCCCCCCCCCGCTTTGTGCAAGCATGCCTTCCGTTCTGTGAGAAAATAGCTCAGCAACACTTTCATCCTCCTCAGTGCAGGCAGAAGCCACTTCCCCATGGCTGCTGGCACCAATTTATTCATGCCGTATAGCTTTTATAGCCTGCCAGCTTGACAGCCTGCTGTACAGATCCTTCCATGTGTAGGAAAGCAATCTCGTTATTAGAACAAACCCTTCCCTGTTAAAAGTCATCCCAATTCAGTACATTGCTGCTCCTCATAGCCCTTGGGAAGCCTGAGTTTGACCTGTCCTGAGCTTATGGACCCAAACTAATTTGGGATGGCGTGCTAGTACAGTCATTAGGAATCCAGGTCCAGATTCATCTCCTGCCATTCACAAACTGCGCTGTGAGAAACCCTAGGGTTTTTTGGAAGCTCATCAAAGATCCCTCCATGAGATCAGCAATAGTAAGATGCTCTAAAAGGAAGATTGCCAGCTGCTTGCCATCCATCTTTCATTGCATGTGAGTGTTGGCTATGATCCACGTTGGTAAGCAACAGGTCCGACGACGTAGGTTGGGTCTAAAACTTGCCCTATAATTCTGTACCAAATCCATACCAAACATTCTCCTGCTTCTTGACTTGCCTCTTCCTCTCGTTCTAACATACCTGGTTCTCTTTCTCTTTTCCTCTCCCCCTAAACAACCTCCTTTTTCACTTCTTGGGGGGTATGTGTGCAGCCTTTGCTTTTTGATTTCCCTGTCGCAGCCTAGCAAGTTATTGACCCTCTGCAAAAATGGCCACCTGCATTGGAGAAGGACAAGTGCAAGCCTCAAATTATTCTACACGGTTCACATGGGAAACAAAATGGCTGATGCCATGGCAACCGCTCAGTGCCAAGATGCTGCAGCTCCAGGGCTTCTGCATGCCAGCCCAGATTAGGATTTAAGAGGATGAAAACGAGGGGGATGGGGAGAGAAACTCTAGAATCAGGACACCGCCGAGCTAAAGCAGGGGGAAATATTATGTTACATTAATTACATTTAGCTAAAAGGTTTTAATAGCCCTTGGGTAAGGACGGACTAGAGACGCTCTCGACTAACCATTACACGTGCACACTTCCAATGTCAGCTTCCAATTACCTCTTATGTACTGCAAATAATATAAATACCATTAGACCATCATTCCACTCGCAGTCCTAAATAGAATAATGCACCTGAGGCAGTGGTCATTCTCCAGTTTACAAAGACAGCATGAATCCTCGAAACGCCCATAAGTGAAAGGGGCAGACCAGCTGAGAGGGAAATGAACTGTATTGCAGACCACGGTAATCTTTCTGTCAATTGATCAGTTTTCCCGTTCACAACCAAGGGCTTAAGTCTTCTGACAAGGCAGCCATTTTGAAAGCCAAAAGCTATCAGGTAATGCTGACACATGGCTCAGACTGCTCTGCCAGCTTATGCTTTCCCCTAAATAAGTGATACATTTGGACTCAAATGAAGGACATCCATTTTGTTCGGTGGATGCAACATTCTGAAGCATCAGTGACAATCGGGGATGTTCAACAGCTGGGCAGAACCAGATGTTTTAACAAACGACAGCATTTAACCACAACTCTATAATAGTATTTATGCTTCACTTTTACGTTGGTTAAAGCATGTCACATATCCTAGCAACCTTTATGCCAAACCCTGTAAGGTAGGCCATCTTTTATTATTTTTGACCTTTGGTTCAAAAAGTAGACTAGGCATACAGTGTCATTTGTTCTTGCGATTCCCATACTGCTCCCAAAGGGTGATGGTAATGCTGAGGCAGAATGGCTTACACAGGCATGGCCAAACTTGGCCCTCCAGCTGTTTTGGGACTACAACTCCCATCATCCCTAGCTAACAGGACCAGTGGTTAGGGATGATGGGAGTTGTAGTCCCAAAACAGCTGGAGGGCCAAGTTTAGTCATGCCTGGCTTACGACAACCCTGAAATGTAGTCCACTGTTCTCGCAGTCAGGTGATCATGCCTTGAGAAGAGCACTACGGCGAGCCAAGCCAGAGACTACAAAACCAGAGACTATGATAAATGCATGGTTTGAATGTGGCCTCTCAGCCTCTCTTACACACACACACACACACACACACACACACACACACAGTAGCACATCAAACAGATGCAGCAGTACTTCATAAACACATGCAACATTCACAGAGGCTCCCTCCCCTGTTTATTGTCTTCCACTGCTGTTGAGCGCTGAAAACTGATATATTTCTTTTGGGAAACAGGCTCAACCAGGGAGGCATCAATCCACCCAAGAGTGTTGTGTTGCAAAACATACCCTCAGTAAATGGCTGATTAAAATAGGAACCCGAAATCCCCCAATTTTATCCAAACCAGAAAAAGCTACATCCTTGCAATACCCTTGAATTTTTTCACACGAGCAGCCAATACCATACATTTATAAAATGCCTTGGTAAGACACAAAAATGGTTGTAAATATAAGATGCCTGCCTCACAATGCACAGTGCTTAAACCGCTATGACTGCCGTTTTTCGTCAGAATTTTCTTAACCTTGGTCAGGTTGCGTACCCCTGGCAGGTTCTTCAATGGCGACAAGAGTGTTGGAAAAGCCAGACGTTTTACCTGCAACAGAAGTGAACCAAATGCTCGTGGAGTGGAGGTGCATGCAAGAAGGCGGTGGATGAGCTGGGTGCATGCACTGAGTCTATACACATGTAGTTAGGATGAACGTAAGGGTGGTGGGGCCCTGAAACAGCCAACCTTCAATTCATCACCTTGTTTACTGGCGGCATATTGGGAGGTGGTCATTTAGGAGGCACAAGGGCAGTGGTGGGGTGAGGGAGCTTCTGACCGCTTTCAAATTTAGAAGTGCTCATCATACACGCTTGCATCAATGGCGGATCTTGGGGTCTCAAATTTCAGTGGCAGCCTGTGCGATGCCAAAATTTGGCGCCCCTTCACCTCTCACACTCCGTTGTAAATCATAGTTGTGGTGCCCCTGGTGGCAATCTGCACCCAGTGCGACCGCACCAGTCATGGTCCCCTAAATCCACCTCTGCTTGCATCTTTTCAGGAAGGAAGCTCAGAGCTCTCCTGTCATCCTGTCCAAGCTGCTGAGAGTTGGTGGCTTTTTTATTTTATTTTAAGGTGTGTAGGGGGAGACAAAAAGGGGGAAATAAAGGTAACAAGCCTTCCCTGCTGCCACTGTAAAGCTCTTCTCGAAAGCATCAGGAATCACTTTGTGCTGACACCCCCTGCCATCTGACGGACAAACCCAAAATATTATCTGCCCTAAATTCAGATGAACTTTGAAAGAGGGAGAGAACAAGACAGGGAGCACACACAAGTCAGGAGTGGAAATGTTGTCGGAATATTGCTTGAGTTACACTGTGCCCGCAACCCACCTGTACAGTTGAGCTGAAAGGGAGTCTTCCTCGGAAAGCCCTTCAAAACTCAGACTCAAGTACCGTAGTCTCCATGCACTTCTTTCAGACAAGGTTATGTCCTGGAAGCCCTGCCTAGGTAAAAGCCAGCCCGTTATGGAGGTCTTCTAGATTAGGGGTGGAGGACCCTTTTCAGGTCACATTCCTTTCTTGGCAACCTTCGGGGGCCACATCTTATGGTGGGTGGGGCCACAGGCAAAAAGTGGACAGAGCAATGAATATAAATTTTGCCTTTGTAAGGTAGGCTAGTTTCACACACCTCTCTTCCATCCAGACAATACCTCTTGCTCATCAGAATTCAAAGGCGCATTCCAAGAAGGCCCCTGGGTCTGAACTTCCCCACCCCTGTTCTAGAAAATCACTAAAAGTGCAATTTAATAAGGCAAGCTTTTTTATTTTTATTTTTAAAAAATCCCTTCTGAAAGATTGCTTTAATACACTGTAAGAGAAAGGAAGCTATAGCCTGTGGAGCAACTTTGCAAAAAAAAAAAAAAAAAAAAAAAGACAGTGGGCACATTAAATTGCAGATTCAGTGGGTCTGAAATTAATCTCTTCTGCTTATAGTTATAAAGGTGGAGTGGTTTTGTCACTGGGCCTCTTCTGGGCTTTAGGAGTTTGGCTGGGTCTCGTTTGGCTACCCGGTGAGGGAACCACACCATTGGTAAAATTAAAATGTCAGAGAAAGAAACTAGCCGTAGCAGTGCTGGGTTAGAATAGTTAAAAATAGCAGCCATCTCCAAACAAAAATACCTGTCTCTTGGTTACTGAAGGGAAGTGAACCAACTGAACACACAAGCATTAAAAGCGGGTGGGATGGGGTAGCCATTTTTGCATAGCTGCTTTTCTAATACAGTCACAATTTACTGCTTCTCCTACTAAAACAGTAACACTTTGGGTAGAATATGTAATGGTTATAACTACTGTTGGGCCCAAACATTCCATTAACAGCACTCCCACTTTTGTGCTTTCTGGCCTCAAATCTTAGGTTGGGAAGAGCTTGGAAGAATAATTTTCCTATGAATCTTAAAAGCTGAATGGATTATGTAGCCCAGCCATGACCTCTCTGGTCAATATGCATTCACTTTGGGTTTTCTGTAACTCTTAATTTTCATTTTCGTAAGACTGCACATGAATGATTCATTTGCATGTCCATAGTGTTTCCCCATTAAAGAAAAGTGAACAAGTTTGATCCACCTGGTGATTCCACCAAACGTCCTCCGAATTCCTGGGTTACAAGCAGCAGAATGCAAATCTCCATGACTCCCAGGCTGCTTCCACTGGGCAGCTCCACTCTGACGCACATCAAACTGACCATTTGTCCAGAGCACAAAACTGCACACAGAATACTTGGGGCCTCCCAGTCTCCAGTATCAGTGCAAGGAGAATAAGTGTCCAAGAGTAGCTGCCCATTCTCTCCCGAGGGCGCAAGGATCCCTGTACATCAGGCAGACGAGCTGCCAATTCAAGCAATGGAAGCAGAGCAGCAAGAGGAACCAAATAAATGCTTGCTGAAGTTATTCCTTTCCTCAAGGAGAAAATTCCCAGGAGTTTCCCAAGAAATAATAATAATAATTTAAAAAATCACCACCCATGGCCTTGTCACTTGCCTGGATGCAAGACCCCTCCTTGGTGTCAGTTCAAATGCATTTCATCAAGTCCCGAGGAATTATCCAGAACTGATGAGTGGCATTCGCAGCGGTGACAAGAAGATACTGATGCAGCTGTGGGCCACCCAGGTGGGCTGTTCAACCCGTTCTCATGCTCTCTGCATCATGCTTTGTACCAGCACTGAATTGGTTATTCCCCAAACAGGAGCCCGTTCACCATACGCAAAAAAAGGTATCTCCCCACCCCTCCCCAAGTATCATCCATTGTCTGTTCCCGCAGTCGCATCAGATGCCAACTTTATTTGAGAACCAGCATGGGGTCTGTCCTGTCTTTTCGAATTAAGTAGATTCCGTGAGTGAGGTAGTACTCCCTCTGCAGGAAGGCGTAGAAATAGTCTGAGATGAGCAAGATCTGCAGGGGAAGAGAAGAAAACACAGGCAGGAGTGACACCTGATTCATTCGGAACAAAATGGCTGCACATCCAGACCAAGACATGCTGTACTTTACACTATCAATGTTTATTTGGTTTATATTTACTGAACTATTATAGACACAAGCCAACCTGCATAGCAGTAAGGCTTTTAAACCATAAAAACATTACCAGTAACAAAAGGGTGTTAAAGCTACTCAAGAATAGCCAGATTGTGTGTTGAAGCAGTAAGGAAAAACCCAACAATGCTGCATTATCTTAACAATTTTATTCTGGAATGCTCAATCTGTTCTGAGAAGAGCTGCCGTAGATGCTGTGGCTAACAACCAATGCAACCCTCAGGCTGAAAGAGACCAGCAACTCCTGACCTGTAAGGCTACCCAATGTCCTGATTTCCTAGGAAGATTAATTTCTTCAGAAGAAGCACTATAAACAATCCTCCTTAAATGCCTTTTCTTTTTAGAACTCAGTGACATATCAAAGTGTAGCTGGGGGAATTCAAAATGACCTTAACAGATTGGAGAACTGGGCACAAGCTAACAAAATGAATTTCAATAGGGAGAAATGTAACATTCTGCACTTAGGCAGGAAGAACCAGATGCACAAATATAGGATGGGGGACACCTGGCTTACTAGCAGTATATGTGAAAAGGATTTAGGGGTCTTGGTGGACCACAAGCTTAACAAGAGTCAACAGTGTGATGCAGCAGCAAAAAAAGGTAACGCTATTCTAGGCTGCATCAACAGAAGTATAGCGTCCAGCTCAAGGGAAGTAATAGTACCACTCTATTCTGCCTTGGTCAGACTACACCTAGAATACTGTATCCAATTCTGGGCACCACAGTTTAAGAAGGATGTTGACAAGCTGGAACATGTGTGGAAGAGGGCAACCAAGATGATCAAGGGTCTGGAAACTAAGCCTTACCAGGAGCACTTGAAAGAGTTGGGCATGTTTAGCCTGGAAAAGAGGAGACTGAGAGGAGATATGATAGACATCTTCAAATATCTAAAAGGCTGTCACATGCTTGTTTTCTCCTGTTCTGGAGGGTAGGACTCGAACCGATGGCTTCAAGTTGCAAGAAAAGAGATTCCGACTAAACATTCGGAAAAACTTTCTGACAGTAAGAGCTGTGTGACGGTGAAAGAGACTCCCAAAAGAGGTTGTGGACTCTCTTTCCTTGGAGGTTTTTAAGCAGAGATTGGATGGTCATCTGTCATGGATGCTTTAGCTGAGATTCCTACATTGAAGGAGATGGACTAGATGACTTTGGGTCCCTTCCATCTCTATGATTCTATGAATAAATATATTGTCGCATCATAGTTTGTGAGAGAGCAAGGTCTAATAGAAACCACGTATGCATTCAGCCGACATATCCCAGCAATTTTTTTTAAATATAAAAATTTATCAGCACCCTTTCCACTAACCCTTTCTGCTACAGTTGGCTGCTACTGTCCACACCAGCAAAAGAAGCATGAAGGCTGAGAGCTTGGGGAGTGGACAGGACAGAATTGTGTCCCCCACACTTGTTTGCGTTCAGAACATAGGCACCTTATATTTCTCCAACACAGTAGCAAATGTTTTAATGGCTTCCAGTGTGCTGTGCACCTGACCCCTGGAGCATTTCATTTTGACCCAATTCTTCCTCTTGCAATTAATATTCAAAAAGACAGCACACCTGTCACTCTGCATGAAGGAGACTGAAAGTAACCATCTGTGCAGAAAACCATCTACTCAAGCAAAAGAAACCAAGAGGACCTAAAAAGCTTGCAATTTCCAAGGTACACTTTTAAACACAAACAGAGGTCATGCTGGCTGGGGCTGATGGGAGCCATAGGTTCCCATCCCTGACCTAAATATATCCAGCTGTAAGTCACTCCATATTTATATACTGCAGGTCTTCCATGGTTAAACTCAAAAGATGAAGAGGAGATGTGGATTCCCGGAAACCTTAGGGACAAGCGGTGAAGGGATAAAGTAGTCATCAGTCAAACAGTGTCACATACAGTATGGAGTGACTCTGAATGGGGATTTGAACTTCAAAACCTAACACTCTCAACTAGTTTACACAAACAGCAGATGAGATGATAGACCAGTGTGGACTGCACAACTCCAGACTGCAGCTGAAGGCTCACAAAAATCTTCATAGGAAGCTACCTTATCCCGAATCAGAGCATCTACTTTAGTGCTGTTTCCACAGACTGATGGCGGCATTTCTGGATTTGTGCTGGGAAACTCTCCCAGTGCTACCTAGAGAACCTGGACCTTCTGCATGGAAACCTGGAGCCTTCTGTGTACATCAAGGTTTCCCAAAGTGGTCAATATTGATCCCCAGAGGTTGATGGGAGGTTGATAGTTAGCAGTACAAGTGGTCAGGGATGATGGGAATTGTAGTCCAAAAACAGCTGGAGACCCAAGTTTGGGAAACCCTGCCTTAGACATACTGGACAAAGTGAAGGACTGCGGCTTAGGCTGAAATCCAAGGTACACTCTCCTTGGAAAATATCCCCACTGAACTGCGGAAGCATATCTAGGCTCAGGCTGCTAGAGGAGATGAAGAATAGTGGCAGAAACAACTTATGACTCTTGCAATTGGATTTGGAATGCACAGCTTCCCAAATACTTCTGTCTAGCCTGCAGGCTCATACTGGTCCTCAGAGCACTTCTGTTTTAATTTGTTAAGAAACCCGCTAGCTATATTTGCAATGACCATGGGACGCTGTCTTGTAGCTTAGTAGCATAGGCACTGTCTGGCAACAGTTCTCCAGGGTTTAAAGTAGGAGCCTTTCCCAACACAAATGAAGATTCCAGGGATCCTTTAGTGTGCAATGTATGTGCTCTATGGCCCCTCCCCAAATTCTAGAAGTTTAGACCCTCTTTTTTTCCAATTCAAGGTCCCATATGGGATTCAAACCCAGAACCTCTTGCATCTAAAGCAAGAACCACTGGAGACCAAGTTGGTTACAAAGACAATACAGTGGTGCCCCGCAAGACGAATGCCTCGCAAGACGGAAAACCCGCTAGACGAAAGGGTTTTCCGTTTTTGAGTTGCTTCGCAGGACGAATTTCCCCATGGGCTTGCTTCGCAAGACGAAAATGTCTTGCGAGTCTTGAGATTTTTTTCCGCTCCCCCCCTTTTTCTAAGCCGCTAATAGCCTTTTAGCAGCTAAGCCGCTAAGCCGCTAAGCCTTTAATAGCCGCTAAACCGCTAATAGCGCTAATCCGCTAAGCCGCTAATAGGGTTGCTTCGCAAGACGAAGAAACCGCTAGACGAAGACACTCGTGGAACGGATTAATTTCGTCTTGCGAGGCACCACTGTAAATGCTTTAAAAAAGACACCACAAAGCTAATAAAAAGTGGACAAGTATACACTGAATTCACTCTGCGTTGCAATCTTGCTATTTCTAAGCCTATGTCATAGGCAGTTTAGGGATGGAGGAACACAGTCATTTTTGTCTTTTCAAGTTAGAAATTCTAGTGTAAAAGTTATCAGACAGTAAGTCCCACACATTCACTAAATACTGGTATTGACAAGATTCATGCACACAATATGCAGTTCAATTAAATTTAATATGCAGTTCAATTAAATTTAACTAGGTTGATCAGAGTATGTATATAACAATCTGTGGTATGTATATAACATATCAGTTAGGGACTGCAGAAAAATTGTTGTTTCACTAATTACCCCATATCTTTAAAGCTGCAGTTTGGATAAGTATCTCAGGGCCTATTGCTCTCCAGTGAGGTTCCTGAAAGTGATGTATTTCTAACGATCTCCTCTGCCTTTGTACCAAACACTCACAACAGTTTTTATTCTAATTTCTTTAATATATCAGCTTTTTTCCCCCTAAGCAGGCCCAAGTTAAAAGAATGCTCAGTGCAAATGACCAATTTGCCAACCCCAGAGACTGGCAAAGCAACTATATGTCCCTTTTAATATTAAAATGAACATTTAATACCTTTCAGGAGAAAAATCAAACCAAACTGTTTTGCAAGAAATTATCTTGAAGCTAACAGGAGATCAGCAACAGGGAGAAATTTAATTGTTTTTGTTGGAACAGAAATAGATGCAACAATGAAATTTGGAGAGGGGCGTTGCTTCAAATGATGAAATATACAATTAAAGTAGACAGATGGAGTAACAGGAGACCTAGTCTAGAAGCCAAAATCTCCACTCAAGTGGATTATTACCTTGATGTACTGAGCACAAGGAGAACAAAAGACGACTATGTGACACCCCTTTGGCATTAGCTTACATACCATGCAAGGATGCACAAATCATGGGAGGCCCACAGTCACATCTGTAATACTCCGCTCCCTACTAGTTCACAGCAAAATCTGCTTAACGCAAAGGAAATTCGGAACCTCTGATACAGAACACTCCAGCACAGTGAGCAATACAGCTAAGAAGGAGATCTAAAGCAATTGCAAGATTGCTGCGGTGCCCCTTCCCATTCCTGGTGACCCAACATTTAGTAACAGTGGAGCACTCCTGGCTGCACAGTGAAATGTGGTGAGCCAGATAAGAGCAGATGGGTCCAGGGAGCTAGCAAGCCAAATCGAAAAATCCACCTATAACAAGGGAAACAACTGCTTTTCTAAGCTGCCATGCCCCAAATCAGAATGTACAAGAAGAGCATTCAGATAACAAGATCCTGCAGTTACACTTCCCCATTTTTGTTCTTATGCCATATAGATCTGGGACCAAAAGAGAGACAGGAGATGCAGGACAAAACACACAACATGAACACATTTTGACAAATCACTTTTCAAAGGTAAGATGCTAGCTAGGCAGCCCTGTCTTCACTAAACATAAAATATGCGCCAAGAAAACATGAATAAATTATGCAAACTGAGCATACCTGACTATATTATTATTAAATTTATTCCAGGCATTATATAGGAATTTAGGAAGTAGCTTCATGCTGAGACAGACCATCGGTCCACTTAGTATTGTCAAAACTGGCACAGGCAGCAACTCTTGAGGATTTAAGACAAGTGCCCCTCCAGACTTTACCTGGAGATGCCGAGGTTTGAATCTGGGACCTTCTGTATACAAAGGAGATATTCTCCAACTAAGCTCCGGCCCATGGGACAGGCATGGAACTGTGTGAGGCAACTTAACAATGAAATCTTACACATCCCCCTCCGACTCTGGAGATTTCACTAGATATTACACATGCGCATGCGCACACACACATGCATGCACACACACACAGACACTTTCTAGCCTATTGCTGTAATGCCAAGATTCCTATGATATTTTATTTCTGTGTCCAGTACAAAATCTATTACAAGGAACTTAAAAGAGGGCTACTTAAACCTCACCCACCACCTTGTTTTACTAACCTGTCCTACGTTGAACGTCAAAGTGATGGCGTAATAAAAATTTGAGTTGGCACTTCCTGCGTAAATCCAGAGATGCCATAAAACCGGGAAGAGTAGGGAGCAAACAATGAGCACACAGGAAAGGATGAAGACATTCCGGAGGACTGCAACAAAAAGCAGAGGCGTCATTAAAAGTGGTTAGCTGGTATACTAATGAGTCCTTGGCATTGTACCACACCAACTACAATGGGGTGGCAGATACTAATTTAGAGGGTTGTTCCAGAGACAGCTGCTATAGAAATCCCTCTAGTTAGAATAAATAATTAACTGCAATTCCTGTGTCACATGAAAGCGTTGACAGGCTTATTCTGCACTCATTTCCCAATGCCACCACCCCATCGCTTCCACGTTTTTTATTTGAGCAGGTGCAACATACAAAAAGTCTAAGCAATAACACTGGAAGATAAATAAAGATGGGGATTGAATGGAAAGCTAAATTTGGACCAAACTTTTCCCGTCTTAAAATACAATGAAACATTTTGTATAGCTTTTGCAGAGCATTTCCTTTTTTACTTTTCAGACACACTAGTCATGCCAGCACAAGACAATTCCCATAACTAATGTTGGTTGTTGATGAAGCGTTTCAATTTACTTACTTGCTTCTGATATTGATATAGTGCCTTTTAACAAAAAAATGTTCCCAAGGCGATTCATTGACAAAACCAGTTTAAACACTTTTAAAGTAAAACTGGGGGGGGGGGGGGGTTGAAAATTATTTGTATGCATTCTGATGAAACTAATTATCAGTAGATTTCATGATACTTGATCCTACCAAAATTGCTTGAGTAGCCGGGCTGAACTCAAAAGTGAACTAAAAAAGAAACAGGTTAAATTCTTAATCCAAAACACAGTCAGCCACAGCTGAACAATTGAGATTACAACACCTGCCCCCAAGCAAGTCACTCCAGGAAGAAAAACAAATGCTTCCTGTTGTGAAAGGAGGCTGGATCACTAGAATTTGTCAACGTCATCACAGCAGGCAATTAAAGCCATCTTGAAGAATGATTTATTCTCAGTCTGCATACATACAGGGAGGGAGAAAGAAGAAGAGCAAGTGTCAATTGCAAAGCTGCAGCTGAACAGCCAGAATGATGAAATGCCAGAGCTCTGAGCTGCAACACACACACACACACTCCGGTCCAATTTTAGATCCGCACAAACGAATCACTTTTGAATTCCATTGATCTCACTGGGAAAGATAAGCATGTGCTTGGTTCTCTCCTACTGAAATCAAAAGGTCTTAGAACTTTGGCTGAATCATTCCTCTGTCGTTTTAAATGCTACTTTACACCCGCTTTCCAACAAGGAACGGCAGTCACTAATGGCTTTTCCAAGGTGGGCAAAAACGACCGGATTAGGGATGGAGGAGGGGAAAGAATAAAATGCAAAATAACTTACACTGATACAGGTGGCTCCAGAGTGGAAGGAAGGCCATGTAAAGGGCAATGTCTCCCACAGTTGGGTAGGACTTGAAGATGGAAATTATGGCAAGTTGAACAAACATGAAGAAGATGGGGTGCTCCCTAGAGGGGGGAAACAGAAAAGGCTGTAAATAACTGGATGGTGTAGATGCTGCAGGAATGGTAGAGGCTGCTGTACTATCAGTGTAACCAGCTGGCCTTCTAACAGCAAAATTAAAACCTTTAGGCAGGGATAGCACCATTTCACACTGGGGTGGAAAACAAATGTTTGAACACTCCCTGCATCAAAGCTCTTTGTCTGGGGAAATCTGCCATGTCAGGATGGAGCCTAGCCTTCTGTGGTTTGTGCTCCCTGCCACCAGGAGTATTTAAAATACAAAATTTGCCCCCCTCCTTCTTCCAGCATTCAGACATAGTTTAGCCTCACCTGTGATATGTACACTCTAGCTATGAGTTTTTGTCGTATTGCCACCATTATTTCATTAGATGACATCATATGCACTCAACATGAGTACAGGTTTGGTAGCGTAAGGAAACATGGTGGACAGAATTGGGTGTAGACAACGACAGAGGCAGCAGAGTGCATGTGTGCAGAAAGACCTACACCACAACTTGAGAGTCTAGCAATACAGTCTGAGAGAGGGGCAAACTCTTATGATGTACCCTTCCAATGCACGAAGCTCTGACTGCTGCACCAGTGTGGTGAGCAGCTAAAGTCTTCAAGCAGGACCTGGGAGATGAGGGTTCAAATCCCTTATCAGCCATGAAGCTCACTGGGTGACCTTGGGTTAGCCATTGAACAGTATTCCACATATTTGGACAAGGATTTCTGCTTGTGCAAAGGCAGATCCCCTCCCTTTCCTGCACCAATGAACGCCATGTGCCATCCCCAAATCTTCTCCAGAGGATTGAAGGAACCCCTGGAACGTATTTAAGGGGAACAGAGAGGAAGGAGAACATTTTATAGAACAATGAGCAATCCTTGCCCTGACAGAACATTTTCTTATCCCTACTTTGACTGAAAAACACTCTCACAGTCTTATCTACTTTACAGGGTTGTCGGGAGAATAAAATGGGGAGGAAGAGAGCCACGTATGTCACCTTGAGCTCTCTGGAGGAAATGGAAAAATAAAATAAATCTCCTACCCTTCCACCAAGGAACTCAGGAGTGGCGTGACTGTAGCTGTCCCAATTTATCCTTACAATAAATTGCAAGCTGGGTGACCTGTGAGCTAACTTAGGCCGAGAGACTTGCCCAAGGCCACCCGCTAAGATTCATGGCTCAGCTCCATTGCTCCATCTCCCATGCATCACGCTGGGAGTCCTTGTGCAAGAAGCATGCAGAAGCATGGCTGCCTTCTGACTTCGACAAGGCAAAGATGATGCCTACAAACTGAATGGCAATCACATCCCTTTTCAAAATAACGTCACATGAGACTGGGCCTATAGTATGTGTTGTGGCTATAGTTGACGAGGAAAGGAGATATTAAACTAGATTGAAATATCTGGGCAAAATCAGACTGATCACAGTTGCTGGGAAGTGAAAACATGGTGTGAAAGGGACAGACGACGGTGCCTTCAAACTGAGAGAGACTACGGTGCCATCACACTGCAGTCACAACATGGGGTCACATGAATCCCTTCCATGCTATTCTTAGCTTTGCAAGCACATGGGACAGGCAGAGTGTGGCATGACTCCAACCAAGAAGGACAAAATGGATCTCCCAAGACTGCAACTTAATAATGGAGGTTTCTAGGCCTCTAGGCCTTTCCTAGGCATCCTTGCATTTTATCTTCACAACCACCCTGTGAGATAACAAGGCTATCAAGCTAATTTCACAGCTGAGGCCAGGGTATTTTAACCCAGGTCTTCCAAGGACAAGTAAAAAAAACACAGTGACTTTAAGTTCTGATTTGCAGAACTATGTATAGTGATTTCTTAAGTTTTATCTCATAGCTTTCATTTTCAGAAAGCTCGGCCCAGTATACCTGAAGGAGCGTCTCCACCCCCATCGTTCTGCCCGGACGCTGAGGTCCAGCGCCAAGGGCCTTCTGGCAGTTCCCTCATTGCGAGAAGCAAAGCTACAGGGAACCAGGCAGAGGGCCTTCTCGGTAGTGGCGCCCGCCCTGTGGAACGCCCTCCCATCAGATGTCAAAGCGATAAATAACTACCTGACATTTAGAAGGCATCTTAAGGCAGCCCTGTTCAGGGAAGCTTTTAATCTGTGATATTTTACTGTATTTTTTGTTTCTATGGAAGCCGCCCAGAGTGGCTGGGGAAACCCAGCCAGATGGGCGGGGTACAAATAATAAATTATTATTTATTATTATTATTATTATTATTATTATTATTATTATTATATTATACAGCCAAAATATAGCTGCAAAGGGAAGCATTCACCTGAGTCCCATCAGCGGAAGCCCTGCATAAGGACTTCCACCTGCGCAGTGGGATTTCCACCTTCTGTCCCCACATGCACCCTCTGTCCCACCAAATTGGCTCTGGGGGTTGAGAGAACCCCTGGAAAAGTGTGTGGGAAGAGGAGAGGGGGATTGTTCCATCTAGTTTGCAAATACAAAACATCCGTCACCCACGGTCAACATATCAATACACAACATGGCAATGCTTTGATAGCACCTCAGAGACAGCTTACTTATTTTGCGAGCAAGATACTTTCATAAGATGCATGAAACAGATTGACAAAGTGGCACATTCATGAACAACTCTGAACAGTCTAGGCTCTTAAGCATAATATAACTACTCGGATTTTTAGATTGAACTGTTATTATGAAAGTCTTATTTTAATATCTTAATTTTTTTATTGCAAACCACCCACTTGAGAGGGGCTGTGTAGCCCTGAAAGGCATACAGATACCTAAATAATAACAATAGATGAAGTTAAATGATGAAACAGTCTGTGTATAATTTTGTAGCAACAGGTTGCGACACATGAAACCTCATCCATACTTTCGTATCTTTTCCGTCCTCTGTAGCTCCAAATTATTTGAAAGACACAACATTTCTAATTAATAAATAATGAATACAAAGCAACATTTATGTCACTTTATTTAATTTACATTCGCCAGGGGAAGGAGATCATATTTTGAGCTACACAGCACTGTCAACCCTAACTACACCATTATTCCTCAGGAGGGATAAAAGAGTTAAATTAAAACCTCAAACTCAACACTGAATAATTCTGCTGTTATATGCAGAGTCTCTTTTATACAACAAATAAGGCTCAATTGTAAGCATGGCATCAGACATGTAAGAAAAACTTACGTGTGTTTGCTCCATCTCATTTGAATTGGATTGCATGTGCTGTGTAAGCATGCTATGGCTTCATGGTCCAGGTGAACACCATGGATAGCAGTTGAAGGTTCTGGCTGAAACATGAAGCCAGCTATGCGGAATGCAGCACATTTTTCTCTTACATGCACAGCATTATGTTAAACCAAGCTTCAGCTAAAAGAATAATAGTGATGTTCAACAAGGATTAGCCAAGCTAAAGTGAGCAATAAGACCCCTCCAGAAGAGAACACTGATCATTCCTGGTGATGGTTTTACACTACCTTGCACAGCAAAAGCTTTTGTCAGCAGCATTAAAAATTAACACTCCTGGCCAGCAGAAACTGAGGAAGCAGCAGCAGCAGCAGCAGCAGCAAAGAGAGAGGCAAGAGTAAAAGAGTCTACTTACTTTAGTTTCACCGACAAGGGAATAGTATAAAAGAAGACGTTGATCTGAAAGACGCACACGAAAAAGAGGCTGAAGTGCTCGAACATTTCAGCAAAGAAGTACCAGAAGAGGCCGACGTTGGGTGTCAGGTCTGGAACGGAAAGGCTGGAATGGATGGCACAATGTCACAATCAGGGAGTATAAATGCAGCTTAGTAGAACAGTAGATCAATGAACAATTGAGAGTAAAAACGGCACGTTAACAACAAAGACATTACAAAGACCTGGGACTGCCTTTAAAAATGGTTCAGAAACTTCAACTGGTGCAAAATATAACTGCCCACCCACAGGTTGTGGCTGGGAAGCTGGAGCATATTACACCCATATTATACCAGTGTCTGAGCCTGACTGAAAGCGCTCGTGGTGACATTTAAGGCCCTAAATAGTTTGAGACCCAGCCTATATTTAAAGGACCTCGTTCCCCACCTTAAAATCTGCTTCAGATGCCCCACTTAGGTGCCCACCTATAAAGATAGGCTGTTGTGCACATGGAACAGGGACTTCTTGGCCGTGGCCTCACAATTTAGAACTCAATTCTATATGAAGTTAGGAAACCTCCATCCTTTTGCTCCATCCTTTTCAAACAGGCCTTAAAGATCAATATTTTTACTGCTGCTTTTAGCAGCTAGTCTGTATCTCTCTCTCTCTTTGCCACACTCATGTCAGTTTCTGCTGGGTTTAGCAGTACTTTGGACTATTTAAAAGGTCTGGTTTTTCATCTAGTTATAACACTGCACTGTGGTTTAGCTTTTTGTATATATATTTGCAAACTGTTTTGGGAACAATTTGGTTTGAAAAGCAATCTATATATTTTTTTAAAAAATAAACAAAGCATTGCCTCCCCCACCCACCCAAAGCTAGGCTTTCCCCCATTATCTTCACTATGACATTTGCAGTTCCATTTCAATCGAAAATTTATTTCTGTGGGAAAACAGTGACACCTATTGGTCATAACAGCTTATTCAAGGAACACCATTGTCCTGTATTAGGTAAACAACAATGACTCTGAGGAACAACAACAACAACACAATGCACTGGGGACAAACATTTAGTTCTACATCTTTCCATTTCTAACGTTTCAAGTTGAAATATCTGGAGGCTGTGGGGCTTCTCATCTTTCCACTGTGCAAGCACATTCTGTATAACCTGTCCAAAGAACTGGTGCCTTTGAGGCAGTGCTCCTTATAGAATAACAGAATTGCAGAGTTGGAAGGGATCACGTGGGTCATGTAGTTTAACTCCCTGCAATGCAGGAACCTTTTGCTCATGTGGGGTTCAAACCCACGACCCTGATACTAAGTGTCTCATGCCCTACTGACTGTGCTATGTATCAGAAGCTATGCTTACCTAAAGGATGTAACAAGCAAAGCAACATCGGGTATTGTTTATTGCTTTTCCTTTCTTGTTAGCATTTAATACATTGAGCCATGTTTAACCCACACATAATCTAAACTCCTCTTAGACATTGGCTTTCTCCAGGAATTGTGACTACTTGAATTAAGAATATAAGATGATCCTTCTGGATCTAGTCCACTATTCTGTTCTCTCTGTGGCCAATCAGATGTCTATGGGAAGCACACAACTGCTCTTAAAGAGCCTTTGAACACAGCTTCTCTTAATTTACAGGATCTCCATTATAACAAATCTCAGCCTTATGAATGCTTGTTATCCAAACATCATTGAATGCTCTTTAGTTAAACAGCGCTACATAATTAGTCCTGTACACTAATTTACTTGAGCTCCTGTTTATCAAGTATCTTCCAAACCATCTTCCAAACTGTTTATCTTCCAAACAATTCAGATAAATGAAGTTGCACTATTCACCCAGCAATGAATCACCCCTAATTAACACGACATTGAACAAACATACGTATCTTTTAACAACAGGGGGCTTAATTCAATATTTTAACTGTTCTACTGTTTTGTGTTCTGAACTCACAAGTATAATAAGAAGCTCTTAAGGGGGACAGTGGTTTTACAGATGGACAGATCCAGTGCAAGTTCTACTTACATGAAACCATACACAGACGGAATAAAATCCCAAGAGTTGAGGAGGAAGAATGAGAGACAAATAATCACCACCAGGCTTCCCAAATACAGAGCTGCATACTGCATGGTGTAAAGCCAGAAGCCTTTGCTTTTCATTTTCACTGGTATGAACTGACGCTATTGGGGGAGAAACATCACAAAGTAAGTTTTTTGAAATGGAAACATATAATATGAAAAAACCCCACCTTTTCCAGATCAGGGTTTGCATATTTATGGAAGAGCGCCTGTAATACAGAAGGTACTTGTATTTTAATAATAGTGCAAAATCCTAAATATCTGGGAATGGTAGGGTAACAATGGGCTAAAAACCACTAAAAAATGGTTTGCAAAATTTTTTTATCAATCCCCAAATCTTGGGAAAATATCCTGTGCCCTCTGACTGAGAACCTCATTTAATCTGTTTTACAGGGCTGTGTAGATACATGAACAATTAAAGATTGCAAATGCATCTGACTCCCTCAGGGACTCAGATCAACATTCAGAAAAAGAGAAGTCAGATGCTTGTCATCTTCTACAGAAGGGCAAGAAAGAGAATTGTTGCCAACTGCAGGGCCTTCCTAGACTTAGTTGATTCAGAAGAAAAGACAGTCATCAAAACTCTCCCCACTTTAGCTAGATCAGCACAGGCAAATGCCTGGCGTTTCACAATTTGCTCAGTAACATTGGCCACAAGAGAATGGAAGAGTGCTCTGTCCCAGCCATGGCGAGCTGAAAACAACTTGCAGGTTGCTTTCCAGTTTGAGCTGTCTGCCCCCAAGGAAGTCTTGCAAACTGTTGGCAACTGGTGCCATTGTGGTACCTATTGGTTTGTGCTTGCTGCTCTTTCTGTTTGCTGATGGTTGATAGCAGAAGCTGTATTAAAAACATAGTTTTTGCTCCTGTAGAATGTTTACCTGCAATAAATACAGAACGGCTGGTGCAAACAAGGTGAGAGGGTACAGGGACTGGTATGTTGCTAAGGCCAGAAATACAGCACTGAGCAAGGCACTACCTGCAAAACAGGAAAACAAAATAATTGCGACAGCTGATAATCACTAGAATTTCCATACTCAAAAGGGCTTCTAAAATGGAAGCATTTGGTCAAAAAAGGAGATTGAAGGGTGCTAAGAAAAACATTCCCTCCATGTAAACATTGCAGATCGCCAGATGGAATGGTCTTCCCTCTCCTCCCTCTGTGTGCTGTTAACCTGACAATACTACACACCCCCAAGCCAATTTCAGGGGTCATGTAGGGCATGGGGGGGGGGATGAAGACCCACTGCACAAGTCCATTTTTGCCTCTGGCCCCGCCCACAACTGGCAATGTGGCTCTCAGAAAGCTGCCCAGAAGTGAATGTGGCCTTCAGACCGAAAAGGTTTTCAGTTGTGACATCAAAGACTGCAGAACCACAAACCTATCTGCGATCTGGTTTGCCTGACAGCTCAAACACAACCACACACTTATTTTCCGCATTTAAAGTGGCACATTTTTCAAATGTTATAAAAAGAAAAACTGAGAGGTATGCCATTTCCCCCACATCAATTACCTTTAATCGTTGCCAAAATGAAGAATGCAATTACGGTATTGTTGATGGCACAAGTGGACTTTGCAACGCAAGACATCACAGTATATGGATTCAAGAGATAACTGGAAAAGAGCAAAAATGCAAAGTCAAGGTCCCAGAATGCCTACTCTATCTCCCACTTCATCCTCTGACCTAGTTATTCTGTGAAACCTTTGGCCTAACCCTGTATTTGCATCCCCAGCCGATACAAAACTTAATTATGCATAATTGTATTTGCACATTCACCCTTTGCTTATCTAGCTTCTCCTTTCCTTCTCCTTCATCAAAAGGAGGTTATAAGCTGCTTAGGGTAGAGACTTGTACTTTTTCTTTTTGCTTATGTTACTCTGTACATTAAGGGCACTCTATAAAATAAGCAGCTGCAGATAAGGAGTTAAAACAAACCCCAAGCAATCAGGATTCTGCCATCTCTTCTTTATTTCTGGGTTGCACATGCTTTGTCATCCAAGACCCTGAACTGAAATGGTACCTTTGGGACCCTGCCAAGTTAAGTACTGCCCTTGCAGACAAACCTATTTTCCAGCACAGTACAAGACAATTACAAGAGTCTAAGGAGGAAAGGAGAATGTTAGAGGAGAAAGAGTACATTTAAAATGCAATCTCATTCGGAAGCGTGATGATGTAATAGGGGAAACTGACCTTTTGAATGCAAAGTGAGATTGGCAGGAGGTGAGATTAGGATGGGTAGAGGAATGGAAACTTTATATGTAGCGGAACTAAAAAATGTGAGTTTGAAAGGGCTGGATTGATATATTTTATACTCGTTCAGTTTGCACGCAACACTAAGCCAAACCATGGTTTAGTAGTGCAAACGAGCAAATGTGTGGGTTCCTAAAGAAAAGATCATGGTTGCTTTGCTCCTCCACCGGTCTCGCTGCTGAAGCTGCGCTACTGTGAGCTATGCCATGGTTTGGCCTAGCATTACATTTGAACGAGAGTTTGTGGCTCAAGACAAACCATGAGCTGTAGCCAAGTTTGTTTCCTATGATTCAGCAATCATGGTTTGTCTGGGGGAGATAAACCATCAGCCCACTGTCAAATGTAACCCTGACCCAAAGCATGGCTTATCTCACAGTATGGTAGCGATAGGACCAGAGCAGGACCAGAGTAGCCACCATGTTCTCTTTGGGAACCAAGGTTTGCTTACGTAAGATACATCATGGTTTGGCTTAGCGTTACATGGGAACCAGGTTGATGAAGTATTAGAAAGATTATGTTTTCCCTTTCCCCCTATGCATTTCCTCTTTCATTTATGCATATTATTTTTGACTAAGACTACAATTTTGTACACACTTATCTGGGAATGAAGCCAGTGGGATGTACTTCTGAGCAGACGTGTATGTGATTGCACTGTCAGGCTGCGAGCCTTTCAGACCTTGAGACTTCACCTACCTATCATTCCCTCTAATTGTAAATTCAGGTGGTGAATGTAATAATAATAATAATAATAATAATAATAATAATAATAATAATATTTATACCCCACCCATCTGGCTGGGTTTCCCCAGCCATTCTGGGCAGCTCCCAACAGAATATTAAAACATTGTTGTAGCTAACAATGGTCACCGAGAAACAAAAGGGGGGTATCAAAATGCGCAGGGAAACCCTGAGTTTTGCCAGAGTACAGGAAGACCCCAAAGGGGCAGCTCCCTCCCAGAAAAGCTCAATAAGGACTGAGCATGTTCAGTTTTCTGCAAGAAAAGAAAAATAGAAAACTGGGGAAAGACTGAGTGGAATGGCCTGGGGGAAGAGGGCATGGCTGGCTGGCTGGTTGGCTGGCACACTGAACAGAAGCAGTCTTACTGAGAGATGAGTAACACCTTGATGGAGGCCCCATTTCTTAATATACAATTACTAATACTTGTCCTTCCAAATTTGGTAATGGATAAACAGTAAAAACAGGGAGAAAATAGCATGCAACATCTTTAAGAAAAAATATGGTCTGCCACTGAATAGGTTTTATTAAAGAAATTAAGGGAACACAGAGAAGATGATTCAAGGACAATTATGTGCTAACAGGAGAACACTTACAATGGGCTGGATTGCAACTGTGTGGGTGGCAGGCTTTGTGGGAGGTGTTGCAAGCCTTGAACACAGCTGAGTTAGAGCAGCTGAGAGATTACAAGATTAAAAAGCACACACACATCACTGTATATCTTCCAGAGGATGGTTCTTTTTAATTATTTTAAGATACAGTTCCTTAATAATAATAAAAATGAACAATTCAGTTGTTTCTTTTCACTAGGCTCAAAAAGGGACGCACAGATAGATTATTGCTCAGTAGGTGAGATTCTGGGTGAATCATTACCATTATAATAAAACTATTAGTAATAAAGACACAGCAAGATAAGGTGTGTGAGTTAAAAGCCCTTTCCTTGGGTGCTATCCTGGGATAAGCCCTAGGCAGCTCCTTCAAGAAATTGGATCAGGACAGGAGGAAGGAGAGATTCTCTGTTTCTGAAAGTCAAACTTGTGAAGGTAGTTTTGGGGAAGAAGTCTGCAATTTTAGCAGAAGGTAGTACACTATTCATTGGGTTCATGAAGCTCATCCTCTTTCCCTCTTGTTGGAGGGACAAGAAGGAAAGGGCAGAAATGTTTACTGGGGGGAAAGAGAGGGGAAAACCACAAACCATAACAGTCTTGTGCACCTTTGGAATGGACAGGATGGTTGTGTAGCAGACAATGCTCCAAAACATAGTTTTGAGAACTGTGAATGAGCAGTGGGCTTGTATGCCATTTCCTTCCCAAGCCTCCCCTCCCCTCGTGGATGGGGCATAATTCATTATTTCCTGTCTTAATCAAACCATAGTTTGCTGGTTAGAAGATGGAATGCTTGGCAGAATGAGGAGACAGGAAAGCCCAGCTGTGTGAACAGGATTCCACTAGTACTTCTTTGGATCCAAGCCAATATAATACACGTTCTGTGTATTAGAAGATTTTTACCCAGTGAAGGCAATACTTACAACAGTGCAACCTTGAGAGGGATATAGTACATTTCCATGGGGGTCCGAATAAGCTCAGCTGCATCAGGTGCATATTTATCCAGTTCTATTAGTAGCTTTTGCTTCTTAAACTTGATAGGAAAGAAAAATGAGATGTCACAAATCACTGTATTTGTATAAGTTACCGAGCCTCATTATTGTGCTGCCTGAAGAAAATTTCTTTTTACTATAGCCCAAAGCTTATAAACTTAGTACTTAGATTTTTTTGTTACTAGCTTTTCACAGGCAGAACGACCGTATATTGCATGACATGAACATCTACAAACCACAGCAGTTTCCCTCCTCAACACTGCATCAGATTCATTTGAGGACAATTTTAGAAATATATTGATGTAATTATATATTTAAAATGTCACTCGCTAGATAAATCAATATTGACCTTTCAGAAGACAGCATTCAAAACTGCTTGAATTGCAAGCATTACAGCTGCAGTAGTTTCCTTTCAGTTTTCATGAGTTAATAAGGAAAAGGTCAAGTCACAATCTAGACTGAGATTTATTGGGTGGATACTGACTGTGTGTCTCTGCCTCCTATTTGTACTGGAAAATGATTCACCAAGATAATGGGCATATCAATCCATATTAAGGATCTCTTCTACTGACCATAAGGAAAGTATTATCCTCTCCTTTCCAGAGAGGGTTTTTAGTTTCATATTCCGTTCAATGGTATTTCAAAGGGATTGGTATGGATTAATCAGTCCTGCTGGAATACTAGACTAGACTGGCTGGGTTGGGACAATCATACCTTGAAGCCAAAATATTTACAATATTTCCCCCCTGCACCCACAGTCCCTTTCTGCTTTCTGTTGTGAGCACACAAACCATAACATCTCTAATTAACCACAGTTTCCCATTTTTCGTTCAAACTGGGAAACTATGGTCACCAGCTTCCAAGCAAGTTAGAATATTAACCCAACTTCAAACCAGGACTTAATGTCCTGGATTGTTATGGCACTGGCAACTATAGTCTCCCAGTTTGCATGAAATTGGAAGCTATAGTCAATTAAACGCTTCTTGGTTTAAGCACAGCTCATGCAATGGGAAGGCAAAGGGGAACAGCAAGAAAAGCAGCGAGTGCTGTATGACCTTGTCTGCACTGCCTACTTACTGCACATGAGGCATGCACTGCAGTCAGCATTGAAAAAACTAGAAGAGTGGGTACAGGTATTGCCATGTGCCTAAGAAAGGCTAATTTCCCACTCCAACATCATGCTGCAAAAATGCACTTGGATGTAAATCCAGCAGCAACGTAACAAAAGTGGAGCTCATGAGCAGAGTCAAATGCAGCCTTTTGCCCTCTCTCGCCCAATTATTGTCCTGCTTCCCTCTTATTGTCTCTTTCTCTTTGTGTGTGAGAGTGATACTGTGTGGTTTCAGTACTCAATGACTGCGAAATAATGTAACTATCGTGAAGATCTTTGACAGTAAGTTTCAATATGTGGGAGCAGATATTGAAATTACAAATGACACCACATAGCAGGTGGGTAACCCAACAAGTAAAGAAAATGCTTATTAGAAAGAAAAATTAGGAAAGAGAAGACAACACATAGCAAATGCCCTATCAATGTGGACAATAACCAAATAAACAAATGACACATGTTTACTTACCGTAACTTTGTTGTAATCCTGAACGGCCAAATAGAGAGCGACAGCAGTCAACATATCTGTAATCTGAAAAAAATATCACCAATATTAATGAAAAACACTTGAGAATGTAAAGGATCACAATGAAACATGTTACTTTACAAAATGTTTTTTAAAAAGTAACATCAGCTTCTGAGGCAATTTGCAATGTTCAGGAATGCAAACATCATGGGCCAAAAACATATTAAAATTGTATTCTTCTACCTGCAAGTTTAAATTATGATGAGTTGATTTATATATTTTTAATTCATTTATACAGCACCCTATTATTTATTATTATTATTATTACTATTACAACTACAACTACAATTTACTACCCACCCTTCACCCCAAGGTTCCAGGGTGGGTTACAACAATTAAGATGCATTATTAAGAACAGTTTAAAGCAACATAAAATACAGAAATAAGGTGGGTTCTAAAAATATACATCTCAAGTGTAAAATTCCCAGTATACCTCAGGTGGGTTACAGTAAAAAGATAAAAAACAAAAACAAACCACAATACTGCATAAGCATAAAATCCAAAACAGAATAAAGCCAGCAGAAGAATAAATACTGATTAAAAACTGGCAATGAGAAGCAACAGCAGTTCAAATTTTAAGATTGGAAAAAAATGAGAAAAAACAAAGGTATCTGCCTGGCACCAAAGAGCCCACAATTCAGGCACTAGGTGGCAGTATGGCGGATAGTCCAGAACTGAGGTTCCATAGCTGTTCCTCTCTCTGGAAGCCACCCACCAAACCTCAATTGGTGGGAGTACCTGCAGAAAAGCCAAAGGAAGGCCTCCAGGGAGCGGGCAATCCTTCAAATTATCTGCGCAAAGCCATTTAAGATTTTAAAGGTCACTATCAGCATTTTTAATTGGGCTAGAAACAGACTGGAAGTCAGCGCGGATGGTAAAATACTGGTGTAATATGATCATATCAGCCAGTCCCAGAGTTAACAATCTTGTAGCCCTATGTTGAACCAACGAAAGTTTCTAGATCACATTTAAAGGCAGTCCCAGGTATAACACAATATCATTGGCTCATCAATCTCCCTGAAAGGATCTAGGAAATGGAGCATTTTGAGAACCTAGTCGACAGTGGAGCTCATTCATGAAGTCCCACGCGAGTTCCAACAGCTTGACAAACTCTGTTTCAGAGCTCAACCACGCCATCATGTTAAATGTGTGATAATTGCAGCTGTGACCTGATACTTTGAACGAAGAAGAAAAATTTAGCACAGGTGGGTCTTTTTAAATTCAGGTAAGACTAGAACCAGATAGCAGAAGTATTTGTTTGTGAGGCAGTAAACCCCTCTCACACGGTAAATTAAGATTAGAATCTTACTGCAATTTCACAACTGAGAAGACAAGTATGGTGCACACCTGTAAAATGCAATGCGTATAGGCCCAACATGCAGAGTCTATGCCATTTTGGTCTGTATGCAATGAATGTTATACATATACACCACATTCAGACATGACACCCACAAATGGACACCCCAGAGGTATCAGATGTAGGAAAGTAAGGTGTGATCTCACTCGGCCACTATGCATAGGAAACAGGTAAGGGCAAGTATAATCCAAACTTGGCCGTGACAGGAATGCCATGAAGTCAAGCAAAATTAGCCACACCTCTGATCATTTGTTTTACATACATTTGGCGCACAAACACTATTGTAACTCCAATATTATAACATGGGAGAAGTCCTACTGAGGTCACCAGACCTTTTGCACTTGCTTTTGGTAGGAAATTATTAATAACAGGAAAAGTAATGGGAGATTACTAATTTTTGGATTCTTCACTATCTCTAAGGCAGTATAAAAAGCAATAAAGCTGGGATTTATAAACTCTCCACTTCTATCTTTCTTGGCAAGCAAACATCCCATGATAACTTTTTTTTTAAGGAAAAAATATGTATAGATTTAATCCATTCTAAGATATGCCACATGTCAACAGAGTATCATATAATTAAAGGCTTTCTGGAGGAAAAATTACAACTACCACCTTGTTTAGGAAAGTGTAGAATTTGAATGTTTCAATAGTTAGGGAAAAAATAGCATATGCAGCAGGAATGGGAAACTTTCAGGAGCCATGGAAGGATGGATGGGAAGTTGATGGAACAGAATTATTTATTTATTGAATTTATATACTGCCCGATACCCGGAGGTCTCAGGGCGGTTCACAAAAAATATGGATTGATGTAATATATCTAATTTTTTCCCTTTCCCCCTTTTTTTTCTTTCACTTTTTTCTTTTTTATTCTTCAGTTCTGTATTTTGTACTCTTAGAAATTCATGTGTGTGTGTGAATTTATAAGAGTACAATATATAACAGATTGAGGTTGAATCCTGACAAGACAGAAGTACTGTTTTTGGGGGACAGGAGGCGGGCAGGTGTGGAGAATTCCCTGGTCCTGAATGGGGTAACTGAAGGACCAGGTGCACAGCTTGGGAGTCATTTTGGACTCACAGCTGTCCATGGAGGCACAGGTCAAATCCGTGTCCAGGACAGCTGTGTACCAGCTCCATCTGGTACGCAGGCTGAGACCCTATCTGCCTGCGGACTGCCTTGCCAGAGTGGTGCATGCTCTGGTTATCTCCCGCTTGGACTACTGCAGTGCACTCTACGTGGGGCTACCTTTGAAGGTGACCCGGAAACTACAACTAATCCAGAATGTGGCAGCCAGACTGGTGACTGGGAGCGGCCGCCGAGACCATATAACACCGGTCTTGAAAGACCTACATTGGCTCCCAGTACGTTTCCGAGCACAATTCAAAGTGTTGGTGCTGACCTTTAAAGCCCTAAACGGCCTCGGTCCAGTATATCTGAAGGAGCGTCTCCACCCCCATCGTTCTACCCGGACACTAAGGTCCAGCACCGAGGGCCTTCTGGCAGTTCCCTCACTGCGAGAAGCCAAGTTACAGGGAACCAGGCAGAGGGCCTTCTCGGTAGTGGCACCCTCCCTGTGGAACGCCCTCCCACCAGATGTCAAAGAGAACAACAACTACCAGACTTTTAGAAGACATCTGAAGGCAGCCCTGTTTAGGGAAGCTTTTAATGTTTGATGCATCACAGTATTTTAATATTCTTTTGGAAGCCGCCCAGAGTGGTTGGGGAAGCCCAGCCAGATGGGCGGGGTATAAATAATAAATAATAAATTATTATTATTATTATTATTATTATTATTATATATAGGAAAGTGTACTCTACATGCTCAATAAAACAAGGAATAAGCTCTGAAAGAGAGGCAATTGAGCTATGGATGAAAATGAAAGAAATACTTACCATAAATACTAGCTCAGCATAATCAATCAGGAAATGAAAGAGGTATATTATTAGTGGAGTCTAAGGGGGGAAACAAAGAGAGAAATACAATTAACCTGAGCAAACTGCTTTCAAATCAAAGCAACACAAACAAACAAAGACACCTATTTCCAGGAAATGACACAAAGTCTACACTTTAGGTTCATATAATCGTGTTACTTAGGGATGCATTAAGTTAACATTTACTCAGAGCAGATCTATTGAAATTAATAGACCTACATGAATTTCAATGGGTCTACTCAGAGTAAAGCTTAGTTGAATGCAACCTATGGTATCTTCAGAGTATGGCATGACATGTAATGCAGAGCCACTAATCCACCTATCATTCATATCTGTGCTAGGAACCTATTGCGACTCGACCAATGCTGCAGCCGTGACTGATGTTGGGGCTGTGGCATTTATGATTGCTCCTGACTTCCTGTGTACTTTGTTAAGTGCTCCACAAGGGTATATACCATGGGTAGGCAAACTAAGGCCCGGGGGCTGGATCCAGCCCAATCGCCTTCTAAATCCGGCCCGCAGACAGTCCGGGAATCAGTGTGTTTTTACATGAGTAGAATGTGTGCTTTTATTGAAAATGCATCTCTGGGTTATTTGTGGGGCATAGGAATTCGTTCATTCCCCCCCCCCCAATATAGTCTGGCCCCCCACAAGGTCCGACGGACAGTGGACCGGCCCCCCGCTGAAAAAGTCTGCTGACCTCTGGTATATACGCTGTACTGACATGAGCAAAGAAGGGCAAGGAAGAGGCCTGTTATTCCCAAAGGCAACTCGAACAGCCCCACAGCCTCCTCTTTGGAGAAGCTGTGCCTTTGCCTTTAATATTACAAGTAGGGACTCACAAGCATTGAGGAAAGGGGAGGATAACTCTTTTGTGCCCCTCTTCTTGCCCCCCACTCCAAAACAAATAACCAATTGCCCTTCAATATCATTTTGGTGAAGAGGCAAGCAAGCATTCCTCTGAAAGTGTTGGGGATGGGAATAGGTGGAGAACATCTCCTGCCTCCCCTCCCAAGTTATAGACCCTATCTGCATAAGGAGTAATTTGGTGGCATATAGGGCCAAACTAGAAAGCTCTGCCCCTTGCCCCATCAAGCATAAGATTGTACTTTAGCTACCACTCTAATTTCAATTTTATCTTACGGTAAAAGGTAAAGGTAAAGGGACCCCTGACCATTAGGTCCAATTGTGGCCGACTCTGGGGTTGCAACGCTCATCTCGCTTTATTGGCCAAGGGAGCCGGCGTACAGCTTCCAGGTCATGTGGCCAGCAGGACTAAGCCGCTTCTGGCAAACCAGAGCAGCACACGGAAACGCCGTTTACCTTCCCGCCAGAGCGGTACCTATTTATCTACTTGCACTTGGACGTGCTTTCGAACTGCTAGGTTGGCAGGAGCAGGGACCAAGCAAAGGGAGTTCACCCCGTCGTGAGGATTCGAACTGCCGACCTTCTGATCGGCAAGTCCTAGGCTCTGTGGTTTAACCCACAGCACCACCTGCGTCTCTTTTATCTTACGGAGCGAACACCAATTGCTTTTACATTTCCAGTCATGCTCCAATGATAATGCATAGTTAGGGCAGCTACTGCCTTCTTCAGGCTAACAAATAACAACAAATCCTCTGAGTTTACACTGGACAAATAGGATTTCCCACCCAAAAGAAGTTTATATAGCCATTATAATTATGGAAAACTGTTCCTGGGGGAAAAAACCCCCCTGGGTATTTCCTTCCTTGTATCAAGTTGATCAGAGGAACGGGAGTAGGGCCAACCCTAGTATTAGCTAGAGTAATAATAATAATACCGTATTTTTTGCACTATAGGACGCACCGGACCATAGGACGCACCGGACCATAGGACGCACTGGACCATAGGAGGGGGAGAACAGGGAAAAAATTTTTTTTTCTTGTTCTCCCCCTCTAAAACAAGGTGCGTTCAAGGTGCATTCACCCGAGCATGTGGGGCTCGCGGTGGGGGGAAGCACTGCTTCCCCCCACCGCCAGCCTCAAACATCCCTGAAGCCTTTGGAGCGCAGTGCCCTGCTGCCCTGCAGAGGCTTTGCACGCAGCCGTCCCCAAGCTAGAAGAGCGAGACAGAGCGCTCCGTCTCGCTGTTCTGGCTTGGGAAAAGCCTTGCTAGCTTCTGCAGGAGAGCGGGGTGAAGGCACCCCGCTGCCCTGGAGACGCTTTGCGCGCAGCCATCCCCAAGCTAGAACAGCGAGACGGAGCGCTCCGCAGCGCTCCGTCTCCCTGTTCTGCCTTTGGGCTTAGCGGCGCAGCCTGCATTCGCTCCATAGGACGCACACACATTTCCCCTTAATTTTTGGAGGGGAAAAAGTGCGTCCTATAGAGCGAAAAATACGGTAATAATAATAATAATAATTTATTTGTACCTTGCCCATCTGGCTGGGTTTTCCCAGCAATTCTGGGTGGCTTCCAACAAAGATTAAAAATACATTAAAATGTCACACATAAAAAACTTCCCTAAACAGGGCTGCCTTCAGATGTCTTCTAAATGTACGGCAGAGTAAGAGTAAGGCAGCCACTTCAGGTGGCAAGTTCTGAGGAGCAGACAGAAGCAGCAGGATATAGGAAGACAGAGCTGTGTGTGTCACATGGCCTGGCCTGCACTCCTAAGCCAGCCTACTGCCCTAAAATTGCTACTGCTGGCATTGTACCATCACCAGTGTTGAAATAAAATCCAGCTGTCAGACTGGGCAACTCATATACTGTACATGGAAAGGCTGCCATCTTGACCTTTGCCTCAGGAAGTCTTGGACCAGTCCTGATCAGATCTTTGTGAGCTCCCTGTATGCAATTCTCACTCACAATGTGGAATTGTATTGGCTCATTTATTTTAATTAATATTTTATAGCAGTCTTTTCATTTGAAAATAAACTTCCAGAGTGAATAACAACAGAATAAAAGAATAAATTACTTGAGAACCAGAGCAAAAGTATCAGTTACTTGCGATTCAGAGATTCAGTAACTTCCACAGTACATTGAGGAAAAGCTGGATGAGGATATGAAAGATGCAAACAACCCTTCCTTTCCCCAGATTGCCCTGTTACACTAACTGTATGTGCACATATAACTTCAGTAAATTTATTAGATACCTTTTTCTTAAATTTTTTTTTTGCAGCAATTAAAATATACCAAGGACAAAAACAATGCAACCTCTGCTCTGCCCAAGGATGACAAATCACCAGAAATAACCAATTAGCATGATGCCAAAATGTTAAAACCAGCCAATCCCATCTCATCCTATCAGAAGTGAGAAGGGAGTAACAGGATTCTGTGCAGTGTCTCAAAGACCCTCCACATCAGTTACCATGCCCTCTTGACTTCAGAATTTCCAAGATACCGTATTTTTCGCACCATAGGACGCACCGGACAATAGGACGCACCTTGTTTTAGAGGGGGGAGAACAAGAAAAAAAAATTCTCCCCCTCTCTGCCTAGTGCCCCTTAAGCGAAGCAGCAGGAGGCGCTGCGCAGAGAGAGGGAGAATTTCCCCCCTCTTGTTTTCCCGCTCTAAAACAAGGTGCTGTTTAAGGTGCATTCAGGCGGCTACCTTGGAAGCCTGGAGAGCGAGAGGGGTCGGTGCACACCGACCCCTCTTGCTCTCCAGGCTTCAGGTTCTTTTCGACCTGCTCTTTGGGGCTGGCGGGGGGAAGCCCACCAGCAGCCCCAAAGAGCAGGTCAGGGAGCAGCGGAAAGGCGCAGCGGAGAGGCTGCTGCCATAGTCGCACGTCACTTCTCCAGCTGAGAGAGGGTCGCGGGGCTATGGCTTCTTTAGCCCCGCGCGCGCTTTCCCGGCTGGAGAGGTGACGCGCGGCTAAAGAGGCTCCTGTCATAGCCGCGCGTCACCTCTCCAGCCGGGAGAGGGTCGCGGGGCTATGGCGTCTTCGCTCCATAGGACGCACACACATTTCCCCTTCATTTTTGAAGGGGAAAAAGTGCGTCCTATAGAGCGAAAAATACGGTAAATAGCATTTCAATATATTTTATAAAAATGAATCACTAAATACTTACTTCATGAAATACATCACCAGAATATGGAGAGACGCCCAAATCAAGTAAGGCTAGCCCCTCAACCACTGAAAAAAACATGCAAAATCACTGTTATTGGTTTAAATATTTAAATGCCCAAGATTGAAAATAGTGAGGGTTCACTTATATAGATCCAAACACAAATTCACCACTTAAACATATCCTATATATTATTATTTTATTAGTTATTCTGTTTCATGAGTTGCTTTTTACATTAAAAAGTCTTAAAGTGACATTGACAACAATAAATCACAGCATATAAAAACAATTTAAAACCAGAGTAAATTTGAAAGACACAAGACACAGAAATTCTCATCCAAGAGTAAATTCATATGGGCAAAGTCTTACCCATCCCACTATTTGATGAGCACCACCACAGGAGACAACTTTAATTAACCAAAGCCCTGGATAAAGTCTTAGCCTGGCACCTAAAAACTGACAGAAATGGCACCAGGAGCACCTTCCTGAAAATAGCATTCTACAGATGGCGGGGCAACACTAAAAAGGCCCCTTCTTGTTTTGCCACCCTCCACTCTTCTCTCAGGTGGGCCACACAGAGAACACACTCTGATGATGATCGCAGGGCATGGGCTGGTCCTCATGGGGAGAGGTGATCCTTCAGGTATTGCTGTCGCATGCGCTTGAAAGGTCAAAAACAGCATTTTGAATTGAATTGTTTTTGGTTTTGAAAATTTTGCTGACCATTTTATGTGTGTGTGTACATACATACATACATACATACATATGCATTTCATATAACTCAGGCATAGGCAAACTCCGGCCCTCCAGATGTTTGGGACTACAATTCCCATCATCCCTGACCACTGGTCCTGTTAGCTAGGGATGATGGGAATTGTAGTCCCAAACATCTGGAGGGCCGAAGTTTGCCTATGCCTGATATAACTGGTACATAGTACCGTACTGGTTGTCAGATGACATACTTCTAGTTGCCAGAGTTTTCCATTATTAACTAACACAGAGAAAGCAAATTATTATTTCTTTTATAACAGAAGTTTTACAAAGAGAATTCATATTTTTAGCTACCAGTTTTTTTGATGGTAGAAGCTGGGTAAACACCCCTTGAATGTTCTATGTGCCTTATGTGGTATTTGATCACGGGGATACAGGAGGACAGAAATAAAGTAAAAAGAAATTCGAATGGCTTTAATTGTAACCCTTTAACAACAGCAAACAGTTGACTAGAGCTCAGCAGGTTGTTTTCTGTTGCTCAGAAGAGCCCTCTTCCTATTTACCGTATTTTTCGCCCTATAGGACGCACCGTCCCATAAGGCGCACCTAGTTTTTGGGGGGGGAAATAAAGGGGAAAAAATTATTTCCCCCCCAGGCGCGGGGCTGGGGCGGGGGAAGCCCAAGCTTCCCCAGACCCAAGCCCCCAAACAGGCAGCTCTCTGCAAGCCGTGGGAGCCTAGCGCTGGCTCCTGCTGCTTGCTGAGAGGTCCGCGAAGCCTGGACGCGCTGAGCTCAGCGTGCGCAGGCTTCAGCATGCAGGCAACTCTCCGCAAGCAGTGGGAGCGCTCCCGCTGCTTGCGGAGAGGTCCGCGAAGCCTGCATTCGCCCCATAGGACGCACACACATTTCCCCTTCATTTTTGGAGGGGGAAAAGTGCGTCCTATAGGGCGAAAAATATGGTACACCTTTTTACAACCTGGCCCTTTTCTGCAGACATTAACTGTACAGTGAGAAAACAGAGTTACTTATTTTTGTTTCGTTTTCTTTGCAAGCTCCTGTGCCCTTGGGACTTGAAGAACAGGTAAAAAGAAATTCAACAAATTAATTGGAAAAGCCTGCAAATACCAGGATTTAAATATGTAATGTCATGAATTAATACATTTAATGCTGAATTGGAAAGAAAGAAAGATGTTAAGTGATTAAGTTAATTTTATAAGAATATTGGTTTTGGAAAACCGTTAAAATGATATACACTGAAATTCAACCAGGAAGATACGATGAAGTCGCTTAACAATGTTACTAAGTTAGGTTTAAATACGGTTGAGATTTATGTTGTTTGTTTAATTTTTTTTTGGAAAATCAATAAAAAAAATTGAGGGGGGAAAATTCAACAGGTGAAGTTTCCCCCCATTAATTACAGTACTGTTTCTCCATGCGACGAAAGGCTTCTGCCATGCAATGGGAAGAGGAGCTCTTTTGGCAACCTCTCCCGCGGGTGCACTTTTTGAAACCCTCTCCGCGCCCAAGGAGCGCTGAGCACCAGGGCACAGGTCGAAGGGCGGCAGCAGATCGCCCACCCCACTTCCCACGAGAGGTCCTGGGTCCGGCCGTCAGAAGGCAGCCCACGAGGAGGGCTTGGGGTCCCCTTCTTCGAGGGAGCCACCCCAGGAGCGGGCGAAGATGCCCACCTCCCGCCGCCTACCCCCCCCCCCCGCCGCCCCCTCCTAACCTCAGGCCTCTCACCTCGCTTCCAGGCATTTAAAGGGGACGCCACCTCCACCCTCTCCGAGATGAGCCCGGCCAGGCTGGAGCGAAACAGCACGGCCCGAACTGTCACGGCCACCAAGAGCACCAGCACCAAGGGAGCCGCCATCTTAGCGGCAGGACACACCGGCCTATGCCAGCGGTAGTTCCCAGGCTCGCCCCTACAGCTGGGCGTCTACAGAGCAGGCTGGGGTGAAGAGACTACAACTCCCAGAATCCCATCGGCTGAGGAAGCCTTTACTTCCCGAGGACCGACGGCAAGGGAAGCAAGACAAAATAAAGCCAGGCTGACAACGAGCGGAGAGTTGCTCTTCGTAGGGAAGGGCTGTGCGCGCGTTGTTTTAGACTTGACCTTCTTTAGTTACAGAATCAGGATGCTTCCTTATTTCAGCAGCAGACGTTATTTCAGCAACTCAGTGCATTTCAATGTCGCTTCCCTGAAGCAGATGTCCCCTTGCAATTTACAATTCATTCAAAAAACTCCTACAGTCAGGGGCATATGCGTTTACCTGGGACGTATACCTGAGTTTACCTGAGTTCAAGCTCCCTTGAACTCAATGGGACTTATGTATAGGATTTTTTTTCTGTTAGGTTGCAGTCCTTTTACCTAAATGGAAGTAAGTCCCATAACTAAATGAGGCTTGCACAGGGTTGCAGTGTAAGGCTTTGTGACATTTAATTAAATTAAAATTAATTTTAAATTTAAATTAAATTAAAATTAAGACGAACATAGTGAGTCCACTTCATTAGATGCATGAAGTGAAGTGCACTGGAGTCCATGAAAACTGATGCTATAAACAAAATGTGTGAGTCTTTAAGGTGGCACAAGACTTGGTTGATTTTGCTACCCCTCTGGAAATAAGTATATACAATCAGTGCTTTTTTTTCTTTAAAAAATTGTTTAGGGGTACTCTCATTTTCCTACTCATATTGAAATACTGCCCCTCAAGGAGGCCACATTTAGATTCACAAAATGTTTAGGGGTATGTGTACCCCCGCATCCCTGTCCCCCTGAAAAAAGCACGGTATACAAACATACAACAATCAGTTTATTTTCCACTAATGTTCCTTATTTTGGGATAAACTACATGAGTCTCAAGGGGAGTGAATGTTTAAATGCACAATAACTTGTCTGGAGACTCTCTGTGTGCACTCTGTAAGAAAGGGGACTACAGAATAGTAATTAAACTGCTACAGAATAGTAATTAAAGACTAATGTAGTGCTTCTGTTTTTACTGCAGGTGGCATCATGGTATATACTCATTCTGCAGGGAGTCAGAAGCTGAATACCTCTGGGAAGATTATGCTTTCTTTAATCTTACTGGAAAAGTTATTGGTACTTATTTAGAATTTCACTAATTCATTACTTATAAATTTCCTTTGGTGAATTTTCCAGTTGTTTCATTCATTTTGTTCATTTTGCCATAAGTGTAAAGTGCTAATATCTGGAATACATAATTTAATTTAGGAACATCTCCTTTTTATATATAAAAAACCAATACAAGCTCTTTAACTTGAATGTTAGTAAACAAAATTTTCTACAAAGTGCTACTGATCCAAAGAAATGCTTCCTGTGCAATTCAATAGTCTAAAACTGCCTCTGAATTTTATTAACACACTAAATTTAACAATCTGAGCATCTGCTGGTAGGTGGAGTACTATGAAACAAGGCTTCCCAAAGTGTGTGAACTTCCCTACAACATGACAAAAAAGGTGAATTTCCTCAAGTATAACTAAGTGAAAACAAAGACATAGGCATGTTTAGACAATGTTCAACCTAACACGAGCCTTGCGTAAAGAAGAGCAGGGTGGCAGAAAAGGTATTATACAACATGTATTAAAGTTCTAGGGAAAAAAGAAAGCATATAAAAATAGATATTATCTCTGTTAATCACACCCATCAGCATAACCTACCCAATACAAATGCTTATTCACGTTTGTAGTGTATCTTTTCTCCAAAGTGCTCAACAGAGTACACTTGAGCTCTGGCCATTTTTATTTTCACAACAACTACTTGAGGTGTGACATAATGCCTGACTCAATGAGTTTCTTTTTTTTATATATAAATTTTTTATTGGTTTTTCACATTTTATAAAGACATAACACACACGTAAAAGACAAAGACAAAGAACATGTATAATTTCAAAAATCTTACTTTCTTAACTTTGGTCCTTGACTTCCCCCCACCCCCCCTTCATACATCCCAATTCCCATAATTATGTCAGCAAGTTATTATTTTACCTCCTTACCATGTTAATATTACATCTTTTGTAGAAGATTAAATTCTATCCTAAGTTGGACTCAGATTCCCTTCCATCGATTTCCCATTTTTTATTAAACATCAATCATATTGACTAGACCCAAAAATCGTAAGTGTTTTTAAAATTCTATTCCCCCCCCCTCCCATCCCCGGTTCGTCCCTTCCCAAGTACATGTCCACAATAACAGTTCTTAGCCTGGATTCCTCACATCCGAGGCCTTCAAGTCTCTTTCAGTCCCTCTCCGCCGGTTTTGTTGGTAGTCCTTTATGTTGGTCTTCGGATCTCGAAGGAGTTCTGTCCCAATCAAGCCAGGTTTTCTTCCCACAAGAAAACTTAGAGACAACTGCTGCAAAAGTTCCACCAGTCCTTCATATTCAGAATGGAGGCCCCCATCATATTTCTTCTTTCTTTTAAGTTCTTGAATTCCAAGTACTCCAGGGGCCTCCTCCTTCATCTTTCGCATCTTTTGCAGATTTGTAATCCATGTAATCCAAGGGTCTTCTTGTTTATAATCCACATGTGTAGGCTTCTGGTTGGTACTTTCCATCTGTGCTTTCTCCTTTCCTTGTTTAGTCTCCTTCAGTTCTTGAGATATCTGTTCCGGTTCAGCTGCAGATTTTTTCTCATTCAAATCCTCAATACATTCAGCAGAGCTGCTTATTCCAGAAGTCAAGGTCGTGAGTTGTTTATTCATAGCCAGACTCTGCTCTTGTAAAATTCCCACAAAGTAAAACATTCTTTCTATTTCAGCTAGTAAATTTCCATCCGCAGCCATTGTAATGTCTCAGAATTCCCCCTAGAGGGAATCTGGTTACTTAGTAATCTTTTCCCAACAGTCCTTTGCCTCGTTCTTTGTTTCTTTGTTTCCAACCACTTTAATTCAATTGTATCACATTTAGTCCAGGGAGATCTTAAGTAACATGCTTTTTTACTTTAAATTGCCCGTTTGACAGCTTTGACAGCTGTCAAACTCCTTTCCTCTTCAACAGGCTCAAAGGAAGGACGCTCCCGGGCCCGGAAGGGGGGGTTACACACAACAAGAGAAAAACTTCTAAAATTCCACTCTTACACTCCAGCTCAAAACTTCTTTTATCAAATCGTGAAAGTTAATGTCTTTTTAACTCACCCCAAAGGGGTAGGCTCTCCAACTTAGTTCTCCTGCTATTGCTTTAAATCGTCTGCAGAAGGGGGGGTGCGTACTTCCCTTTAACACATCCCCCGGTCGTATCAAATTCACAGATAGATATTTTAAAGTCCGAATTCCAATCTACTCACGGGTTGCTTCTTTTCGGGTTCCGAATTTAAGGAAAAAAGTCAGCGCTCTTCAGCCATGGCACACGGCTTCGCTCCGCTGGGGTAGCGGTCTACTCCCAGCACCACGCCGCTCTCCGTACCCTCTCCGTAGCCTTTAAAAAGGCTCTTCGTGGGTCGGGGGGCGCTTAAGGTGCCCACCGAGTCACCAGGTCCGCAGGCATCCGCGCCTGCGGTTTTTGAGGGTCTCCGCGTCGCCGTCGCGGCAAGACCCGTCCCCAGCAGAGCCGATTCCCTCCGGAGCTCGGAGGGAATCCGCCATTAGCTGTTCGCACCAACCCGGAAGTTGACTCAATGAGTTTCATGGCTGAGCAAACATTTAAACCCAGATCTCCCAAGTCCATTAATTATAACACACTTGATCTCATGTTCTGCTAAGCTGGAGGAGGAGAGGTTTATATTCCAAACCAAAGCAGTATATACCCATTTGTTATGTGCACAAACTACAGTAGGGGAGGGGGAGTCAAGGATAGACTTGATAAGATTTCCCCTAGCAATGTCTTATGTTTTCTCATGCCTAATCCATATGATTGTGCATGTCAATTTTATCAGTCTTTGCTGTGCTATGCATGTGATCACAAAAGGACAATTATCTTGAGGCAAGAGCACCTAGGAAATCCTAATACCCTAACAAGGCAAGCGCCAACCATATGTCACTTCCATTTTGTCATTATTAAGATCTTCTTTAGTTGGATCTTAACAGCCTGCTTGCATGCAGGCATACACACACACACACACACACACACACACACCAAATGAGTAATATTTGGGAAGTGTAACAGTGAATCACCTGATATGACATTTACTCAAATTCTTTTCTTGTGACTGTGATGCACCGGGCTTAACAACAAAGTACAGTTTACAAGCGAAATTCTACTTTAGGAGCCTCTGAATCACCACCAGCAATGTAGAGGGGCTAAGATTCCCTGCACATCTCTCTGGAGTGTCATTCTAAAGCAAATATTTATGTAGTGCATTGCATCTAACCAGAGTTTGGAAGCTTCTGAACATTTTGGAGCAGCTTCTGAACAGCCTCCCCCCCAAGAGTAGTCATAATACAGTACTGACATTTGTTGTCATGATAACGTTACATCCTGATTGTTGTGCTGAAAACATGAGCAAATCTGGGCAATGACAGCAGAAATGATACCAACAGACACAAGTATAAATTTTCATTGGCACTTTTGAGAATGCATCCAAGGATTATTATGTAAGATTACGTACACTAAGCTGTTGAGTAGGACTTGTCTGAGAATAAGAGTATTTAACGAGGGATAAGGAGATGCCACAAATGGCTGGGGAGCTAAGGAGGAAGAGCCAGGGGCTACTGCTACTACACCTTATGCCACCTAAGGCAGTCACCTCACTTTGCCTAACGGTGGGGCTGGCCATGGTGCTTGTGTCTTGCAACAGCAACACTAACAGATCTAGGGAGAGCTAAAGTTTACACTGTGGTAAGAATTTATTCATTTATTTATTTCATTAAATTTCTATACCATGCTTCATCTGAAGACCATGGGGCGGTTTACTATATAAAAACCACAAAAACACATGCCCTAATAACAAGCAAAACCAATCCACACATCCCGCAACCACATTTCAAAAGGCCATAGACTGTTCAATTAGCCAAAGGCCTGGGAGAAGAGGAATGCCTGGCATCTAAAGATATGCAACGAAGGAGCCAGGTGAGCCTCCTTGGAGAAGAATGGAATATAATTCCCCACAAAAGACAGTCCTTCAAAGGTTTTAATGGGACAAAAGGGGGAAATACTCGGTTGTAAAAGTAAGTCTCTTTACAGAGCTAGATAAATCAATTGCAGAACTACAGTATTCAGAGGTAAGCCTCCTTTAAGACATAAGCAGAGTTATACGGCAATTTGCAAGGCTAACTTAGGGGTAGGGGTCTATCTTATGGGTTACTGTGCTGGCTGTCAAAATAAAATACAGGCTCACCTATTTCCATGTCCATATACCTGTCTTTTTTCTTGCATAGTGAATAGCAGGCATAAGGGGTAGGCTTGATTCCAACTGGGACTCAGGCAAGCAGGGTGTTGAGTTGTAGGTGAACATATCAGACGACACAGCGATTCTTCAAACTGCTCTTGTTTATTCACAGAACAGAACAGAACTGAACTGAAGGGTTCAGCCAGCCTGCTTATATAGAGCTCCACTACAACGCAACTGTAACAACTTTCTGTAACTATCCAATCACTGAATGTCACTTTCAATCCCTTATTTGCATACGTGGACCTGAGTGAAAACTATCTACAGTATCCCCCTGCTGGCCCAGGGTGAGAACTTCAGTACATAACAGTGGGGGTTAATGCTTCCTTCACAGTGCCAATTTCCCAGTCCCGCTCCCCACTCCACCCCATTTATTAAACAAGAAACAGCTATGCAGCACCAAACTACATGATAAAAGTCACATCCAGTTTCACCCTTAGTCACAGTGTTACATTAGTCTTGCTAACATGTTGCATAATTTTAAATCTGTTTACTCAGAAGTAGTATCCACTGTTTTCATGGGGACTTACACACAAGATCCTCAGCGTATTTTGGCCACCATGTAGTCCTCTATGTTGACACAAGTCTAATTACTTGATAGGTTTATTACTGGCAGAGAGTGCAGCAGGGTAAACATGGACCCAATCTGTTCATCCAGAATGCTAACACATTAGCCCCAAACCACTTTAAGATCAAGGATATGCCATACTTTCCTCTGCAGCAGAAACTATTACACAATTCCAGGGCATTTTAATGGCCTAAACACAGATGCAGGTATTTACTGAATATCTTCCCTTAATGACTCATTATCTTCTGCTTAAAGTGCTGTATCGTGGCTGCTGTTTTATACTAAAAGGAAAATGTAATAGTAAATAAAAAGGTTCACAGAGTTTAATGTGTTTGGAGGACACTGAATATATATTGTCCAAATTGTTTGACATGTTTAGCAACATGAGAGGTACATCTCCAAAGCTAACAACCTTCCCTTCCCTTACTCAGTGGGGTAAGGAGAAAAACTATATTGGTTTTGTAGTCATCCTTTCCTTTAACTACACCAATTTAGCATCACCCCTTACATCTGAGGTCATGACCCCTCAAGCACTATGTGTTTTATTTAGAATTTCTGATCATGTATATAATGCCTTTGCTTCAAAAGGAAGCAGTTGTAATCTTTCCACAAAAACAATTAAGGAGCAAGTTCTATCCCCATTTATTTGAATACAGTACAGTAAATACCTATTCTGAAAACAGAGCCCAGTGTGCATGTATGTGTGGTTTCTTTACGTATGTGGCATCCACAGCAAGCATCGCTCTGTCCTCCCAACACCTCACTGCTGCTCCTTGCCCGGATAATCTGTCACCTGAGGCAGCTGCTTCGCCCTGCCACATAGTAGGGTCAGTCCTGTCATGTATTAGGGTAGCAACGGTGCAGGAGATCTATTCCCTTAGTGTCTGTTTTGTGTACTTCCACCAAGTGCATACCCACCATGCATTAAAAGCAAATTTAAAGCACATTTCTCCACCAAAAAAAGAATCCTGCACACTATAGTTTACCCCCTATAGAGAGCTACAGTCCCTGACACCTTTAGCAAACTACAGCTCGGTGATTAGTAGCGCTTTAAATGTGCTTTGAATATTTGGCGTGTGCATAGCCAGTACCTGCCAGATCACTTTGGGGTAGCCGTATGCTGGAGTAGATGGATGTTTGGTCTCAGTCGAAAGGGCTGCTATTATATTATTTTGAATAGCAAACTGGGGATGTGATTGCTAATAGATATGTGTAAATTGTCTGTATTTATTTATTAAGATGCCTCTTAGTGAAGCTTTGAAATATATTTCATAATGCTATGAGAAGCCAGAGGATATGACTCTCCTTTCCACCAAATGCTAAATTACAGAGTTTACGAAAATGGGGGAAATGTGGCTTTGCTGCTGAGCTTCTGTAAATACCATGAGTCAGCATTTGTTGAAACCATTTAAGCCATAATTGACTCCTGCTAATGACATCTCTTCCACTTGCGCATGCAGATCAGATGTTTAGAGTCAATTAATCTTCAAGCTCGGGTGTTTTCTGTATCTTATATCCCTGTACAGCTTGTATTAGGTTCTTTAAAATCTTCTCTTTCCTTGTTTACACTCTGAAAGCTGGAAAGTGCAGGTGGGGCCACAACACTCATTGTCACGGTGGTGCCAACAACCAAGCCAAGCCCACTCTGCTTGCAATGTAGAGCAATAGAATGTTTAAAGGAGTTACAACTGGGAGTGAGGGGATCAAAATTGGACAATGTATAGTAGGGAGCTTTTTTTAAATATTAGCCATTTTGCATTTTCTGATCAACAGACTTTTTGCTTCAGAACATACTGGCTTCTTTTAGTCAACACTTTTCTACATCACTCATGAAGAAGCACAGGCCCTGTTTACGTAGCTTGCTCAGATGTAGGTCGTCCACATGAGCTTGGCAAGTGGGGTGGTGGGTGCACACTAAGCTTCACCCCTTGTCTTGCCACCCCTGGCACCCTCCAGTTCATGGAGGGCATTGTGTGAAGCAGGGAGCCTTCTCCACTCTACAGTTAAGAACTGTTATGCAGGGAAATGCCATGGGTAGATTAGGCTCCCTACTTCAGACTGTCACCTCCCACAAGCTGGAGTGGGATGGGGTTTCAGGGAGGTGAGCAAATTACACACACACACACACACACACACACACACACACTCTCATGACTCACATGCAGGGTTTACACACAAGCAGAAAGCTGGGCTGAGACTGCAATCACTCTCCTTCACACATTTACAGTACACACCCTGATTTCTCAAATTGGTACATCACTTTTCAGTGTAAACCGAATGTCCTAAGGCTCTTTAACAGTAAAACAGCAAAAGCAGAAACAGTTTGAAATAACGTAATCTGCCAAAGACAGCAAAATCAAAGCAGCAGCAGATTAGAAGACTAAAAAGTATAAGTGCTTCTGAGTTTCACATGAATGTCCTTTATTTTCACAGGCAAATGTATTTGTGGCAACCCACATCAACAGAGGCTGCGATATATGGGACCCTTGAAATTTCTTTGCATTCCTATTTATCCAACTTTAGTGAGGCATCTATATATCATATATGCACAAGTAAGCTTTTGCATATCCCTTAAGCATCTTACTAACTGGTTTGTTTTTTTTTTAAAAAAAAACATCTTCCAAGCAAATCAAATTAATTTGACCTCTAGCTTAAAAATGCATCCCTAAGGGATTTTTTTTTCTAAGCAAGGAAAACTTGAGGCTTGTGGAGGAGGAAGGAGAGAATGCCTGTAGGCAAACATTGAAGGCAATAAAATACCGTATTTTTCGCCCTATAGGACACACTTTTTCCCCTCCAAAAATGAAGGGGAAATCTGTGTGCGTCCTATGGGGCGAATACAGGCTTCAGGAAGCTATCAGCAAGCCTCGGGAGCCCATGGGAGTTCCCGCAGGGCTCCCTAGGTTGCGGATATCAGCCTGCTGCCCGGTGCGCGGGTCGCCCTGAAGCAGAGCGCCCCGCGCGCCGGGCAGATATCCGCAGCCTGGGGAGCCCTGAGGGAGTTCCCGCAGGGCTCCCTAGGCTGCGGATAGCAGCCTGCTGCACAGAGCGCGGGGCGTGCTGAAGCAGAGTGCCCCGCGCTTCGGGCAGACATTGGGCAGCGCCACAAGCTCGGGGGACAGCGGGGAGGCGGAGCGCCGCCATACCGCTGTTCCCCGACCTGGTTTGGATTCCCCGACCTGGTTTTGGGTGGGAAATAATTTATTTCCCACCCAATAATTATTTCCCCCCAAAAAAACTAGGTGCGTCCTATGGGCCGGTGCGTCCTATGGGACGAAAAATACGGTAGTTGGAGAATAGCAATCATGCAATTTCCTTGATTCTAAAGAGTCCTGCAACAAAATGTTGCAGTGTGGAGTATTCCTGTTCAGGGTACCAGCCAGCCATTCTATTCCCTCTCCCCGTGTTTACCAGTGTTTACCCCTCTTTTGCATGGATGGTGCCACAGATTTAGGCAACTTCAGGCTCCCCTATTCTGCTATTCATATATACTGGATGGTGGTGGTTTCAAGTTAGTTTGTTCAAACCCAAGAACTGTTGTGCTTTATTTTCTATAAATCTCCTTTTCCATTATTCTTGGGAATGTTATTTTGCCACCAGTGACCTATCTAGTTATGATTTATGTGACCTTCTAAAGAGCTCCAAAGTGCTAGTAATTAATTTGATGAAATGTTAAATACAACTGTTACTCTGCAGCAACATTTTGAACCTGTTCAGTCCTAGATTTTTCCAATTATGAATGTTCTACAGGCAGACAATTCAAACACCTGGATGTATTGAGCATATCAGCTAATGAAAAAGCAATGAACCATATTGCTATCAATCCCCTTCTGCTTTCCACCAGGAAGAGAGCCACGTTACCATGCCAGTGATAGGATACAACATATGTGCCATCCTACATCTCTCTTCAGCTATTAAAATGCTAGTGTGATTAATAATATTCTTATATGTTTGTACATCTGCTGCCATGTAATGCATCTGTCTGAATATGTTTATTTGACTTTTAAAAATTATCTTACCCATAGGTGGATTTATCTGTCTAGGCCCTTGAACACGAAGCCCATATTGATTTCGTCACTGTCAAATAGTTGGTATCCATATTCACATGGCTGATAACATTTAGCAGACAGAATAATATTCAACTCTATATGTGATTCATTTAGGCTGGAGATGTTAATTCAAAGAACCCTCTTGCTGCCAGCTGAATGGGACAAGATGTTGGCACTCTTGCCAACTTTGCTTGGCACTCCCCCCCCAAAAAAGGTAGGTGCTAGGGCAGGTCTCCCTGGGGAGGGTATTCCATTAACCTTAAAGGATGCATTGAGTTTTCCATCCTTTTCCTTTTGTTCATCCTGGCAGACAGAAATATACAACCAAAATGTTGCTGGATAAGGCAAAGCCTCATTTGCAGTGTGCCTGTCCCATGCTAAGGTTAGCTCTGTATAACTATGCCAGAGAAGAAGAAAAAGAAAAAGAAAAAGAAGAAGAGTTTGGATTTGATATCCCGCTTTATCACTACCCTAAGGAGTCTCAAAGCGGCTAACATTCTCCTTTCCCTTCCTCCCCCACAACGAACACTCTGTGAGGTGAGTGGGGCTGAGAGACTTCAGAGAGGTGTGACTAGCCCAAGGTCACCCAGCAGCTATATGTAGAGGAGCGGGGAAGTGAACCCGGTTCACCAGATTATGAGTCTACTGCTCTTAACCACTATACCACACTGGCTTTCTCTCAGTGAAAATGGAGCCTTTGCATTTCCTATCCCCCCCCCCCCCCCGCTTTCTGAGGCTTTTACCATGACAGGTTTTCAGCAGAACTTGTATAGCTTTATAATTATAACTGTAGAATTAAAAATACAATGTTTTAATGAAACACTTTTGTTCAGGGTGGTTAACAGGAAAGAGACTGCGAAAAGCTTCAAAAGTGAGTGAATGAGCAGTAAAATCACAAATGCAATTCAGTGTAAACAAGTGTTACGTGACGCACACTGGGGCATAAAAATCTTAATCTCACATATACACTAAGCGTGTTTATTCAGAAGTAAATTTTGTTGTGTCCAATGCTGCTCACTTGGTCAAGAAAGTGTGTCTGTAGAAAGAGTAGTGTCACAAGACAAAATTGTCACTGCAATAGATTTTCTTCTTCTTCTTACATCCCCACCACCACCACTTTTCACATGAAATGAAGGTGGCAAAGTTTCCAGGCCTACATTTTATTCCCTCAAAAATAAAAAGATAAATCAGGCTTTGGACAGCAATTATGTACACAATCTGATCCCCGCTCCGTTTCCAACCTTGACCTCAGAAGAGCAAACACAGCCTCATTCCATGTTATTCCTTTGATTTTAGGAGATGAAAAGAATGAAACAGCTATTTTTAGATATTTATGGGATAACTGTAAGAATTAATCACCACCCGGCTCCATGGCATTTATAATCTCTGGTCCCACATTTGTACATGATGAACATACCATCTAAGCATAGCATTTCTTAGAATACCCTTTGTTGGTCTCATTCAAACTGTTTCTCTCACATGTATTTGCAGCATATACAAAAAAACGATACTGAAAAGGTTACAAAAATGGTATCTGTTTTCTAAAACACTGGCCAAAAAAAATACAGTGGAGGAAACTGGTTAACAGACATGAATCTGTATTATGATTCTGTAACTTTCAAGAGAATGCCTATTTCTACTGCACTTCTTACATCCCCTGAAATCTTAGCAACCTTTCAGCTACAACTTCACTGCTTGTTTATTCAAGCTATCACCATTACCATTGCTACAGAGCCAGCAGTGGCCTGCTGATTCATATGATAAATGTTTTTATAACCAATGTACCTTATTTGTACTCATTTATAAGAAGATTGCTCATGAAAGCCTTGCACTGATGTGCTCAGCACGTTTTATTGTCTTCCGTGGCAGAGAGAAACAGCGCAGGGCAGCAAGATTTCTTGGACATTTAGGATGAAAGATTTCCTTCTCCTCCTTTTCAGTAGCCCTCAGAATGTAATGCTTGGACATGAGGTGGTGAGGATGCTTATCTTTTTCTCTGTTGAAAAGTAGATAGAGTTGGCGGATGAAGTTGATAGAGTGTTGCTCCTTCTCACGACCTCTTTCAGCTCCATATGCTGAATAAGGCTCATATTAATTCTCCTTGATCTGACTTTTACCCAGAACCTTTGCAAAAGCAAAGTGTTTGTGCATGTACACTTTTTTATTTTCTGTCTCTTGGGAACAGGGCGGAGAGTTTGATCTGGGAGGAGGAAGAGAGAAGCTCAAAATTCAAAATGTGCCCACAGGCCTCAAAAGATTGGTGGTCCTTGGTTTAAACCATCTCAGCTTTCTGCTCTCCAAATCCCTTCATGCCTCTGTGTGAAAAGCAGTAATTCAGTGGATCATGGTGCTGGATCTAAGCACAATGGAAGGGTACGTCACTGCTTCTTTTCCCTCCCCACCAATACCCTCAGTCACAAAATGTGACATTGCTCATGTTCAAGAATTTAATAATATTACAAGTGTATTCATTATTTTTTGACAATTTCCCCTACATATGAGTTTGCCCTACGGACATGTAAACCTAGGGAGGTTGGTTGTACAAAGAATCACTTCAAAAAAAATTTTCACTTGGGCCTACGTATTTTGTGGGCTCCCTGCTTGCTGAATAACCAGGTCAGGGGGAAAAAATCAGGAAAGGATGTGATACCATGAACCTTAGAATACACTATTCATACGCTTTTGGGTTGCTTTGAAACATACAGTCGTCATTGCAAAAGTGTTTCCGTGGCAGCCCGGTGATTGTCCCCGCAACAGCAGAAACGCTTTCCTTTAACAACAATAAAAATATGAAAGATTTTTTCCCTCCTTCTCATTTCCCCTGATTGTTCAAACCCTTCAAACCATTTCATAAATCTGATTAAGTTGTCACAATGAATAGCAGTTATGAATATTTCTAGTTGAGCAAACATATCTGAACTATTTACAGATGTATTATTCAAGGCTCTCCTTCTCCCCCACTCTCTCATGGAGATATATATATAACCAAGGCACAAACATCAACTATAAAAGAGCATTGGCTTGCTACTAATTGCACGAGAATGTACACATGTGTGTAAATCAACAGAACTTAGTTTGCATCAGTGGAGTTATACACTTGCTGTTAATTTCATCCGTTGAGTTACTTCATTGCATCTAGGTAGCTTCATAGTAGTCAAAGATAAGCGCTGGACAACAATTCCCACACAAGGCCACGCTCAGAGGAGAAGGCTCTTAACTCAGCAGCAGAGCACATGCCTTGTTTGAGACTCAGTCCCTAGCACCTAAGATACATAATCTCATGTAACAGGGCTAGGGAAGACCTCCAACCTGAACCCCTGAAGAGTCTCCCCACCCAGTGTCAATGATACCAGAAAATGGTACAAAGCATGACTCTCCAGATGTTGTTAGACTTCAACTCCCATCATCCCCAGCCAACATGGTGAGTGGTCAGGGGTGATGGAAGTTGTAGTCCAACAACATCTTGGATGGCTACAGGTCAGTCACCTCTGGTATTTTATATATAACATTTTAAAACATATGAATTGACGGTTGTGGTGGATTCATGTAAAGGTTTGATACAGGCTGCATGTGCACCATACATTCAAAGCACATGGCTTCTCCCAAAGAATTCTGGGAACTTTCATTTGCCCCTCACAGCTACAATTCCCAGCGCCTTTACCAAACTACCAGGATTCCCAGGATTCTTTGGGGTAATGCTTTAATGATGAACCTTAAATTTGTGGCATGTATGCAGCCACAGTGTAGTCAAATAGTTTTTAATCAAAAGATCAGTGGAATACTATATAAAATTATTGAAACAGTTAATAACAAAATAAGCAATGTTAAGCTAACAGTGGCAGATAAAACCATTATGGAAGCACAGCACCATAGAATCAACAAAGTGCAATGTGGAGAGAAGTATTTAGGGTTTTCCTGAAGACCAACACTGAGAGAGTCACTAATATTTATCTGCTTTAAAAACATATACACATTTCTCCATAGGTCCAATGTGATGGAGGTTAGGGTGGTTATGGTATCAGACTAGGGTTTGGGGACTCAGGCTCAAATCCACACTTAGCCATGAATCTCACTAATTAACTTTGGGCCAGCCATTATCTCTTAGCCATCTCTACAGCACAGGGTTGTTGTAAGGATAAAAAAGGACAAGGAAAAATGTGTGCTTCCCCTGGAACTCCTTGCAGGAAAGGTGGGAGTTCCCCAGAACTGGCAAACCAAAATGCACCATGCAGATAACAGACATGGCAGTGCTCACTATGTATACAGGGATATGCTACATTTTGTCCTAGGCTCATGTGGCACTGATGACTTGGAGTGCTTTATTCCAACTCAGGCTAGTTCCACAGCCTTTCCAGAGAAAGTTGGCCTAGTAACAGTGGCACATTCTTTGGCTACATCCAGTCTTGATTGACACAATGTGCTGTACAATAGGTTGCCCTTGAACATGATTTGGAAATTGCAAATTAGTACAGAATGCAGCAGTAAGAATGTCTGTTGGAGTTAGGTGTTCAGATCCTATGGTACCAATTCAACTTCCTATTTTTAGAACCAGATTAAGTGCTGGCTTTGGCCTTTAAAGATGTAAATTGTGTGGAACCAGGGTTATCTGAAGGATACTTATAGCTATATGATCCTGCCTGTTATGGTCAGCATCTGACTGGCCTGACAGTAAGAGCTGTTACATTGGCTGTTACCAGGGGACAGGCCTTTTCAGTGGTGGCCTTTTGGAACTCTGAAGACATTTTTATCTTAATCTATGCTTGGTTAATAATGGTAGCTAAGATTCTGACATGGTAACTTTGTAGTTGCTGCTAGCTTTAAATTAATGTGATTTGCTGCATTTGTTGAGTTCAGTTTCATTGTTCTGTATGGGACAATGACAATAAATATATTGTATTGTAAATTAAAGTGTTTTTCAAAAAGTCATTCTGTAAACTGCCTTGTGAGAGCATAATTCTTTGAATGAATGAATGTCTTGATCATAACAGGAACACACAAACCACAATGGATACCTGAAAGGGATTTACCGGTAGTCTGTTGTAGCAAGTACTGTAGGGTCATGCTGGTGTACAGGACCTTGGATAGTTCCAGGCAGACAACCTACTTTCAACAAGACCAGGAACACCATTGGAGGCCTTTGGGGCCAACTACCATTCCCAGGCTCCGCCTCCACCTTGAAGATTGGAAAGTTTTAAAGGGGCAGTCCTCTGGCCTGGAGTCTTGTGATCCATAACCACCAACTCCTGCCTTGCGCATTGCCATCACTGGCAAGAAGGCACTAGGGAGCACAAGGACCCTGGTATAGAGGGGAGAAGCTCCCCTCTAGGAGACTATGGCTCAGGAGGTGTTCCCAGTTTTGGGGCTTGTGATTCAGAGGGCTTCTGGTTTACAGACTGTGGATCAAGCTCCGTGTCATGGCCTGGTTCTGAGTTCAGCACCTCCATAGCTTACATTACTGGTCCCCCAACCTAACCGGCACCTCTACTTACAGGTAGGTAGCTGTGTTGGTCTGCCATAGTCGAAACAAACAAACAGAAAAATTCCTTCCAATATCACCTTAGAGACCAACTAAGTAACAAACTTAGTTGGTCTCTAAGGTGCTACTGGAAGGAATTTTTGGTTTGTTTTGTTTTGGCACCTCTACCTTATCCTCTATGTAAGCATTCTGGCTAATGCTGAGGGTCGAGTTCATGAGAGATAGCTAGTGGTTGGTGGCCAAGAACAGCACAGTGTGTGCAGATGATTTAAACCAGACATGGGACTGTCAGGGGGAAAGAAAGTAACCATGTGATTGTTTAATTTATATCGCCATGATGAAATGTGTGGAATGGGGAATCTACAGCTGGTATTTAACTGAGATGGGGGGGGGGGGATAGCATGATGATAACTGTTTTTCTCCCCCCAAAAATCTGAAAGACTGCAGAAAAGAAAACCAGAAACATTAAGAAATGAGCTTTGGACAATGGCAAAACAGGCTTGCGAGATATGGAGGAGCACTTGTAAAAATGGTTGGGCTATGCAACAAGTTGTCCTCTTGTAGAATCACCTTCTCTGAAATGCTGAAGACAATAGAAGGTTAAAATCTATCAATGGAAGTTTAAAGACTGATAATATTTTCATTATAATGGGTGATCAACTCTTAAGATAGATGTGGGGAACCTGTGGACCCCCAAATACTGTTGAACTCCAACTCCCATCAGTCCACCCAACATGGCCTATAATTAGGGATGATGGTAACTGTAGTCCAGCAGCATCACTGCAAACCTGCCTTGCTGGATCCGAGCATGGTTCACCCATGCTCCTGTTCAAGATGGCCACACCCTTTCCAAGCATACTTCATTCCATTCCCCTCTCACCTGCTTTTCTGTCCCTCCACATCACCAGCTAGCATTCCATGGCCACTGAGCATGCTCAGTCCTCCATTGCCTGTTCTGGGGTTTCTACCCTGCCACAATTAGGATTTTTTTCTGGAGGGGGGGGGACTTCTGCAAACCTCAAGGTTCCTCCATGTTTTCTGATATCTCCATTTTGTGCACAGATTATGCCACTACCAAGAAGGCCCTCTGCAATAGCAAACCCATTATAAAACAGTAGCTTATCATACATAGTGTGGTTGATTGACCATTGCATTTAGTACTGAAATTCTGTATATCACAGATAAGACCATAAAGGTGTTGCAGTAAGCATGCAATACAAACACAAGGTCTTGGAAATGACCTCATAAACAGAAAAGCACTGGTTCGTTAAACGCTCCCTTGCTGGAAACCCAGAGCCAGTAGCGTTGATGACTCAGATTTATTCTACACAGTGGACTGCATCTTTCTGCTTTTCATTAGCAAGAGATGTCCTCTTGCATTAACAGACCTTCAGAACAACTGGCTTTTTGTTCCTTTTAATGTTATAGAGAAGTGGTGTATGCCTCATACAGAGCATACCATTTATTTTCTCTTTGCTACTGGAAGCACAAAGGAAAAGTCTTCCTGCTAATTGAATAACTGGGGATATAATAATAGAGAAATCAAAGCTATGGGTCTGAATAATGAAACAGAGGATAGCAAGCTCTTAAAAGCAAGGAAAGCTGGAAGGTCTCTTTATATGAGTTTCTGTCAAGGGCAACAAGACCTTAGTAGTGCAAGCTGTAGCTCAGTGGTGGCAATGCTTTACATCCAGGAGGTTGCAGTCTATTTCTGCATATGTGTGGTCATTGTAGAGACAGAACCAAAAGCCAAAGCGAGCAAATATTAAAACGAATGGACTAAAACGACACAAGCAGGATGGAAATTTCAGGACAGATAAAAAGAAAATATGATGGAATTTGATCTTATAGGAGGCTTCAAAAGATGGCTTCAAAAGAAGATTAGACAAATCCATGTAGGATAAGAGATTCAGGTAGGTAGCCATGTTGGCCTGATGCAGTCAAAATGAATAAATAAATTTATTTATTTGTTTTGACCATGTAGGATAAGTTTGCTACTTGCCACGATGGAGGCTATGTTTTGCCTCCAGTGTCACAGTTGCTCTAGATCAGCCAACACACTTCTCATGTGCTCACCCAGTCCTAGTTCAATGATGTAGCAAGTCATTGCTTACCGTGTCCCATGCAATCTTCTCCGTTTTCACTCCAAATCGACAATGCAGTTGTTTGTCTTCTTTTCTTTCTGAGTAATAATAAGATTCTCTGTGATGTAGCTAGCAAACTCATCACAGCATGAATTCATTGTCCAACAGGATGACTTTCATAGGTGAAACAACGACCTATGAAACAGCAACAGGCTGAGCCTTAATAGCATCTCACGTAATCTTAAACACCATTGATTGTTTTAAACATATATATATTATTCAGCTTCATGGGGGCTAGGTCCGTTCATGGGGACATTACATAGGTATGAATCAGCCCTTACCTGCAGGTGGAGTCGGTAAAGGTTTACCATGCCATTCATTACCCTGGGTAATTTTTATTGAACAACATATAACAAAAGTTATGGCAGAAGTGAAGTTAGTTTTCTTTGTAATGCCACAGCATTTCTTATATTAAAAAATTGTGCTGTAATTGGTTGGCTTCTGAGTTAGTGTTGTGCTTTGGTTCCAAGGCCATGAATAGCAGTGATTCATAAAGTTATTATAGGAAACCATAGACCAGATCTATAATTTCACATATGGGAGTTCAGCTCCATCTGGGAGTTGGGGTTGTGAGTGGAACAATGTTGAATAAGTGTGACTCATGTGGGTTTTAAATAGGTTTTAAAACAGAAAACAATTTACAAGGAATTCAGCAAGAAGATTTTTTAAAGGCACCTGCAACCTATTCCGAACTTCGCAACTTTTTCCTAGGTGAGATGTGTTTTATTAATAAGGGGACTATGTGTGGCTCAGAACGAGTATTGCTACTCTACCACTGTGCAATCTCACACAATAACGGCACTTCCCGGTTGTTGTTATTTTCAAGTGGATTCAGTTACATACTGTACTGCCAAACTGAGGTTGCACAATTAAAGTTGATTTGGTGCACTAGCACAAGGCCCCTCTTCCAAACCAGACTTTTTGCAATAAGGAAAATGACAGGAATATACACTGGAAAGCATGGAAGAACAATGCTTGATGCAACCTCTCTGGCAGAGTCCCACCTAACAATCAGAATGAATTCTCAGTAAATAACCACCATAGTTTAACTTCTCTGCAAATAATTCTATGAATGAATCAGGATGAATTCTGAATAATCAAGTAATCTGGAGGCAACCTTAAGATTGTATAAACCAAACTGTATATGACCTAATGAACTGAGTGAGCAATCCTATTCTCACATTATGCCAGTACCAGAGACACACAGCTGCTAGGCCAATGGAATGTCTTGTTTGCATGTCTTGCTAAGCCAAACTTGGACTTAATCACGAACATGCCTTCTGCTCTGCTGCACAAGTCCTTTGTCTTATTACTGGCTTACCACATGTGGTTTATTTTAAACAAGTAAAACACAGTTTGGGGGTAGGGGAGGTGAGGCACATCACAATTAAGCCATGCTTTAAAACAAACCATGGCTTCACATGACATGGAAGCTAAGCTACTGTAATCAAGGTGTACTTGGCCTGGAGAGGGAAAACAAATGGGTGAAAAATAATTGCTAGATCCATCAGTGTATCTTCAGAAGCAGAATGGGTTTGTCAGCAAATCTGAGGTGTTCGGCCACTTTCTCTGTCATGGTGGGGGGCACAGTTGACATTCCACTGATTTCTATAGGCCCTCAGCTGATGGATCTTCAGTATAGGATTGCACCATTAATTATTTAATTATGGACAGGTGCATATGCTTTCTTTAAATCAAATTTCCAGAACAAGGTATAAATGCAAGATAGAACCATCTACAGAGCAGCCCTTGTTTCAGTTAATAACAAAAGACCCATCTATCTTAGGGTTGCCGAAGTTCAAAAAAGTTGTTGATCTTTTTTGTTTTTTGGCTGGGAGACCCCTAACTTGTTGAGCTTTTTTCCTCAGTTTACTTGCTGAAGATCCAGGACAAACCACCGCCTTCTGAAAATTCCCTAAGCTATCCATATCATGTGCATCTCTTATAGCATATAAATTCTGTGTAATAATTTAGGGCATCTTAGGGCATGTGGTAATGCTTCATTAATCCTGGAAAGGCTATGATTCTTTGGAACAAAACCCCACCAGGTCTCTCCATTGCACCATTTTGTTGGATTTCAGACACAGTGGTACCCTGGGTTACAAATGCTTTGGGTTACAAACACTTCAGGTTACAAACTCCGCTAACCTGGAAGTAGTACCTCGGGTTGAGAACTTTGCTCCAGGATGAGAAGAATGGAAATTGTGCGCTGGCGGCAGTGGGAGGCCCCATTAGCGAAAGCGCACCTCAGGTTAAGAACGGTTTTGGGTTAAGAACAGACCTCCAGAATGAATTAAGTTTGTAACCTGAGGTACCACTGTACTGTATTTCCAACAGCATGGCATGAATTCTGGGAGAAGTCCTCAGCGTTGTAGGTGTGGTTTTCCATTCCACATGTCTTCCAATCTTTTCTTCCTCCCATTTGTGCTGCAGTGCTATCCGTTTCTCCTTAAAACATCAAACACCATTAAAAGCTTTTTTTTGGTGGCTGTGTATTTGGATTCATTAGGACTCTGGAGTGTGAGTGGGTGGGTGTGGGTTTGAACAGCAGGTTGTGCAAGCTGGTGCTTAGCTCCCACAGTTAAAAGCCACCGTGTTTGAAATAAGCAGAGGAAGGTAATTGTAATAATAAACTAGGCACTTTTAAAAAGTACTATGGATATGAGCCCTTTGACTACTGACTAAATCTCACTTTCATTAGAATGTATGTTTAGGAAGAAGGTTTAATGCAGGACTGCTGAAAGTATAATCCTGTACTAACTTCTGTGCTAACCAGCTTCTTTCCTAATGCAGGATACCTTTCAGGATAATTTACATTAAGATTTCCCTTCATTCCCTTTTTTCTCAAAACACACTGAATTCTGGGAAGCTATCCCATGCCCACTGGCTGATATTTTTCCATTGGGGTCATGGCAAGGACATGTCTAACCATTAATTTATGTCTAGGTAGCCAATTTATGTCTCCAATACTTTGGCCACCTCATGAGAAGAGAAGACTCCCTGGAAAAGACCCTGATGTTGGGAAAGATGGAGGGCACAAGGAGAAGGGGACGACAGAGGATGAGATGGTTGGACAGTGTTCTCGAAGCTACAAACATGAGTCTGACCAAACTGCGGGAGGCAGTGGAAGACAGGAGTGCTTGGCGTGCTCTGGTCCATGGGGTCACGAAGAGTTGGAAACGACTAAATGACTAAACAACAACAACAAAGGTAGCCAGACGAACTTTCCTTTTCTAGTCTACCCATTCCACCTATTGGATGTCTTGTACAGAAGCTTTCCTGGGCACACACTTGTTTCAAAAACAATAGCCAAACATTTCCTGTTTCAAATATAGAACTAAAGGAGAACATAGCTAGAATTATTTGAATAGTCTTTGTGTGAGTGCCTGGCGTGCTCTGGTCCATGGGGTCACGAAGAGTCGGACACGACTAAATGACTAAACAACAACAACTTTGTGTGAGAGATTTTGAAACCTAAGTAAGGCTGAAAACATCATTATAAAGCAACACATGACAGCAGGTGGAAGAACAATCCAAAATCTTTATTTGCCTTCATTTGTCAGATATATTTTTTTTTAAGAAGAGGAAGGAAGGTGGAGAAAGCAAAACAACAGGAAAGATATATAAGAAGTACTTGGATGTCTGGACATTTACATCTTATGTTGATCAGAAATAGGCCTAGGGGTTGTAACCAGCTACATTTTGCTCAGATTATATAACCATTGAAATTAATGGACCCAGGTTAGTCATATTCATTAATTTCCTTGGGTCTACTCTGAGTAGGACTAGCAGCCTTTGTGACATAAGGAGCTGTGCCCGGAGATTAGCATTTCCACCTCCCAAGAAGTACCTCAAAGGAGTCGCTTTTGACTCACAAGCGCTTTCCTTGTTTTCTCGGAGGTTGGATTTTCCTCCCCCCATGCCCTTCACTACTATATCCATTTCATTCCATCATGGCTGCTCTAGGATTTAAAGATTCCGATGTTACTTTAGGTCTGGCAGGGCTGGATCAACAATCTTGGGAGAATTTATTTTTTATATATATACCAGCCTTGATAATGGTCCGTTACCAGGAGAAACCACCATCCAAAATTATGTCTGTACATCTTTCAAAACAGCTGCTGAACTATTTTAAGGCATGCCCATGTAAACAGCCCATATATTTGACTTCCAGTAAAACAGGAGTGGAATTCTTGTCCTTCAGGTGACTTTTTCTCAGTTTGTATGGTATTGTGGAAGTGGGAAGCCATGGTTACATAAAGGCAAAGGACAGTCTAAGGGTCAAATTGGACATGACATGTCACTCACATAGCAATTAGTTTTTAAAATGGCTGGTATAGGGTCCCCCAAAACCATGGCATGGGAAGGGAAGCTTTCACACTTTGCCCCTTCAACAGTGGCTCTTCCCACCAGCTATGCCTATTTGCACCCCTGTGCCCCCCCACAGGTTGCTATTTTATTGTGAGTGTACTCTGCAACATGGCCTTCCCACAATAATAGTAGTGGAGGATTTATTCTGCTTTAGTCTGGTGTCCAGTGCTTCTCCATTGCTATCACAATACTGCTATCTAGAGAGGCTACAGTGCAATGAAACTGGTCCAAAAACAAACCAGAACATTTCTAACAAACCAGAAATGTTATAAGGAATTAAGTATAAATAGATTAATAGAGTATTAAAGGGAAATATAAGATTAGAATATGTTAAGATAATTATAGGATAGAAAACAGAGGAAGATGGAAAGGAATTGCTGAAACAATTAATAGAAGTGGAATACAAAAAGGGAGGTGTGAGGAGGTCGTGGAAATAAGGGAATGAAAGTTAAGATATCGAAATTGTTTTGTGTTTTAAATGGTTTGTGTCTTGTTTTGTTAATCTTATGTTCTTTCCTTTCCTTTTTTTTTGCTTTTGCTTTTCCTTTTCCTTTTTTGTCTTTCTGTTTTATTGTGTTTAAATGGTTGGAAAATCAATAAATATTATTTTTTTTAAAAAAACCAAAAACAAACCAGAACATTTGAGGCATAAATAATTATAGGACTTAAGCAGGATTTGCACTGATTGGAAATGAAAGAATGTGACTGCCCTAACACTTTTGCTAACAGTATGGAAAACTGGGTCATGTACAGCTGCAGCATGAGCAAAAGCCATCATAAAGGCACAGTGAATAGGATGTCCGGCCAAAGCCAGACAGCTAGATCCCTGATTCAAGACCAACTACACTTCTCTCAGGCTCCAGTGAGGGTTGATAACAGTGCTGGGAATGCAGAGTGGACAAATCTTCTCAGGCTTTTTCATCCTTAGGGTGCCCCCAAGGATAGAGTGAAAAAATTAGGCAGGATGAAATGATGCCAAGTACTGTGACATTATTATTTCATGCTTGTCAGTTACTCTGAAGTTCATGCTGTTCTCTGTCCAAATGGATGGCTTGCACTTCCTGTTTCTGAAGGATTTGGAGAGGACTCACAAACACTTGATAGATGATCACTTAACCAAGTTCTGTTGGAAATCTAAAGTGAGCAACTTACCTTTTACTGTGAGAGATTATTTACCTCTGGATGGCCAATATTATAAGAGAAGGATTTGTGAAGGATCTGCAGATCATTAACACATTTTAACCATCAGGAGATGAATAGACTTCTTTGAGAGACATAATGAGGACAAGGACTAATCTTTTACTGAAACAGCTTCTGTTGGTTGAGAAATGTGAAAAACAGTGAGAACTTTTAGTTTTAATATGAAGTGTCTGTTATCATTCTGGGAATTTCTGGCTTGTTTAAACTATTTGACACCATACCAGACCCTGCCTAACTTTGCAAATTGCAAATACGCAAGCAGTTTTCTTGCTACCTCAATAGGAGCAAAACTAGCAACTGGGGGAAAAGTTAAATATACCCCTCCCACCCATCGCTCTTGCCACCCACCCACCCAAAACACCTCCACTTTTCATGTCAGAGGTAAAAACGTGCTTGTAGACCAGAAGCACCAGCAAGTGAAAGCAACACTTCTTCAATGTATGGAAGGAAATTCAAACCCAAAGGATGGGAGGACTGTGTTGCACAGTAGAAAGCAATGATTTAGCCCTGTATCTGCTTCCTTGCTGTAAACATCTAGGGATATTTTCATTTCATGTTTTACTGGTAGATGGGGGGATGTAATGTATGTGTTATTAGCTAAATATCTGGCATGTGGCTCCTTTGAGAGAAGCAGCTATGACTCAGGAGGCTGGCTCCTGGAGAGCTGACTATGAGAACACTGGAAACTGACTTACACTGGCTCACTAGCTCAGGATTACCTGCTGTGATTATCCAGCAGCTCCCCAGTGTTTCAGGCAGAGGGTTCTCTCATTCCTACCAGGAGATGCTGGCAATTCAACCTGGGACCTTCTGTATGTCAAGCAGCTGCTCTACCACTGAGTTATGATCCTTTGCTTAAAGATGTGGCCTGGCAGGAGAGGTTGGATTCTACTCAATGCAGGCACCCAGGCCACATTGGAGATAAAATCCGTTAACCACCAACTCACCTTGCAGTGAATTTCTACATGAGAACAGACCAAGACAACACATGCAGGACACCCCTTCAAAGAAAGGACTCCACCCAAGAGAAGGCTGGACACAGGGGTGCCACCACATCATCAATTTTCCTTAGAAATCTGAGGATGGGACAAACAGGCACTCACATGTGCACCTTGGCCCATCTGCCATGGATGTTTCAGCTGAGATTCCTGCATCGCAGGGGGTTGGAGTAGATGACCCTTGGGGTCTCTTCCGATTCTAGGATTCTAGGATTCTGCCCCTCTATTCCGCCCCCCCCACGTGACCACTGTGTATGGAGAAACGTCTCTTAAGTTCTCTCTGAAGGGCAATTTGGGAAGGAAGGGAGAGACGTAGCAATGTTTATGACAAAAGGGGTTTAGCATTAGCAATAAATTTCGCGAATGTATGGAACTGGTCCGGTATTAAAAAGCGGTGCAGGGAAAACGCCCATTCGACTGGTCTTCGAGAGATTTCTTTTGTCCAACGAATTGTTATGGGGAAATATAATAATAATAATAATAATAATAATAATAATAATAATAATAATAATGGGAAACAGGTGATCGATCTAGGATGAGAGCGACAACCCTCCATAACGCCCCTGTGGCAACATTGCGTTCCGCCAGCCAATGTGGAGCACGCCCTTAGGAGCACACGCACGCACGCACGCGCTCCCAGAAGAATCTGACCCTGATGTGTGGAGCAACACCCATTCCCCTCGCACACCCCCCTCTGCCCAAACTGGAGCCGGCGAGTGCGGGGGAAATCTAAGCAACGCCCCCAGCACTGCAAATAATCTCGCCCAGAATCTCGGCAGTATTGTTTCGCGCGTCTCCAGTCTGCAGTCCCCCTCGCCTTTTGCTCTCTTAGGTGAGAAAAGCAGGGAGCGCCCGATGGGGCAAGAGCCGTCCGTAACCCAGTCCCCGGAGGCGGGAGGCGTCGCCAAAAGAAGCTACGCAAGAAGACCTGGAAACTGGGTTAGTTTTGGTTGAGCAGCCGAAGGACTGGAGAGCAGAGAGGGCTGGACATATTCAATCTGGAGGCGCGTGGCGAATGTTTCCAGCAGCATCCTCTTTTTGGAAACTCCAGGAACCTGTTGCATGGATTTTCGGGTAACCACATTTTCGGGTTGCAGAAGAGAGGCTATTTGTCGCGGGAAGGGTGTCGCCGGTCTCAAGAGCAACCCTCGGAGCGCCGCTTCTTTGCCGCAGGACGGGACCGCAGCGGAGTTGGCGCAGGGATTCTCGCCAAGGGTGCGTTGAACTTTGAGGCGGCCGCCGGGCTAGCGATGCGGGGAGAGGTGGAGGATGAAAACAGTCCGGAGCTGCGCGCAGCGCCGCAAAGCTTGAGAGGGCGAACAGGGAGCCTTACAGGCTGATGGGTCTCCCAGTTTGTGCTGGTTTTTTCGAGCGCACGTTCCTTCCAGAAGAACGGAGCCACTTCGGAGCGCATCTGAATGGCAACTCCAGGAAAGGGCCCGAGGATTGCTTTGTTCTTTTGCTTTGTTTTGAGGAGGAGACTGTGCAGATTATCCGCGTAAAGACTTCTCACCGATGCGAGAAATTGCCAGCATGTGAATCTATGGCGGAATGTTAAGACTTGCCCTTTTCTTGCTTTTACTACGCTGGAGGCTGCTGTAACTCTCGTAGATCTAGGCACGGAAAGTTCTCCTCTTCAAGAGAGGGAGAAGCAAGCGATAGTCTGTCGGATATCTGCAACCTACCTCTCATAGTATTATCCCAGGGCAAATACCACTTGAATACTTCAAGGGCTCTCATATAAGAGGTGACGGGTCTGTTATTATATTTGTGTGTGTGCGCGCGCGCGCAAGGTGTGCCTGAGAGATGCTTCTGCAAAAATCTGAGGGTTTGTGCGACATTGCAGTATCAATGCGTGTGTTTTGAACAAAGTGATGCAAGATCACAGTATTTGCAGATGATCTTTGAATAATCCTTTGCTTGTGTGAACTATGCACTACTATAGTTAGACTCCTGTGTGTGTGAGAGAGAGGGGGGGGGGAGGGAGAGAAGGAACTCATTACAGTAGATTGTGTGGGAGCCTGATTGGCACTTCAAGCTTGTTCCTGTGTTGATCTGCACTTCACATCTTTGTGGGCACAGCAGTCGATTCTACATTTGTGAATAGGCTGCAGTTTGACCCGGACTTCCACTCAAATTGTTTTTGCTGCTATTTCTTGCAAACTCCACTTCTGGAAATTCAGTATGGAGAAAGCACCCTGTGAAGCACCTCCCATGGAATTTCAGAGGTGAAGAAACCTTAGCCTGTAACTTTTGTAGCTCCCTGCTTGTCTTAGGAAGGAAATACAACCTGGTCAATGTTGGGAAACAGCAGTGGCAGGAGCCCCAATTGCACAGACTGGAGCCAGGCCTCTGCTGGGGACGTCTTCAAGCTGTTCCTCATGGTCCTCCTGGTGGTGGTCATCAGCCTCGGCAATCTGGTGAGCCTCCTGGTTTTCTTCCGTGTCAGGCAATTCAGAACCTCCCAAGGCTACCTGAAGGCCTCCTTGGCCCTAGCTGACTTGGCGGTGGGGCTCATCGTTGTGCCTTACTCCGTTTACAGGGAGGTGAATAGGTTGACCTGGGGGATGGAACCAGAGATGGATAAATATGAGAAGCCTGCCTGCTTCATCACTGGGCCCATCTTTGCAGGCTGCACCTTTGTCTCGATCAGCACCATCTTTCTGCTCTCGGTCGAGAGGAGTGTAGCTGTGCTGAAACCTCTGCACAGGAAAGCAGTGATCACCAAGCGCAGAACTATTTGGCTCATTGTGGCCTCTTGGGTCATGAGCTGCTGCTTGGCAGTGGTGCCCTTGCTCTCCAGCCCTGATATCACCTTCCAGTACAATGCCTGCAGCAAGATGTGCAACTATGCCTTTCCAACAGACAAGCCGCCCGAATCCCATTGGAATATCATGCTACTGTACCCGGTCTTTGACTTCTCAGTTTTGAGCGGGACCTTTGCGATCAATGCCGTCACCTTTGCAGCCGTCCACCAATACTGCAAGAAACGGAAGCAACTGGGAGAAGAGGCACAGGGCGGTAGCAACCAGGTCTCCTTCTCAGACATTACCGCGGCCAAGACCATTGGCATTCTGACTTTTGCTTTCTCCGTTTCCTTCCTCCCCATTGCGGTATTTGTTGTGGGGTCAGTAGTGGGATACCAGTGGTGCAAGTTCTCCTTTTACGCCTTCTGGATCCTCACTTCCAACAGCTGTTGGAACGTGGCCATCTACAGTGTTTGGGATCCCAAGTTCCGTCAGGGGGTTCGGGAGCTGTTCAACAAGCCGGTGCTGATATCGACCTCTCAGGATGCCGCCTGCTCACAGGAGGAGCACAGCTCTGCCCCTGCCTGTGTGGCAGTCCTCAAGAAGATGTTCCGCCCAGAGAGCAACCGATAGCACAGTTGGTGTCTGCCATTTTGTTTAGGGTGGCTGTTGTGTTGGTATGTGCAGTCCTTATCGTATTCCACTTCAAGCTCCTTTGTGGGCAGGGCTGGCCAGAGATATTTTGCTGCCTGAGGTAAAGGACAAGATGGCCCCTTTATTTCCATGTATGGAATTGACAATTGGACATTGGCTCGTTTAAGAAGTGTAGGATGGATCACACAGCCTACATATCTCTGCCTCCAACGTGTCACTGTCACCCCCTGTCCCACAGAATCTGCTGCCTGAAGTGGCCACCTCACTCTTCCTAATGATGGAGCTGGTCCTGTTATCTTTTAGAAATGAGCACTTCTCTTGAAGCGCCAGATGTTTGCTTGGATGCGTTGGACTGTAACCTCCTGGATTTCATAGAATAAATGCAGCATGGATTTATGGGCATGAATTATAATGCAGAGTGCAGAAGCATGCTGCTCTCTCAAACATTGTTCTAACCAGGTTCCTGTTTACATAAATAAGCAGAGGAAAAGGGGTGGAAAAACCCAACAGAACACAGAAATTTACAGAGCAGAATATTTCTTCTCTGTACAAACTTGGAAAATGGCCCTTTGTAGATCCAAGTCCAAGGAAAACAACAACACAATTACCAAAAATGGCCCTTGGGTGCAGTTATTGCTTGTTGTATTATCACAAATATGGTTATGGTATTTCAGCATGCAACATATAAAATTCACTCAAACTCTAAATGTGCGCATTCTACAAAAACCAGGAACACTGTACTTTTAAATATGGAGCACTGCTGGCACAGACTTAAGATAACATCCTTTATTCTGGGTTAATTAAATCAAAACAACTATCTTTATGGTTTTGTACTCAGAATCACTATTGAAAATTAACATGGTCATATTTAATTAGGCACTGAAAGAATGGGAAGCTGGCACTTCTTGATAAAGCAAAGTTACCAGACTACCAACTTGGAAGGTTTTGCAAGCAATGTGCCACTTGTGTTCAGCAGTATAGAAGAATAAGGTTTCAATTACCCTGATCATATGTTGAAGTATTTATTAAAGTGGATTGGGGGCAGCTTATCTGTTTTACATGGTTCCTGTTACAAAAAAAACAACATGTTGATGTTGAAAAGATGGGAAGTTGTAATACGTGACAGTGATGTAATATTAAGGAGATGATTAGGTGATAGATAGAACAACTGTTTTGTTGATAGACCTTTCATCCGGCATTCACAAGGCTTGGTGGATGTTTACAAAGGCTCTCACTCTGTATAGTCCTCTGTTATGACTTCTTTTCCTATTTGGCTGCTTTAAAAGAACTGCAGTATTTGTTGTATGAGGCTATCTTGATAACATACACCATTCTGAATGTACTCATTAATGATGAATTTCCCTTGGTTAAATAGAATGCTACAAAAAGAATAAATATTGTTTGCACAATCATTTTAAAAGCATTGCCTCAATGAAAAGATGCACAGAGTTCATTTACGGCAGGGATGGAGAACCTGTGGTCACCCAGATGTTGTTGGGCTCAACTCCTATTAGCCCCAGCCAGCATGTCCAATGGTCAAGGAGGGCCACAGGTTCCCAGTCCAGTCTCTGATTTTCAGCAGCACTTGAATAGTCAGCCCTGAAAGGGATAGCTTCAGGAAAAGCAGCTTTGTTCCAGCTAAGTTGTAAACACACTGGGCAAAAGCAATATCTTGTTATCTGAGCTACCTGGATTCTGTAAGTTTTGAAGTGGCATTGGTTTGTGCTGGTTATTGACTTAGGTGTCATTCTTTCTCAATATGTATATTAGTAAAATAATAATAATAATAATAATAATAATTCCAAAATCATAGATTTCCAGTGATCTGACAAGCAACAGAAATGGATCCTGCAACTATCGCCTTAAACGTTCCTTAAACTTGGTTTGCAGTGGTCGAGATAGTGAATTAGATGCATACAGATGTACCAAAAACAAGTGTCACTATGCATGTTTCTCTGCAAGATTCAGTTCAATTTCCTCTTGTACAGTGATACCACCACTTACGAACTTAATTTGTTCCGGAGGTCTGTTCTTAAGCCGAAACCATTCTTAACATGAAGCATGCTTTTGCTAATGGGGCGTGCTGCTGCTGCTGCGCCACCGCTGTGCGACTTCTGCTCGCATCCCAGGGCAAAGTTCGCAACTAGGGGCATCTACTTCTGGGTTAGCAGAGCTTGTTACCCGAAGCATTTGTAAGGAGGATGGTACATAACCCAAGGTTCCACTGTATTTGGAAAGCAACTAATCAGCAGTTAGAATACTGGTTCACTCACTTGTCTTTTCCCTCCTGCATACTTCAAGTTTTTTTTTTAGCACAGCTTGTATGGGGAGGAGTGGTGGCATTGTGCTATCACTGGTTCTAGCCAATCAGGGCTGTGCAAAGATGGCTTTTGTTGCAAACTTGCAGAACTGGTTGCTGTTCCATATAATTTTCTCATTTAAATCAGAGCTACCATTTCTTCAGAAAATGGTAAGTTTTTGTTTTTAAAAAACAAGCAAACTTGGAAATAGTAAACATGTATTGAACGGGGTGGGGAAATAGTATGCCGTTGTTGTTGTTGCTGCTGCTAATTCATTACCTTCCCATTACCTTTGCAGCACCATGTCAATGCTGCAAAAAGCTTGCGTGAATGAGCAGCGCTGAGCCCACAATAAATTGCCCTGTGTCAAGTGGTCAGATCGATATGTATTCAGTCTGCTTTTCAGGTGCAGCTACTGGTGAGCAGCTTCCAAAGACCTCAGCTGCTCTATTTAAACTGGCCTGGAAGCCTCCCAAATAGGAAACTCTTTCAACTAGAAGACTGTCCTCTGTTAGTCCTTCAAATAGAGGCCTGTCCTCCTGTAAAGCAGGAGGCTAGCCTAATTTTGGGTCTGATGTATGTTGGAAGCCTTTTGAGTTTGTTAAATGAGCCTTGAAAATCTCTGCTTAGAAGTGACATTATTTTGGATGGTCTTCATCTAATGTAATGCGGATGAAATAGTGACATGATGCCATTTTTATTTATGCATCTTTCCATGTTGTTCCATTTTGGATTCATTGGCATATTCTGCATAATACCCTGCAGTGTATTGTGGTTTGGAAAGTAGCCAGATGAGATTACCTCTGTTCCCTTCCTAATTCTACGAATCCATGGAAAAAGGGAGGGGAATCTACACAGATCTAGAAAGAGGTTTTTATTCATTTGTTGGAAACATCATCATCATTATCATATCCCACACATCTGGCTGGGTTTCCCCAGCCACTCTGGGTGGCTTATAGCATATATAAAAATACAACAAAACACCAAACATTAAAAAGCCAGAATATCCTATACAGGCAACAAACAAACCAATAAATCAATAAAAACCAATAATAACAATAATAACAGTTTACAGTTATACCCAATTTAAAATAAACGCCAACCCAACTAAACATTTAACTGACCCCAACCCGACAAAAACAAGAGGAACCAAAGTCAGAACTGATTAAAACATTGTAAAACATTTTAGCCAGTTGCCCCAACCCAAGACTTGTTCCAGCAATTGGATTGCCTTACTGCATTTTGTTTCAGTATCTGCCAAAAAAATCTAGGAACAGAAAACAATTGAGGAGAGCATACAAGCCATGAGTGACAGATTGCAGTGGGTGAAATAGAAGCTTTCAGCCTAACACAATAAATCGATTAGTTATAGGACAGGGAGGTTCTTGCTTAACAATAAATATTTGTAGTATTCTTCTTGATTTGCTTGCACAAAGCTTATACGGTGATTAGACTATGTCCTGCCTTTATTGAGCAATTGTTCTGATTTGTTTAGAGGGTAGTTTATACTATAATCAGCATTCTTCTCAGTTTGCTTGTGGGATATTTACACATCTTCCCATTAATCATTTGTTCGTTCCATACTTTCCAATGCATTTCCTTGTTGCTTTCCAAACCGCAAAAAAAGGGGGATTTGTTGTGCTAAGGTGACACTGCACTTTATCCACTTTAATCGCACAAAGCTAAAGTTCCGGTATGCACTGAAATCCTTTCCACAAAATACTGGCAGTCTGGAAACAGCCTTGGTACCAATGGAGAAATAGAGAGCAGTGTCTAAGAGAGCAAGACCTCACCTCCCCAGTCCAGATTCAGGGAGCAGAGCAGGTGGCAATACCTGGGCCACGAGGACAGGATCACTCCTGCCTACAGTTATTCCTGCAGACAGCTGGCTCAATAGCTGTAGGAATCCACATCTGTGGGAAGGGTGCCTCAAAGGAGGGGTTGCGCTTTGCCAGGACATCTAGAGTTCCTTATATATTGAACTGATAAAACAAAGGTGTAGTAATTTGTACAGAACAGACAGTATTTACTAAAATCTCAATAATACCCTTTAGACTAATAATAATATTAATACCAAAAACAAAAATGTGGCAAGCTTCTGGGTTCTCCATAATTCTCAGTTGGGCAAATTGCTACACAAAGCAGAGGGTGAGTGGGACACAGAAAAATGGGGGGCGGGATACAAAAAATGGGCAGCTGTAGCCATGAGGTTGGCTTGTAAGTCTCAGACTTGTATGCTGACTAAGTCTTTCCTAGGTGCTGCAGACTCTGGGATAAACAATTTTCTAGAGGAGCCATTGAAAACAACATGGAACATTGCCAAATTGCAATACAAAAACCAAACTCCACAAAAATGATGCTCCACGAGTGTGACTGAAAGATGCTGCATTCCCTTCTTTGGGCTTTTCTAAACACAAAGTTGCACGTGACACAATTCCTGACTATGGGGTTGTTAATTCCATGCAATGACGCCAGTCTCAAGATAGAAGATAGTCCATGAGGCCAACTGAATTTTGGCTACTGATGTAATTCCTGCTTGTGTCTTCTGGCTGTCTCTGCTTGGGGTTACAAGTCTGGGTAATGTAGATAAACATACTGCAAGTTTCTTTCCACTCTGTGTATTTGAAGCATGGCCGAAAGCAAACTAAGCATATGCCAAACTTGTGTAAAATTGGAATAAAAGGGTGATATCCAGTAAATGGATTTCCCCTTTTTCTTTTCCCCTGGGGCTCTCAATGCACCTCCTGGGGGGTCCCCAAAACCTCTGCAGAATAATCAGAAGTGAAAAATCCATTCTGCCCATTATGTCTGTTCTACTGGCAGATGGGCACCTCTGATTTCCACCCACTGTGTTTTATTTCTTTAAGTTTACGTCTGGCTTGTCTGAATTTCTAAGAGATCCCTAGGTGGTCAGCTCTAACTGGTGGAACGAAACGTTACCTGTTGGAAGAGTTTCAAAGGAAATCCAACACCTGAATTCTCCCTCACCTTTCAGCAGTCAAGGAACACCAGAGTCTGAAATATGAGAGTGTGTGCATATTTGGGCCTTTATTCAGGACATGCAAATATTTGGTTTTGTCCATGGAAAAGTCCGATAGGTATGACTTTGAAAAGCTGTTGTGCAAAGGTCATAACAGCCACAAACATTATGAGAATTAATTTGCTTTCTATTTTGCAGGCTAGTGATCTATTTTTTTATATACTTTCATTTAAAACACTGCTAGAACATGAGGAATCTAATGAGCTGATGAGCTGGAATACGTCAATGAAATGCATTGTGTTTAGATTAATATAATATGCAAACACTGCCTGAGGTGTTTTTTTTTGTTGGTGTGATGCTGGAGTTTTTTTGGAAGGAAGGAGCTATATTTTCATTCTGTGACATGTCAAAAAGAGGACATTGAATCAATATCCATGGTGTAAAAGCATTTTTTATGTGCTATGTAATTATACAGAAGGCAACTGGAAATGTTCTGCAATGCTGGCATTTTTCAGTTGCCGGAGGGATGTACTCTTGGAGAAAATGCCTGCTTTGTTTGTCAACAATCTCAATACTTGCAACACGGTTCACCAACCATTTTGGACCAATTCTGAGAGAGTTCTGTGGGTGCCAGTCACAAAATGGCTGCCATAGGGACAGAGTAACACAACATGAGAGTGAGATTCATTAAACACAAAGAGATTTACACCTGAAGGAGGCATGTATACCACTGTACTGTAAGGAGACAGTGAATTCTTATTGAATGTCTTTTAGCGCATGTACTGCAGAATACATGCCTAAGCTTCTTTGCAAAGTTTTGCCTTTTGGGGGCAAGGGGGGATTATTTAACACCCACCCCCATCTATAGTGTAGTAGTATTGGGCTGGCCCTGACAGGCATTTAGTTAGAATTTGACTTATAAATGAAATTCACAGTGGTACCTCAGATTAAGTACTTAATTCGTTCTGGAGGTCCATTCTTAACCTGAAACTGTTCTTAACCTGAAGCACCACTTTAGCTAATGGGGCCTTCTGCTGCCGCCGCACCGCCAGAGCACGACTTCTGTTCTCATCCTGAAGCAAAGTTCTTAACCCGAGGTACTATTTCTGGGTTAGCGGAGTCTGTAACCTGAAGCGTATGTAACTCGAGGTACCACTGTATTAATGGAGTTTATAGTTACTATTGTATTCCAGTGGCATATGAAGAGAGCAAGAGGAGGCAGGGCCTGCACAAACTTGAGAATGAACACAAAAGGAAACAATAGACCACACTGAAATACGGTAAATAGAAGTTCAAAGTACTGCACGAAAAAGTGGCCTTGGGAGTTGGGTGATAAGAAATAATAGTAAAGAACCAAAACCAGTAATTCAGTCAGGAGTCCAATAGAGGAACTCTCCACTCTCTTTTCTGCTTCATTATTTTCACTCTTCAACCAAAAGCAGTGGCTCACAAAGAACACGGTTTCAGTGAATATAATATGAAATTAACCCACAGAAGTATGTTCTCACTTGTGTGGGAAGAGGAAGAAATGGAAAGGGAGGAGGTATACTGGCTGTTCCAAAATAGGCCATGACATAATGTCAGCCTTTAAAAATGCTTTGCAAGGAGGGGACCAGTTCTAATAGCACACAACTCAACCAACCCCCTCATTTGTTATGGACTTATGTTAGCAGCTCTGCCTTACTGATTCAGGGGTATGCAATTATTTCAACATGGAGGAGCAGTTTGGATATTTTTGCCACCACATCCAACTAATTTTGCTACCATGAGGCAACCCCCCGCCCAGGACATCTTGCAAGGCTTCCTGCATCCAAAATATGCTCCTCTGAACATGTACAGTGTGCCTTCCACCACCCTTAGTGTTGCAACATTAGTACACTCCGTTTTCACTCTCCTCCCCATTACCTCACTGGTACACTCAGACACACATGCGTACATATACCCGCTCTCTTTCACAAGGGTCCCTTCCCTGCTTTCCTCCTCGGCAGGCAAATAAATACCCTTCTGTCCAGAAAATTCATGGTGATCTTAACTTTTCTGCAAGTACTGTACACTAGTACTGAAGAATAACATTAATTTGATGCTTGATGAAAAAGTGTTTCATATTTTCTTTTACTCACAAAAGTGAAAGAAAAGGTAAAATGCCAAGATGTTTGTATGCAGTTTGACTCATATATAAACACAATTCGATAGACAAAAACAGGTGAAAAGGTAAAGGTACCCCTGACCATTAGGTCCAGTCGCAGACGACTCTGGGGTTGCGGTGCTTTATTTTTATCTCGCTTTATTGGCCCAGAGAGCTTCTGGGTCATGTGGCCAGCATGACTAAGCCGCTTCTGGCGAACCAGAGCAGAGCACGGAAACGCCATTTACCTTCCCGCTGGAGCAGTACCTATTTATCTACTTGCACTTTGATGTGCTTTCAAACTGCTAGGTTGGCAGGAGCTGGGATCAAAACAGGTACAGATAGATAAAACAGGTGGCACATCTTTTTTTGCCAGCGCTGCCCAAATGCTCTCCATCTAGATTTGGGCCTGAAACACCAAGGAGAAATGTGGGTGTGGGGGGGGTAAGTTGTAAGGAAGTACAATTTGTGTCATTGTACAAAATAATTGCAAATCGTTACTGGGCATACCTGTTAAGCTATCAGCATTAGTTTCCAGTTTTCTGGCTTTGTGGGGCTTGAGCCAGTATGAGAAAGCCTTAACTTTGGCCTTAAAACAGCAGGGGTTTTTTTTAAACAAACAAAACGAAAACAAAACAAAACAAAAGATTTTAATTAAGGCTTTACCTATTTCCAAATATAGGGCTTATAGGATAACTGAAATTTTCTAGAGGAACCTTTGGAAGCATGGATCCATATCAAAGTACAGTAAAGAAATAAAGATTTGGCTGAAGGTCGGGCATTGCACCAAGTTCCTGAAATACTGCCCCCCACCCCCGGATACAGAGCAGCTCTTCCCCGTGTGGCACAATGGGGTACTTTATTGCTTAAGCATAGATGCATTGAAAGAGTACCAAATTTGCGTGTTCTGTTTTTCCTATTTCAGAAACTTTTGAAGAGCTTCCGAAATATGAAAAGCAGCACACCCAAATGTGGACCTTAATCCAGGACATGTAAATATCTGGGTTTGCTTGCAGAGGGGACTGGCAGGCGTGACCCTTAAAATAACGAAAACATGCTCTTTTTCCATAATGAATTCGTACTGTGTTTTGCAGGTTAAGTATGCTCTTCCAACCTTTCTTTTAAAACACTGTTGAAACTTAAAGGGATATTATAAGCTATAATTGACTGATATTACTGATCATTATTAGCAGGACTGCTTTAATGTAAAGCACTGAGTATTGGGGAAAAAGAAGAAGTAAAGAATGTACTTTGAATGTGTTTTGAAGACACAGTGTGTAAGCAGCCTCAGAATGGAGCAAAATACACAACATCATTCAGGGGTTTGTGAAATATGAGCCCCAACAAGGAAGTCTTAAATTAGTTTTGTGCAATGGTACCATCTAGTGCCCATAGGAAGCATTACTTCTTCAGTTGGACTCCAACTGTTATGCTACAGTTCTAAATATATTAGGGCAGCCTTCTTCTTCTTCTTCTTCTTCTTCTTCTTCTTCTTCTTCTTCTTCTTCTTCTTCTTCTTCTCCTTCTTCTCCTCCTCCTCCTCCTTCTCCTCCTCCTCCTCCTCCTCCTCCTTGAAGTAGACAAAAATTTGAATATGTACCTGCAGAAGTGGCTAGTGCAGTGACACATGCCCACTCTCCTGATTGAGGCATTGCTGTTGTTTACCAAAGTGGGGGCAGGTGGCGCTGTGGTCTAAACCACTGAGCCTCTTGGGCTTGCTGATCAGAAGGTCAGCGGTTCGACTCCCCACAACAGGGTGAGCTCCCATTGCTCGGTCCCTGCTCCTGCCAACCTAGCAGTTCGAAAGCACGTCAAAAGTGCAAGTAGATAAATAGGTACTGCTCCAGCGGGAAGGTAAATGGCATTTCCATGCACTGCTCTGGTTCGCCAGAAGCGGCTTAGTCATGCTGGCCACATGACCCGGAAGCTGTATGCCAGCTCCCTCGGCCAGTAAAGCAAGATGAGCGCCGCAACCCCAGAGTTGTCCGTGACTGGATCTAACAGTCAGGGGTCCCTTTACCTTTATTTACCAAGGTGGGGGCAGAGTACAGTAATGGCAAGATCACAGCTGCTCAGATGCAACGCCAGAGCCAACCCAGTGCTCCCACTGATGTGCCCATTCAGCTCTGAAATTGCTACCAAAATCAAAGGGAAATGCAAATTCTACAGCTCTGATCAGATTACTTGCTACACGTTGCAGTAAAGAGGCACCTCGAGGCTCTTTTCAAACCTGCAAGGGATGGGGCTTGTCTGATGTCCCATGGAAATGTATTCTACAGTTGTGAGACCACCATTGGAAATGTCCTCATCCAAGTGCTTGTCAGTCTAACTTTCATGCTAGGAAGCAGGGCTTCAGGGCAGATATTAAGGTATGGGCAAGATGGAACAGAAGACTGTGGTCCTTTAGGTAACCCAGATCCAAGCCATTTAGGGTTTTAAAAGTCCTAACCAGCATTTTCAATAGGGCCCAGATATGCACTGGCAGTCATTACAGCTGGTACAATAAAGGTGTAATTTGCTCTGACTGCCTGGCTCCAACCAATAGGCGGTGGCATTTTGTAGCCATTTTAAAGACAGGTCCACATAGAGCCCATTACAATAATCTAGTCTGGATGCCACTAGTGCATTGATAACTAAGTCAAGGTCTGCTCTCTCTGTATAGGGATGCAGCCTTCATAGCACCTGGTTTGTTTGGCCACCCCAGACACTTCCCACATTGCAGAGGCACAAGCCAAGACCAGCTGGAACGCAAACCAAGGTTTGAAGAGACAAGCCATGGTGTGAACATCTTGGCCATGAGTCCTGGAAGACCTGCTCCCTGCCTTACAGATCTTTTTCCACACGGCCTGGGAGGGCAGAGCCCTGATTGACGCCAGCTGCAAAAGCTGAGGCTGCTGAAGAAGCCAGAGACCACCTTGGCTGTCTCTTAGTGCAGTTGTGGAACAGGACTTATTGCTGCTATACGACGATGAAGGCACCCACTGCCCATGATCAAGGACACCAATGAAGCTGGCTGTTTATGTAATGTTGCTGATTTAAACGTTCTGTTTCCCGAAGTTAAAACTCTCAGGATGCCCGTTATTTGCCGCTGTGGTCTAAACCACAGAGCCCAGGGCTTGCCGATCAGAAGGTCAGCGGTTCGAATCCTCGCGACGGGGTGAGCTCCCGTTACTCGGTCCCTGCTCCTGCCAACCTAGCAGTTCGAAAGCACGTCAAAGTGCAAGTAGATAAATAGGTACCACTCCGGCGGGAAGGTAAAGGGCGTTTCTGTGCGCTGCTCTGGTTTGCCAGAAGCAGCTTAGTCATGCTGGCCACATGACCCGGAAGCTGTACGCCGGCTCCCTCAGCCAATAAAGAGAGATGAGCGCCGCAACCCCAGAGTCGGTCACGACTGGACCTAATGGTCAGGGGTCCCTTTACCTTTAAGATGATGACACACTTTTGCACATAACCTCAACTCTGACCTTCTTGTGTTGACAGATGGTTGTACATTGGGCAATATATCTGCTCAAGTCTGACAGCTGGTATCTACATTGGTATTTGTGCTTGCTGCTGAGATCCCTTGTGGTGAATCTGAATAACTGTAGGTTTTGTTTTTGCACTTAAGAAGAAACTAGGAATATAGGAACACAGGAAGTTTCCTTATGCTGAATCAGACCATTGGTCCATCTAGCTTTGTATTGTCTACACTAAGGTTTCCCAAACTTGGATCTCCAGCTGTAGGACTGCCAGAGGTTGTAGTCCAAGCATGGGAGCAGGGCACAGATTCTCCATCCCTGGCATATTGGTAAGGAAGTTGAGTCTGGCTTCCTGTTCCACATTCTCACAGCAAAACAGCCACATGCTTCTCACCGCACATATGATGACATATGCTTCCTCTCTTGCTACATGAATAGTATCCCCATGCATGAAAAATATCATGTGGTATGTATGAGGAAACCATCGTGTGAGCCAGGAGAATGAATGTGTGTGGCAGGAACATCTGGAAATATGCTGACCATGCAATCAGAGGTAATTGGTTCAATTGGTTTAAGACTCTTAAATAGTCTTAAACTTCCTGGAGGTGCATGGGCTTCTGTTGGATCTCTTTCATAATATATGATCATCCAGACAATGTTAAGCACAAACTTTGTAATAAAAACTATCTTCAGAACCTGGGACAAGTTCAACGTGTTACTATTAGTATATAAAGCCAGAAGAAGCTGGGAACAGTTTACCTGTGAGATTGAAAGTTTTAAACATGCAAGAACACAAGAAGCAGCTACTGGATCAGGCCAATCTAGTTTAGTATCCTGTTCTCACAGATGCCTGTCGGAAACCCACAAGCAGGGCCCAAGCATAAGAGCATTCTCTTCTCCTGCAGTTTCCAGCAAGTGGCAAAATGAATTCACAGAGTGCTCAGTTCCATGTCAAATTTCTCCCTTGCGTAGACTAAACAATGTGCAGATCCACGCTTATTACATCAAAAGTACACAGGCCATCAGGCTACATTAAATTCCAAGGCACTGGGTGTTATTCAACCAAAATAAAGAATTTAAAGTTCTCTTGGTTTCAGTAGAAGTGATGCAGACATGTGCTTATGACTGCCAGGTTAACTTTGTGGCTGGGTTGTTTCTTTTGGTAATCTTCAGGGTAGTTTCACATCAGCTCACTGCACATGACTGTATGGGAGTGGTTTGTGTCTCTGTTGCAATGTTATTCAAATAGTCACTTGTGGTCAGCCCTCTTTATTTGCAAAGGTCAGAGCTGTGCTATGTTTGTACCTTGCTCATCTCCATTCCCAGAGTTCCTTGGTAAAATGAACAATGGCTGGATTCTTAAAGTCTAATACACCACCCAATTTTAAAAATAAATGTACTAAATTAGAAATGCGCAATCCTATTCAGTGACATACTGGATAGTTTGGAAGCCATTGTCAAGAAAATAATGGACAATTAAAAGCAAATCCCCAAATTCCTTAAATATCCATTGTAGAGGCAATCGTTGCAATTATTTGCAGCAACACATGGAAGTAAAATATTCATTAAAATGCTCTGTATTGTTGACATGAAGGAAGCAGCAATGACAAAACTGAACCAATCCTCTTAGCCCCCTGCAAAATAATTCAGTGTGTTGAAAAATGTCAGCACCAAGTTGCATTTATTGTTCCACAAAGCGGCACAACAAATAATTTTGCATCCGCAAGAAATATAACTTTTCATTTTCCTACCGCAGAGGCCAGAAACAAGTCCTGTTACTTTTCTCCTTGCATCAGCGTTATTATTTCTTCGGCTAAAGCTTCAGCATTCCTAAAGCCTTCCACTTTTCAAGTCTCCTGTGGCATCTTCCTGTGTCCCTCAAGCCCTATCTATGGCTGAGTGCTTCTTAGTAACGTAAATTAACTATCTTGCTGTTATGTTGTACAATGGATGGATTAATTTAGCTAGTTATATACATTGGTACCTTGGTTCTCAAGCTTAATCCGTTCCGGAAGTCCGTTCCAAAACCAAGGTGTGCTTTCCCATAGAAAGTAATGCAAAACGGATTAATCTGTTCCAGAATGGATTAATCCGTTTCAAAACAACCCCTAAAAAAAGCAATTTAACATGAATTTCACTATCTAATGAGACCATTATCCATAAAATGAAAGCAATAATCAATGTACTGTACTATAAAATAAATAAGACAATATTGTAGATGATAAAAATTAAAATTAATTTTTTTCTTACGTGCACTGATGATAGTCATTGTTTGGATGGGGAGCTTTTATCCATTTCTGCAATCACACAATCAATCAATCAGTAGCTGAACTGGGTTCCACACAGTCACAAAAACAAATTCACTGAAAAACCCTCAAAAACAAAAGCGCAAAACTTAATCCATTCTGGAAGTCCGTTTGACTTCTGAAATGTTCGAAAATCAAGATGCCCCGGGAACAGTAGCTGACAGCCGCATCAGACATTCGGCTTCCGAAAATCATTCGAAAACTGGAACACTTACTTCTGGGTTTTCAGCGTTTGAGAACCAAGGCGTTTGAGAACCAAGGTATCACTGCACACTATTTCAATAAAGGCAATGTTTGAAGAATATTTGTGCTGCTGCACTTGGGCAGTGGCAGAGGAACCCTCTCTGGCACTGGTGATGCACGTGTGACGTCCGTACGGAGTGTGCATGTGCGGCATCCTGTACAGAGTATGCAGGCGCAGCAGCCTGTATGGACAGCACGAGAGAGCGGCACCCATACTGACTGCACGCGCACCCCCCCCAAGAGTGGCACCTGGGGCGGCCCACCCCCTCCGCCCCCCACTTCGTACACCCCTGCACTCGGGTCCTGTCTGCCAGCTTCCCATAGGCATCTGGTTGACCATCATGAGAGCAGAATATTGGACTAGATGGGTCTTCTTGAGTTCTTATGTTCTTATTCATGACCACTACAGTGGTCCAGCAGCTGACCACTACAGAAAACAATTTTGTGTGTGTGTATTTTGAAAATGTATTTAAAGTACAATCAGTACTAAAATTTATGCCTATCAGATACTGAAAGTACAATCAGTAATTAAATCTATGGCAATCAGATTACTTTTGCTTTGGTCACACAAGGATTAAATAATAGCTTCGTGTTACTGCTCCTGAGTGCAGCTGTATTTAAATACTATTTTCAATGAGACATAGAAGTAGAGACTAAAGGCAGAAAAATGGCACCCTTTTCTGCCTGAAGCAATAACGTCATGTTGATTCCTAGTAAGGCCAGACCTGACTGACACACCTTGAATTCTGGCAACTCCAATTAATTTTTTTGTTAATAAGATGCTAATGAATCTGCTTAATGGCACCAGTGATTCACTTTAAGCTTTCTAATCCAGATAATTTTTATTGGTTTTCATGTAAATACAAGAACAACATATAAACACAGCAACTTGCCCAGTGATAGATTCTTGTTAAGTTTCATATGCAGGACACAGTCACTTTGAGCTTTCAGCTCTACTGATCTGTTTTTAACCTCTGTACATCTGTAGACTCCTTCATGGCATCTTATGAAAACAATCACCACTTAATGATGAGTAAAACTTTAATTGAAGAAAGGTGACAAAGACTGAGCCCTTTTAGCACAGAAAAAAAAGGAAGAGGGACATGATATAAATGTATAGAATTATGTAGAGAAACTCAGTGGTGAGCAATTCTTGACAGATTTGGGACAGACAAAAGAAATTCATACAGCACAAAGTTAAGTTATAGAATTCACAGCTAAGGGCCACCAACTTGGACAATAGAAGTTCGTTTTTACATCACTTGGGTGCTCCTTCAAAAATGGAGTAAATACCCATTTTCTTGGGGGTAAGCATCATTGAATGAGAGCCAGGGTGGTTCAGTGGTTAGAGTGTTGGACTAGGACTTGGGAGAACAGGGTTCAAATCCCCGCTCAGCCATGAAAGTCACTGGGAGACCTTGGACCACTCTCTCAGCCTAGCCTATCCCACAAGGTTGTTGTGAGGATAAAATGGGGAGGAAGAGAACTATGTATTCCTCCTTGAGTTCCTTGGAGGAAAGGCAGGATAAAAAATGCAGTAAGTAAGTAAGTAAGTAAGTAAGTAAGTAAGTAAGTAAATAAATATGAACTGCAATGAGAATTAATTCCAAGTAGATATGTATGGGATTCCTGCCAACCTAGCAATTTGAAAACACATCAAAGTGCAAGTAGATACCGTAAATAGGGAACACTCTGGCGGGAAGGTAAACGGCGTTTCCGTGTGCTGCTCTGGTTCCCCAGAAGCGGCTTAGTCATGCTGGCCACACGACCCAGAAGCTGTATGCCAGCTCCCTCGGCCAATAAAGCGAGATGAGCGCCGCAACCCCAGAGTCAGTCACAACTGGACCTAATGGTCAGGGGTCCCTTTACCTTTTATGTATGGGATCTTGTATGTATGTGTGGTGGTGGAGTTATTATATTTATTTGTTATTATGGTAAGTATACTTTTGCTTTTATATTGTAAACCCCCATGTGATCTTCAGATGAAGGGCGGTATAGAAATTTAATTAACAACAACATATATGGGAATGTTGACCATCCCCCTTTCCTTCCCTTTCTCTCACCCTGTTATAAGCTGTTCCTATGGACGGCTTTAGCAAGATCAACTGCATGCATGCAGGCTTCCAGAAATCAGCAGGAAGAAGAAGAATAGGAAACAACAACAACACGGAGGCGGGGGGAGGAAGAAGAGGAATGTTTGTAACCCACCAACATAACACAGATCCAGCTCTATGCCAAATTCTTTGTATGTAAAATTGGTGACTGCTTAAGAGGGGGGGAACCTTTCTAGGTCATCAAAAGGTAGTGCAATAAATGTGCAGTTGTTGCTTGTCTGTTGCATAACACCCAGAGATCTTCTCTCAAGGTAACATATCAGTTGCACATATATTGCCGTTTACCAGCACTACAACCACAATATTTTGTCACAGGGCAAATGGGAGTCTTACTTAAGATGTGGGTGGATGAATCTGTCAACCTCCCAGTTTCTACATCACTCATCAACCCTGACCATTTAGCATGCCGGCTGAGGCTGATGGATGTTGGAGTCCGCAACATCTAGAGGGCACCACGTTGCTGGAGAGGCCCTAAAAACCCAGAAGGCTTCTATGAACTTCAAACATTATTTTATATTCTGCCCATGACTAACCAAGCTGAAACGTTCAAATGCAGTCATATATTATGGAAATAAGTCCTGGGTTTCAATTTCTTAGTCACTCTGTTACACTAGGCAAGTCCCTTTACCACCTAGAGTTTCTGCAATTAACCACAATAAATAATATATATGTTGGCATCTGGTCATGGCGAGGATCCCTTACCACATTCTGAGCTTGTGCAAAATGCCATTATGTTACACAACTGGTTTGGAAACTGGTTCTTGCCCTTTGACAGCCTGCCAGTTTGAGAAGTTGAGTTGGAGGATGGCATGTAAACAAACACATTGGTGGCTGGTGGAGGAAGATGGCGAGAGCTGCTTGTTGGAGGTACTGAGAAGTGGATTTGTTAAGTGACCAGCCAGGATGGTTAGGAAGGAAGTGGGTCATTTCCAAAGAGGAAGGCAGTGGGGGGTGGGCTGATAAAAAGAGGCAGAGAAAGGTCAGTTGGGGAGACTAGAAGGGCTTTGCTTATTCCAGAGGTAGGAAAGCTACATAAAGGCTAAGACAAAGGGTATGTTTACATTAGCTACTTAAAATGCAGCAAGGTCATTCCCCACTGCTGTGTTGCACTACACACCAGGGAAGAAGCAGGGCTGTCTTCACCTGATCTGCATTACCTGTTTGGTTTTCCTACTCATGCAACTCTCTCAAACTCTTATTCATGAAGTTCTCATTGCACATTGCAGTACACACCAGAGAGGGGATGAGGATTTCTTCACTTGATACATATTACCTGTTTGATTTCCCCATGACTGCAACTGCAGTAGGTGAAGGGTTACTTCCCAGTGAGTGGCTAGAAGACTGCAGAGTGTAGGTGTGTGGAGCCCTCTTTTAAATAAGTGTAGTCCGCAGGGAGTGGTGCCCTGTTCCAACAACCTGAGCCAACCAATTAACTAACCCATCTTGCAACATACTGCCAACAACAGGAATTCAATGTGCTTTCTTAATTTCATTTGTAGCCATCCCCATTCCAAAGGTTTAGATAGTAGAATCATGGAACTGTAGGTCTGGAAGGGACCTTGAGGGTCATCTAGGCCAATAACAGGAATCAATAACAACATTGTTAAAAACATAACAAGTATTTAACCCTCATCCCTGGTGATTAGCTATACTGTCTGAAAGTGATGGGATTCTAGCAACAACTGGAGGACTACAGATTACCCTGCTCTAGTTCCCCCATACTTGACTCACCTAAAGCTAATAGCAATTAAAAACAAACAAAAACTTACATTGCTTCAGGCAGATGTTAAAGGTCCAGCTTGTTGACTGTATGCCGATATGGTTCACAATGGCATCACCTTGTTGCATAAGCCACACAATTTGAAATTCATGGATAGTCATTCCCAGATGGGCTGCACTTCATTGGTTATCCTTAAGCCTATATCTTGCATAGAATCATAGAATTGTAGAGTTGGATGGGACCCCAAGGGTCATCTAGTGCAACAGCCTACAATGCAGGAATCTCAACTAGAGCATCCATGACAGACAGCCATCCAACCAACCTCTGCTTAAAAACTTCCAAGGAAGGAGAGTCCACCACCTTCCTAGGAAGACCGTTCCACTGTTGATCAGATCTTACTGTCAGAAAGTTCTTCCTGATGTTAGCTGGAATCTTCTGTAACTTGTACAGTATGTGCATTTCCAACTGCTTGATCCTAAGCATGTTAAAATCCAGCTGAGTTCAGTGGGACTTACTTAGCATCCCTGACTCTTGATATCATTAATTCTGGCTAGGTTTGGGAGAGGAGGAGAGCTCCTTGGTGATGCTGGGGCAGAGCTCAGCACCTTTTCTGCATCCGGGGTGAAGAAACTCCAGTAGGGATGTGGTGGCAAATTCTTAAGTGCAAGTGATCTTCACGACAAGCCCGATAACCTGATCCTCATCGCCATGTTTCGTGCCAGACTATGCAACAAAAGTAAGCAGTTGACCAATGCAGACATTATGGCTTCGATGCAAGTCGGCATTATTCACACTCCCAAAGGCCACTTTGGTTAACATTCAACCTTATGAAGAGTTCTGGCAGGCTCAAACACTGTTGGTCATAATCAAAGAGATTTTGGAAAATCTTTAAAGTAAAAATGGCACATTAACCCTCACTCATGCATTTTTATGCAGCCTAGGCTTGCAAAGGTACAGACTTTATAAATGAATGGACCGCTTTGTACATGCCAGCTGATACACAGAACAGGCTTGCAATTGTCAAAATTAAATCCTGGAGTAGGTTTCCCAACAACAAATTCATCCACCTGTCTCTTCAAATATATGGTTGCAAAAAGCAAATCACCACCACCTGTGTATTAATGTCAGCAAAGCCCTATTGAAGTTTATGAGATTGCTGAACTCTGAAACAGCTGTTGTGTGTATGGCTCGCATACTTTGCTAATGTGCTGCAGTATATTGCAACTTCATTAACCATAGTAGCAGTGTATTCTGTTAACAACAACTTTACTTGGAAGTAAGCCTCACTAAGCTTAGTGGGCTTACTCCCAATTGTTATGACTCACCATTAATTATGATATCGGCAAATTACTAGTTATGCTAAATGCTCATTAAGAAAAGAGACTGGTGAATGATTGCAATCAAGTGTCTTGTTTATCCCTGTGTAACAACCGATAAATGAGGATAATAATACCATTAGAAAAATGTAGAACTTTTCAAAGTGTGTAAAACATGGGTGGGGGTAGCTGTGGCCCTCAAAATATTCCTTGACCAGAACTCCCATCGACTCTGACCACTGCATTTGCTGGCTGGAGCTGATGGGACTTTGAGTCCAACATCTTCTGAAGGGTCACAGCGGTTTTCCATCGCTGGTGCAAATGTTTGCTACTCCTCCAAATACTCCCGTGACATTAGTAGGCTCTTGTGGTCTTCAGTGAGATGCCAGCCAACCTGACTTACAGGTGATCAAAGGCTCTGTACAGATGTGGCCTTTGAAACATGTAGAGGTCATTTTTTTTTTGCAGTGCACTTTTCTGCTGCTTGTAATTGCACACACTTTGATGCAATAACGTCATCTAAAGCAGCAGCTACCACCTGTGCTGTCTGTACACACAGGTGGGCATGTTTTCAAACTATCTCACAATGGTGTTTTCTAATTCCTGTCCCCTGTGAAGTGTGGGCTCATTCGATAGGGGCTAGGGCTTTCCAAGTTATCTAGACAGCGTGAGAAACAGCAGTTCCCTGCACCACTTCCCAGGGCACCAGGATAACAGAAAATGAACTCAAGTCAAAGGCTGTGTACACACCCTACATGTAAATCACATTTAAAGCATGTGACTTCCCCAAAGAATCCTGGAAATTGTAGTTTCCTTCCCTCACGGAGCTACAATTCCCAGCACCTTGAACAAACTACAGTTCCTGAGATTCTTTGGGGGAAGTCATATGTCAGACACCAGAAGGCAAATGTTAACCTGTCCAAAAAGTATTTGTAGGTTACTTCACAGATCCTGTTTTCCCTTCATTTTTCAAGTGATTAAGAGATTATTCCCCCACCCCACTTACCCAGCCTGTTCCTCCCCTTAACCACACGTGCCTTTTTTATCCATTTGCCAACTCCCTGTCTCACCCTTGCTCACTTGGGACAACAATTCAGCCACACACAATGCGGCTCTGTGAGCTCCTACAGTAACAATGGGAACCTGTTCAGCAACTCACACCACCTGACAGCCCCATCATGTTCCTCGGCTGTGGCTCTTATAATTGCCGGGTGCTCTGATTTTGACAAGGGGAAAATAAGTCATGCCTGTGAGGCAATCGTGTAAGCGAAGAGTTGTGTCATGGCTGTTACTGACAGAAGCAAACAAATCAAAATTGCGGAAGACGTTCTTAAGAGAAGTTAGGGGCTTGAGAGGTTGTTGTATGTGGGCCTATCCCCTGTTGCTAGGCAACTTCAATTCATTTCAGTAGAATGAATCCATTTGGTGGATTTGCGCTTTCCATTTCACCAGGGCTAATATGATGCTATAACTGTGCCTTCCAGAAACGATGGATTCATGTGCCGCTTAGTAGTGTGAACAAAGATAGGAATTCTGAAAAGAATGCTTGGCAAGTTCCATCTAATGCTTAGTCAATGACACTTCAATTTTGTGCAAACTTAACTGGGTGTGAGTTCCACTGAACTTAGTAAGACAGCTTACTATGAATTAACATTCCCAGAATTGTGTTTTAAATGGACTTTACTCTTCTTCTTTTTAATATACGTATTTTTCGCTCTCTAAGACGCACCAGACTACAAGACGCACCTAGTTTTTGGAGGAGGAAAACAAGAAAAAAAATATTCTGAATCTCAGAAGCCAGAACAGCAAGAGGGATCGCTGTGTAGTGAAAGCAGCTATCCCTCTTGCTGTTTTGGCTTCTGTGATAGCTGCGCAGCCTGCATTCACTCCATAAGACGCACACACATTTCCCCTTACTTTTTAGGAGGGAAAAAGTGAGTCTTATAGAGCAAAAAATACGGTAATTGCTATCACACTCACACATTCCCAACAGAAATCCAGAAGAACTATTCCCTGCCCGTTTAGCAATTCTGATCCCTTTCCCCCCTGGCCATTTGTGACCATTTTATTCAATAAGAATTGCAGGGCAACTATTGCAGCAAGAGACAAGGTATTAAAAATGGAGGGCTGCCGTCCGATGCACACTGAAAGTTTGGAAAATACAGAGCTAAGAAATCTTTTCAACATTTATTTTCCTTCAGATTTGATCCATGAAGGTGCCATTGTTGTTGTTTTTATGTACATAGTGTGTATCCTCACTGCACATGACACTTAGAGCATAAGCAAAAACTCAGGACTCGACTAAGGCATTTTGCTACTTGAGGCAATAGATAAGATGGTGTCATCACAAAGCCATGTATAGAAGCTGACCAAGGTTTCCAGTTGAATCTTTCTTCAACAATGGTGGCAGGACAGCATTCGACAATATATATGAGTGCAACAGGCTAGCTTTGGGGGTGCAAGGAAGCTGTGTGGTACATCTTCCCATGCCTGCCATCACTGCTGCCTATCCCCAGAAACTGCTGCCTGAGATGGACGCCTCACTCTGCCTACATGTAGGACTGTCCCTGTTAGAAATTATAACAAAAAAGGACAGGACCTGGTCCCAAAGTGCATACAATTTAAAGTACTCCTAGGAGTAATATCAGGTTCTAAATGTGTCCTGCTGATCCTGGTGGCATCAACATGGGTTAACTAGACTTGCCCTAGTACTCCTGGCACCTTCCAGAACTTCTAGATCTGTCTGATCCCTAACTCACAAGCATGTAACAGAAAGGGGAGTGCTACACCCAGATGGCCAAATTCTCAACCATCTATTTCCTCATTTTATTCCAGTTTCTGTCTGGGCTCCTTAAAGACAGGACTGGCTTTGTCAGTGCTGCAATCTGCTTTTTCATCTCAGACAAACAACCTTTCATATGGAGGGCTGCCCTCTGTGGAGTAGGAGACATGGCCACACCATGACTTTAAGTGTCTCCCTTCCACAGGGGCTGTAGGGTTGGAAACGCCATTTACCCTCCCGCCACAGTGGTACCTATTTATCTACTCGCACTGGTGTGCTTTCGAACTGCTAGGTTGGCAAGAGCTGGGACAGAGCAACAGGAGCTCACCCCTTGGCAGGAATTCGAACCACCGACCTTATGATCGGCAAGCCCAAGAGGCTCAATGGTTTAGACTGATGGTATTCAATTTTTTTTTACACCTAGAGTAGCAAATCTGGCCAGCGTTGTACAAACAGAGGCCTAGGCAGTGAGTTGCAGTGAGGCTGTTAACCATTTTGCCTGTAGTCCTGAGACACACCCAGAGAAATTCAAAACTGCCTCCCCCTGATTCAGCAAGGGGAAAGATCCAAGGTCAAACACTTTGCAATATTGTACACCCCACAACCATAAACCAAAGGGCATTTACTGAAACAGGCAGATCAAAAGGTATTTATTGAACAATCCTAACTGAAAATGCTGTTTTCACACCTGTGCTTATTTACTTTTCCTTGTGAAAAGCCTAGAGGATGGATTGATTGGTGTGTTTTTCAGTTGCATCTCTTTTTAATTCATGTTGTGAGCTGCCTTGGGTCCTAAGACAAATGTGACTACTTTTGGTAATAAGAAAGGTGACAGGTGACCCCTCCCCATTTTTACCAAAAGTATAAATAAAGTAAATATATACCATTTAATATATATTTGATATGCATTTGATCTTATTTATAAAAAGTTTCTTTTAGGGTACTGTGTGACCTATGTATGTGATTGTCCCATTGCTGCTGATCTGATGAAGCAGGTTTCGAGACTCCCTCCTCTACATAAAGTGTGGGTGCTGATCCTAAATGCTCAGGGCTATATGTGCATGTACGGAGAGCCCATCTGTAGATTTAGTCCCTGTGACATCCGGGCTAGGTGTTTGAAATATTTTTTTTAAACCTTACAGTGATGCTTTTTCTATTTGCATGTCTATGGGGTCACAAAGAGTCGGACATAACTAAACGACTAAACAGCAACAACAACAACAACAACAACAACAACAACAACAACAACAAGGCCCATAGATCTTTGCTTTCATAACATAGATGTACTAAGTGATCATTTGGGCCCCAAATGACTACTTTTCCAATGGTTCTGTGGTGTAAGCTGCTCCTTTCCTTTCTTTCTTTCTTTCTTTCTTTCTTGTTTGTACGCCGGGGATACTAGCTATAGCCCCATTCACTTGGAAAATGATTGTTCAGGTTGCAACAGAGAGACTAACTTTCTGCATATTATGGCCATGCCTTGGAAGAGTTGGTCATGGAATTAACTACAAGTACGGCGATCTTGGAATTAATCCTGTACGGTGCCCATGATCTGGCACAAAATATAATTCTTGTTTAACTGATCAGGAAGAGTGATCAAAGTGACATTGAATGTAACTTATACTTAAGTGACAAGTTGCCCAGGAAGTCATCTTTAATTTCAAAAGGGGAAACTCCTTCAAACTGAGGTGGTTAATTAAAAGGAGGTTGAAAGGGAGATCCAAGAAGGTCAAATCCCTTCAGGATGTCTGGAGGTCATTTAAAACCATGATAAGATAATAGAAGCTTAGACAGAATGTATACTACAGATTAGGGAAGGTACAAGTACAAATAATTCCAAGAGTATGCAATTACAGCTAACAAAGAGAGTCAATGAAGCTAAAAAAAGGCAAGAGTGGTTCCTCTGAAAAATGGAAGTCTTGCCCAAGTGAAGAAAACAAGAAAAAACACACAAAAAACCTGGAAACTGACAGTAAGGTAGGTGTGTGTGTGTGTGTGTGTGTGTGTGTGTGTGTGTAAAAAGCATTGACAAAGCAGCAAATAAAAAAATCTTTAAATACATTCAGAGTATGAAACTAACAAGGGGTGGTAGTGGTGGTACGAAAGGGCTGCTGTAGAAAGAAAGGGAAATTGTACAGACATTGAATTAATTATTTGCATTGGTTTTAACTGTGGGAGATGTTGCACAGACACCTGGATTCTTGGGAAAGAGCTGTCTTAAGAAATAAATTAAATTGAGAGGACAAGCGATGAAGCTCTAGGGCATGGATGGGAAACATGTGGCCCTCCAGATGTTGGACTCCAACTCCCACCAGCCCCGGCCAGCATGGCCAGTGGTCAGTGATGATGGGAGCCATAGTCCAGCAATGCCTGGAAGGCCACTTGCTCCCCACTTCTGCTCTGTGGCTAATTGGAATTTGGAAATTAGCAAGTTAATTATACACCCAAGAGTTCTGAAGGCCTTCAAATGCAAAACTGCTGACCTCCTGGCAGAAATATGCATCTTGTCATTATGATCAGCCTCTTTGCTGGAGGACTGGAAGATAGCCAAGGAAACACTGAAGGGATTGTGTGGGGGATGGGGAGACAAGAAAATAACACACTGTTTAACTTAATGTCTCTCCTGAGTAAATTGGCTGAGCACATTATTAAAACCACAATGATTAAACATATAAATAAGCAAGCCTTGCTGAGGAAATCTTTTTGAGATGTCAACAAGCACATGGGTAAGGGCAGGCTGGTAGAGATGACACATTTGAGACACACTGATTTTCCAGAGCCTAATAATAATAATAATAATAATAATAATAATAATAATAATTATAATTTATTTGTATCCCCCCTCCCCTGCCAAAGTTGGGCTCAGAGCGGCCAACATCATGTAAATAAGACAAAACCATTCCATACATAAAAACCATCCCAATACTGAATTCCATAGGACTGAGGGCACTGAGCCAGTCATGTAGATGGTTGCCACAATGTGACGAAACAAACTTACGTTCCTCCCTTCAACATCTGGGTTTAGGAACCACACAGAAGGTCAGGGAGACTTGAAATCCATTCCTTACAATTGGTTGGGGATGAGACGGATTGCAGTTCGCCTCTAAAATAATGTTTAAGCCTTCAAGGCACTTCAGCTAAAATAGGGTTTAGCAGCCACACAGACTTGAAACTCCTTCTGAAGGATTGGGGTAACAACTCACCCCTAAAACCTCGTTTAAAAATGGCACTCCAAAATAGCACTTTGGGGGAATCCTAAAGAGCTCTGCTGGGACAAAAGTTGACAATTCCAGAGAAGAAACCACATACAGAAACTAAAAGGAGAGTTGGAAACAAAATAGCAGCAAGAAGTAACCTGGAAACCTCCCTAATGGTGACTTTAATTATTGAGAATGTATCAAGATACTTACACAGTGTTGTACAGAGAGTGGCATGTATTATGTGACCCAAGGACATACTACTCACAGCAAAAAGAAGAAGAAGAAGAAGAGTTTGGATTTGATATCCCGCCTTTCACTCCCCTTCAGGAGTCTCAAAGCGGCTAACATTCTCCTTTCCCTTCCTCCCCCACAACAAACACTCTGTGAGGTGAGTGGGGCTGAGAGACTTCAAAGAAGTGTGACTGGCCCAAGGTCACCCAGCAGCTGCATGTGGAAGAGCGGAGACGCGAACCCGGTTCCCCAGATTAGGAGACTACCGCTCTTAACCACTACACCACACTGGCTCTCCCATTCCTTGAGGAAATCGTAAATCATGGGACATAGCTGTTATGATGTAGAGTGGGACCCATTTAGCATGGTTGAGTTTAACGGGAAATTCTATTGGCTCCACATATGACCTCCGGTGCACACTAACGAAGCTCGACAATGGAATTGCTCCATCTCTTGCCAATTAAGGTTATTGTCTGAGCAGGAGGCCTTTGTGATATGGCACCAGCTCCTATCTCATTTGCATTCGCAGCTTATCATTTACAGTGTCCTGGGGCCCTTTGATGATAAAAATATATGCTAGCCTTTTGCTGAACTGCTGAGCCAACCCTTTTATAACTCTCTGTGTGCATAAAGAATGCAGGAGGGTTGAGGTCTGCTTGCAAGTGACATTTAGCAACTTGAGTGAGGAAAGAAAGGAGAGCTCATAAGTGTTGCAGCAGCACAAAGTCCAATTCTGTTGTCTATATTTAGTGCATTTTTCAGGAAGCCAAGATCTTCTATAGCTCTATAGTTACACTGGCTTAAGTAGGCCTCTTGTGCTTAGACATAAACAAGCATCTTGTTGTGGATATATAAGATTGTGGGGAGTGATGGCAGCTCTTTAAAATGCACAAATAAGCAACGGTGCTGGTTGTTGTTTTATTTAATGCGTCTTAGCTATCTAACTCATTTATAAGCCACCCTTTACCACAGAGGTTTTTAACCTTTTTGAGTCCATGGCTCCCTTGACCAACTACATTCTTTCGGTGGCACCCCTGTGGGACTCAGGAACCCCTTGCCCACAGAGCTGGCAGCCCCTCACCCCTTTTCGAACACCCTCCCTTGTGGAGTGTTCCCTCAGCCTCCTCTCCTCTCCCCTCTCCTTGGGAGTCCTCTGGGAAGCCACTACTGCCCCCCCGGTCTCAGAACTGCCCCCCCCTGCCCCAAAGGGAGGTGCCTCTTCACACTGCCCCACAGGGGCCTGGGAAGCACTCCCTGGCCAGCCCTAGAGGCACCATTCACCTGGGGAGCTTGTACGTAGCCAGGGCTGCTGCAACAAACAGCCACACAAGCCTTTGGGAGGCAGAGACGTGCGAGGGCATCAAAGGAGGAAGGGAAGGAAAGACGGACAGAGGCCAGTGTTGCCCACAGCACCCCTCACCATCGTTCAAGGCACCCCAGAGTGCCACAGCACAATGGCTGAAAGCCATGGCTTTACCATATGGTCCCAGGACAGAAATGCATCACACAAAAATAATGAATGTCAACCACTACGATATTTCACAATAATAAAGTACAACAGCATATTAAAGCAGGCAATAACACTTATCTGAGAAGGTCTTGTTAGCACTGACAATAGGGTTTGGGTAGTTATTGGATAAGATGCCCTCTTTGGACCTCCTTCTTCATGCTGCTATCTCCACTCCTATTCATTTGTGTCCTTCCTCTGGGCCCAGTCTGCTCCACCATCCAAATGGAAAGGCAGAGGTGTAAATGGACACTGCTGTCACTACCTCTTTCTTTCAGAAGTGATCAGGCAGCAAATGAGAAGCAGAGCGGGGAATTTCTAGGATTTGGCAGCAGGACCTCTCCTGGGAACTCCAGCACCTGATGCCAGCCGTGTGTGTGTGTGTGTGTGTGTGTGTGTGTCAGAAATTGAAGTCTGAAGTAGCGTATTATCTGTCAAAATTATTCCAAAATTCCTCCATGCTCATGTGTTGTTTCTGCACACTCAGTTACAGACAGGGCTATGATTCCATGCAAACATGATGCCTAGCATGAGGTGTAGAAATTACTCCCAGGGAATCTGAGGTGTTTGTGGATTTTCTCTTCTCTTCTCTTCTCTTCTCTTCTCTTCTCTTCTCTTCTCTTCTCTTCTCTTCTCTTCCTTTTGGCATGTTTCCACTCCTTATGGTTGCAAAGTTGTTTTCATGAACATGGTGTAATCTGCCTTGCCAGAATTGCTCACTGCTGAATATTCTTAGTGGTCAGTGACTGGATATGGTTTCTTTTCCCATTCCCATGACTAGCAGGAACATAATAAATTATGCACAAATTGCTGTGTGTTTTTAGTGAAAAGCTGTCTTTCATATTCTTTTGGAACAATGACAAAAGTCTGACCTGAAACAGATGTTACAGGGTGGATTGCTCCTGTTCTCTGCCCTAGTCAGCCAGCCATGACCCCTTGCTGAATACTGCATTCCCTTGCCTTTCCTACTCAGTTTTTCATTCACCCCTCCATTTATCTACAATGGTCAGGCAGCATTCTGTGGCCCTTGATTTCTCTCAGTCCTCAATTTTCTGTTTTGGGAAGTCTGTCCACTTAGCTCCCCCTACAGAACAATGGTACTTCCGCAAACCTTGGGGTTCCCTCCAACTGGCTGACGCCGCCTTCTTTTTTATGTGTGGTTGATTCTATTTTGGCTGCTTAAGAATCAACATTCACCTATGAGCTTCAAAATAGAGGAAATGATTGACAAAAGAATCCTGCTTGCATGCTCTTAGCTCAGCTATTTCTGGTTCCCTTCTACGTCATTAAGCATACCAGGGAATAACGCCAGTTCTTTTATTTTTCTTATGCTGGGCACCTTTAAAGCTAGTACTGAGAAGTATATTATTGACACTGAGCTCATTCACACAACACACATTTCACATCAAAAGATTGTTTCCTTGGTGATGCCATTCTAAACAGGATAATCACAAGCAGAAGAATTGTAAATTCATAAGAACTGCATACCAAAATTCTTGGAAGAATTATCTGGCTTCCAAAAAATTTCTATCCCCATTTCTTTTTTTAAGCAAATAGTCCTTGAACCGGCACGATTTCAACAAGTGACTTTCTATAGAAATACCATTGTAAGGATCATGGACTGCCTCATTGGCAGATACTGTAGGCCAGGCATGTCCAAAGTCCGTTTCGGGGGCCTAATCCAGCCTGCCAGTCGGTTTAGTCTGGTCCCTGTGGCAGTTTATTTCTTGGGGTAAAATCCTACAAAAACCTCCACAACTTAAATCCTAAAGAACAACTTTGGTTGGCCCTTTGGTTGGCCCTCACGGCCCTTTACTTCATCAAATCTGGCCCTCTTTGGAAAAACTTTGGACACCACTGCTGTAGGCAGTCACTGTGGTGCAATTTAAACTGAACATTTGCTTGCTTTGTCAGGCTTCCCCTGACACTTAATTTCCGTACTACGCCACTCAGTATTTATACTTTCATGTTTTGCTTAACATTTTATTGGATTTTCATTGCATTTTGATGTTGTGTAGTTGCTTGTGATTTAATGTTTCTAATTTCTGTGAACTGCTTAGAGATGTTGCTATATTAAGTGGTATATAAATGATACAAACAAAGAAATAGTTGCCTTATACCAAGCCAGTCCATTGGTCCATAGTTCGGTACTGTCTACACCAGACCCCAACCTTGGGTCCCAAGATATTGTTGGACTCCAACTCCCGTCAGGGATGATGGGACATGTGGTCCATCAACACTATGGAACCCAAGTCTGAGGGAAACTGCTCCACACAGACTTGCCAGCAACTCTCCTAGGTTTCAGAGAGGATTCTTTTTCATCAGTACTAGGAGATGCCAGGGACTGAGCCTGTTCTTGGGTATGGTGCTGTGCACCCACCCTTAAGAGAAAAGCAAAAGTCTGTGAGGTTGTATTGTTTTGTCCTGTTTTAACAGATGTCACATCTAGCTGCCTCCAACTCCCTCATTCTGTCAGCACAAGGATTTCCACTTGTGCAATGGAACTCTATCCTGTCTTCTCACATGTGTGCACCAAACCCTCCCCAAATCTAATCACGAGGGTTGGGGAGAAACCCAGAACCCATTTAGGGGCCACCCAGGGAGAGGAGGGGCAGCAGAGGTTCCATTGCACAAGTGGAAATTCTTTGTGCAAATGGAAAGAGCGAGTTAGTACGACAATGGATTCCACCCGTTGCTTTTATATTGCATGCAGTATACACGGCTTGGATATATTTTTTATGAAGCTGTTTAGCAGTGTCTTTAAATAAATAAATAAAATGAGTAAAATGTTTTCATGTTTTCCGTCCTGTTCCCTACTTTTAAATAACTATTTCCTGGAAAGAGCAGAAGTCAAGTGTTGAATCCTTTGATGTGAAGTCATTAGCCCGGCATGTCCAAACGGATTGGGCGCTCCTGCTGGGAATGGATAAATATCCACTTCATGCAGATTTTAAGCACTTTTATTTTTTCACTTTGCCAGGGAGGACCCCCCTGAGTGAGTGCCTGAGGGCCCTGCTCCTTCCTGCCACTTACCATCTGGCCTGGGGGGGGGGCCTGAAGCCTCACAAGGACTGCTTGCTGCTTGCTGCCTGCTGCCCGGGAGGACTCCCCTGAGTGAGTGCCTGAGGGCCCTGCTCTTGCCACTTACCACCTGGACCAGGGCGGGGCCTGACAGGCCTCACTAGGACAGTTGCTGTTACTGCTGGAGGGGCACAGAGTGTTTTTAAAATGTTTTTAAATTTTTCTTTTGGATTTTTTGTATGTGGGGGTGGGATGGATGTTTGGTTGGGCTTGGGGAATTTTTTTGATTTTGATGTTTTTGTAATTGTTACAGTTTTTTGTTTGTATTGTTTTATTGGTTTTGTTTGTTTGTTTGTTTGTTTGTTTGTTTGTTTAAGGTGTTATTTTGTTCTTAAGGGGAGGGGTCAGGGCTGCCGGGGAGTGGGCCCCAGCCCACAAAATGGCTGGGGCATGTTCCACAGGGGGGGATGCACTGGGACAACTGATCTCAGTGATCACGGGTAGGAGGAGGAGTTACGCTAAGACTAGACCATGTCATTACAGAGAGGGCAGGTTTAGTCGTTGTCTGAGGACTATTCCTGCCTCCGGGTCTGGTCCTGACCGGATGGATACTAGAATCAGCAAGGGATACCCACATGACCTGAAGGTGCTGCTGTGCAATGCCAGGTCAATGATTCATAAGACCACTGCCATCCATGACTTGATCATGGATGGAGGACTTGACCTGGCATGTGTAACAGAGACATGGTTGGATGAAGCAGATGGGCCTGTCCTTGCCGCTGCTTGTCCACCAGGTTTCTCTTACGCACAGCAACCCAGGTCATGTGGGCGGGGAGGGGGGGTTGCAGTGATTTTTAGGAAGTCATTAGTTTGCACCAGGCGTCCTATTGGGAAGACCCAGTTTTCCGAGTGCATGTTCTGGAAGTTGGGCAATAGGGGCAGTACAGGTTTCCTTTTGGTGTACCGACCTCCCCGGTGCACCAAGGATTCCCTGCCCGAGCTGCTTCAGGTCATGGCGGATGTTCTCCTGGAGACACCTAGCTTGGTCGTCCTAGGGGATTTTAACATCCATGCCGACACGACCTTACAAGGGGCCGCTCAGGACTTCGTGGAAAGCATGGCCTCCATGGGGCTGTCCCTGAATAAGTCTGGCCCAACCCATAGCCGCGGACATGCCTTGGACCTGGTGTTTACCTCTATGGATGTTGGTGATCTGACACTAAGTAAAAGCGAAACGAAAGAAGTGCCATGGTCAGATCACTTCCTGGTGCAACTGGACTTCTCTGCGACCCATCCCCTCTGCAGGGAGGTGGGACCAATTCGGATGGTCCACCCCCGCCACTTAATGGATCCAAATGGTTTCCAGAGAGTGGTAGGGGATGCTTTATCCCATGTTGATGGCCTTTCAGCTGATTCCCTGGTGGCCCGCTGGAATGTGGAGTTAACCAGGGCTATTGACTGTTTGGCTCCGAAGCGCCCTCTCCGATTGCATGGAGCGCGGACAGCCCTGTGGTTTTCCACGGATCTGAGGACAATGAAACAATCGTTGAGATGGCTAGAGCACCGGTGGCGGATAACTCATTCCGAATCTGACCGGACACAGGTTAGAGCTCAATGTCGAGCCTACCAAGTGGCGATAGTGACGGCGAAGAAGAATTTCTTCACCGCCTCTATTGCATCTGCAGAAAACAGCAGCAGAAGACTTTTTCAGGTGGTTCACAATTTAGCGGAACCACCTGCAACATCGGAGTCCAGTATGGGCCACATGTTCTCCTGCAATGATTTTGCAAAATTTTTTTGCAGATAAAATCGCTCAGATTCGGGAAGAAGTAGACTCCACCGTGGGAGCAGGGCCGGGGCGGGAGAGTGCTAGAGTTTTGTCTAGTCAAGTTGCGTGGGATCAATTCCAATCTGTTACCTCCGAGGATGTGGACAGGCTGCTTGGACGAGTGAAACCAACCACCTGTCTCCTGGATCCTTGCCCATCCTGGCTTATAAAAGCTAGCCTGGAAGGACTGGGCGATGGGCTTCGTGGGGTGGTGAATGCTTCCCTCCGTGAGGGAGCCTTCCCAGACCCACTGAAAGAGGCGGTTATTAAACTGCTTCTTAAAAAACCATCTTTAGATGCGGCCACGATGGCCAACTATCACCCAGTCTCAAATCTTCCATTCTTGGGCAAGGTGATTGAGCGAGCGGTTGCTGAACAACTCCAGGCACGCCTGGAAGAAGCAGACCATTTGGATCCCTTCCAGTTGGGATTCAAGCCTCATCATGGGACTGAAACTGCCTTAGTCGCACTGGTTGATGATCTCCGGCGGGCTAGGGACAAGGGTGAGAGCTGTTTCCTAGTTCTGCTGGATCTCTCAGCGGCGTTTGATACAATCGACCATAACATCCTTCTAGACCGTCTTGAGGGGCTGGGAGCTGGGGGCACTGTCATACAGTGGTTCCGCTCTTTCCTCCTGGGCCATGTTCAGAAAGTGGTGGTGGGGGATGAGTGTTCAGACCCCTGGGCTCTCACTTGTGGGGTGCCCCCATGCTTTTCAACATTTACATGCAGCCGCTGCGAGAGATCATCAGGAGGTTTGGGCTGGGTGTTCATCAGTATGCGGATGATACCCAGCTCTACCTCTCTTTTAAATCAGAACCAGTGAAGGCGGTGAAGGTCCTGTGTGAGTGTCTGGAGGCGGTTGGAGGATGGATGGCAGCTAACAGATTGAGGTTGAATCCTGACAAGACAGAAGTACTGTTTTTGGGGGACAGGAGGCGGGCAGGTGTGGAGGATTCCCTGGTCCTGAATGGGGTAACTGTGCCCCTGAAGGACCAGGTGCGCAGCCTGGGAGTCATTTTGGACTCACAGCTGTCCATGGAGTCACAGGCCAAATCTGTGTCCAGGGCAGCTGTTTACCAGCTCCATCTGGTACGTAGGCTGAGACCCTATCTGCCTGCGGACTGTCTCGCCAGAGTGGTGCATGCTCTGGTTATCTCCCGCTTGGACTACTGCAATGCACTCTACGTGGGGCTACCTTTGAAGGTGACTCGGAAACTACAACTAATCCAGAATGCGGCAGCTAGACTGGTGACTGGGGGTGGCTGCTGAGACCATATAACACCGGTCTTGAAAGACCTACATTGGCTCCCAGTACGTTTCCGAGCAGAATTCAAAGTGTTGGTGCTGACCTTTAAAGCCCTAAACGGCCTCGGGCCAGTATACCTGAAGGAGCGTCTCCACCCCCATCGTTCTGCCCGGACGCTGAGGTCCAGCGCCGAGGGCCTTCTGGCGGTTCCCTCATTGTGAGAAGCAAAGCTACAGGGAACCAGGCAGAGGGCCTTCTCGGTAGTGGCGCCCGCCCTGTGGAACGCCCTTCCAGCAGATGTCAAAGCGATAAACAACTACCTGACATTCAGAAGACATCTTAAGGCAGCCCTGTTCAGGGAAGTTTTTAACGTGTGATATTTTACTGTATTTTTGGTTTCTATGGAAGCCGCCCAGAGTGGCTGGGGAGGCCCAGCCAGCTGGGCGGGGTATAAATAATAAATTATTATTATTATTATTATTATTATTATTATTATTCATTATGTGCTGCCATCTCTGCTGTTTTCGTCCGGTGTTAGTATTCCAATCAAACTGCTTTACGAATATATAGTCATGTTTACCATAACTAATTAGGTGTTTGGCAGTCCATTCAAGAAGGAAACACTATCTGGAGCAAGGATAAGGGAGAAATTCAGTTTGGTTTGCATTTTAAAGCGAACCTACCAAATTTGCACTCCGCAAACTGAAACACCACAGCTATTCTCTGAATTTTGCACTTCTCCACAGTTCTTCAATCAAAACAAGATGTATGTGCACTGGAAAACGCACACATTGGTGAGAATTATATAACAAACCAATTATATTAGGGGAATCAGTTTGCAAAAATGTATATATTTGGAGAAACTGCATACAAAAATATGCTGGTGAATTTCCATGAGGAGTTTCCCCCCCCCCCCCAAAATAAAAGAGCAAACTGATGAGGAAGTGTGCACAACTGAATTTAGCACTGGAAAAAAATAGAAACTGAGAGAAATTAAACCTGACAGAGTCATTCATCCCTAAATTGAAGTAAAAAAATAATTAATCCATGTGGATTTGTTTGTCTTTCCAGTGAACACTTTCCACAAGTTTTCCTCCATGGGGAATTCTGTTTCCCCAGGAATGATTTAGATAGCAGATGTTCCTACATGGGAGTTCAGATGCTTTTTGGATTTAACATCAATAATGGGAAATATTTAATGTAATAAACTTACATGCACATACTTTAGCTAATGAACGGAGCTTCACTGCATGACAAGGCACTCCCGAAGCAAATCTACATGTTACTTGGCACGCTTAAGCAAATCTGCTTGTTATGATACCTCCACAGGGTTACATCCTAAAGTTGGTCCTTGTAGATAAATTATTGTGCGATGCCTAGAAACAAGGAGATAATACTGTTCAGGAAGTAGCCACAAACAACTTTTCCTCTCAAAACATCACCCAATTTTCCCTTTAATCCCAAAGTATTCAGAAAGCTTGTACCGTAAATCCAAAACATGGATTCTAAACTGCAATAGCCTATGCTGAGTATTTAACAGGGACACAGTGTGTGACTGTGTGCAAATCATGTTTATGCACTGGTGGTTATCAAATTCTGTGTGCTGATAATTTCATTCCCATGCCTGGCCTTTTTCTATTTTTGGGAGCAGAGTTTGCCAGATCAGTTGGAGCAGACTCTCAAGCTTCCCAGCTAGCAAAGCACACAACCCTGCTTCCTCCTCTCTTCTTATCTCTCCCTTTTTTCAATCCTGGGAGTAACTGGAAGCTATGAGATGCAAAACATGCTTGCCATACCTTTCTCACACACTGCTACAAATGGGAACGAGACCGTTTTTCAATGGCTGTTTTGGACCTAATGGTCAGGGGTCCCTTTACCTTTACCTATTCTGGCTTACCACAGGAGAAGATGAGGAGATCCTTGTGCCAATCATCATACCAGGTTCCATACTTCACCACCACTGCTGTCATTACCTTTTGAACACAGAGATAGCTCAGTTGGTAGAGCACAAGACTCTTATTCTCAGAGTCATGGGTTCAAGTCTCATGCTGGGTGAAAGATTCCTGCACTGCAGAAGGTTGGACTAGATGATCCTCACGGTCCCTTCAAATTCTACCATTTTGTGATTCTGTGAAGTTTCATGAAGTTTGGTTACCAAGCACTGAGATGGCGGCACCCTCCTGCAAATGTCCTAGGGCTTACTAGTTTTTGCACATGCTCACTCAACTCTGAGCAGCCTGCTGCTATAAGTATGGGACTATGTGAGGAAGAGGAAATATTTTGTCTTTATACAGTTATGGCCTCTTTTGTGTAACCTCTGGGATTCAGGGGCCTAAATTACATTGCAGTTCTGCTTTGAAATCACAAAGGAAAGCACTGTGGGAGTGTAGAGTTTCTGTCAGCAGTACCAATAACTCTTTGAAATCCCTTTCACCTTGACTTTTCTTTTTCTCTTTTTTTCCAGGACCCAGAATAACTCAGACAGATGCTAAATTTATCCACCTCCTCCTCTTTTCTCCAGGATCGTTAGATTAATTTTCCAACCCAGGGCCTATCTACATACCAATTTGTGTACTGGATCAGTGAGACAAACAGCTGAGATAAATGATACACAGCAAGCAAGTGCTGGCTTGTGGGGGATACTCAATCCCTCTGTATGTCGGTGTCCCGGTTGGGAATGCATTCATGAGGCAGCAGGTGAAGTTCCTATCTGTGGAGGACAGCCTTGTAAAGCAGCAGCCCTTCAGTTAGCAGAAAGCAATCCTTTAAAACTCAGCGAGGCACAAAACAGACCCCAAAAAGAGGCACTTTGCTGCCACAACTTTGTAGGATGCTGACAGTAAATTGTGGCAACCAGTTGAGAGCAGGGGATCAAACAGACTCCTCTTCCACTTGTGAAATGTCCACATTTTTCTGAAACGTAGTTGAGTATTTAGTACTTCTATCATATGTTTATTAGCAGAGATGCATCCCAGACATCCATGAGAGATTCACCACGCAGTTGAGTTGATGGGCAAATTTATTTATGTATACATAAACTTCAATGCAATGCCAACACCACCAATAATAATAATAATAATAATAATAATAATAATACTGAAAACAGCACAAAACAACAAAAGTAGAGAGTTCAAAATGCAAATTAAAAGACTGTAAAATCCCACACACCTGGCTCAAAATTAGGTTTTGCAAACTCAGCTATTACCTTATGAAACAAAACAAAAAAATAGATTTGTTCATTCTGGGTCAAATTGGGACTCTTCATGCTCCCACTGACATTGGGAGCATAACAGGATCCAAACACCTTCCCAAACCTCTCATGAGCCCCAGAGAGTTCCTATAGCCTGTCCTGCTCTCTTTTTCCTGGTCTGGTGGTGATAGAAGCACAGACTCCACAGAGACCTCCTGGTCTCCCTCATTTATTTTTATGCTTACGTTGGGGCGTAAATAAATAAATAGTCTGACATTTATCCAAAGAACTGGAGTGCCCTTCAAAAACTACATTTCCCAATGTTGCTAGCATCTGGGACACAACTGTGTGGCTGTGATGAAGGAACCAGGGATGAAGGCCTCTCTTGGGGCTCCAGTGGCTCCTGTTATGAGGCCAATTAAGCTGAGAGTCAGGGCTCTTCTCCAGCTTGTATTTGAATGAGAGCCAGAGAGGAACTTGCGGGTGCATCATAACTCTGTACACATTGGAAGGCAAGCTTTACAAGGCAGGCATGCGGCGTCTCTAATGGGAACAGATACTTATTTATTCTCTAGTCACCATCTCTGCCCAGTAAAGAATCACATCTTCATAGATGGTTTGTAGCCATTTATTAATAGATTTAACTGCAGCAGTTTGGATGTGTTTCAGACATGATTTTCAACATGCAAAGACACACATCTTGACTATGAATTCTTTGGACAGCTGGATCAGATGTGTAGCACAGTGGTAGAGCACACACATTGTATCTCCGTTTAAAAGGATAAGGTTTCAGGTGATGCGAGAGGCGTCTGTCCAAAACCCTGGTGAACTACTGCCAGTCAGAGTAGACATTACTAAGCTAGATGGAGAAATAGTCTGACCTGGTATAAGGCTGCTTTTTAATGGCAGTTTATTCCATCTTCCACACATTTCCCTAACTGTTCATTTCTGTATTCTATCTGAGCTTTCACATTACATAAACGAGACTTCCTGGAATATTGTGCAAGACTGCATTCTCACAGCCGTTTATCCTGCTTTCTCAACAATTTCCTGATAATCTCCACATTGTATTTGAGCTTTCACATGACACAGAAGTCGGTAAAGTAGAATAAACATGTCATGTGAATGCCGTTTTGCATTATATTCTGGTATATTTCTGTAAGTGGCTTTTACAGTTGCTCTCTCAGTTTATTTCATTTTCTAGACATTTCCTTAACTGTTAATTTCTGCATTATATATTTGAACTTTGACATCACGGAAAAGCTAGTTGTGGAAATACAGTGGAATATAATGCAAATTTAGTGCTCATTTGCATGTTACTTGCTTCCGGGGGGGGGGGGGATGCAAATAGCATGCTAAACTTGTGTTATATTTTACTATATTTCTGCAAGTAGCTTTTACGTTGTGTGGAATATAATAGAATGTGGAATAGAATGTGGAAAGGAACACCTAGGGGAATGTCAGGAAAATGCAATAGACTGACATGTGAATGCAACTCAAGTCAGCATCATATGTTCCCCTTAGAAAAAAGGCTGAGGAATGCTTGGTCAGTGCCCTCTGAGGCCAGTTTGACCCACAGCTTGCCCTAATTTAGTCAGCATTTCACTCCATGTTAACTGGTAAACTATTTATAGGCCACATTTTAGAAAACGTATCTGTGACCTTCGCAAGTACAGCCAGCTGGGATGAATAACCGCCTAGGGTGAGTGTTCAGACAGGTAGAAACAGAAATAGGCCTTTTATTGCAAAAGGCCAGATTATTAATTTTAAAGCACAGGCCTACATCAATGCACACACTTCCCACTGGAATCTATTCAGTGCGGGGAGAGGGTCCTTCAGATGGATGTTTGGACGTGTGAAAGCTCTCCTTTGGAGTCTTCCAGCTCCCCTTCCCCTCTCTGAGATTTGAATTCCCACCATATCATCTTTTTGCCTTTCACTCTATAACTCCTCAAAGCATAGAGCAGTTCAAGACATTTTGCTGCCTGAGGCAAAGGGCAAGATGGCACCCTATCTCCAGGCAGGATAAGACTGCTGACTGAATCTATTATAGCACACTACAGGGGGGAGGACAGGCTGTGCAGCGTTCACAGCTCTTGTCTTTCATCAGAGGAAAATGGCCAATGGACTTAGGAGAAACTTACAGAGGGCTGCTGCTGCCTGAGGGCAGTCACCTCAGTTTGCCTAATGATAGGACTGGCCCTGAAGCATTTTGTCACACTGAGAGCACCCGGACCCCTAAGAGGCAGACATGGGGTTTTTCTCCCACCTGAGGTTCCCGTTGTTTCTGTGGCAGGGCTCTTGTGCTTTTAACAACTGAACAACAAGCAGAAATTCAGTTGATGAAACTCTCTCCACTACAAAAGGGCTGATTCCTCATCCCTAGGTATCATTTTTGGTCAGATGTTATCAGACTGAAGATCACTGACCACAGGGAAAGAAGCAGGAGTCCAGCAGAACTGAGAAACAGCTGAAGAATAATACAGCTAGATGTTATCCTGGAATGCATACATTGAATAATTTTTATAATTGCCATATGCATAATTGGCAGAGAATGGGAAGCCCTTCTTATTTCCTTATATTTCTTTTTTAACCTTACTTTTATATGAACTTTAACTGAGAGGGTTCACTCTTCTGTGTGTTGAAGTTATACAGTAATTGTGATAGAGGGCCTTGTATCCTCTTTCTCTTCTTTTCTCCGTTCCGTATCTTTCCCCCTTTCCTTTTTTCTTTCCTTTTAAAACTGATTACAGGTGTAACAAGAGTCCAGCTCACATCAGCTGCAGCCAGTGGTCAGGGATGATGAAAACTGTAAGCCAAAAACATCTAGAAGGCCACAGAGAAGAGAAAGAATATGATATCTACCTTTTAGGTTTGATAATTAGCAGGACAAAACTGAGGGTTTTGCTTTTAAATTATACAGGTTTTGGTATTTTTATGAGAGTCTGGGAATGTCTGTGGTATGACTGGTAACCCTCCCAAGCTCATTTTCATCAGATTGTGTTAATCATTGCTACCCCTTCCTGCCACAGACATATCAGTTCAAATGGAGGCAGCTTTTAGGCTGCAATCCTCTACCAGCTTACCTTGAAGTAAGCCCCATTGCACTGTTAGTGCCTCCTGTTAGTGCCTGGTACCCTACGAAAATGCATGCATGTGAATCTTTGAAATTTGGTGGGTGCCGACATGCGCATGTGAATGCTGACAATCCCAGGTGCATTTTGTGACTATCCAAAGACAGAGATGTTGCCCCATTTTTCAGATGTACATGAGTAGATGCTGACAATCGTTTTTAGTAGATATTCACTGGTGTGTCAATGGAGTTTTTGAGACTTTCACAAAACTTACCTGGGATTCTCAACATTCCCATGTCAATGTTGATATTCTTCGTATTTCAGATATTCACAGATGGTATGTGTGAGACGCATAACATGCAAGGCAAGATCTACACCAAGGCTAGGAATCTTGGAGGATTAGGAGAGGACTTTAGTGTCCCCTAGCTCTCTTCTACACACACACCAAGACATTTATAGCTATCCTGGTGTCCAATATTACGGCTGTGATTTACAGCCTCTCTCCTCCCTTCTCCCCCCGCACCATAGGATTACACAAGCATGTGTGTCTAGCCAGCAGTTGACCCAAGGACATCAACAAACTAAAATAGATGACTCCTTCTTCCTGTTTGGTGCTGCTTGACAGCACCAAGAAAAGAGCTCCAAGTTGAGAATGGCTTTATATAAATTAAAGGACATGCCATTTAAAGTCAGAAGTTTCAGCAGCTACATTGGATCCACAAGATGACAGAGAGAAGAGGCGAGTGAGAAAACACCTTTTTATTTGAGCAACAAATGGCCAAAAAAAGATAAAAGCAAGTTGCAAAAGCAGTGTGACTGATCTTAAATGCAGTAAGTCCCACTGAAGTCAGTGCATGACTTTTTCGTAAATACTATATACACGTTTAACATCAGGCTACTGGTGGGGAATAGGTCAAACTAGAAGCTTGATGTTTGCCCAGCTAAGCTGAGGGTTTTGTGAAACAAAGAGTTGTGAGATTTTATTGTGAGATTTTATTGTAGCTGGTTTACAAAACAGTCTGGCATATGGGCAAAGGCAATTAAATTACACACAGTTCAAAGGCACGCAACACAGCCAAATATTTCAGCTTGATACAGTGGAATTTTTTTCCAACTAGGAAAATTTCCAGCCAGGAAATATACAGAAGCTCAAATGATTCATTTTAGGGGATTGTGCCATGCCCGGTGCCCTGAGGCTTCTGAAGGTAGAGCGCAGATAATAGAGCAGCAGAAGATTAGAAGAATTGGAGGTAACTAAACAGATGTCAATTCAGGTCAAATTCAACGCTGGCACCTAGCGGCTAACATATTCGGCAATGACCCAGCTGAGAACAAGCCCTAACAAATGATTAGATTTACAGTAAATACACTTGCATGTTTACATTGCTTTGACATTCTTTTGAATGTAAAGTGATTCAGACATTTTCTAAATAAATAGATAAATAAGTATTTGTGCCTTTTGAGGATGTATAAATGTACAATTTATCTCACGTATGGCAATAAATAAATCTGCCACTCAATACAATCTTTAGAAAGGTCATCTTTAATATTTTATTTTTCATTAATTTGGGAATATGAAACAGAGAATCTTTTCTATTACAGTAATGAGTAACGGATCATTCAGTGCCAACATGGCTTCCAAAACAAGTTCAATCTCCTCAGGTAGAGTTACCCATCATTAACTGAGTACTGCCAGTGTTAATTTCCTGGGGTTCTTCCTACAGAAGGGTAGCAATAGTAGAAATCAAGAATATCTCTTAGCTATGGGTCAGCAAGAAGGAAATTCGACCTTTAAATTTTCCATTTCATCCAGCACAGGGAGGAAAGTGTGTGTCATACAGAAACATTGCTCCGATCTGTCTGGATGTAATAGCATACCTTCCAAGATGACCCGGCCCAAGTCTGGGACACCATCTTCCAAGGCCACATTCCTTTGTGAGTCACATGACCCATACAAAGTTGCAGCACCCAAAACACTTTTTTGGGAGGGGGAACAGCACCCCAAAATGCACATTTTGGGGCACTGTGCAAGATCACAGTATGCATGCACATTCAACTGCCTAACGGTGTCCATGTCACCCAGAAGATCTCAGCTGCAGAGATAAGAAAAGAAGAGTCATTTCATTGTCTGAAGAGGTCACTTTCTGGCTCACATGGAGAAGCTGTTTTCAGTGCAGCCCACTGACAGAAGTGCACAGCTGTATTGAGGCAGTACCGGGTGTTGAAATTTTGTGCCCCCTAACAATTTTGCACCTGGCTCAACCACCCCTGTGGGCTCTCCCCGTGCCACTGACGTATGGTAATACCTGTTCCGACCTGAGACACCATCACATCAGTCACACCCATCGTCACATTCCCCTCCCCATTAAAACTGGGGCACTTCATGCAAAACAGGATCCCTTTGCTACACCGTTGATGACCACCAAAGAATAGACAGCAGAAAACAAACAAACCCTTACTACAGCAGAAGGCTTTAAAATCGATTCATCTGACTGATGGACCGATTTATAGTTTGATTACAGATTAAAACTAAAGCTCTGATTAATCAGACTCAGCCATCTGGGCTCTTCTGAGTGTCACAACGAGGACACTACACAGATAACGAGGGAGAAAAGTCTATCCCACAAGCACGGGAAACAGACAGTAGATGCTTAACAAAAGTATCCCCTCCCATCTGTTTCCACAACCAGAACACCCTTGTTCTCTGTCAGCTCCCTGCATCAAATTACATTCTTGTCCGCTCAAGTTCTCTGTGGAACTTTCTGCTCCATATTGTGGGGAACAGAGGAATGAGCCTGCTAGGGTTAGTGGCTATTGCAATTCCACATCTGCCAGTACTGAAAGGAAAGGAATACATTGAAATATTTATTAAAACATTTATCCTTTGCATGTTTCTAAATTGACTCCAAGTAGATTTAGGTAGCAAATCCAAAGCATTAATAGTTATGTATTTATTTCATTTATATCTTAACCTGCCTTCAAGATGTTCACAGAACCATACACGGTCCCTCTCCTGAACCACACCGCCACTTTAATCTCACTGCAAGCCCATTGAGGTATGTTAGGATGAACAAGAGTACCTGGTCAAAGGTCACCCAGTGAGCTTCATGGCTGCATTCAAACTCTGGTTTTCCCAGTCCTAGTCTAGTATAACTAGTCTCTGAACATGCTGGTTGTCTCACAGATAATGTGGCACAAACGTCTCTTAATGGGCTAAAAGCCATCGATCATCTTCCACCAGCTTGGAGAAGGAGACTGGTTGTCCTCAAGGGCTGATCACACCCATCGGCTCCACCCCACCTTCTTAATGGCTTAATGGAGTATGTTACCTAACACTGAGACTGGGATTTGTTTTAATAAACAGTCAGATCACTAGTAGAGCAAAACATTCAAGGCAGTGTACTGATGCAACAAATTCCACTCTGCAATTGCAAAATGGAAAGCCTTGGAGAGATAGTCGAAGAAGAGCTGGGGGAAATTGAAGACAGAGAGCAACCAGCAGTGGACAACATGATGGGGCTCTGGGGCTCACCTGACCTCAAACCAACTGAGTCACTGCAGCACACCTGGATAGAAAAGGTGAGGGTGTGGCAACAGCAGAGAGACTGGCACAGTGCAAATGCACCAGCAGGAATAATAGAACTGCAGAATCCTCCATTGCAGGAATCTCAACTAAAGCAGCAATGACAGGTGTCCATCCAAACTCTGTTTAAAAACCTGCAAGGAAGGAAAGTCCACCACCTTCTGAGGGAGTCCATTCCACGTGCCCCTCCATCTCTGCTGCAATGGCAGAAGCAGCCAGAGGTCAGGCAAGCAGTGCAGCCCCACCACGCTGTCTGCTGCTGGGAGCAAGGCACTGAGTATATGGACAGCTGTGTCAAACGTCTCCTCACTCCTATTTTGTACTCCAGCATTGTGACCACAGGATATGACCCAAACACATTGTACTAAGCTCACAGTCCAAATAGATCAGGGAAGGATGACCAAGTAAGTACAGGATGCCAACTGTGCTGTGCAAATGCTGTAGCAGCAGCGGTGGACATGCTTTGCAGTGGTGCTTCATGGAGGGAGCCTCCCAATTTAGTTTGATTATACACCAAGTATCCAATGACATGCATTCTGACTGGAGGTGAAACATGATTATGAGAAGAAGAAATTTAAATAAAGATGAAGTACATATCTTCAGAATGGATATACATTACAGATGCATCTTTATTTAAGGTATTAACTGACATGACAAAGTTTTATTAGAATAAATTATTATTATTATTAAAGATAAATAACTTCAAACCTTCTCTAACAAAATTCACAGCTTTTCAGCTTGAGTGCCCTTGTACCTTCCTCCTTACCTTTGAGATGAGCAAAGTCATCAATGATTCTTGGAATACCCACCGGATGGTCTTGTTTATCAAAAGAACAGATAGTCCTCAAAGTCTGTCTTGAATTTTAGTATTCATAAGTAGGAGATTAGAAGGACCTTTGCATGACCACTCTGCTCTTGAAGATAAACAACTATGGGAGTCAGAAAGAGAGCAGAATAAACAGTCAGCAGAACAGGAAAACCTCCTACTCTGGGCTTCCTTGATAGTGGCAGACTTGGGACATTTTTGTGAGAGAGACTTTTAAAACAAAGCTAAAATGGCCGTACGTTGTAATTTAATAAGATTTCTGAGCCGGTGGTTCCCCTGCAACCCGTGAGTCTTCATTTACCACACATCTTACATGGCCATCACTGTGCAGCCACCATTAGAAGCAATATGAAAAGGGGAAAACCTTGTAGGCAATTACAGTGCTTGGAGACAGTCAGGTTGTGCATTGATGGCAGTGACCAGAGGAGGAATGACCACTGGGAGGAGTGCAGAGGGAAGAAATGCCATGGTGCAAAGGCAGCAGCACAACCAGGTGCCTTCATCTGCCCCAACTGCAACAAAACATGTATTTCCTGCATTGATCTCAATAATAATAATAATAATAATAATAGATTTTATTTATACCCCGCCCTCCCCAGCCAAGACCAGGCTCAAGGCGGCTAACACCAAATATAAAACAAGTTGATTGAAATACAACTTAAAAACAGGGTTAAAATACAACATTAAAATGCAGCCTCATTTCAGCAGAAACTCAAAAACTTTTTTGGGGATGAAAACATCAAGTCTCTTACTTCCGGAGGCGGCGCCAGCGATTAATGGCGGATTTCCTCCACCGGAGGAAATCTCACCGCGAATTAAGGGTTGGATCCCGCTTTCGGCGTAGCGGGGGACCCCCAAAAATCACAGGCGGGAGAAGCCTGTGAGCCTGGAACCCAGCGGGCACATTTGGCGCCCCCCCAATCCGGTAAGAAGCCCGGCAACGGGCTTAGAAGCGGAGCGGGGAGAGCGCTGTGCTGTGGGCTGTCTGCTCGTTCGTGGTGTGAAGCCGCAAGCTGTTGATCGGAGAGCGCTGCCTTTCTTCCTTAAAATCCGGACCTGAAAATCAACGATCCGTGAGTAGGATACAATCTAAATTGGAACTGTACAAAACTGGAATTTGGCCGAAAACGGAAAGAGGTTTAAAAAGGAAGTCAACCTCTTTCTTTGTAGATAAAATAAAGCATTGAACTTGAAAGCGGAAGCAATTGAAAAGTACATTTTAGCGGACTTTAATCCAATCATCCAACCTGGACTTTTCCCTTTCTAAATTGAGGGAAAAGGGGGGAGAATTGTGGATGTGATTTCTTCAGAAAGAGAGGAAAAGAAGGGATTGAACCACCACTCAATTCCCTGGGAAAGGATCTCCAGATCTCAGGAAAGAAAGAGAGGTACTGTCTTGTAATATATTTTGACAGCTAGTCCTGCACAAGAAATAAAAGTTTGGACAATTTATGTGAATATATATCTCCTGGTCCTAAGTTAAAATTTGTGAATAGACTGTTTTCTTCCTGAATAAACTAGGGGGGCTTAAAAAAAAAAAAGAAATTAAAGTATCCAAGAACTTTTATGACTGTTACAGTGTCCCCCTAGTGGAACTTGGAACTGTTACAATTTGTTACAACTGAAACTGTAGCAGACTTGAGGAGTTCTCACACTGCTTGGCAGGAAATTTCCACTGTTCAATTTCAAATACGTGACTGACCTTGAGCATTATCTAAAGGAATGGCAGATGGAAAAGAGAAAGCGGATGCATCGACTACAAGGTCAGGAAGGCCTATTCGCACAGAAGAAGGATTACAAAGGAGATCTTCGGCCTCAGGCCCTTCTGGAACCTCAACAACAGCCTCATCGGCACAGTTAAAGGTAAAAAGCACGACAAGTGAGGAAGCCTTTGCTCAAGTTTTGGCCAAAGTTAATGAATCTTTGAATAGAATAAGTCAACAAGTAGCAGAGGCATCTGATAAGATTGATCAAAATACAATAAGTATTAACCAGAACACAGCAAGTATTAACCAGAATACAGCAAGTATTAACCAGAATACAGCAAGTATAAATAATTTGGGCCAAAAAGTAAATACTAACACAGAGACTATTCAGAAATTATTAGAGGAATCGGCCTCAATACGTCAGATTGCTGAAGAGGCTAAAGAAATTGCTACAACTTCTGCTACTGAAGTTAAAGAGGTTCAAGAGGAATTACCAACACTGCACAAACAATTGGAAGACCATAAATTAACCCTGTCTATGATAGATTTGAAGGAAAAGCAAGTGAATCTGCGGGTCAGATCGGTACCTGAGGTGGAAAAGGACAATCTAGCTGAATTTCTCACGCAGGAATTTTTGGACTTTTGGGATCCAGAATTGGTAAAAGACAGTTTCAGAATAGTAAACGCTTTCAGACTCGGGAGAAGAGGAGAGAAGAAGGTGAGAGACTGTCTGATTACTTTTCGAACAAAAGAAGAGAGGGATAAGATTTTGGGCCTACATTTCAAGAAGACACTGGAAATCCATCGGACGAGAGTGGAAATATTCAAAGATATTCCGAAATATCTTCTGGATCTCAGATAAAAATATAAAGACTTGGTTACCCTGCTGAGAAGGAACAATATCAAATTTTGTAGAGACCACGGAGAAGACCTACAAAAAGAACTATTTCCGGAACCAAAAGACCTCTCGAAAGAAGGGATACCACCGACGGATGAGGAACAGGCACTAGGTGCAGTAGGAGGAGAACTAAAACAATAACATCATGGCCCTGCAACTTTTAACATGGAACTGTCGGGGTTTGAATTCCCCTCAGAAAAGGAAGTCAGTATTTCATATATTAAAAAAGGAACAATTGGACTTAATTTGCTTACAAGAAACACACATAACAAGATTACACAGGAAATTGTTGATAAATAAAAGACTTGGTCAGGAATTTATTTCGTCAGATAAAGTTAAAAAGAGAGGGGTTGTGATCTACGCAAAAGACAATTTATCACCAAAATTTGTTTTTAAAGATGACCAAGGAAGATTTGTGGCAATTGAAATTCAAACACAAGGAGAAAAATTTTTGATTGTAGGAGTTTACGCACCAAATGATGGGAAATCTGATTTTTTTAAGAAGTTGCATGAGACCTTGATGGACCATATGGATTACAACATGATTTTGATGGGAGATATGAATGGAGTGGTATCTACTTATATGGACAAGGCACAAAGACAGGTAGTCACCAAAGATGGTAGACTACCGAAAACCTTTTTTGACATGACAGACAACTTGGACTTAGTGGATATTTGGAGAATTAGAAACCCCTTGGCAAAAGAGGGAACTTTCTTTTCTGAAGCCAAAATGACTTGGACAAGAATTGACCAAATTTGGATAACTAGAGGAATGGCACCAAAGACAAGAAAGGTGGAAATCTGCCCGAAAATTTGCTCCGACCATAATGCTGTTAAGATGGAAATGAGACTAACACCAACTGGCTCCTTCAGATGGAAGATGAATGACACCTTATTTAGAGATGAAGAATTTCTTAAGAAGGCCCAAAAAACTCTAAGAGATTACTTCGAGATAAATCTTAGTTCCAACATGGAGAAAAGAGTAATCTGGGACGCAAGTAAAGCTGTTATGAGAGGGTTCTTAATACAACAGAATGCGATAAAGAAAAGAACTCAAAATGAAAAGAAGGATAAAATTATGAACAAAATGAATGAATGTGAAAAAAGACTGAGAGTAAATCCCAAATCTCAAGAGATTCTGAGAGAGTTAAAGTTATATCAAGTACAATATATGAAAATAATGAATCAGGAAATAGAATGGAAAATTAAACAAATGAGACAAAAGACTTTTGAATCGGCCAATAAATGTGGTAAATTGTTGGCATGGCAAATGAAAAAGAGACAAAAACTAAATACGATTACGAATTTAGAAGTGGAAGGAAGGAATATACAGAACCCTGCGGAGATTAGAAGTTGTTTCCAGAAGTATTTTAAAAGACTATATACTCAAGGGCCAGTGAAAGAAACAGATTTAGACCAATTTTTGAAAACAAATGGACTACAAAAAATATCTCAAGAAAAGAGACTAATTTTGAATGACAGAATAACTGAACAGGAATTAGAAGGTGCCATTCAAAATATGCAATTGGGTAAATCTCCAGGACCAGACGGTTTGACCTCTAGATACTACAGATCTTTAAAAGAATGGTTAATTCAACCTTTGAAAGAGGTCTGCAACGAAATTATGGAGGGGAAGAGGGCACCAGAGTCATGGAAAGAAGCATATATTACACTTGTACCAAAAACAGAGATTGAAAAGACACAACTTAAGAACTACCGCCCTATATCATTACTTAATGTGGATTACAAAATTTTTGCAGATATTTTGGCGAAGAGATTTAAAAAAGTGCTGTTGGAAGAGATTCATAAAGACCAAGCGGGCTTTCTCCCAGGAAGACATTTGTCTGATAATTTGAGGAATATAATTGATATTTTGGAGAAATTAGAAGTGAATATAAACACAAAAGCAGTGTTGATATTTGTAGACGCGGAGAAAGCCTTTGACAATATTTCTTGGAATTTTATGAAGAAGAATCTTCAGGGTATGGGGGTAGGCCAAGGTTTTGAGAATGGTATAAGTGCAATTTATTCAGAACAAAAGGCTAAACTAATTGTAAATAACGTTGTGACGGAAGAACTGAAAATTGAAAAAGGGACACGACAAGGTTGCCCAATTTCCCCACTTCTTTTTATTTCGGTCCTGGAGGTTCTGCTGAATATGATTAGAAGGGACCAGATGGTTAAAGGTATACAGGTCGGAATTAAACACTATAAATTGAGAGCATTTGCAGATGACTTAGTATTGACGTTACAAGAGCCAGAATCTAGTACAAAAAGGGTTTTAGAACTGATTCAAGAATTTGGTCAAGTGGCAGGATTTAAATTGAACAAGTCAAAAACCAAGGTTTTAGAGAAAAACTTAACACCGTTTGAAAGAGAGAGGTTTCAGAATGAGACAGGTTTAACAGTGGTTAAGAAAGTTAAATACTTGGGGATTAACATGACAGCAAAAAATGGGAATTTATTTAAAGATAATTATGAAAAATGTTGGTCAGAAGTGAAAAAAGATTTAGAAATTTGGTCAAATTTGAAGCTTTCACTGCTAGGCCGTATTGCTGCGATAAAGATGAATGTATTGCCCAGAATGTTGTTTTTGTTTCAAACTTTGCAGATCGTGGACAAAATGGATTGTTTCAAGAGGTGGCAGAAAGATATTTCTAAATTTGTCTGGCAGGGCAAGAAACCCAGAATAAAATTTAAAATATTAACGGATGCAAAGGAAAGAGGTGGATTTGCCCTGCCAGACCTTAAACTGCACTATGAATCAGCAGCCTTTTGCTGGTTGAAAGAATGGCTACTTCTTGAAAACACTGACATTTTGGATCTAGAAGGTTTTAATAATGTATTTGGATGGCATGCATATTTATGGTATGATAAGTTCAAAGCACATAAAGCATTTAAAAACCACATTGTCAGGAAAGCGCTGTTTAATGTTTGGATAAGATATAAGGATTTGCTAGAAAATAAAACCCCAAGGTGGCTGTCACCAATGGAAGCGAAAGCCCTGAAAAAGGTCAATATGGAGGTCAAACGGCCGAAATATTGGGAAATTTTGGAACAAGACGGAGATAGACTGAAATTGCAGAGTTTTGAAAAACTAAAAAACAAAGTGCGAGACTGGCTTCATTATTATCAAATAATGGAGGTATTTAAATTGGACAGGAAAATTGGCTTCCAGGTGGAAAGATCCAAATTAGAAACAGAATTGTTAGAACCCAATACTAAGAATTTGTCAAGAATGTATAACTTGCTGCTGAAATGGAATACTCAAGATGAAACGGTAAAATCGGCTATGATTAAATGGGCACAGGACGTTGGTCATAACATTATGTTTGCTGACTGGGAACAGTTATGGACCACAGGTATGCAATTTACGGCATGTAATGCCTTAAGAGAGAATATTATGAAAATGATATACAGGTGGTACATAACCCCAGTCAAGCTTGCGAAAATCTATCACTTGCCCGATAACAAATGTTGGAAATGTAAAGAAATTGAAGGTACATTTTTTCACCTTTGGTGGACGTGCCCAAAGATTAAGGCTTTCTGGGAAATGATATATAATGAATTAAAAAAGGTATTTAAGTATACCTTCCCTAAGAAACCAGAGGCCTTTCTCCTGGGCATAGTGGGCCAAATGGTGTTAAAAAAGGATAGAACTTTCTTTATGTATGCAACAACAGCAGCAAGAATACTCATCGCAAAGTATTGGAAGACACAAGAACTTCCCACGCTGGAGGAATGGCAGATGAAACTTATGGACTATATGGAATTGGCGGAAATGACTGGTAGAATCCGTGACCAGGGAGAAGAGTCGGTGGAAGAAGATTGGAAGAAATTCAAAGACTATCTTCAGAAACACTGCAAAATTAAGGAATGTTAGAGTGATGTTGGACTGAAAATAAGTGGTTTCCAGCTGCATAGGTTAAAGTTAAGGATAGATTAAGATTAAAGATTAAGATTAAAGAAGTTTAAAGAAATGGAAATTTGATTTTAAAAGGGAATATTTTAAAGTTACAGGATATTAAGACCAAGGATTAGGTTCAAAAAAGTTGAAGTTATATATTTTAACATTTTATTAAATTAAAGATTGGGATTAAAAAAGTGGAAAAGAAACTGCTGGATAAATAATGTGGATTGGAATACAAAAGAGGGAGGTATGAGGAAGTCCAGAAAATAAGTAACTTAAAATTGGAAATGGAAAAGAGAGTTTGTTATTAATTGTTTTATGTTTATATTGTTAAGTTTTGTATTGTTTTTTGTGTGTGTTGTTTTTCTTTTTTGTTTGTTTAAAACCTTAATAAAAAATTATTATAAAAAAAAGAAAAAAAAAAGGAAAAGAAAACATCAAGTCTTCACCAAGGCTAATTATCCAGACTGGTCCTACGTGGGCCAGAAAAAAGCTAGTGAAGTCCCCAAGTAGGAGTTCCGTCACAGAAGGAAAAGGAAAAAAGAAAGAGGGGGAGGGGATCAAGTTAATTCCAAGCCAAAAGCCAGGTGGAACAACTCTATCTTACAGGCCCTGCAGAAAGAAATCAGATCCTGCAGGGCCCTAGTCTCATGAGAGAGAGCGTTCCACCAGGCCGGAGCCAGAGTTGAAAAGGCTCTGGCTCTGGTTGAGGCGCTGTAATCTTCGAGCAGTTTGACGTCGCCCCCAAAGGCACACTCCTCCATGGTCTCCCAAGACAGATGGATGCCAACCAACTTGTTCAGAACCTTGAGGACTGGGGTCTTATTTTATATGTAACAAGTGAAACATAGCTTAGCATTAGAGCACATGCTTTGCATGCAGAATGTCCCTGGTTCAGTCCTGTCTTCTTCTGGCAGGGCTGGGAAAGACGTCTGCTTGAAACCCTGAAGAGCAGCTGCCAATCAGTGTACGCTAGGGCTGCCAAACGTCTGGGTTTTCCCAGAGATATCTGGGATTCGACCATCGAAAATGGCATCCGGGGGGGGGGGACTTTTCACAAATTGGCAAAGTGTCCAGGAAAACCAGGACGTACGGCAACCCATTTTGGAACTGAAGTTCAAACGCAACTTTTTGAAGCTCAACAGCTTTTGTGTCCAGATTTTCACTTTTTGAAATATGACAACCCTAGACAGTACAAAGTTAGATGGACCAATAGTCTTCCTTGGAATGAGTCAGTTTCTTAATGAGAACCTCTTCCCTTTGCTGTTTTTTTTTAAAAATTCTTAATGATCACGAATTCCACATTCATCAACCTGAATGACCCCAAAGTTGCTATCTCCCATTTTTGTCATCGCTTTCTTCTCCAGAAGGTAATTAGGTGAGTCACTAACATGGTACTAGGGCACTGAAAGTCATTTTATCCTAGCCAGCCCTCTCATTCACTGTAACCCAGACAGGGCTCTCCCCCACACCCAGAAAATAGTTCTGCATGTCAGCATTTGCTGTTTTTGCAAATATGCTATTAATAGAGTGGTCCGGTCTCTTGCTATGGATGAGAACAAAATGATTGACAGGTACCTCATACCATCACAGGCTGTGACCCAAAGCCCTTTAGATGCATAGCGATCGCTGTTGCTTACTATGGCAGATGAAATTCCATGCATATGGAATTTGTTGCTTATAGCCCTGTTTGTGTGCATAGGGCTGCATTTATAATTTGTTGGAAGCCGCCCAGAGTGGCTGGAGCAACCCAGTCAGATGGGCGGGGTATAAATAATAACTTATTATTAATTATTATTGTTGTTGTTGTTGCTTTTGGGCTGCACTCTCCTGCTCCACCCATAATAGGCAAAAGGAGTCAGGCAAAAGCACCATTAGAATGTGGGGCAATATGTGCAATTGTGAGTGGTGAGGGACAATAGGCTATACACTGACGTCAAAATGAACACACAGGTCTCAGATGCAAAAATGCTTCTGAATACTAGTTGGTGGAAACCACAGAAGGGTGGTTTTTGCTCAGGTTCTGCATGTTTCCCACAGGCATCTGGGATGCCACTGGGCTGGACTAGATGGGCCATGGGCCTGATCCTGCAAGTGCTTCTTGTGCTCTTATGTCTCTGCTTAAAAGATGAATTCTGAACAAATCCACCAGTGTATACTCTTAAGAGAGAAAGTTAGCAACACGCCACTGTCCTAGCTGTTCCAGTCAGCAGAGCCAGCTTACCCATGGGATTTGTACTAGATGCAAATAAAAGAGTCCCAAGTCCCCAGTGCTTGGATGTGGCAACATTAGCAACAAGCATAATCTTTGTGCTGGGTTTGGTTTTCAAGAGCAGCAGCAGCAGGATCCAGGGTGATTAGCAGCAGTGCAGAGACTAATAATAATAGTGAGCTTATGTGTCTTTTGGAATGTTCAAAGCATTTATTTAAGAGGAACATTCAAGGAGTGAGCTCTGTTCCAACTGGGTCTCATATGGCCCCATCATGAAGGACACTTCCAGACTGTCACTATTTTTGTGTGGGATTCAATCACATACCAGCAAATCCAGACCTTGCCATTATTGTGGATTGGGAGGTCTTGCACAACAACCCCGCTTCCCCAAAAGAGCAGACCTTTTCTGAGAAAAGGAATGTAATGAGAAATTGCATTGGAGAATGTCAGATAAGACTTGCTGTGATGAAACTGCACCTAACCTCTCAAGCAAATCAATCAATCAATGGTTTTATTTGTATGCTACCTTTACAAAGTTAAAACCATGCTGAAGGAGGCTTAAAGGTAAAGGGACCCCTGACCATTAGGTCCAGTCACGGACAACTCTGGGGTTGCAGTGCTCATCTCGCCTTACTGGCCAAGGGAGCCGGCGTCATGTGGCCACCATGACTAAGCCACTTTCTGGCGAACCACAGCAGCGCACAGAAACGCCATTTACCTTCCCGCCGGAGCGGTACCTATTTATCTACTTGCACTGCATGCTTTCGAACTGCTAGGTTGTAAGGAGGCTTACAACATATTTTAAAAATTGCACAATTCCAAGCATAGCAGAAGGAGTCGTGAACAGTAAAGAAGACATCCAAAAGTACACAACCAAACCAAACAATTTCCACATAAAACGTAAGATCCAAAATAAAAATAGAAAAAATTAACATCTACAACAGCAACAACCCCTCTCCCCTAAACAATACCCCAGCCCAACATTCTGCTCAGCGGCATCAGCATTTGTATCTGGAGTCAGTCACGTCCCCAGCCTCCCAGGCCAGTTGGAAAAAGGCTTGCAAGGCAGGGAGAGCCAGTGTGGTGTAGTGGTTAAGAGCGGTAGATTTGTAATCTGGGGAACCGGGTTCGCTTCCCCGCTCCTCCACATGCAGCTGCTGGGTGACCTTGGGCCAGTCACACTTCTCTGAAGTCTCTCAGCTCCACTCACCTCACAGAGTGTTTGTTGTGGAGGAGGAAGGGAAAGGAGATTGTTAGCCGCTTTGAGACTCGTGAAGGGGAGTGAAAGGCGGGATATCAAATCCAAACTCCTCCTCCTCTTCTTCTTCTTCTTCTTCTTCTTCTTCTTCTTCTTCTTCTTCTTCTTTCAGGACTCACAGCCAATATGGTAAAGTTGAATGCTTAAGAAACAGGTGGTCTGGAAGGTATTCAAATAGGCATTAAACACCTACTTGTTCTCTCAAAGCACTTTTTCTTGAAAGTATATGATCCTGTTGCTCCTTGATATGCTTGTTGCTGTTGTTGTTTTACTGTTGTTTTATTGTGGCTTATCCCTACAGCTGCCTCCTTTTGGCCACATTCATCTTGGACCGACTCTTTGGGGTGGTGCAGGTGCCCCCCATCCCTCCTCAGTTGCTCCATGCAAATCAGCTGAGCACGGCAGCTATCATCCTTCTCTGCTCATCAAATGTTCACTCTGATGACCTGGGAGGGGGCAGTTCACCCCCTCCTCAGAGTTGCAGGACTCTGCCCTCCTCCCCTCTTCCCCAGCCAGTGTTGTATCTACTGCAAAAGTGAGTTCCGGGGCAGTGGGAGGAGGGGGGAGGTGGTAGAAAAAATTGCCAGCAAAGTTATTGAGATTGCAGCATGACTCTACAAAGCAGTTCGTGTAAATAGGCAAAGCAAGTCATTTTAATGTTCCTCTTAGGATCTGTGGTGGTAGAGGAAATGAGAGCATGCAGCATAGAGGGAGGGGGAAATATTCCCTTTCATTTAAGGAACCCACAACTCTGGGCCAAACAGGTGGATAAATTTAGGCATGCTAGGGCATGCATGTTATTTCTCTTAAGCCTTCTTAGATAATGATAGTAACAGATGTTTATCACAAAGTCACAGTGAGGCAAATATAGCTGCATCTTTTCTACATACAGAGACATAAAACTTATTACAGCAATGTGGATCAGGTTCCAGTACACAAAGTTGAAAATCAGAGAGCTGCATTTTTGCACCACCCTTGACTAATCCATCAATATCATTTCTCTCTGGCTATCTATTTCCTCCAGTCTACAATAATAGAATCATAGAAATGTAGAGTTAGAAGGGCCATCTAGTCCAATGTCCCTCAATGCAGGAATCTCGACTAAAGCATCCATGACAGAAATGCCATCCACCCTCTGCTTAAAAACCTCCAGTGAAGGAATGTGATTATTTCACTACCTGAAGCCCAAGTTACCTTTGAGACCTGCCTTTCATAATCTTATCTTAAAATCCTGCAGGGAGATGCTGTCAGACAGAAATCACTGGATTAATACATTCTGCAATATATTCATCCATGAAGGTGTTCCTCTGGGACTTCTTCCTCTCTTCGAAGTAAATGTACTAAGCTAGTAATTATATGCTGTATAAACAAAGAGATGGGGAAGAAGGGAAGGTTGTGAAATCAGTGGTCTACCCAGTATCATTTACCAGCTGTGTTGTTTACAAGCTCTGCTCAGATGTTCGGCTGAACATGTGAGGGCTCAAACTCTGTAGGGGCCATGAGGTCATGTGCACCATTCATCTCCCATGGCTCCATTCACACTGGCCGTGGCCAGTGGATCATTGCAGAATGCAAAGATGCAAAAGAAATGTTTTAAATCTTTGTTTTGCTTCATTTAAAACACTTGCATACTGCTTTATATTAAAACATATAAATAGTATTAACATATTTATAAATACGTTTATTTATAAACATTTTTATTTATTAACATGTTTATTTATAAATATATTTACATTTATATTTAACATATATTTATAAATGCATTCAACTGTTTTAAAATTTGGTAAGCCCAGCCCTCTTGTGCAGGGGGTCACTCCTACTTATTCCGCTGAGTGAGGGCCCTGAAGATCTTGTTTTGACAGCAGCACTGAGATCCTGCCCCTTCCATTACTTATCTATTATTTTATATTTCTATACCACCCTTCATCTGTGGATCCCAGGGCAGATTACAATAAATTTCATTCTTGGCACATTAGTCCAAATTCCCCTGCCTGAACAAGCCCGCAAAGATGCAATAAGTAAAACATTCCAAATTAAACCACTCAGATTTCAAAAGCTACCTATTCAAATCAGTTGCAGTCTTTCCAAAGGAGCCTAGCTAGTCACTATTTCAAGTCTCCCGGTATTCTTCTTCCACAGTGTTAGCTGCCAGTGTTAGTCTGCTGCAGATAAATCAATGTAGAGTCTTGTGGTACCCTAAAGACTTCCAGCTGACCTGCTAACTGAACATTCATCCTTATTTGTTTGCAGACATTTTGTGGTGAGGTTAACTGACAGCAGTTGTTTATTGAACATTCGGGTTTCTGTGCAGGGAGTTTCGTATTATGTTGGGTCAAAAAACTGTTATTCCACACTTTCCAATGCATTTTCCTGTTACTTTCCTTATTATGTAAAGGTGGATGTGGAAAGCATATTCCCTGCACAATAGCGCCAAATCCACTTCAACTACACAACCTGAATTTTCTGGTATGCAGCTGAATCTCACCACAAAATAGTGACAGTCTGGAAGTGCCCAAATTTTCTAGGACATAGGCTTTGCTGTTCTCTAGCACCCTTTCCCCTCTTCAGATAAAATACAAAATAATAGAAATAAGACACCCATGATGCTATGGAGAGACTAGACCTATCTAAATGGCCACTCGTCTCAGGAAAGATAAACAAAACACTTCACAGGAGCCCATGACACGAATTTTAAACAACAGAAAGGGAAAAACACACACGATGGGAATGATTTATAATGAAGGGAATTCCTAGAGGATGTTGGACTAATTGCAATAATAGAAATGTCTTTTCCAGTCGGGTCAAGCCTGTTAAAAGACAAACCACAGAGAAAAATGGTGTGTTTAGAAAGCTTTGCAATCCATCAGACAAAGGTGATGGGATCTCCTGCCTCTCATTCCTGGAGATACAGTTATTATGGGAGTTGAAATAGTTTGTGTGTGTTTGTATATGTATACATGCAAGCACACACATTTCCAGCCACAGATCATAATGTAATAGTCTTTCCCATCTTTCCATTGTGCTGACAAGAGATCCAAGAACAAAATACTCTGAGAATGTATCACACTAAAATCAATCTAGGGTTTTTCCAGAATGTTCTAGGATGACTGAAACGAAGGAGTAAGTTCCATAGGATGTTAGAGTCAACATAGGTATAGGAGGAGAAGGGGTCCATGGCAATGATTAGAAATACTATGTAGGATGCAACAGCTTCAGAGCCTGAGCCAAAGGTTGCTTACTCCAATACAGGGCCGGCCCAAGACATTTTGGTACCTGATGCAAATGGCAAAATGATACCCCCTTCCCTGCCATGGAAGAAGGGATGGGTGAAGATCTATATCAGAAACATGGAGGGAATAAAGCTTGACATTGAGAACTACAGCCCCTGTGGATCCTGCCACCTGAGGTGGTTGCCTCACCTTTCCTCATGAGTGGGCTGGCCCTGCCCCAATAATCTCTCATTTCTGAATCTGTTAATTTCTGGTTCTGTTAATCCACTGCATACATATATTTAGACTTTTATCTTAAGTCATAACATCGTAACAAATTTATCAGGATTTGGAGAAAGCTAAAAGATCACACTCTAGAACAACTCTACCCAGTGTTGTTCAAGGAAGATGTGAATCGTCAGTCACAAAGCTCACTGTGTGATCTTGGGCCAGTCACTATCTCTTTGTCTGGTTTATTTCCCAGGTTTGTTGTGAGGATAAAATGGGGATTCCCCATGTATTCACCTTGCACAGCTTGGAGGAAGAGTGCAATGTTTAAATTGATTTATTGTATTTCTAGGCTGCTTTTCATCATGTTATTGCCGTAGCGTTCCCAGATTTCCCAATATGGTTCTGTTTCCATAACAAATGAGTTTCCTCATGTTCGTGACCTGATGTTCTCCTCCCTTCAGCTGAATGAGAGGCGAGACACTGTGTTTTAGGTTGTCCATAAAACTGGCGTTCACATTGTATGCAGAAAAGTTAGACTAACACTACAATCCTATGCGCGTTAACTAGGAGTTCCCATTGGCAAGCCCCACTAACCTCAGTAGGAATTTCTTCCAAGTAAGCATGCACAGGATTGGGCCATAAGGTCATAGACTCCTGTTGAAAAAAGACTAACAGAAAGTTCACAGTCAAGTTCAGTGATGTGGCAGTTCAAAGATCTATGGCCCACCTGTTGTTTAGTATTTTCTTATGGATAGAAGATGTTTGTGATCATTACACAGAAGCTGCAAGATTTATATAGAATGAATGAATGAACACACCCGAGAATGCCAAAGGTAAGAGGAGCAGGCACATCTCTATGTCTTTGTGCTTCCTTGTTGTTTGTCAGCCAAGAAGCAACACTGGCAAAACAAAGTTGTTTGTCAAGCTCCGCTAAGTAACTGCCCACTGAGTCAGAAGATTCTTGAAAGGTTCCACCAAACATCTTTATGAACTGTACAGCATTCATGGTATGAATTTACCTACAGCAACGTGGCAGATCAGATTACACTCCAACATTTTATGTTATTTTTTTCACAAGACGTTCTAGATTTCAGCCCACAGGCAACTTTGTTCTTGCTTAGACTGATAAATTCATTCTCAAATTTTACTTAAAAGTGGCCATTATATCATCATGGAGTATGACAAAGCTTCTGCTTTGCATTGTGGAGAAGTACCCAACCATCATGTTTTTAACTTTTGTTTGATAGATCTTGAAGCATGAGTTCTACAGATGCCCAACTGGATTGCGACTTTAAGCAGCAAAAGGAACAGGAAGTTTCAAAAGATGAGGCAAAGTGTCAGATGTCTTCAGCTGCAAAATAGCCAATGTGCACACAAGAGGCAGGAACTACTTCCCGCGAGACTCTTTAACTTGACCCTGCAAGCATTATTCCGCTAATTACAAGCATAACATTGGGCAGAATAAAGGTTCCTGTTCAGCTGAGCACAATTATCTCTGCTAAGATACACTTAAGGTACCGACTCCTTTACAGGCATCTGAAAAGGTGTGGTTCTGGAAACTCCAGATAAGGGACAGGCAGATGAAACCAACCTTGTCATGTTCACAGAACCCCAAGATGTATCAATTCCAGGCCACACCTAACAAAGTCTAACAAGAAGCTTCTGAACCCTCTCAGGTTTAATGCAATGAGGTGGCTATGGAGATGGAAGTTGTGGAGGCATATGTGAGGAGAACTTCAAAGTCAATATCAGCAATGGAGGATATGGAAGAGGAGGAATTTACCACCATGTCTAAAGACATTTGTCAGATTGTAAGAAGATTGGAGAATGTACAACAGGGTTCTTGGATTCCTTGAAGACACTTAAGGTACTTTAATTACTTCAGTATCAATATTTTAATGAGCATATATGTACCGTAACACCCACACACCCACACACATGCACACACATATCTAGTACTAGCCACAATGGCTATTCTCTACCTCCACTGCCAGACACAGTGTGCCCATGAGTTCTAGTTGCTAGGAATCACAGGTGGACAGGGAGCTTGCAGGCTTCCCATGGGCATCTGACTGGTCACTGTGCAAACAGGATGCTGGGCTAGATGGACCACTGGCCCAATCCAGTAGGCTTTTCTTCTTTTCTTATCTGTATTGCAGTAAAACAAAGACATTCTTTGACTAGGCAAGGGATCTGTCTTACTAAAAGTGATTATCCCTGCCATTAACTAACATACAAAAATCTAAGACCAATAAATAAATAAATATTGACATTTTGGGGGTTGAAAAAAATCAAATAAAACTTAAGCGAGATAGGCTCAAAGACTATCATGTCATGGTTGAGGTGAGGCCCCTTATTGATTATCTTTCAATAAGATAAATTTTAATAACCTTAAAAGAACAACCCTCCCTGTCAACTATTGTGCTATAAATCAACAAGGTCAGGGTCTAATCTCGTAAATTAAATTCTTTATTAGAGCAATTCCTGCAACTTCACAATCCTGCTTCTAGGATCCCCAGGCAGCAAAATGGTAACAGCAAAAGCAACAACACATGAGTAAACTGGAAGTCTCCTTAAACTGACCTTCCTGGATAGTGACAAATTTGAACAGAGGGTGGAGCCCCCTGAGGAAACTAAATGTAATAAAGCTAACATCTTAACACTCATTTGGAGTTTGCTTTTACGGTGACAAAGTCACCACACCCAGGCTGCCTGGAGGCTCACCATCAAGTGATTCAAGAGCCCACTTGTATGCAAGGAGGAAGGCTATTTTAAAGGGCAAAAGCACTGACTCATGACATGATGCAACCTTTGATCAACAACAAGAGTGTTGTCCAGTTTATGATCGTCATTTTCACCTGATGTTTTGTGCAATTTTAAAAGTATGTGTGCACATGAATGTACACACACATTTGGTTCAACGAATATTAAAGTGTCTCTTCAATGCGTTAACATCTCAAACTATCTGAATGGGGCCTGGTCTGTACTTTAAAACAAAACAAAGCATCTGTCTGGCTCAAACCACAATCCATATCATCTTTTTTTAAAAAAACAAAACATAGCATTAGCCTCTTATGAGCTACTACCTCCCTTATCTACTCTTAACATGTGGACCATGGAATACCTTAACTGTGAGCTTTTATTTAGAAACCAAAGTTCCTGAGGCACCTTGCCATAAACTCAAAAAACAAACTTAGGCAAACAGTTGCTAGGGAGCAGGGGCGACTTGCCCCATTTCATCACCTTAGGTGACATGGGAATTGCTGCCTCCTGCAACTGCCCACCCTGCAACTTCTGCTGATAGAATGCCCTGGCTCTCACCAAACTTGGCAAGAGCAACGTGTACCGCAAAGCACTGCCATTTGGCTTCTCTGCCCGGGGGTGGGGAAGCCGAGCACCAACATGGTGCCCAGGAACACTCTGGCTCTTGCAGAACTTGGCAGGAACTAGGGCTTTTTGCAAAGCTTTTTGTTATTTGGCTTCTCCGCACACCAGAATGCCTCCCTCGTACCATTGGTGGGGCAGGCAGAGTGTTGCCTCATGTCCTTCTGCCGCCTGAGGCAGTCACTTTACCCTGCCTCATGGGCAAGCCAGTTTTCATAGGGAGTAGCAAGGGTGTACGCGAGCTTTCTCACAGGTGTTCCAGCTGCTACTCTTGCATCTGAATCTCTGGACAATGGTGGAGTTTAGAAGAACTAACCTGGACCCAGAAATGGCTTCCAGAGCAGACAGATCTTAGCTGCTCCTGGAGTGGGGCTTCCCCACCTGGGCTCCATTTTTATAACTTGATTACATCATCATCATCATAATAGCTCTTGGGAACAAACGGTGCACAGTGCATATGTATTTGCTGAAATTTCCATGCTGCTGAGCAAACAGAGCCCTGCCAAAGTACACACAGCCAAAGATAGTGTGAGACATTTACTGATAGGCCAGCACTCTTCACCTGTCAGGTTCTACAGACATTAGAATTTCTGTCCCTTCAGGGTGCTTTGTAATGGGATTGGGGGAAATATTTGTGCATTCCTGAAATGGGCACTTGCTACTGGGCATTTTTGCCAATTCGAAGGTCCCTGCATTAAAATACAGTGGTACCTCGGGTTAAGTACTTAATTCGTTCCGGAGGTCTGTTCTTAACCTGAAACTGTTCTTAACCCAAAGCACCACTTTAGCTAATGGGGCCTCCTGCTGCCGCCGTGCCGCCGGAGCACGATTTCTGTTCTCATCCTGAAGCAAAGTTCTTAACTCAAGGTAATTATTTCTGGGTTAGCGGAGTCTGTAACCTGAAGCGTATGTAACCCGAGGTACCACTGTGCAAGATGTTACAATATTAGGGATACTGAACCAAGACTAAGTTAGTTACGATTCATTGAAATGGAAGGGGCTTTTGCTGATTTCATTGGGAATTGAGGAGAACTAACTTCCTCCGCATTCAACTTATTTTGTAAAATGGTATATCAGGGTGTGCATACAAGGCTTCAGAGGACCTAGTTTCAAACTGCATGTGTGTGTACAGTACATATCAGTATATACTCACTGATTAACTGATGGACCTTACTGCAATCATAACCCTACTTATCCAGTAGTAAGCCCCACTGAATTTGATAGGGATTGCTTATAAGCAGACATGCTTAGGGTTGTGCTGCTATTTCTGTTTTTGTTTTTTTAAATGATATTTATTAAGAATTTTAAAATTACAAGAAAAACAAAAAGAAAAAGAAAGAGAAAAAACAAAAGAAAAACAAACCACAATCAAGCAATACAAATTGATAAAAATCAAAATCAAAAAGTAACAACAAAACACGTAACACAAAACAATCAAAAAGCAAAAATAAACCACAAAAATTTAAAAACAACAAAACAAAAACAACAAATTTCTGAAGAGCTAGCGTTAATAGATTTAGCGTAAGGTACTTTCTCACAATAAGCATTGCAAAGTATAAAAGGATGCGAAGAAACCCAAAGCATGCACCACACAGAAAGTGTGAAGTGTGCCTAACTGGCACAGTGTGATAGTAACATTTTGCTGGTCCTACCTATATAGAGTACCACCTGATAGATCTGGCTCAGTGTAGAACAAAAGAGATCCTTATTAATTAGATGTTTGCTGTTTTGGGGTGTTTGTATGTGTGGTGGAAAGGAGTCGGCTGATGGTGAACACTGCTCATAGTTTCAAGCTGGGAGGAGGAAGCAGACATTCAAATGAGGCTCTGTCCGGTGCTGTGCATGTTTCATGTTGCAGCAAAGGCTATTGCGAAGAACGAACATACAGGTGTGTGTGTTTTTTAATATCCCTCGTGAACCATCTCATCCTTGCTTTGCAGAATTTTGTGCCCCTGGAATCCTGGTGAGGCAAGACTTGCAGTTACATTGTGTGGTGCCTGAAAAATAATAATCAAGGAACATTTTGACTTCAGCATCTTCTCTGTTATTAAAAGTGGAGGACAATGAATACCCTTGCACATCTAGAGGGCGTTGTAATAAGCAATGCTTAATTTGTTCTTGACCCATGATTCTACAATGTGTTATGCCAGAGCAAAGTAGAGTTATTTAATGTAAGGCAACCACATAAATGAAGGCAAGTTAATTTAGTTTGTCCACATGATGTCCGGGAACTCACAGGATTCTAATGACAGAGCACAGGGAACTGCCAAATTAGCTCTATTTACAAACTGGTTAAGTCGTTATTTAAATGAGTCTGCTAATACACATGTTTATGCGGATAAACCACCTCTCTCTAATGTATGTTCTGTCTTAATGTAAGAGGGAGGACATGCTCAGCTTCAACCACTGGCATCATGTGCACCAAGTAGGAGCTGGAGCTGGAGCAGTAGTGGAGAACTCTGGCTCATAGCCTTATTAGGCCCATGAGGCTGATTTGGTCCAGCACACACCCCTCTCACCCCATGGACCCATGCACCTGTCAATCACCCAACACTGCAATGACATCTATTGACCCATTTTCACCCAGCTGATCACTGATGCTTGCAGAGAGCCTTGTGTGGTGCTTTGAAGCCACAACAACCAGCTAACTGCTGGTGCTTCAAAGCACTGTGCATGGTTCAATTTCAAACCACGTGGGCAAAAATAGTTAACCTGATGTCACTGATGTCCTGTGACTGACAGGTGGGGGGTTCTGCCTTCCTGCCTCATGGGGGAAGATAAAGTACCAGCATACCAGCCAGATCCAATCCCCTATCCTGATGTAGAGTTGTCTACTATTCTCAAGTCAACTGCTAAAGTTGGCTTGAAATTCCTAGCTCACAGAGGATGTGCCAAAGTTCTAGGTGCCAGAGTATTCACTGACTGTTGTTTATATAGGCCAATGAACTCACATCAATAACATACAGGCAGGAAAACCAAGAGGTGGGTGACCTGCCGTCAGCCCCACAGCTAACGTGGGGAGCTTCAAGATGCAGCCACCCCCCCGCCTTGTTTTTCTGGTAAGGCAGATATTGTTTCTATCATTGCCTTTTTAATCAGGCAAGTGGGGTTTCGTTTTATCGTTTTCACCGCTTCCTGGCTCTTCAGCTGTTTTTAGCTGAAACTACGGTATCTTTGCTGCTACTACAATAGTCACTTCCCCTAGAGAGGAGAACAACACCCAGCATTTGGATAATAATGTGCAAACGGGTAGGCAGACTAGTCTCTTACCTACAGCATCACTATATCAAATTCTTGCAGCAGCTTAAAGCTGAGATAGATGTATTGTGTCATAAACTTTTGCGGATTAGAGGCCGCTTTATCAACTTAGGGTGGCATTCAACTAAGTTTTATTCAGACTAGACCAACTGAAATTAATGGACCTAACTTAGTAGTGTCCATTAATTGCAACATGTCTACTCCGAGTACAGGGATGCGGGTGGCGCTGTGGGTTAAACCACAGAGCCTAGGACTTGCCGATCGGAAAGTCAGCGGTTGGAATCCCTGCGACGGGGTGAGCTCCCGTTGCTCAGTCCCAGCTCCTGCCAACCCAGCAGTTCCAAAGCACGTCCAAGTGCAAGTAGATAAATAGGTACCGCTCCAGCGGGAAGGTAAACGGCGTTTCCGTGCGCTGCTCTGGTTCGCCAGAAGCGGCTTAGTCATGCTGGCCACATGACCCGGAAGCTGTACGCCAGCTCCCTCAGCCAGTAAAGCGAGATGAGCGCCGCAACCCCAGAGTCAGCCACGACTGGACCTAATGGTCAGGGGTCCCTTTACCTTTACTCCGAGTACAACTTAATTGAATACCACTCTTTTGCTGCAATAAGGGCCCATCCAGGCTATACATTTAAAGCACTATGAGACCACTGCAAACCATCATGGCGTCCCCCAAAGGATAATTCTGAGTGAGTTGTTAGGAGGCCCCTATTCCCCTTAATGTGCTACAATTCCCAGAATTCCACGTGAAGAGCGATTGACTGTTAAATGGCTCTGTGAGAACAGAGGTCTCCTAACAACTCTTAGCACCCATAACAAATCACAACGCCCAGAATTCTTTGTGGGGGGGAGGTCATGGCTGTTTAAAATAGTATCATAGTGCTTTGAATGTATCCTAAATCTATCTTATCTTATGTTGTTTTAATTTTTGGATAACGTGCACACAATGAAACAGTGGATTCAGATCAGTTAAGGGTCCAATACAGGATTTCTCCTAAATTTCTACTGGTATGGAAACTTGTTAGTGCTAATTTTTTGGTGTGTGGTGTCATTTCAGTGAGTGGCTTCTGACACTATACCACACTTCCATTTGCTCCTCACCTGGGCACAACCTAGCCATTTTGTTTCCAGCAGCCCAGTCAATGTGCCAGTTGCTACATTCTGAAGGCACACAGGAATCTCAACAACCCAGTTGGGAGCAGCTGTTGTCTCAAGATCTCAACCTTGCAGACTGTAATTGTAGTACGTACACCCTGACTTTTTAAAAAGTATTTTTTTAAATACAGAGGCCTTGTGCAAGATCTCTTGCATTATTATTATTATTGAAGTCCAATGGAAATGGATGCTTGCAAACACGCCCCTAAAGAAATAAATAAAGCACAACTCTCCACTCTGTTCATTGTGAAACAACATTAATAAGGGCTGGCATTGTTTGCTCTTGCTGTCTTGCACACTTGTAAACAAATTAAAGATGCACACACACAGAGGCAGAAATACCTGTGTCCATGCCGAGTAATATGTTGTGGAGAGAGGGAGCGAGGTAATTGAGGGGAGGAGCCAGAACACACAAAGCTGAAATATTCCATCAACTCCCCACTGATGTGGACAGGAAATAGCAATATAACTGTGGGAAACATAAGACAAACCATGCATGCACAGATACAATCAGAATTAAACATCTCATTTGTGAAATATCGCCTCTGCCTGGAAGCATCCAAAGTTAACCTAACAAATTCAGCAAGAATTCCCTCTAATACCATCTTAATATTGAAATAATGTATTAACAGTATGCTTTCACTCAGAAATACATCTTTGACTCTTCCAGGGGTTTTCTCCCATTGCATGAATATGCAGGCAGATGATGAGCTGTGCTATCTCAAAATCTTGCATATTGCATTGTGCACATGGGCTAGTCCTACTAAAAGTTTTATTTTTGTGACCTTGTGCATCTGGACTTGGCCCTCATTTGAATCACTAGCACTTTGACCAATGAAGAGTCTAGTGTCACCTTTGAAACTACAGGTGAAACTCGGAAAATTAGAATATCGTGGAAAAGTTCATTTATTTCAGTAAAAAAAGGTGAAACTAATATATGAGATAGACTCATGACATGCAAAGCGAGATATGTCAAGCCTTTATTTGTTATAATTGTGATGATCATGGTGTACAGCTGATGAAAACCCCAAATTAATAATCTCAGAATATTGGAATATTAAATGAAATCAGCAAAACAAGGACTGCAAATAGAGCAATATTGGACCTCTGAGAAGTAGAAGCATGCATATGTACTCAGTACTTGGTTTGGGCCCCTTTTGCATCAATTACTGCCTCACTGTGGTGTGGTATGGATGCTATCAGCCTGTGGCACTGCTGAGGTGTTAGGGAAGACCAGGAAGCATCAAGAGCAGCCTTCAGCTCTTCTGCATGGCTCGGTCTCATGTCTCTCATCTTTCTCTTGGCAATGCCCCATAGATTCTCTATGGGGTTCAGGTCAGGCGAGTTTGCTGGCCAATCAAGCACAGTAATCCCATGGGCACTGAACCAGGTTTTGGTACTTTTGGCAGTGTGGGCAGGTGCCAAGGGCCTGCTGGAAAATGAAGTTAGCATCCCCATAAAGCTCGTCTGCGGAAGAAAGCATGAAGTGCTCCAGAATCTCCTGGTAGACAGCTGCGTTGACCCTGGACTTAATGAAGCACAGTGGACCAACACCAGCTGATGACATGGCTCCCCAAATCTCTTTTCTGATGAGAGCAGCTTTTGCATCTCATTTGGAAACCAAGGACCCAGAGTCTGGAAGAAGAATGGGGAGGCACACAATGCCAGATGATTTAAGTCCAGTGTGAGGTTTGCACAGTCTGTGTTGCTTTGGCCTTCCAGCCTCAAAAGCCTGGAATACACAAGAGTCCACCATCTTCTGAGGCAGTGTACGTCCCACTGTCAGTCAGGTGGCACAAATCTCCCCTGTTGACCAGGGCTGAGGAACCTCCATATTACCCTCCAGAAACTGTTGAACTCCCACCAGCCCCCACCAACATAGCCAATGGTCAGGAATGATCGGATGCCGGTGGACAAGCCACACCTAACAGATGACTATTTCTTAACTTCAATAAGCGCGACAGTCCCGCAGTTCAACCGTGACAGTCCTGCAGAAAAACTTTTTAAAAAAATTTCGATGGGGAAACTTTAGCGCAGAGGGAGATCTTGGAATGGTCCCGATCCCCACCCGCTCGAGTTACAAGTTTCCAGGGAGCAGCCGGACACACTTTCTTCAATCTACCCCAAGTCTTTTCGGGAGGAATGCGTCCTCTTTTTTTCGGCTCCCCGCCCTCCCCCGGCAAATCCCGGGCCCCGCTGACCACACGGCACCCAGCGGTGCACAGGATCCTACCTCTACCACAGCCTCCCCGCGAGCCCTCCCCGCTTCCCCTCCACGGGTCCCAGCGCTCACGTGGAGCGCTAAGAGCTCCCCCCACCGCTGCGCCAAAGCCCCGCCTTCCAGCCGTTGTCCGCCTCCCATTGGCTGCAGAGAGAGGCTGCCGCTCCGGCGGCGGGCGGGCCCCTTTGTGACGCCACGATCAGCTGTTTGAACGTTCTAATTTCTGAGCCGAGATCAACCGGGGATTCAGCAATAACAGAAAAAAAATAATACCAAGACTACAGCCAGGGGAGGGAGGGCGTCCGGACGCGAGGGCAGCTGCTTGCAGTTTGCAAATGGTGCATATCTTCTGAGAAGACCTGAGACACCATTCACATCACCACCACCTCCTGCTCTTCCTCCTCCTGCATCCTTTTTTGGGGGGAGGGTCTTTTTTTTTAATCGTTTCTATTATTGATTTCAATTAAAACTACCTCACAGACTCTGCCTAAAGCTGGTGCTTAATAATAATAATAATAATCTTGTGGGTTTTCTTTTTGTGTGTGTGGTGTTGTTTACAAAACATTTGATGACATTAAAGGCAAGGTAAGTGCTGTTCTACTCCCCCCCCCCGCTCCCCCAATTCCCTTTGCCCAGGGTGGTTGGTTTATTTCCAAACTTGTATTTTTGTGGCGAAAGGGAGCTTGCGAGTTATTTTTGTTTTGCTGCTGTCGACGTTTTAAGAGTCCATCCCTTTGCATGTAGTGTGCGTATGAGAGAGAGGGACGTTCATCTCTGATATCGATTTCCCTTCTGGTGTGCCATTTGAATTCCCTTTTGTATTTGACAGTCCCTATGCGGCCGGGTGCTTCGCTTTATGTTTCTCAATATGTTGTTATGGACGCGTTGCGATTTCATCCTCTGGTTGGCAGGGAACTCACGAATACATTATATTGAGGTAGGAGACCTTCTAAACCTCAGGAGGGACTGATCTTTGTGTTGAGTTTAGAAGCAGGCTATCTTGACCTCTAGAGTCACCAGGGAGAGAGAGACGGGGGGTCTGGAGGGGAGCGGGCGGCGACGAAGAAAGGCTCCTGTTTACTTCGCCCTTTGCTTTGGCTTGCGAATGAAAAATTGACATATGTGGTGCGTGTATCTATATATCTGTGTATTCTCATCGTAGGTTTTTGAGAGTAAAATATCCCACTTTAAAACCGGATCCCCGAATGTAAGTAATTACAGAATCATTAATAATCATGGTTGCTCTTTTATGATTTTGAAGAGCCTTCGGTAATAAACAAAAGGCTGCGCAAGAGACAGCCAGGAATAATAGGCTGGGGTTCGGGATCTGACTGGTTTGTAACTGACTCTCTTTCTTAGCTTCAAAATGCAGAAAGAGCCTTTTGTCTTGACTGTCTTCGGCTATTAACAACAACCAAATGTTGCAGATATTAATAATACACTGGGAAGGTGATGCGGGTGGGGAGGGAGAGGCGAAGGAGCGGAAAGAAGGCAAAACATCCCCTTGTTTGTGTGGAGCTTGTCTCATTGAGGTCATAACAGGCGAATGGAAAATGTTCATCATAATCAACTGCAGATCAGTGGGGTGGGTTGGCTGCCTGCTTTTTCGCTCAGCTGTTTCCTTGAGAGCAAGCTCTTGTTACCCACTGCAATCCTGCCAGCTACCGCTGCATATGGGCTCCTAATGCAAAATGCGGACTTGATTTGTTGTCCTTGGCGTCACTCCCGCCGGGTGTTTGTTCAAAAATAAAAACGGGAAGAGTTCTGACTTGTGTGTGACTCTTTGCAAGCGAACTACGAACGTGCCTTATTGGATCGCCTCTTGGCTTATAGTTTATAAACCGAGCATGCACTTGTGGATCGGGGTGCGGTGGAGGGCAGGGAAGGCGAGAACCCGCAGCGTCCGGCCTTCTATGGAAATGTATCTCCGCGCCAAGCGCAAAGGGCGAACAGATGCGCTGTTGTGGCGTAACAACAACAAGCTTTCGTGACCTATGCGAGTCCCCCCTCTTCGTCGGGCTTGCAGGAGGCAGGATCGGGGCCCAGGTCTCTCCTCTTGACGTAGTTAAAAGGGAACAAAAGGCAGAGCTGTTGAAACGACAAACAAGGCGTCGCGTTTCCTCGACCTGGAGGACCAGCCGCCGCTCTGCGCTCAGTCAGTTTCACGGCCCTGCTTGATTCTTCACATTCCCTTGTCTTTGCCTCTTTTGTTACTTGTTTCTCCACCAGCGGATTAAGATTAAAGGTTGATCTCAGCCCCCACCCCCATTGGCTGCCTGGGATTGGAAGCCTGGGGTGACGTCGCCGTCATTTGCATATGACATTGAGACGTCACCAAGGCCGGCCCTTTCTAATCCTTCCCTCCCGCTCCCCACCCGCGCGTATTGAAGTTGTCCTCTTTTGACCTGCTGTGTGGAAGGCTGCCATATACTGGAGAGCGCTGAAGATCGGTGCATTGCATTTCTTTTATAATTCGGTGGGCAGAGGACTGCATGGAGCAATGTCATGTTATTTTGTATTTGCACTGCTGAGCAAGAAGCTCGTAGGGTCGGTGTCACAGCAAATAAAGCACCTAAGGGAAGGATGACTAGGGCTCGGTGTGCCTCTCCTTTGGTCCACTTTACTCATCATCTTTTTTTATAGCTTTGAGTGGTAGTTTGGATTTTGGGCTCATTCAGCATGTTATATTTTAACACACATAATTTAATTGTGGGTGTAGCTGGGAAGAGGAGGGGCAGTAGCTCAGTGGTGGAACATTGGCCTGGCTTGCAGAAGGGCTCTGGCTAAAGCCTTAGCCTCTGAAAGAGATCCCTTGCCTGAAACCCTGGAGAGCTGCTGCCAATCTGTGTAGAAAATGCTGAACTAGGTGGACTAGTTGTCTGACGTAATATAAGGCAGCTTCCTGTGTCCATATCTTCCCAGAAAAGCAAAATCCTTTATGCACTATTAAAGCGGAAAAGCCAAATGTACAAAAGAATGATGGGTTGCTTGTGGAGAATTCAGGGTGTGAGCCCAACAGAAAATGTGTTGATGTATTTATTACTACATTTATGTCCCACCTTTCCTCCACAGAGCTCAAGGTGTTTTTTCACATCTCCACTTTATCCTCACGACAACCATGTGAGGTGGGGTTAAGCTGAGAGACAGTGACTGGCCCATGGCCATCAAGTGAGCTTCATGGCTAAATCAGGATTTGAACCCTGGTTTTCTAGGTCCTAGTTCAATGCTCTAATCATCACACCACCTAGCCAGCATTTGAAACCATTGTTCATTCCTCCATATTATTACATGAAAGGCCTTGCTTTGCTGTGGAGATTTTTTAAACAGTTAGAGCCCCCTCCAGTGTAATTAATGCAGCACACCATGCCCAATAATTTGGTTAGCTTGCTGCTTTTAACATCTGTTCTTTTGGGGGCCTTAGACTAGTCCAGCTTTGGATAACTTGCAAGAGGAGCGATGCTGACACTGACAGTATATATGGTAAGGAAGTTTATCACATTCCCTTTTGATGTTCAGTTGGTCTGGTGTCTGTTTTTCACAAGTGATAATTAAACCTGATTTGTGGGTGACAAAAAGGCCAGAGGCACCAGTGTTGGAGCCGAAGTGCCTGGTCCTTTATTGATTTGTGTGTTAAAGTTGATGGCTGTTGCAATGAAACTGAAGTGTAGTCACCGCTCTGAGTTTTACCCCCTGTAGTTGCATGGCTCTAGGGAAAAGATTTAGATGTTCATTTGTATCCATAGGACTACAAGTGACAGACTCCTGCATATCAGCTACCCTGCAGATTAAATGCATAAGGAAACTGCAAAGTTGCAGACACCATATTCATCTATGACCATTCATTTTACAGCTGTGTGACAGGAAGCTATGATGCAGCTGTGTACACACTCCCATTTACTCTGCATCCAGTGTGCTCCTGCCGCAGGTTTGGGAAGTGGTATACAATTGCAGATGTTTGCTGTATCTGTCTTGCCATTTCTTATTAAACCTGGTTTGTGGGTCCTCAATACCAGGAAAGGGCTGTGAGCACTTAGAAAAGGATGCTGTGATTACTAAGACCCAGCATGGGTTCCTCAAAAACAAGTCATGCCAGACAAATCTCATTGTTTTCTTTGTTTTTTGATAGAGTTACAGGCTTGATGGATTAGGGGAATGCTGTGTATCTTGTATGTGTATCTTGATTTCAGTAAGGCTTTTGACAAAGTCCCTCATGATACTCTTCTGGAGAAGCTGGTAAAATGTAGACTGGATGAGGTAACTGTCAGGTGGATTTGTAGCTGGTTGGCTGACTAAACCCACAGAGTACTCGCTAATGGTTCCTTGTCAACCTGGAGAAAAGTGGGGTGCAGCATACTGCTGCAGAGTTTTGTCCTGGGTCCAGGGTTGTTAAACATTGTTATAAATAACGTGGATGAAAGTTTTGAGGAGATGCTAATCAAATTTGCAGATGACATGAAACTGGGAGGTGTACCCATGCCACTGAAGACAGAATTGGGATTCTGTGTGACCTTAACGTCTTGGAGAACTGGCTATAAACCAGCAAAATGAATTTCAATAGGGGCAAATGTAAGGTTCTGCACTTAGGCATAAAGAACCAGCTGTATAAATATAAGATGGGGAACATCCGGATTGCCAGTTGTACATGTGAAAAGGATCTGGGGGTTTTATAGACTATAAGCTTAACATAAGTCAACAGTGTGGCATTAACAGAAGCCTTGTACCCTGGTGCTCTGGTCCACGGGATCACGAAGAGTCGGACACGACTAAACAACAAGTACCCCAGTCAAGGGAAGTAATAGTTCTGCTCTAATTCTGTCTTGGTCAGACCACACCTAGAGTACTGTGTCCACTTCTGTGCACTACAATTTAACAAGGATATTGACAATATGGAAGGTGTGAAGAGAAGGGCAAACAAGATGATCAAGGGTCTGGAATCCCATCCTTATGAGCAATGGTTGAGGGAGCTGGGTATGTTTAGCCTGGAAAAGAGGAGACTGAGAGGAGATATGATAGCCATCTTCAGATATCTAAAGGGCTGTCACATGGAGAATGGAGCTAGCTTATTTTCTCCTGCTCTGGAGGGTAGGACCTGAATCAATGATTCAAGTTACAAGAAAGGAGATTCCAAATAAGCAACAGTAAGAACTTTCTGACAGTAAGTGCTGTTTGACAGAGACTTCCATGAGAGGTGGTGGACTCTCCTTCCTTGAAGGCTTTTTTATGCAGGGGTTAGATGGCCATCTCTCATGTATGACCCAGTTGAGATTCCTGCATTGTGGTCCCTTCCAACTCTACAGTTTTATGAGTCTATAATTCTATGAAACATTGAGGTTTGGTGAATTTCCCTCTAATCCAGCTTCCATCTGTATGAGTACACAGCCACTGTTATGGTTATGGGGTTAGCCCACTGCATTAAGAAATGGGAGTTTTTGTGCCTTTATGCATTCTGAAGTTTGGGGTGAAGATTGTGCAATCTAATACTAAACTGTGACACATTAAATCTGCAGTATAAACACCAGTGTGACAGATGAAGCTTCCACCCTCCCAACCACCATAGCCATCCCCTCTTGAGTAGGAGGTGATGAAGATAGCAATTCTCAAGCATCATAAGCACATATTGCCGTTCTACAGTGTCGTGATGACAGTGGAGGCATTCTTAGATCTATTTTGGAATGTTTTCCTTGGTGAGTCTTGGCAGTTGGCTCCAAAGAATTTGGAAAGGGTTTATTTTGGGGGAGCAACGTCTTGATTCTAAATAGGTATTTGCAAAGCTCGTAACAGTTCTGGAAGTCCTGTCCCTGTTAATTACAAAAACAAAAGCAACCCACTCCTTCCTGCCTATTTTGTAATGTTCTTGTGCTTCATTGGTCTTGGTTTCAATTGTGCTTTCTCTCTCTCTCCCTCCTGGTCTTACCTAACAGGGTTATTATGGAGAGCCAGTGATTCACAAAAGAAGGATAACAATATATGCCAGGTTGAGAGGAAGAAGAATAGCTCATTTTCTTTCTGGTTTTAGTTTCCTTTTGCCAAACAAAAACCTCTCCGGAGTTCACTTGGATTTATCAAAATAATGTGCAGCCACCTGACATCATGAAAGCAGTCACTATATGCAGAAGATAACTGAAAAAAATATCCAATTCCCAGGAAGGACAAACAGATAAGAAGCTAAGAAGAGCTTGCTGGATCAGGCCAGTGGCCCATCTAGTCCAGCATCCTGTTCTCACAGTGGCTACACGGATATCTGTGGGATCCCTGCTGCCACATCCACTACCTCCTCACCAAACCCCCAGAATTTTTTTAATAGACTGGTGCCATATTTTAATCCTGGCCCTGGAGGATCAAAATCACACTTGAGTGTGATCTGCTCTTCTTTGGGACTGAACCGATATCTCATAAAGCTTAACATTTGACTTTCAAATTTAACATTTGACTTTCAAACATATTGGTCAACGCACTGATATTCGTTTGGGCATGCGGTTTTATCCTATTTTTGCAGTTATGCTACACACACACACACACACACAATATAAATATGGCAAATGGATAAAGCATAAGCCAATGGCACAACCTTCCAAGGGATGGAGGAGGCCTTGAAGAGCATCCCATTGGCACTGACAGCAAGTAATTATGTTGCGATTCCACTGGGGTAGAGAAGGAAAAAGCACACAGTACCTGACTGGACTCAGAATTCAAATACCTTGTCCTGTCAACACAAGGATTTTGGCTTGTACTCCCCACCCAGTTTGCGTGCACCCATTTTCCCCTCCCCAAATCTGCTCCAGATGGTTAGGGAAACTCCCAGAACAGATTTAGGGAGCACTGAAAGGCAGGAGATGGGGAGAGCATTATGTTGTGCAAACAAAAATCCTTGCCTTAGCACTATGCTGGATTCAGCATCCAGAGAATCCCAGATTTTTTGTTTTGGTTTTCATCTTCTTCACCTTCTTCAAGTTTCTAGCCCTCATGGCTTTGAATGTATGTTTGAACATATGTAGGAGGTGTTTACTGAAAGTCAGAAGTTTTGCTGAACAGGATTTCCAAAGGATGGAGGCCAGGCTTTCTGTTCAGCATAGCTCTTCACGCATCTCCTAAATTATGCAATATAGCAAAATTTGAAAATAAAACTTATTTTGGCAAGAATTATACAAATTACCTTGCTTTGTATCATTTACCTAGTACACATCTTTATGTTGCATATTATATTATATACAGTATAATAATTTCATACATTATATTTAAATTAATTTAATTTAATTGCATTAGCATACAGCCATAGCAAAATAAGACAATACAAAAATGTTGGAGACAAGCAACCAAGCAAAATTCAAAGCGATATTGCTGGCGTAATGACATTTAAAATACCCTAAGACAATAATACAGAGATTTAGTTGCCAGCGCCAAAAAAACTAGTATGCGGATATAAATAAAGCATAAAATGGCCCCAAAATAGGCTCAGCACATTGAGTTAAAAAGGTAATAAAAGAATTAAAACAGGTCCAGGACTAGGACACACTACCCTGTCAGAGTAGCCCTGAGTTTCAGAGCCTGCACTATGAAGATTGCCACCCCACGTGAAATTTGGGGATTTGCGTCCACAAGAAGTGCTTTCAAACAGTCTTCCTTAGATGAAATGGAGGACGGGATCAAGAGGAGGAGCTTAGGTCTTATTGGGTCATAAATAGGGCAGTAGAAAAAGAAATGTATGAAGTCCTCTACTTCATTCATTGTGCATGGACATAGACGCTGAGTAATAGGGGTCTTAGAGTAGATCCCCTGCAGGAAGGCCGTGGGTATAGAATGGAAACGGGCCATTGTAAACGCTCTTCTCAAATTGGGCTCCGTCAGGTCTATCAAGTAGTTGGCAAGTGATCTTACCACTTTCACTTTAGGGAGCCACATGGAGAGGCGAGCTGAGGTGGACTGTGCCCGGTCCATGGCCTCATCTCTTATAAGAATCCAGGCCCGGATTTTATGTTGGTCCCAAGATGACAGCGTGTCGAGATCTGGGAGGGAGTAGCGTGCAGTAATAGTCTCCATGGCCTTGGACCATTTGTTGGAATGAGAACAAGTTAAAAAGGCTTGCCTGGCTAGTAGGGAACCTGGGGCATTGATTAATTTGCAATAAAAACTAATAATTCTAATGTGGGCTCTCGCAACAATGGAGGGGAGGCCCAGTTCTGTTCTTAACTGTGCAGCAACCGAGCCCTTGGGGAGACCCAGTATCTTTCGTGCAAAAGAGTTTTGTAGAATCTCCAGCCATTGTAGTGTTTTTAAATTCCACCCCCAGATTTCAACCCCATACAGTAACATCGGGAGGACTTTGCTGATAAATGCTTTTCTGATTGGTGGAACCAACTGGCCGCCTTTTGCATAGAAGAATTTCTCCAAGGCTTTGATGGTTCTACGGGCAGCCAGGATGGTCATATTTAGGTGAGCTGACCAGCTAAGCCCATGCTGAAAAGTGATTCCCAAATACTTGAATGCTGAGCAATATTCAATAGAGTGGCCCTCAAAATTCCAGAATGACTTCCGAGTTTTCGTGCCAAAAGTAAGAATTTTGGTTTTGGCGAAATTGATTTTGAGGGAATTGGTATCACAATATGTCATGAGCCCTCTGAGCATGTTGTTTAAGCCCTGCTTGGTTAAAGACAGTATCACCATGTCGTCCGCATAGAGTAATATGGGGATCTTGAGCTGTTGTAAAGAGGGGGCAGATTGATTTAGGGCCTGCATAGTTGTAACGATGTCGTTGATATAGAAATTGAATAGAAAAGGGGCCAAGAGGCAGCCCTGTTTGACCCCTTTATTCAGAGGGAAAGAATCAGAAAGAGCTCCCAGAGGGCCGAATTTTACTCTGGCCGATATGTCATTATGAATTTCCATAAGAAGGAGGAGGAGTCTCTTATCTATGTTGGTGTAACTAAGCTTCTGCCATAGCCTATCTCTGGGAATGGAGTCAAAAGCGGAGGTCAGGTCCACAAAAGCCGCGTGTAGTTTGCAGTTGAACCTGTTTAGGTATTTATCAATCAGGGTAAATAGAACAAGACATTGGCCAGATGTGCTGTGACCTTTACGGAAGCCAGCCTGTTCCGGGTGGAATAGCTTTGTTTCTTCTGCCCACTCGATTAATTTCTCTAGCAAGAATCTAGAGTAAACCTTGTATGATATGTCTAGCAGGCTGATAGGTCGATAGTTACGCGGATCTTGTGGGTCCCCCTTTTTATGTATTGGGATGACTATGCTCTGTTTCCAATTAGGCGGGATCTTAAGAGTGGCATTAATAGTGGTAAAGAGAGATGCAAAAATAGGGGCCCACCACATCTGGTTCAATAAGAATACCTCGGGTGGAATCATATCCTCCCCCGGGGATTTATCCCCTGATAGCATGCTAATTAGTTGTACACATCTCTCTGGGGAGACTGGCTCCCAGGTGGGCAAGGCAGATGCAGGAAGAGTGGAAACTGCGTTTACGTCGGAATCTGGGGCGGAATACAGCTGAGCAAAATGAGAGTGCCAACTGGCTGCTGTGATGTTATTAACGATGAATGAGGGGGGTCTTAAACCTGCATTAATTAAATTCCAGAATTTCTTGTCGTCACGGGTTTTAATGGCCACTGACAATGCCGTCCAGCGTTCTTTCGCAAAGAGCAATTTCTTATGTTGGAGCAACTTCTTGTAGTAAGAACGGAATTGGGCTAACTCCCTGATTTTGCTCTGGGTGCTGTCTGATTTCATATCAGACTGAAGAAATCTAAGCCTACTTCTGCACTGTTTGCATTCTTGGTCGAACCAAGTTTGATTCTTCCAGGTTAGACTCGCACGGGAGGGTTTCGTAAGTGTTGGGAGCAAGTAGGCTAGAATTTGTTGGAAACTTGAGAAATGATTCACATTCATTGTTACCAGCTGAGCTTTCAGGGCTAGGATCTCAGGGGAATTTAGGAGGACTTTTATGTCTTGCTCCAGATAGATATCCCACTTCTTACGACTGGGGGCTAAGGTCAGTGAATCCTGGAGGTGGGGTGAGCTGGGAAGCCCCAGCTGTGTGTGGTGGAAGGAGATGGCAATAGGAAGGTGGTCACTTTCGGTTCTGTTGAACACATTGAAACAATATGCCTTATCATTAAGTGCCGAAGAGGACCAGATATAATCTATAACGCTTGCCCCTCTAGATCCTAGAAAAGTATAGCATCCCCCGGACCAGTCTTTGGGTGTACCATGCAAGCTGTGCAGCCCGCAGTTAATGGTAAACTCCAGCAGTATGATGCCAGCCCTATTAATGGTCTTGTCATGTGAATTCCACGTAGGAAACCACTCCTCTTCTATGAATAGTTGCGACTTATCGGTGAATGAGCTTATATCTGCTCCGATTCTGGCATTAAAGTCCCCCATTATGAGGATCTCTGACTTTGGGAATTCAGCCACAGATTTATCAAGGATAAATCTTAGATCCTCCCAAAACTGATTTGTATGGGAAGAGGAGTAGGTAGATGGATTGTACAAGTTAACACATATGAAGTCCCCAACCGGGCTGTTAGTGATGTGCAAAGTTTGAATACAATTACTCTCTAACCAAAAGAGAGGAGAGATATTAAGTTGAAGCTCCTGCGAAACAAATGTTACCAGGCCTCCACTAGGGCGCCCATACAAATGTGTTTTGGTCGCAGGAATCACAAAGGCGTCATAGCCCAGTAGGGAAGGGGGGGGTGACGATTCTAAGCACCAGGTCTCTTCATACATTATAATAATTGCTATATTATATATAGTATATTAATGATTCATTATTTATGTGTTTGTTTTTCTTTGTGAACAGGATGAACAATTAACATTACCCTCTTTTCTTCTCAGTCACAGGGCAGTGTGTACTTTGTCATAACTTTTTTTTTGAAACTTTATCTGCCCAGGCAACCTAAACCTGTACACACATAGAAATTCTGAAATGTATAATTTTTATGCAGTTCAGCCTTTCGGGGTGCAGAATTTAGGTTCCTTAGGCAGTTCCCTCCCCCAAAAAAGTACTGTATTATTGCAAAGTACACACAGTCCTGGTAACAAGAAGAAAGATGATGTTAATGGTGTGTGCTTATTTTCCCTTTGTGAAAACATGAACAGTTACCATCCAAAGGATGTGCAAAAATGTGCATTGTAAGACAGAGTAAGGAAATTATTGTTAACTAGGGCTAAGCTAGATTCCATCTATGCCAATAGCATCTCAAGCTTCCTTCCCAGTACATTTCCGAGCACAATTCAAAGTGTTGGTGCTGACCTTTAAAGCCCTCAACGGCCTCGGCCCAGTATACCTGAAGGAACGTCTCCACGCCCATCGTTCAGCCTGGAGACTGAAGTCCAGCTCCAATGGCCTTCTGGCAGTTCCCTCACTGCGAGAAGTGAGGTTACAGGGAGCCAGGCAGAGGGCCTTCTCGGTAGTGGCGCCCACCCTGTGGAACGCCCTCCCATCAGATGTCAAGGAAATAAACAACTATCTGACTTTTAGAAGACATCTGAAGGCAGCCCTGTTTAGGGAAGTTTTTAATGTTTGACTTTTTATTGTGCTTTAATATTCTGTTGGGAGCAGCCCAGAGTGGCTGGGGAAACCCAGCCAGATGGGCGGGGTATTATTATTATTAACAACAACAAAAACAACAACTTTTTGATAGGAAACACCAGCTGATATTGCATTCTTACCGCCCTTTGCATATTACAGCATTTCCCAAATGACATGCACAGCCCCAGTTAAAACTGGAGACACACTTGGGTCTTGTATCTAAAAAGGTTTGCTTTTAGAATACATAAGAATAAAAATTACCCACCCTTTAGGGATGAGGGAGTTTTGGGCCTCTAGGTGTTCTAGGTTCCCATCATCCCTGGCTATTGACCCATGAGGATTAACTCTGAATAACCCAATCACACTTATTGCAAGAGATGTCTCTGAATGTTCTTCCCCCAGCAGAGGCTGTGTGGAAATCTCCCAGTTAAACACTGAGAGAAAAAGCCATCTGATAGCTGTTCAACAGAAGAACAGGGTACCTCACTGTGCGTTAGCAGTTTCTCCCATGCATTGTTTGGGAATGACCACCCTGTGGCAAGAAGCTGAGATTACCAGGAGTCTTTGTCGGTGAATGGGGAGGGGCAGTTGCACACAGAAGGTTGATTCCCCCAGCAGAGCTTGGTGGCACCAGCCATCTCTTCCTTTGTGCTGGAGGAGGGGGTTGGAAAGGCCTTTGTCGCCTGAAAGTGTAATCCCCTCTCACTGTGAGCAGATGGCCCCTGCTAGGCTTACTGGCATACAGTCTGAGCTGCATCATGTCACTTTCTTATTTATACAAAGGGGGGGGGGGAGAAGCAGGGGCAGGGAGGTCATTCAGTTACCCCCTATTTCCCACATTATGCTGGGCCAAACTGCTGCAGAACTGGGTCACATCAAGACACACAGGATACAACATCCCAGCATGCTTGCTTTGCTCAGTAGTGAGTACCTCCTCAAGTCCCACTGCAATTTTTTTTCTCCCCTGGTCACATTTCCTACTTTTCTGTCAGTTCCCAAAGCAAGTAAGGCTTGCCAACTCCCACTGAGATATTACTGAGATAGTCAAGGGAGAGCTGGCATAATGTAATGGTTGTAGCAGCAATTCTGTGCACGCTTAATAATTTTCAAGTGAGATCTCCAAGAATATGTTGTAGTGTGGGGAGCTTCTGTTCCGTGTTCAAGTCAGCCAGTGATATCTGCCTCTCCTCACCCCTTGCCCCACTGGGATATTCTGTTCCATTCCAGTCTCCCTCTCCAACCTCAATGCTTGCAAGATAGGACAGGGTGCCACCACTGAGAAGACCCTTGCTCCATTGACCACCCACCTTTCTAGAGGTGGCAAGGGCACCCAAAGGAAAGCCTTACTTGGTGGTTTCAATACATGGGGAGGTTATTATACATTAGGGAGCAGGGCTGCTCTAAAGATGGTTAGGAACAGTGGCTTAGAACAGTGGCTTAGAAACAGTGCCTATAAACGCCAATCATTATTCTTGCTTTAAAAGCTTTGGTTAATAAAATCAATAGAACTACTAGCCTTCTGTGTGTTTATAGAAGGGCTTTAAAGATGGGTCAGAGTGGTGCAGATTCTGTTCACAGTTCAGTCATTTAGGAGGTTGTTGTGAGAAAAGACCTGGTGAAACTTCAGGACTATGTTGCTGGACATTTCATGATGTAATCCTGTGAACTTCTGCTATGGGCATCTGCCATCATATTTACTACTCTGAAAGTCAGCTTGGATTATTGATGGCTTTTAGTGCCTTTTCTGCGAAGGGAATTAGCCACAAAGGTAAGAAACAGGAAAAGAATTTATTAGTAGTGCACCTTTCATGGACTTACACTAAACATTGGGCACACGTCTTTAGCAGGGATAGCTCATTAGGTAGAGCGTGAAACTCTTAATCTCAGGGTTTATGGGTTTGAGCCCCACATTGGGCAAAAGATTTCTAATGAATAAATATAGATGCAAATTTAGAAATAATGTCTATAATTTAAATAGAAATTCAGTGCACCTTACCATAGTTGGGGATGGGGGAGAAATTTGATTCAGTTCACATTTAAAGCCAAATTTATCAAATTGAGTTTTTGATTCAATTTTGATGGTCTGAGAACTGAAGCATAGCCATCCTTTGAAAATTGCATTTATCCGAATTTTGTGATGCAGTTCTCCAACCGACCAGAGTTTTTTAAAAAATGCCTATATTAGGTAAAAGTGTGCATAAAATGAATATGTGTGTGTGAAAATAACATACAAAATGCATTACATTAGGAGAAATTGCTTGCAAAAAAATGTATACATTAGTCAAAACGGTATACAAAAATATTTTCATCAAGAGAAATTTGCACTAAAATAACTAAGAATTTTCATGAGGATTTTTAAGAAAACAAATAAAATTTTCAAATTACTGCAGAAACATGGAGAACCAAGTTAAGATTGGAACCCTGAGGAACTGAGAGGATGGCAATGGTCAGATTCTTCCACCCTTAACCATAATGGAGAAGGCTTTGTGAACAGGTGATCTGTATACCAGCACCTCAAGAGCTGTTGATGGGCAGCTTCAGGGGCCCTGCTCTCCCTCCTTACAGTTCTCTTTCTTTAAACCACACTTGGACTAAACAGCCATTTGGAGGGCACCTTCAAATAGAGGACACCCCTCTGTAAGGTAGGACATGCGGGCTCTCTCTTGCACTATCTCTGAATCATACCCACAGCATGTGGCTATTCTGGTGGTTCTGAGTCAGTGAAACCTGGGCCTCTGTATTCTGTTTATCGAGCAGTTCAGCGAGGCTAATCGTTTCTTACTTCATTACACCCCCTGCCAGGTGCCTAGTTCTATAACTGAAGTTACCCCTGCGGTGTTATGCCTTGCAGGGTTGGTGTCTCACCCACTGTATAAATGAGTTAATCGGATAACTAGATCAAATAACATACATTCATACTAATCTGATCTCACCCATGAAATTCAAGAGGTCCTGCAGATTTACACTCTGGCTAGTATAAAACAAAGCAATTGCCTGTGTGGTCAGAAACAGATAGAAATTTTGTTTATTTCATTTTCTGCCAAAAACGGCAGACCATTTTTTTTAGCTCAATAGTAGGGATTGATTTATATAAACTCTTTGATAATTCAAATATTGTGGTTGTGTAAAAATGTATATAATGAAAGGTTGCCAAACACAGATAGTATGGTCAGATGCACACTGTATATTTAAATCAAATGTAAAGCATATTTATGGCACTTGGGCTTCTCCCACACTAACTTTGAACAGATAGAGGATAAGGCAGTGTGGGCCGCACAACTTGATTTTCCACTAGGAAGACTGCATGATGTAGAGATGTGTTTGGTCCATACTGTAGCCTTTCCGAATTGTGGATTGCACTGTGGGAGGTGAAGAAAGAGCTGAAAGATGATGCTGAGATTCGTGATGGGTTAGGAGGAGAGATGACTGTGGCCTCTCCAGTTTCAACCGATGCAACTCTTTTTGCCCCCTGAGAAGCGCTTGAAAAAGTATTTGAATAAGTAGATGCTAGGCTCTTTGGTTTCAACAAAGGAAGTGTCAGAATATTCCAACAGAGGATTATTCAGGGATGGAATCTTGTTTACCCATTTTACTCAGAGCGCACAATGCACATGCAACACATCCATTGCAAAAGGCATGGGGGCATGTCTTGATTTCGATGGTCTTTTCTTTTTCCAATCCTGATTAGGGAGGTTTGTGATACCATGCAAAATCATTTTGTGTGCACACCGCATTATTTGATAATTAAGACCAATCCAGGGGCGAGGAAAAGTTGAGGTGTGCAACACATAATGCATAGGCAGGAAAAAGTATACGTACTGAGCATCAGGATCTTTGCAAGAGAGTGAAATACCCCCCCCCCCCCAAAGTTAGGATATAACCCATATAATTTGTAAAACTGGAATCCTATATATATCAAAGGTAGAGAACTTCAGGCCACATGCACAACAAACTGGATGGGTCAGTTTTGATGCAGCAACATCTCTGACAGCTAGTGACACTAGTGAAGCCCAAGAGAGTAACAAGTGGCTTCATGATATAAAGCAAACCTCCAACAAATTGGCATCCTTCCTCCAGAAGCTTTGGATTACACCCCCCATCAGTCCCAGGAAGCATGGCCAATGGTCTGGCATGATGGTGTTGTGGTCCAAAAGTTCTTGGAGGGTACCAGGTAGGGGAAGACTGACAGAAAGCCAATTCTTCCATCTCTCATGATCAGGCAGCCTCTCATTACTTTGCAGAGATTACATTTCCCCCAGATGTACATCCTGCCCTCCTTAAAGATCATTTTCCTTCTTGCTTCTTTGATACAGGCAATGTCTTATGATGGGCAGACCTGCCAGCCGGAAGCTCCTCAAATATTCCCTGTGCTCTCTGGATGAACTGCTGTCTCCCCGACCCCCACCTCCTGTGTATTTTCCATCTGCATTGCTCACATTTCCTGTTCTCAGCTGTCTCAGTTCTTTGCAACATGAACATACACTCCCCTCCCACTCTCTCCCCCGGCCCCACACAATCCTCTTTTCAATGTCACTAATGTGACTGAATTTCAGGATGGATTTGCTGATTGGTTGAAAGGCAGAAAATCCATCATTGTCCCCCCTAAGAGCACAGCTGAGCTTGTTTGTGAAGGACTCTGCTCAAGGCTGGAGCTGAGTGGGCTTTGAAAGGAGCCCGGAGCATTCAGGAACGAAGTGCAGGGCTCACATTAGATCCCAGCATTTGTGCTAACAGCAATTTGCCAGCACCACCATTTATTTTTTTTTAAAAAAAGTCCCCTTGCCGGTTTTCACATAGTTCTATCAGTAATTCTGTTGCAAGGTGGAATGCAGACAGAAAACGCAGTACTACAATGAGAATTATAAAAAGATCAGTTTCATTCATTCATTCATTGCATTTATATCCTATCTTTTTCTCCAAGGAGCTCAAGGTGCCATACATGCCTCTGCCCCTCCTCATTTAATTCTTACAACAATCCTGTGAGGTCGATTAGGCTGAGAGGCAGTGACTAGCTCAAGGTCACCCAGTGAGCTTCATGGCTGAGTGGGGATCTTCACTCTGGTTTCCCCAGGCCAAATCCAGCACTCTAACCACTGGACCACACTGGCTCCTATATCAGTAAGAACCAGTTGGCAAAGACTCTGAGGTGTGATATCTACTTTATTTAAATGTTGCTTAACATTCACCCTGATGGAAAGTTCTGGTGGACTCAAAAGCTTGCTTGTCATTTTGCAGTGTTTTGGTTGGTCATAATAAAGTGGCTTTAAAAATTTTAAACACCACAATTTAATCCTTAGCCATTTGTGCAAATGTAACCTATCCCTTCCTCTGCTTAGTTTATTTGATGGGTTCTGTTGCGGGGGGAATCTTATTTATTCAGCATGCAAGAGAATGGCAGATATTAGCAGCAGCAGCAGCACTGCTGTGAAATACTGTATTTTTCGCTCTCTATAAGATGCACCAGACCACAAGACACACCTAGTTTTTGGAGGAGGAAAACAAGAAAAAAAATAATATTCTGAATCTCAGAAGCCAGAACAGCAAGAGGGATCGCTGCACAGTGAAAGCAGCAATCCCTCTTGCTGTTCTGGCTTCTGGGATAGCTGCGCAGCCTGCATTCACTCCATAAGACGCACACATATTTCCCCTTACTTTTTAGGAGGGAAAAGTGAGTCTTACAGAGCAAAAAATACGGTAAGTGGTGTGCTTCATCCCTGCCTGTCTCTGCTCCACCTCACCAAAGCTGGGCAGACGGCAGGCATGTGGGATCCAAGAGTGGCTCTCTGGGTGAGGCAAAGCTGCTAGCTTAGCTTAGTGACAGATGAGGCACTGTTGCTTACCAGAAGGAAAAGGGAGAGAGAACGAGGTGGTGAGGATGTCAGCATGGTTCAAACACACCAGCAGTGCCACTAGATTGGCTCCGCCAGTGCATTTACACTGTGCTGACCTCCTCACTGCCTTCCCTTCCTCATCCTGAAAGATGAAGTGACCTACCTGCTGGGAAGCTGGAATAGCAGCTCTGCTCTACCCCATGAGCCACTTCCAGCGGGATCTACTTTGATTCTAATTAGACCCCCAAGATTCACTGAGCAGAGCCTGGTGCAAAAGACATACATTTAGAATTAAATAATTCTGAGTCCAGGACTTTGTTTTGAGTACTGGAACCGAACAGAGCTCACAGTCCTTCCACCCAAACACCCATTCCAGTTTACCCCCAATCTTTCTTCATTTCAAGTAGTATAATTTCAGGTGGAGAGGGATGATTCTGTTGCTGTTGTTGTCAAACAATTCATAAACATAATTCCTTGCACATCTACTGCAAATGATTAGAGATTGACCAGCAGGTCCCAATGTAACAGAAGCTCACCACTTCAAAATGCAATGACCTCAAGCAAATTCCATTGAAATAAGTCAGACACATTTCTAAGGAAACAAATACAGCCCCAGCTATATGCTGTGTATGAATGCCAACTTACTTGTCTCACAGACCTATGAGATAAACTACCCTACCAGGTTTCTCCTGTGCTGCCTGCCATGCCTACATCCATTGGTGCCAAGTTGTATATGTGTTTGCTGCCATCATAATGGCTTCCACTGCAGCTCCCTGCCTAGGTAATTGCAGCAAGCCATCACTGTCATGTGTAGGCCCCAAAAGGCATTGAACTAAAGGCTCTGGATAGGAAAGGGGTCATTATGAAGGAGGAAGGAGCAACCATCTGCCTTTGAGCCAAATCATAGTCCTTTGCAAATCCAATTGGACAGAATCAGTGGGATGTGGCGAGAGAAGAACTTCTATAGTTAGGGCAGAGGGGATGGAGGAAAAGCAGGAGAAAAAGGCATCAATTCAATAAGATGTGGGGCAAGTATTAACCTATTTGGAAAGCTGTCAGGATGTATTGACATTTCTGGCTGGGAAATCACATTCCACCAGCTGTGTTTTCCCTGGGCTGACGTTTGCTCTGATTTAGCACTAAAGAGCGGGGTTTTTTTCCTGGGAAAAGAGTGGGGTAAGGGCAAGGGTAAAACTAGTGCCTCTGAACTTCATTTGCTGGGGAACATGAGTGTGGAGAGTGCTGATGTGTTCAGGTGCTGCTTGTGGGCTTCTAATATGTATCTGGTTGGCTGCTGTGAGAACAGGATACTGAGTTAGATGGGTCTTTGGCCTGATCCAACAGAGCATTTATGTTCTTTGATATGCAGGGAAAGGAACCGTATAGCATAATGGAGTAAGTAGGTTCATCCCTGAAGTCCCTAATTGAAAGCTTTCCTGGGCACATAAGAAGGCCTTAAGGTTAGCCTCCATGGGCAACAGAGTTGGAGAAAGATAATGTGATATAGTAGAGTTCTGAATTCAAATCACTGCTCGGCCACTCACTCTCTTCTAGTCTAACCTCTGTCGCAGGATTGTTGTGGCAACAACACAGGAGCACTTTGTTCCTCCATGAAAATGCTATTTTCTATGGTCTTGAGACTTCCAGCAGATCCCTCATGGGGTAGTTACATGTCAGATTGATTTGCTATAGTGCTGCCCAATGCCCACGGGTCTGACCAGACAGCGCTTTGTAATAAGTGGGTGCGGCTATTAGTGATGCATTGTGCTGATTGATGTGCTGTGCTGATTAATGGAAGCCCTTTGCTGTAGGAACAGATGGAAGCTGAGCAGGAAGTGATAGGAAGGAATTTCTCTGACAAACAAATCCAAATGTTCCCTCTTCTAAAGGATTATTGGCGATCTGATCCATCACAGTCTAAGATCCCAAAAGAAAAACTGGATCTTGATGTCTCTCCTCTGGTTCTGGATGAACGTGCTGCCAGTTTTCAAATACTTAAAAAGACAAAAGGGTGGAATCTACACACATGTAAAAAACGCTGTGAAAATGCTTTTTTAAAAAAAAAAAGTTTTGAAAAATACATTGAATTTGGCAAAGCTCACTGTTGCCATCTAGTGTCACATTTGTATGTTGCGCTTTACAGCACATTTAAAACGTTTATTTGAAGCTGTATAGCTGAGTCCAAGAAAACAAGCTGTTTACCTCATTCACTGAGTTTTGACAAGTTCAGAACCAGCATAGCACAGGGTTTAAGAATATTGGATAGTATTCCGCAACATGTGCTTGACACAATAATAGTGTACTGGGCGGTGGATTTATTCTCCTTTATTAACAGTCCTTCTGATTCTTCTTAATGCTACCAGTTACGCTGTTCAGATGGACTATAGTGCAGCAAAAGCAAGCCATGAAAACCAGAGCATTTGTTCTTGGGATGGGGTAGGGTTGTCCTGCTTTAGTTGTGCTATAGTCCCTATAGCAATAATGTGGTGGATTTGAAGAAGCATCACAGAACAAACCAAAGCTAGGCTGAGGGGAGCTGACTGGCCCAAAACCACCCAGTGAGCTTCATGGCTGAGTGGGGATCTGAACCATAGTCTCCCAGGGCCTAATTTGGCACTCTTAATGGCTATACCACTCTGGCTCTCATATAGCTTGTATGGCTCTCGTACAGCTACTCCCATGGCATCAAGAGCACAAATCCTCATGACTGTGCAATGAAAAGGAAGACTGAAGGGCATCTTTAGTTACAAGCTGAATTGCAGTGGAGCAAGGGAATGGCAGTGTTGTGCCAAATGCTTTAGAGGAATGGTGAGCTTTGGGGAAGGATTTAAAGAAAGGGAAAGAGCATCACAGAGGTGTTCAGGGATGCTATATCATGGGGGCAGCAAGGGAGAAAGTGCAAAGTCTTTGGAGGGAGCAAGAAACCTCCTAAGATGGCAAGGGATGGAAGAGCTGGAGGAACAAAGATCCCAGACAGGGATGTATTTGAATATTAATGAACCATGCCACCTATCTCCCACTGCTGTGGTCAGGGGGAATATGGAAAGGGGCAGTTGTCTGAGCTGTGACAGGCACACACAGAAACTCACACAATTATCTACTTTTCCTTACAGTATTCCTGACCGGTGCTTAGCACATGCAGCACAAGGCTTAGGGCAGCGGTCAGCAAAGTTTTTGTGGCTTGGGCCGGTTCACGATCCCGCAAACACCATGGTGGGCCGGAGTGCACGCGCACGCATGTGCAAACGCCATTTCCGGCGCTCCTTCCGGCGCGGGGAACGCATGCGGAGCTTCCTGCAGCCAATGGGAAGCCGGCCAGTGTTGTGGAAGGCGGTCCCCGCTCTGCTCTGCACTGTTTTAGCGTGGCACACGGGAGCCAACAGAGTGGGTGGCGGGGGTCCATGGGCTGGTTAAATTTTCCCCATGGGCCACTTCCCCTGGCTTAGGGCCTCCTTCGCTCACCTGGTGCCCCCCCCAGCTAGCTCAGGCTGATGGGAGTTGGCATCTAAAACATCTGCAGGGCACCAGGTTGGCATAAGACAAGCCACGCTTGTTTTCTTTGCCCGCATGTGAGGGGAAGTAGGTTAACCGTAATCAAAGAGAACAGGCTACTCCTTGCCTGGGGCACCCCGTAGGGTGAGAGAACTCAACTCAGCTGTCTTGCAAGGTGTTTATTTCTATAGTAAAAGTGAGGAAGGCCCATCAGGCAGCCCAGTGGGAATGCAGTTGAGAAGGCACTATGTGTAGGAGGCAGAATAAAGGGAAATGGCCGTGATGAATTGGGATGACGGTTCATGCAAGGGTTCCCTTCTCACCCTTCCTCCAGGCCATCTGAGTTCCTCGTGATTCCATCAGTGTTTGGCCTGAATGAATTTTCCCTTTCTTTGGCAGGCCTTTGCACTGAAGCCAAGCGAAGAACCTTATGATTGCACTATCTACGTAACTCAACTCAGATAAGACTCCGCTTAGGAAAACAAGCAGCTCCCGCCCTTGGCAAGGAATCCGTCCACCCAACACTCCCCAACTCGTGCTCCTGCCTCCACACCAGCTTCCACACACTCAAGCCAGCGTCTACAAACTCATCCCCGCCTTTCGTTCCCAAGTCCACCTCCGAAATAATTCTCCAGCCATGTTCCAGCGCCTCACCAGCCTCTTCTTCAGTGACAGCAGCGCACCTGAGGACCTTGAGGAACCTAAGCCGTTTGTCTCTAAAGAGGAAGAAGAAGATGGGTGGCTCATTATTGATCTTCCAGGTGAGAAATATGAGAGGGAATGATCAGGGTCAACCTAGAACGAGTGCTGGGGCAGGGCACCTCTGGCCCTCCAGATGTTGCTGAACTTCAACTACCATCATCCCTGGCTGTTGGCCATGCTTGCTGGGGCTGATGAGAGTTATAGTTCAGCAACATCTAGAGCAGGGTTTCCCCAACCTTGGGTCTCCAGCTGTTTTGGGACTACAATTCCCATCATCCCTGGCCACTTTGTCCTGCTAGCTAGGGAAGATGGGGGTTGTAGTCCAAAAACAACTGGAGACCCTGCTCTAGAGGGCCAATGGTTCCCTATCCCTGACTTAAGAGCCATAACTCTCAAACTGGAGAATTGAGGAGTTGTGGTTTGTTGCTACTAGATAATAGAGCTCCTTCCTGAGGGTTAGCAGCTCAGCTTTCTTCAACGATAAGCAGTTGTTTCTGTGGGAAGAGTAGTGTCCGTGTGTGAAGGATCTGAAGCTCAGTCTGGACAAGATTTGCCTCTGGGGCAGCACTGTTCAGGAAGGGGTAGAAAGAGGCCACCAGTCCTGAGCAGGAGGTGTGGGGAGCCTCCAGGCCCCTATTGGCAGGCGCCATGAGGGAGCCATGGAAAGAGGTTGTGGCTGGGGTCGGTACCATTTAGGTGTGTGGTTGCTTAGTGGCTAGAGTCCTCTCCAAACAAGTTTTTAAGTCTGTCCCAGCCTCCCTCTTTGCAGCTTACCATTTGTGTTTGCATTTTTCCAATCCTCTCCCACGAAATAATACTGAGTGGTATTCAACTATATTTTACTCAGAGTAGACCCACTGAAATTAATGGGCCAAGCTTAGTCATGTTCATTACTTTAAATGGGTGTACTCTGAGTAAAGCTTAGCTGACTGCCACCCCTAACTTGTACTCTGTCTTCTTCCTTCCCTTGTTTCGTATTGTCTCACACCCACATAGTCTCTGCTTCTTCAAACCTTCAATGCTGAGTACTAAAACTAGAACTCAGCTGCAAGCTGAGCTACCCTTGGCCTTGGTAGTGTTTCCCAAAATTCAGATCAGTTTAAGAGGTTGCAAAAGGCAGTTTAAGAGGTTCCACAAAAGGCAGAACTCTCTAAGTAGTTTTGGTTCTCTAGGTTTTGGAATGAAAGGTGTTACTGTGCCCTCTGCGGATCAGGGGATAAATGAAAAATTTCTAAACACACACACACACACACACACACACACACACACACACATATGAGATGAGCAGGTCATGCGGCTAACTACAGCTGGAGACCGAATTCTGGACTGCATGGACAGCAAGGTGAATGTATGCTCATTTTGGCTACACTGCCTAGGGTGGAAGATGCTTCTGTTCTGCCTGGAAGTCACAGCTACCTGCAGATGCCGGAGTGTCTCACAAACCTGGTTCTGAATAAGGCACTCAGGTGTATGGTGCCACTTTTCAACCAAGCTAGAACTCTTGTAGTTCTATGAGTCAGTTAACTTGTCAGTTGCCTGTCTTTTCCTGCTCTGGTGATGGAGCAGCCCAGCTGCCTGTCTCCTTCTCCAGCTATCCTGGACTTATTGGTTGCATGATACAGCAGCAAACAAGGGAAGGAAAGCAGGCATCTGGGCAGTTGCTTTTCCCTTGGGCTCATCTTATGCAACAAACACAAAACTCCCTAGCTGGCTATTCCTGACTTACCCTGTTCCCAACTTAGCATGTATTTCTCTCTCAGTGCTGAGCCCGTTCTATATGCCTAAAATGGAAGCAGAGAAAGAATGAGTTAAGGGTTGGCAGCCAAGTGCAGCCAGCAGATTAGCTCTGCCTTTTGCAGGCAGATCCAGGCTCCAGGGTGGATCTCAGCTGGTGAGTGAGCTACCTCCTTGCTCATCACAGAACAATTGTGATAGAGGCTATCCTTGCCATTAGGGAGCCTTGGCTTTAGGCTGGCTATAATTTTGCTCTGATCTTGTGTTCAGGATTCAGTTGTGCCATTGTTCCTAATCCATACTTTAATTCCCAATCCTGGCAATAGCAGCACTTGCAAGAGCTTCATACATCAAATGCCCTGTCCTTCCAATGAATGGGCTGGCACCAATGAATGAATGCACCAGGCTGATTTCATAAAATTTGAAAGCATCACATTGTCTTTCTTGAAGTCAAACTGCAGTCAGCATTTTTATTTTTGAGCATCCGCTTTATGCTAAAAAAGCCACAAGTACTTGTTATTTGGTGATGGAATAGCTGGAGACATCTTTTTCTTAGTGGCTGAAAGTATTTCGCTCTCTCCGTCCTTCCTTCTTTTTGAGTGATGAGGTCTATTTATAAGCATCATCTAGCTTGATTGAATGCAGCCTGGCTGTAGTTCTTTATTGATTCCTTAATACAGTGGAACCTTGGGTTACCTACTGTCCTCCTTACAAACGCTTCAGATAATGAGCTCCGCTAACCTGGAAGTAGATGCTCCTGGTTGCGAACTTTGCCCCGGGATGCGAGTGGAAGTCGCGTGTCAGTGGCACGGCAGCAGCGGGAGGCCCCATTAGCAAAAGCGTGCCTCGTGTTAAGAACGGTTTCGGGTTAAGAACGGACCTCTGGAACGAATTAAGTTTGTAACCGGAGGTCCCACTGTATATAAACAAAATACACAGAAGTGTCAAACTTCCAGACATGAAACCTGATTCTACATCTACAGCATACTAAGTGAAAGTTGATCCATTTGGGCAAATGAAGCACTGCCCCACCAACCCAGTGGCAGAGGAACCCTCTCTGGCACCCGGGGCAGGGCTGCCCGTATGGAGTGCGCATGTGTGGCATTCCGTGTGTGCACAGTCCGTACGGAATGCTGCACATGCGCACTCCGTATGGGCTGCTGCTTGCATGGTATCCATATGGGCTGCTGCTCATGTGCGGCATCCCATACGGACTGTGCATGTGCAGCATCAATACGAATTGTGCACACCCTCAGCTGCTCTACAGCTGGGGGGAGGCAGGGGCCATCTTGTCACCCCCCAAGTGGCACATGGGGTGGCCCACCCGTCTGCCCCCCTCCTCTGCCCCTGCACCAACCTCAATCTGCCCTCAGACAGCCCCACCTGCCTAACTTCTTGCTTACAACCAGTCCAAGGGACAGCACTGACTGTACAGTGGTGCCTCGCAAGACGAAATTAATTCGTTCCGCGAGTTTTTTCGTCTAGCGAATTTTTCGTCTTGCGAAGCACGAAATCCCATAGGAATGCATTGAAATTCAATTAATGCATTCCTATGGTCAAAAAAAGTCCAAACAAAGCCAAATTTGGTACAACAAGAGTTTATTAAGTGCTCTTTAAAGTCACACATACTGTAAAGAGCATTTCAAAAATTGAAGGGACAATAAATTAAGTTTCTAAACATGACAGAAAAACATTTAAAAATCAACAAAGGGTACAGTACATTTTCTAAGACTCTGGGGGACAACTCGAAGAAGGTTCCTCTTCCACTCTTTGCTTCTTGCTGAAGAACCTGTCCATGGTCTGCTGCTTCATCCGCCTTTTCAGCACCTCCCTGAAAGGCGACATGACCCTCGTATCAAAAGTGTTCGCAAGGTCATGTGCCACGTGCTTGTCAGGGTGGTGCCGCTGTGCAAAAGCCTGCACATCCTTCCACTTCAGGTAAATGTCCCTCAGTTCTTTGGAGGACAGCCGTTCCTCAGTTGCTTCCTCCTCTTCCAGCGAGGCCTGCTCCTGCGCAGCCTCTGCTTGCAGTTCGACCAGCTCCTGGGTGGTCAGCTCATGGTCGTGCTCCTCCACCAGCTCGCTGATGTCCTCCTCTGTGACCTCCAGGCCCATGGTCCTCCCCAAGGCAACAGTGTCCTGCACCACTGTTGACTCTGGTGCATCAGAGTCACTTGGTGCCACACAGTCCGGCCACAGGCTGTGCCAAGCGCAATTCAAATTTCTCTGGCTGATCCCGTTCCAGGCCGTGGTAATCATCTTCAAGCAGGTGACGATGTCGAAGTGGTCCTTCCAGAATTCCCACAGGGTGATGGTGGTGCAATCAGTCACCTCGAAGCATCGCCTGAAAAGCTCCTTGGTGTAGAGTTTTTTGAAATTGGCGATGACCTGCTGATCCATCGGCTGGAGCAGTGGCGTGGTGTTAGGCGGCAAGAACATGATGCTGATGAAGCTGAACTCCTCCAACAAGTCCTCCTCAAGGCCTTTAGGATGAGCAGGAGCATTGTCCATCAGAAGCAAAGCCTTCAGCGGCAGGTCGCTGTCCAGCAGGTACTGTTTGACAGCAGGGCCAAAAGCAAGATTGACCCAGTCCACAAACAGCACACGTGTGACCCAAGCCTTACTGTTGGATCGCCACATGACACTCAGCTGCTCCTTGTCGACCTTGTGCTTCTTGAAGGCCCATGGGTTCTCCGAGTGGTACACCAGCAGGGGCTTGATCTTCAGGTCGCCGCTTGCATTGGCACAGAAGAGCAGGGTCAGACGGTCCTTCATGGGCTTGTGGCCAGGCAACTTGGCCTCCTCCTGTGTGATGAAAGTCCTTTTGGGCATCCTCTTCCAAAACAGCCTGGTCTCGTCGCAATTGAAGACCTGCTGTGGAACGTAGCCCTCCGTCTTCACAACCTCCAGGAACTCCGCTGCAAAGTCTTCAGCCACAGAAACATCAGAACTGGCAGCCTCTCCATGCCTGACCACGCTGTGGATTCCAGATCTTGTCTTGAACCGGTCAAACCAGCCTCTGCTTGCCTTGAAGACTTCTGGCTCGCCTGAGGTTCCTGGCTGTTCCCGGACGAGGTCTGCGTGCAAGGCCTTGGCCTTCTCACAAATGACGGCCTCAGTCACTGTGTCCCCTGCACGCTGCTTCTCTTCTAACCAGATGAGCAGCAACTTCTCCACCTCCTCCAGAACAGCTGGGCGGTTCTTCACGATCCTGGTGACTCCCTTGGCTGCATCAGTCGCAAGGATCTTCTCCCTCATCTTCAGGATGGTCCCGATGGTCGATGGATTCCTCCCGTACTCCCTGGCGAGGTCTGTCACACGCATTCCACCGTCGTGCTTCCGGATGATCTCCTTCTTCATTTCCAGCGTAACCTTCTCCTTCTTCCCCTCGCCGGCCTCTGCAGCAACAGTCTTCTTGGGTCCCATGGCAGCACAGCTCCTACCTGCACAAACCCAAAAAATAAAAAAAATAAAAATCAGTGCTTCACATCCAAAAAATTCAAAAGCACCCAGCCACCCTCCACACAGAAATTCAAACCCAGATTTTTTTTAAAAAAAAAACAGCAGGGTGGCCCAATGGTCACAGAAAATCATAAAAATGCAGAAAAAAACCACACAAGCTTCCAGATTTTTGCAAACCCCTCCCCAACTGTTCCCCCAGCCACCCACCACACAGAAATTCAAATCCAGAATTTTTTTTAAAAAAACAGCAGAGTGGCCCAATGGTCACAAAAAAATCATAAAAATGCAGAAAAAAAACACACACGCTTCCAGATTCTTGCAAACCCCTCCCCAACACCAAGTCCTTGAATTCCAAACACCCCAACCCAAAATCCAAAACCCCCCAAAAAAGTTTTAAAAGTTTAACTTACCAAATGGCTGCAAAAGAAGTTTTGGAAAAGCTTCAAAAATCACCAAAGTCTTCAAAAACCTCAAAAAAGGCTACCACACCGCGTGCTATGAGTTGCTCCTCAAAGTCAAGTCGCAACTGCACCTCTTCAAGCATTGCACCCTGGGTATTAACGGTTTTACGAAAAAGGAAACAAACTTGCAAGACGTTTTCGTCTTGCGAAGCAAGCCCATAGGGAAATTCGTCTTGCGAAGCACCTCAAAAAACAAAAAACCCTTTCGTCTAGCGAGTTTTTCGTCTTGCGAGGCATTCGTCTTGCGGGGCACCACTGTATCTCCTTCTCCTTAGTCTCAAGTGTTGCCCTTGTAGAATTCAGCAGGAACGAGGATAGGGGGAAAAGAAGAATTATTTGACGGTGCCTGTTATTGGCTCTGGCTCTCCCTAGCATTTATCTCCCTGCTTTCTGCCCTATCAGCCTTATTCATGGTCTCCAGCTTTGTGTTACCAGCTTTTGAATCCATCTCTGTGGCTGTTCCTTTAAAACTGGATTGATCTGAAGCAGCTAGCAGGTGATTATGTTTAGCTTTAGCTGCTGGTTTTTGCATAGGTGTCATAGAAAACAGCTTTTTCTGAAAGCAATTCTTTCCAATACTTCTCTAGGAGAACTTTGTGCTTTCTTTCTTTTTTAAAAAACGATTGGCTTAATATTGTTGATAATGACATGACATACCACTTTTAAAGAAACAGTGCTAATTCAAGGTCTCCTTTACCAAATCCAAAGAAGTTTATTCAAAACCTACTCCCAAGTATGTGTGCTTAAGGCTACATCCTTCATTTTGAAGGTCTTCGTGGCTGCTTAGCTGCTAGTTTCTCAGGCAAGTGAAAGCTCCTCCATCTTAGTCACTGATTTTTGCCTTTGCCATTTTGCTGAGCGGAAGTCAGATGACTCAGCACCCAGTGGCAACCAATCTAAGACCCTTTTTGCTTGCAAATTTAGCAGAGAGAACCCAAGTAAACAATGCTCTGCGTCGTCGCACAGATCCACCCTTTTCTGTTCCTGCTGACAATCCATTGCCATGTGGGGGGGAAAACATCCACCAGGCTCATGCTTGTGTTACAGATATTTTTAGATAGCCTAAGAGGGAGCTAAGAATAAAGCTACCTATCAGTTGGAAAGCAAGCCCTGTTTGTTATGTCCTCAAAATGCTTTTTGCCTGGCGTTTGGAGATTGCCTGAGGGTCCCTGCAGACTGAGGTGTTTTGTTTTGTTTTACAGGTGTACTTTCAATATGTCACCGACACAATAATAGTGCATTAGTGGTGGATTGACTTGACTATCCGCACATCGCTTTGATTTACCAGTTGTTCCGTGATGTTTTCCCCAGTGTTGCTGCATTACAGCCAAATCAAAGGGCACTCTTGTGTAACAAAAGTGAGACAAAAAATCCCAGTGATTAAACCTGGCAGGTGCTCTCCCACTGAGCTATGGTCATCCCCCAATGTGTGAATGCTGAGTTATGGGGCAGGAAGAGCATTTCTCATCTCCTAGTTCACTGCACAGCAATAATGAACATGTGGACATAAATCTGACTGCATTCAGTTAGGATTACTCTCTGAGTGGGTTTAACATTCTATCCTTGATAATCTGAAAAGGCCTCGCTGGGTCTCCTCCTTTCTCAAAGCTTTACAGTGATCAGAAACTCAGCTTCTGTTTTTGCTCATCCCGCTCCCTCTCTCAGCTTCCACAGCCCAGACTAATAACAAAACAAGGCTGTCCCAAGACATTTGCTCCACACCAAGAAAAACACAATTACCTTGGAAAACCACATCTAGCAATACTGCCGGGCAACAGATGCCGCAACACTGATTTCAGCTTCACTTCCTGTCCTCACCTTTACTGTATGCAGTGCAACTTGTTGCACACAGAAAGGGAACAAAAGAGGCTTGCCATATCTGAGTGAGAAATACAGTGGTGCCCCGCAAGACGAATGCCTCGCAAGATGAAAAACTCGCTAGACGAAAGGGTTTTTTGAGCTGCTTCGCAAGACGATTTTCCCTATGGGCTTGCATCGCAAGATGGAAACGTCTTGCAAGTTTGTTTCCTTTTTCTTAACACCGTTAATACAGTTGCGACTTGACTTCGAGGAACAACTCATAGAACGCGGTGTGGTAGCCTTTTTTTGAGGTTTTTAAAGACTTTGGTGATTTTTGAAGCTTTTCCAAAACTTTCCCGACACCGTGCTTCGCAAGACGAAAAAAACCGCAAGACGACAAAACTCGCGGAACGAATTAATTTCGTCTTGCGAGGCACCACTGTACATCTGGTGTATTCCTTCGTTGCACGCTTTGAAATACAAAGGGGCCTAGTACAGAGAAGGAAGGCCTGGCTAGGTGCACAGGAGAAGGTGGAGAAACAGAGAAAGCTAGCCATGATGGCTGGGGTTGATGGGAGTTGGAGTCCCAGCTACATTTGAAGTGCCTTAGGTTTCCTTTATCTGATCTAGAGCTATAGGAGCCAACTCTTAGGGACTGTGGGAGCTTTGACCCCCACAATAAAATATTTGTGGGGGGCAGGTCCCCACAAAGTTGATGGGCATTCGCATTCAAACGGGGTGTGTGCACTGCATCATGTGACTGATTATGTAGGATGGGGCTTACCTGGACCCCCCACAATATTTTATTCAAGTTGACACCCCTGTCTAAAGCACAGCTTAATTTGAAGCAGAGTTTGGCCTGGTTTTAGAAATAAGCAGGCCTCTGGGAGGAGAAGCAACATGTTGTCATTGCCTTATAACACAAGTTAATGACAGTCAGTCTCTGCACATCAGGGATTAGGAGAGGGAAAAAACTTCAGAGGTAGAGGATGCAGCTTCTAGCCTTGACTGATATTCCGCACTTCTCTAAAATGGAAGAAAGGAATAGGGCCAGGCCTGCCATTAGACATAGCGAAGGGGACGCCTCAGGCAGTAGATGCTGGGGTGGTGGCCAGTGGTAAGAGGGTAGAGCTGTATGTGCCACCCCATGCAGCCCACCCCCTAACTAGCCTGCTGCTCTCAGGTGCGGTGAAGGATGCTGTCCCATTGCCAGAGTCTTGATGCCGAAATCAGAGCCTTAATTCAAGATCTCTCCGTGAGCACTTAACCATGGGTGCCATTTTCTCCAACTTCTTAACTGCTATGCTATACAGTGGTACCTCGGGTTACAGACACTTCAGGTTACTGACTCTGCTAACCCAGAAATAGTACATCAGGTTAAGAACTTTGCTTCAGGATGAGAACAGAAATTGCGCTGCGTCGGCAGCGGGAAGCCTCATTAGCTAAAGTGGTATCTCAGGTTAAGTACAGTTTCAGGTTAAGAACAGACCTCCAGAACGAATTAAGTTCTTAACCCGAGGTACCACTGTATTCTTCCAATTAGCCCATGTTGTTGACAATGATGTTGTTAGCAAAAGATAGCATGACAAGCAGGATTAGTGAGATTGATGAGCACATCAGGAAAATGCTTGAAGCAAAACAGTTTCCTTAATTTGTCTAGGTTAGGGGCGCATTTTGAAACTTTTAACACAACAACCCCATTTTTTTCTTTTCCCCTTTGTTTCGAAAATCTAAAAATACTTCAGTTCAAGGGGTGGCGGACCTGTGGTCCAGCAGATGCTGTTAGGCTCCAGCTCCTGTCAGTCCCAGGCAGTACAGTGAATGGTTAGGGATAATGGGAGTTGTAGTCCAGCAACATCTAAAAGGCTGCAGATTCTCCACTGCTGCTTTAATAACAGCATGCTTGTTGGTATTTTGATCTCTGTGTTCATTCAGCTACACACCCCGCCAAGAAGTGATGCTGTTTACATTTTCTTTTCTTTTTTAAGATCCTGCATTCCTCCTGTCAGTCAGGGCTAATTATTGCCACCTTCTTCCTGGTACTGGAATTGCACAAACCCTAACCAAGGCCCCTGCTGAACTTCCACCTTCCACTGAATTATATCTTTGGTGATGAGCTAATACTGTCTAGATTGAGTAACATCCTATGAGACACAGGGCCAGTCAGCTGGACCAATGAGATGCAGCCGTGTTGCCAAATGTTTGAGAATTCTTGCACATATGCATGAATAAGGGGCATCCATAAGAGGAATGAGACACTTTGCATTCTCGTACTGAAATATACAAGATTTTCTCACAACAAGCTACCCCCAACTTGGCAACACTGCAAAACTGTGCGCGTGCGCCAGGGTTTTAAAAACTATTAAAACTATTTTTTCCCATGGTCAGTCTTCAATTAACCTTCAACAATGGATCTCCCAAGTAACCTTTAACTTTAAAGTAGCTGCGTGGGAGCTCTGATTTTGATCAGAGGAGTTGCTCTGTTAATTGACCTCTCTAGAGGGCCAAATAGAAGCTGGATAGAGGGACATTGTGTTTTTCTCCTAGCAGAGCTAATAGCAGCTTGGGGGTGATTTAGAACAGGGAAACTGCACAGGGAAAGGGTTAAACACATGTTCCTCCAGTGCAACAGCTAATCTAAACTGGATGGACCTACAACATCGTTCAAGTAGCACCCTCACCCCCCCCAAAAAAGTTTGGACATCCACTCACAGATCCGCCATATGATGTCATTTTGGCCCTCTAACCCATTTTGCAGCCCTCAGGCAGTACCTTCCCACATAGCTAATAATAGTGCCAGATCCAGTATCAGAGGGAATGATACCCAGTGTGGGGAGGCTAACTCAGGTCTGTCACAAACACTTTGCAGGCATGCCTTTTGACATTTTGGTCATATTTTGTGAGATGACCTAGGATAGCCAGAGTAACTCACACTGGCAGAAAGAGAGAGAGAGAGAGAGAGAGAGAGAGAGAGGTCACAGTGCACCAGGAGCTTGTATACGGAAGTCATATCTACCAATACATTCAAAAGACTCCCACCCCCCAAATAATAATAATAATTCATGGGAGTCTTAGTTTGTTAAGGGTGTCAAGATTTATTAGGAGACAACTCAAGGAGCTACAATTCCCAGCACCCTTAACAAGCTGGAGCTCCCAGGATTCTTTAAGAGGAAGCCATGCCTGTTAAACTGACATAAGAGTGCTTTAAATGTATGGTATGGTTGTGACCTAAGGCCCACTAAAATGAATGTTATTTGTATATTTTGCCATATTTTGAAGAGCAAAAAAGAGGACACATTTGCCGGCTTCTACTTTTAACTATGGATCGCTGTGACTCTCATTTTACATACCCATGAAAAAGAGGACGTGTCCTGGAAAAAGAGAACATACGGCAATCTTAATTTGCACAGGAGCACACATTAATCTATGTATGTGATACACATTATCATCAATGTAAACTTTGATGGATAATGTAAGTTAACACATGGGTCCCTGCTTGGTTTATGTTTCAAGCAGAGGAGGCAATAGAGAAAAGAAGAGGCAAGGGTAATGGGAGACGAGTATGTGCAAATATGTTTCTGTGTGCTGATACAGGTTGCATGAATGCAGCACTTGTGCGAAGGAAATGTCCCACCTTTCCCCCCTGCATGCCCTGTGAAGCATCTCCTAAGGATCAGGGTACCCCCAGGGAAGGCCTGGGATGTGGAGTAGGGGATTACAGTCTGCATGGGAGAATCGGATGCTGATAGCTTGTGCTTACTGCTCTCCCAACTTGATGGACCTTCACGGTATTCTATGGCTCATCACTGGTCTATGAGCTTCTGTGGCTATTTTTCAAAGCCAGTTTCTCGTAAGCTAGTGGGAAGTTGCAGAACATGTTCTCCGCACTCTCTGAAGGTTGTGCATTTGCAGAACAGGTTACAACAGTGTCCGGGTTACAACATCCAGAGTGTGACACTGCTGATGTCTTCTTGTCTAGGCTGCTGCTTCATATTACAGCCCCTAGTGGTTAGCCCGTTGCCAAGTTTCCTGAGTATGCCGATGTCTCCTTAATTATGACAGCGGGAAGCAATGATTTGTTGTGCCCCTTGTGAACTAGTGAGTTCTCTCCATAGTGACTGGCCGTTGCTTTGCGTTCCAACTCTACCGATTTTGGCACCCAGACCTGCTTTGCTTTTCCTCCTTTACCTGGAGGTTAGAGATAAGTTTTTCTCGCTTTCCCATAATATGAGAACCCAGGGTCATCCAATGAAGCAGAAAGTTGGAAGATTTAGGATAGACAAAAGGAAGTCCTGGTGGATAATTGTGCTCACTCAAGTGGGTAATATTGGTGTTAAAATTGTTTGTGTGTGTGTGTGTGTGTGTGTGTGTGTCTATATATGTGTATGTCAGTGGGACTTGGTGGCACACCACTGTGTGTAGAGTTGTTGTCTTAATGTCAAATGGAGCCTTTCTGTTTTCCCTCTGCCCAGTCACTGTGTCTGGATTTGGATCTGTTGGGATAGATTGGAAAGGGAGATGAACTGGTGAGGTCTCTTTCTTCTATCCTTCTCCACTAGGGATGCCATCTGTACCAGCCTGCCTGTTTCTTGTACCTTATTTATTGTTTTGCCATCCATTTCATTCTTCTATTACTTCTTTTCTTTCTTCTTTTGAACCAGTAATTCCTTTTAAATATGCATACATTTAAATATATTAGCACATGTGGGTATGATATGTCTGGTTTCCACCATCTTGGGAGAGCTAGGCACTCTTACTATTTGGCAATGCTCTTTGTCACTCCACGTTCCTCTGGCGCTTTGATAACCCACCATGGGAGGACTTCCTTGCTTTGCTTGTGGGTCGTCACTCTTGTTGATTCCCCCTCCTTCAACCAGCATGGTGGCTCACACTTTTGCAAGGCTGGACTGTGTGTACAAGCAACCCAAGGCGTCTCTTGGGGGCTGCCATGTTTTTAGGGGCATTGACGGGGCAACAGACACTCTGAGAGGAGCACCTCCAGGTTCCCTGCCGTTGTTGCAAAGGATGCTGGGAAACTAATCTCAGATGGGGTGCAGCTGCAGTTGCAAGTGCTGCTGGGGCTCACCGCTTGGGTGGCAAGGCGCAGCTACCTCGGGTGGCAAAACATCTTGAGCCAGCCCTGACTCCTCAGGGAAGGTTTTGGGATGAATTACAAAAATGCCTTTGGGGTGTCATTTGTACTAATAATGCCCCCTTTCTCTTCTCCCTCCCTCACCCCCTTCCTTCCCATCCATTGTATATTGAATGTGTGTGCCACCTCTCCCCTCTTAATCCTCTCCCCACCCCTGCACTGCCTTGCACAACCCTTGCATGGCTTTGAACAACGGTAACTACCTTTTTTTTTGCTTTGGTTTTGAATTTTTTTTAATATTATTATTTTTGCTGTCGTTGCTCTTGTTCTGGCTGTCCTCCCGTTTTTGTGTGGGTGGTGACTCTTGTTGTCTCTCATTAGATAGTTACGCTTCAGCCTCCAGTAAGGAGCGGCGGGTAGGTGAGAAGGATTCTGTTTGTGCTTCTCGTTGCCGCCGTGGGTCCCCTCCACCTACCACGTCTTCGCCCCACTCCCTCAGTGACTGTGTCAGCAGGTCCATGCCCTCTCAGCCTGACCCCTGCTTGATGGACGAGAGTTGGTTTGTTACCCCTCCCCCCTGTTTTACTGCAGAAGGTCCTGACCCCGTCAGCATGGAGAGCAACCCCATGGAGGACCTTTTGATTGAACATCCCAGTATGTCCGTCTATGTCACCAGCAGCAGCATCATTGTGGAAAGGGAGAATCCTGAGGAGCACGTCCCTGAAGGGTAAGCTCAGATCTTTCAGGGAAATGAGCCAAGACATTGGCTACTAAGAACAACCTCACCCACTATCAGATTTCATTACCATAATAATAATAAAATTAATTTAGGCAAATGAGTCTTGACTAACGATCTGGGACCATTTTAAAATTAATTCATTAACTGATGAAGAGCATATGCAAATAGTGTCCAAAGTGACAATTGCCACAATCTTTAGAAATATAGATGTCTATGAAATTAAGTATTGTGCGGGTGGTGCTGTGGTCTAAACCACTTAGCCTCTTGGGCTTGCTGATCAGAAGGTTAGTGGTTCGAATCCGCGTGATGGGGTGAGCTCCTGTTGCTCTGTCGGAGCTTCTGCCAGCCAAGCAGTTCAAAAGCATACCAGTGCAAGTAGATAAATAGGTACTGCTGCGGCGGGAAGGTAAACGGCGTTTCTGTGGGCTCTGGCTTCTGTCACAGTGTCCCGTTGTACCAGGAGCAGTTTAGTCATGCTGGCCACATGACCTGGAAAACTGTCTGTGGACAAACACCGGCTCCCTCGGCCTGAAAGCAAGATGAGTGCCGCACCCCATAGTCACCTTTGACTGGACTTAACCATCCAGGGGTCCTTTACCTTTTTTTACCTGTGTGGAAAAAAATAGTGTTCCCCCTGCTCATAATACTATGTGAGAGAGGGGGCTATTGGTTTTTTGTTTTATTATGTATTTTGTGTTCTTCTTCTGCATTTTTCTACTGTAAACTGGCCTGGTATGAAGGGCGGTATACAAATTTAATAAATAAGAATAACTCAGGGACATCCACTGAAGCAGAACGTTGATTAGTTCTGTACTTGTGCCTTTTCTACTTCCTCCATCATTGAACGTGATAACTTCATTTTAAATGAATTGGGTGTGTTATTCTTGCATCTGACTGTTTTGATGTTGTAAATGCAAATGCATTCAAATATAGCTGATTTCCTACACACACTTTTTTATTATTATTTAAGCGACTAGGGTGTAGAAATAGTCCTGAGACCTGGAGGATGGCAGTGAAGCTCATATGTTCCCACCATGTATACAGTGTAATGTGTAACATGTTCAAATGCACAGACAGTTCATTCCATCCCTATCCCTGCAGAGAGGAGGGAGATCGCATGAGTTGTCTCTGCTTACAACTGGTCCTATGTTTTGTGGCAGGCGCATTGGGAGGGCATAACTATTTCTGCTTCCCTCTACACTTATGAGTGGACTGCTTTCGGTAGCTTTGATGAAGAAGGCCTTTTGCAACTTTAGGGGAAGTCTCTTTTATGTCCTCTCAAGTAGGCCTAATCCTGTCAAGAGCCTTGAACCACCCTGAGTCTTGTGCACCTTTGTTTCTGCAGTGAGGTACCTGAACGCCGTTTGCAGCGTCATGCCCCTCACCACTCCACCTCTCTTGCCACCAAGGCTGCCATCTTGGAGAAGGTCAACCAAGTGCGTCGGATTCAGAGGGCAAAGCAGCTGTCGGAGAAGCACAAGTTCAGTCAGAAAGTCATGCAGCGGCAGAACCGCACCAGAGAGTGCCGCCCGCGACGGGCCAAACACCAAGGCAGCTTTGTCTACCAGCCATGCCAGCGCCAATACAACTACTAAGCTACTTCAGGAAGTCTACACTGTGGGGCATTATCCTTTTAACTTTCAGCTTCACCAGTTCCTCACAATGCTTTCTTCAGCCAAGAGGGTCATCTTCGTCCATTTTCTGAAATAAACCCACTCCCCTCACCCCTTTGAGAAAACCTCCTACATTCTCCTGAACTGGCACCGTTCAATAGTTGTTCTTTTGTGGGCTTTTCATGGGCTTTATATCTCCGCCCCCACACCCCCTTTTCAGCAAGAAATACATTTTCTGATCTACAGCTTCCTTTTCTTTTTGGGTTTAATCTTCCCCATTCCCATCCCTCCATCCACGAGCGTGGATTTTGATTTGGATCTGAAGGTGAGAGAAACCGAACATGACCCAGTAAAATGTCCCAGTAATAAGGCTGCAGGTCTATTTTGAAACTCCAATGTGGGTTGTTGTTGTTTTTAAAGAAGTGTTGGAGAAATAGGCATGCCTCTTAGTTACCAAGAAAGGCCATTTATCTCTGGTTATATTCTTGGTCACCAAGCGTCATGAAATCACACACTGGTTATTGTAGAAATTACCAGTGTTAGACTAATTGGTGCTTCCAGTGAATATATCACATTTCAATTTCTTTCCAGTGAGTTACGTACATAGTAGGGCCAAATGGCCTTGTCATTTCCTTTAGTCCCTTGTTGTTGCACTAGGGAGCCTATGACATCAGTGCCTTTCTTTATGACATCACACTCTCTACAGTGTGGTGTCACAAATTGAGATACCAGGTTCATGTGCAAACTGGAACACAAAAATAACAAATAAACCAAACAAGTCCCAATGGAACTACTTAAAACTATATCTTATGACACATGTCTTTCCTTTAAAAATACATGAATTGCATATTTGTTCCTTTCACTGGGCTGATGTGGTGGCTAGTCATGAGGCATTCTGGCATATCCTTAATTTTACTGGGGCTGTAAGACCCATGAAAATCTATGGGAGTTTTGCCATTGACTTCAAATAGAAGATGGATGTCTGAATCTTCAGTTCAGTAGTGTCATGTGATGTGAAATGGACCCTTTGAAAGTTCATTTTGAGCAGCTGTAACTGCCAGCAGTGGTTTATGGGTGCTGCAGAGGTTCACAGTTATTGAAAGGTCAAGCTTGTATTAACGTTGTTCTTAATCACACATGGCCTTTTTGAAATGCAGTGGGCTCTTCCTCCCTCTGATTACTTGCATAAAAGCTAGCCTAGTTTTTCTTCAAAATATCATTCATGGCTCCATAACTTCATGAGCAAGTGTTTAAACCCATGTGTACAGAGCACAGTTGGATGTGGGAATTTTTTGAAGGACATCAGTGTGTGTGTAAGTGTAAAATAAAAGAACTTCTAAAAAGGAAAAAAACCAACAAATTTTAAAATCCTAAATTTGCATCTTTACCCCATGCATTTTATCCTGAGGCTGATCATGGCAAACTTCCTCTAATGAAAATATTTCCTTGTCCTAAGGAAGCAAATTATTAAAAGTAATCTGAATAAAATAAAAACAGACGTTTGGCAGAGACTCTTGTTCTGAGGACTTATATCAGGTTGAGTTCTAAGGGCACCAACCAGATAAGTTTGTGACAATTGCTTTCAATGGGAAACAGATATGTAAATAGTCACATTTCTTCCATTGATTTCAGTGGGATGGCAGGATCATGCCTTAATATTATGTTTAGTGGGAAAACATCATTTTTCGATCCTTGCCAACAGCAGAGCACTTCATATTCATTCATGTTATCTTATTCTGGTGTTGATGCTAATGCCAAGGACTTCAGCAAAGAAAGGGGCTTACACATAATTTTAGAGGTAATAAAGTATGTTGGAGGAAGTAATGAAGGATGTGAGATAAGAGGTTGAATGAGGCTGGAGGGATGAAGTAAGTGGGTTAAAGACAGAAGGTGAAATAAAGTGTCCTATGCACACTTTCTCGAGAGTAAGCACCACTGAATTCAGTGGATACACAGGTTCAGGCTGCGTGTCAGTGAAGAAGGGATCTGAAGTTGTTGACCAGGTGTAAGCCAAAGACATGGAGGTCTGGACCCTGGAGAGTAGAATGAATACCCTCTAGAGAACAGCATCAGTACCCACACTTTGAAGAAAGTCTTTTAGAATCTAGAGCACCCAATAAATATAGTCATTAGATTATGAGAACAAATAGCTTTGATTCTGTAGCCAGATGCATGGAGGAGGTCTCCGCTAATCAAGACCATTTCAGGAATAACTGGGTTTCACTCTAATTATTTTAGACAAGCGTCCTGTTAAAAACAATCCCATATGAAATGCCTGCAACAAACCTGTAATTTTAAAAAACATTTATACTGTATTCTTATTCATTTCCCCACCCACCCCTTCTATCAAGTTAATCACAGTGTTCACATCCTGATTATGGTCACAATGACCATTGATTCTTAAACACTTGCTCAGTCTGGCTGAGATCTGCAATTTTCTGTCATATTTAATCTGTACTGAGCTTAGGAATTTCCTATATAAAACCTCATAATGATCATTTGGCACTGTCTATATATACATTTTTAAAAATAAGCTTGATACGTGTTTAGAATAAGAAAGTAAATTATGTACTGAAACTCAGCTGAAAGGAGAAAAAGGTAGCATTTCAGTGCTGTGGTTTTATAGGGTTGCCATATTTCAAAAAGTGAAAAGTTGTTGAGCAACCCTAGGTTTTAGAACCACCCACCCCTTATACTGCATAATATCACATTCTGCATGTGTTTCAAAAGTGAAATTTGGAGAAGGGGGCTGCTATTGAAGAAATATAAGCCTAAAGCCTCTTGGCTAAAGGAATTAGCTGTGTGGTCCTAGGGGTCCTGGGCTGTGTTTCTAAAGTCAATAGCTTTATATTCACATGACACAACTGAACGGAAGATTTCCATCTGAGCTCAATTCAGACTAAAATTGTCTTCCACCTACCCGATACTGGCACTATACCTTGGCAGAACAGCATAGTAGAAATCCAGCTTTGTCAGTCATGTCGATGTTGGGAAAGTTGCCCCTGTTTAATGTCTGCCTGTTCTACTGCTGTCAGATGAGCAAAAAAAAAAAGTCACCCTAAATGTTTCTCCAAAATTTAAACTACTCATCCAAACAGATGTTGGAAACTTACATTTACTATACATTTGACCTGCTGGCGAAGAAGGTAAATAAAGACCAGATCTCACCCTAAAATGTTGGCTTCTTCCTGTTCTTCTGCCATTCCCACCTGTATTTGCCTATTTGCTGACTTCATGACTCTTGAATAGCTGGTGTTCATCACCTTGTCCTTATGCAATTGATGGCAAAACCCCCGTATAGGATCAGCCTTTGTGCCTTTTAACTGCTGCTGAAGAGGCATCAGTTTCAGCCAGTTATTGGTACAGAGGACTTGGCAAGCACCTTAACAAGGGCAGAACCTCAAAACTTGGTTGCTGGCATCCCTTGTCACCAGCTGCATGTTATCTCCAGGAGTAGCAGTTGAGAAAGACATGCCAAAATCCCTGTTCTTCATTTCTGAAGATGACACTAGACAGTTGCCCAAATTTCGTTTTATGTGTAAGTGCTAACACTTCCGCAGAAAGCCATGGGGCCGACCTATCAGATAGAGAATGTCAAAGCTAATTGATTTAATTTTAGTTCTGGGGCAAATGCACTTGACCTGGAACTGAAAGCAGAGCAATTCAATTTATGACTGATTCTTCCACTTCTCCTTTAACTTACCAGGAAGGCGATAGAGCTGGCAGGCCTGAGCATGAGTCCTATGTACCTGTATGGTGGTGGCCACAGATTATGTTGGTTTCATTTGTGTCTGATTAAAATAGGGAGATTAACACTTTCTCTAATCTTGTGAAGTGTTTACATCTTTTTGCCTCTGTCATGTCACATTAAATGCCTTTTACCACTATAGCAGCTCTTGAACAAATCAAGGTGGTTTATTTGAAGAGCTGAAACACATTGGGGGGTGGGGGGCAGGGAGTGCAAATTCAATGAGTTTTGTATGTGGGAATTATCACACAAATGCCCAGATCCGCTTTGAATCTGACAATTCAAAGATATTGAAAGCTGCATCTTGAATGTGATAATTTAATCTGGAACATTAGGAGTTAATTTTGGGGTGGATTTCATATGTTGATGAGTCTATATAGCTTAATATTCAAATTTTGGAAATAAGACTTTTTACATCTCCCTCCCCACCCAAAAAAATCACAAATATTGAATCTCTCTGCTTTTTAAATGTCATTTATGAGAAAGAGAGTGATGTTAGCGATTTCTGTTTTGTTTCACTGGGTACTCTTTATTTTCATTGCTGCAGAAATCAGTTTTGGGAGGGGGCATCTCACCAGAATAGGGCCTCTGTCCCTTTAAGTCTGCAGCTCTACAGCCCTGTGACACACCACGATGTCTGGTTGTGATGGGGAAATTACACCTCAAAGCTTTGAAAGGGCTGGAAGACCCGATCCGTTTAAAATGTGGACATCACCTCTTACTACCACTTAGTCTTACAAGCTGTGGGTGAAATTTATTCCCACCATCTATGCTTCATTGTCAGTGAATCATGATTTACATGGTAATTGAACTTTTGCAAAGAAAGAGAGACTTCTGAAAACACCTGTATTTCAAACAGTAGATGAGTTTGGAGCCTCTCCTTTCTTCTTTCCCCATGTCCTTAAGAATTCAAACTGTTTCATGTCTCCAAAGGAACGTTAGAAAGTCCATTTTTCTAAGTAAAAACTGGATTAGGTCACTTATTTACCTTTGCCTCCAATGCCACATTCTGTCCCCACCTCTGCAACATGTCCAAGAGGTTCTGACACCTTAACCCAGAGATGGGGAACCAGTGTTGTTGGACTGCAACTCTCATAATCCCTGAACACTGGCTATGTTGGCTAGAGTTGATGGAAGTTTGAGTTTTACAACATCTGGAGGGCCACAGTTTCCCCATCCCTGCCTAAAACCAACACACTTAGAAAAAACTATATTGGCTTCAATGGGATATTCTTGCAGGTGTGCTCGGGGAAGGGGGGGGCAGTCCCAGTGTTAGATTCCTTCTAGAGATGTTGCTCTCCTATGGAGGTCAAAAATTATGGCAGTGTTTCACTCTGAGCAACGGGGCCTGGCTTCCTACGTCACGCCCCATTAAAATTAGCATCGTATCTTTGACTACAACCTTAAACATGCTACAGTAAGTTGTGTGATACCGTCCTGGTGATACTGTATAACTGGGTGACTTTATTATGTGAGCTCTTGCTCACTTTGATTGTTTCTGCTGGTTTGGTGCCTTAGCAGTGCACACAAAGAAATGCAGACAGCGGTACACAGGAAAAAGAAGTATTGTACTGGCACAATTTTGCAGGTCTTCCCACCATTTTTCAATTATACTTGAGCACTTGGCCTTCGAAAAGGCTCCTAGGGTAGTGGGCATTCCTTTCACAATGAGTGTAAAATGATGATAATGATGATGATGATGATGATAAATACTTTAACAGCTCACAAGTTGTTGCCCTTTAATGATACTCCAAATCAGCTGCTTGAAGCAGCCGCCTCACTCTGCCTAATGGCAGTGTCAGCCCTAACAACAAGTACTTATCCCATAATATTATTGCTTCCACTCTGAGGACTATTGTGAGCTCAGCCTGAGCTCAAAATATGCCCTGTGTAGTTTATGTTGACCAGATTCGTGGCACCATCATGCCCCAGGCTTAGTTTTTAAAAATGCTAGAACAGGTTTTTAATGTTTTTAATATGCTGACAAGTGGAGCACTAGAGTTTCATCATGTTCCTGTGATGCTAAAGGCAAATGGGGCTATTGCATCATGTCCTGCCAGTGAGCTTCCCCGGGGGATTTTCCTGGCTAACATCAGAGACAGATTGGTGGATTAGAGGGACTCTTGGTTTGATCCAGCAAGACAGTTCTTACGATGCAGGAGAAGGGGGGGGGAAAGGCATTATGAGGCAACAATGCTACCTAGAAAAATAAATAGCTTTGCTGAAGGGTGAATAAAGAACCGGATGACATCACCTGTCCCCCTTTCAAAATTTGATCAGTTTCATAACAAAAACCATTCAACCACGTTTTCTCCTTTGCATGCTGGCCAAGATCCAACATCACTTCAAAGCTAAGGGGGTAATCTCTCAAAGGTGCAGAAATGTAACCAATTTCTTAAGCTCGTAGAACAGTACAAATTTTGGGAAGGAGAAAAGGTGCAATGGTTGAGTGCACGATAGCTGAATTCAGAAAACAGAAATTCAAGCTATTTTTCCCCTCTCAGATCACCGGGATCTAGTTCCCATCTGTGAAACGGGAGCCTCATAGCCATGTTCTGAGAATAAAACAGGATCTAGAGTTCTTATGGTAAACACAAAAACCTCCTTACTGCAGAGTGAATTCCAAAGTCTAATGATAAAATGTTAACCTGCTCTTTGTCTACATCCTATAAACACTGTAATTTAAAACACCTGTATAATGTCTGCATTGTTTTTGCTGTCACTAGCAGTTCAGGAAAGCCATCTTAACATTCTCATCCTGGCAATTCAGTGATCAGTCCCAAGAACGGTGTTCAAAAATACCAACTACATAGTGCTCTCCTGTGTTAAGCCGAAGGAAAGGTGCTTAAAATAATAACTTCTGTGTGTGTTTGTGTATGTGGGTGTGCATTCACATTTGTAAATATGTTACAACAATGAGAGGATGCAAGGATTTTTTTAAAACTTCAACCATTTAAAAGTTGTGACTAGCTGTAATGCTCCTGAATGAATGGCTGGGAGAGTGTTGCAATGGCATTGTTTATGGGATAGGCCAGGGGCAGCCAATGTAGTGCTCTCCAGATGTTGCAGGATTGCAACTCCCATGATTCCTGTCCATTGGCCATACTGACTCCAGTTCATGGGAGTTGTGGGCCAAAACATCTGGAAAGCACTGTGTTGGCTTGGCTACCCCTGGGATCAGTTGAGTTCTAACTTCTTTTTTATTTGTATAAGGAAAATTTACAGCATGGACTCAGGGACAAAACAAACAATGTTGTTACCTTAAAAACACATGTTTTAGAACTGTTTGATTTGGATGGGTATTTTGTCGTTGTATGTATGAGTCTGTTGATTCAAATTTGCATGTCCTAAAGAAATTTTCGAACTTGATAGAACTGCTGTTTTGTTTTTCTTAAAAAAGAAAGATAGATATACCTTAGCATAATTTGTGAAACATACTCTGCAACTAGCTGCTGCCTTTTGGTCAAGGAAAAAAGGACTTGATTGCCACTGGCTTGGCTATATAACAGAATTAAAGCCAATCTTTGGGATGTGACCGTTTTTAACAATGGCACGGCCATATTGCGGTACTCCCGCACGGCACCGTGTGGATGACAAGTTGGAAAAGTGAGAGTGGCCATTTGTGACTCACTTCCTCTTTTAGACCTGTTCTCTTGTAAATACTGTTACATACGTACAATTATATAATATAAATATATTTAAGCAATATTTTTTGTCAAAGTCCCCAAGTGTTTTGAGGGGCACTGAGGAGGCAAAGTGACCCAAGGCCTGTGCTCTGGAGAAAACCATAGCCAAGCCTATCACTGAGCTACAAACCATGGGGGAGCTCTTGCCCACCACTGGAAGTCAATGGGAATGAGGTAGAATTTCACTGGCAGAGAATACTCTGGGATATTTGCAATAAATGGCATAGGGAAGGGACACCTCGACATTCATGTGATTTGTTTAGTGATAATGTAATTAGTCAGCTGCACTTGAAAGCAAAAAGAAAAGCAAGGAAGGCTAAAGCGCTCGATGGCAATCATACATCATGACAGAGATTTATTTTCCCAGTCACATTTAAACGAGTTTTGTTTTTGTGTACTGCTAGCAGCTGTAGACCCTTCCTGACTAGGCAGTAAAGAAGAAACTGAAGTCAGATGCCTAAACACACTAACTAGAAAATAAGTCTCATTTAACTTGTTTCTGTTTGGAATGGATGGTCAAAGCCATCTCAAACATTAAAGGGGGGAAAAAAGATCTCCACAGTGTTTCATTGATGTCTTTGCTGTACGATTTCAGAGACGTGAGTAAGCCCCAATTTAAATAATAGGAAGAAAAGTTTAGTTTGATAGGCCAAACTACATATAATGGAAACCTCAGTTCTATTGACACAGTAAGCGGCCATCTTTACTATGAGGATACACAGTAGGATAACTAAATTTAAATATGTGGTTTTGTTATATCCATACATCTTTATTTCAAAATATACAATTGGTGATGCCTTTTAATAATCCAACGGAGTTCAAAGTTCCTACCTCAGAAAACCTTTTCTGTATTGATTTGTTTGATGCAGAACACGTGAGTGTTGCAGAAGATTCTGGAACACATTCTAGGGCCCACAATGGATGCCAGAGAAGCCTGTTGGGCCAGTCAACCTATGCAAACTAAGAGTAAATTCTAGACTATATCCAATAATCCCCACCTGTAGTTATACATTGCAGAGAAAGTTTGGTAACCTTGTCACAGAGCTCCTAAGAAGCCTTCTGAAAAGAACAATCTTTATTTGACCATAATGTCACATAAACCATGACAACTGCTCTGTATGGTCATTTGTTTCATCCCCCCGCCCCGCCTTAGAAACAAAATCATGTTAATTTGCAGCCAGATGCACCAAACGGAAATGTCCCTTTTAACTCTTTATTTTCTGGCAGTTCCTAAATTCTTACAGAAGGGTGAATCTTACGTACTGTGGGCAACCAGCCAATATCCAGTTGCTGATCTCAGCACTGATTTGTAGGACACAAAAAAGCTAGAGCAGGCGGCTAGGGATACCATTCTTTGGATTACTTAAAGTGTAATACCCATTCACTTCAGGACAGATCCAAGAGAAGTGGATTGTGCTCATTTCAGCTCATGCATAGCTCAAGAGCAAATTGATAGAATACAAAATAAAGCCAGAGCAATAAAACACACACACAGACCTTTCCCATTTGCTGGAATAACTGGCTGGTTTTTGCTAGTGACATGATGCATGCTTCCATCTTGTTTTTCAGTCCTCTTCTTTCCTTTGTTTTTAAGAGAAGGTGATTTATTTTATTTTAGTTCTCACTTTACATTATCTAGGCCTCCATTTTGAACTGAAGTTATCCTCAAAATTGGTCATGGTCAATATATATATACATATATATATATATATATATATATATATATATTCCACCTAATTTCCCATATCGCCCCTTTTACTATTTAAAGTGACATCTCACTGAAACTAAGAAATAAATCTTAATATAAATAATAGACTAGAGATGGGAAACGTAGCGCGTTGGACAACAACACCCATCATCCCTAGTCACTGGTCATGCTGATTGCAGGATGATGGGAGTTCAACAATATCTGGTTCCTTATCCATGTAACAGTCTAAGGTGGATTGCACATGGCAAATCTCCAGCTACTAATTTTGCAGGGAAATCTTACACACCTGATTGAAACGGTTATGCTAGAGGAATGTGCCCAGAGTGTCCATAGTGTTGACATTACAGCACCTTTTGTGATATGCGATTATCATCACAATTGCTGTACCATGTGTAAACATGTAGCTGCATGTAACATGCCTTTGGATAAAGCATTCAGAGATTCAGAACCACCATTGCCATTAAAAACAACAGCCCTAACCCAGCTCCCTCGTTAGCTTTGTGTCCTGTATGGTGAGGACAGGAGACCTATGGCCTCCGAGATGCTGTTGGACTCCAACTCTCATTATTTCTATTCAATGGCCATGTTCTCTGAGGCTGGTGGGAGTTGGGAACCCAACAGTTGCAGAGCCACAAGTTTCCTATCCTCGCTGTATGGACGTCCACATCAAAGCACATTTTCATACTTCGTCTCTGATCTGGAACTAACAGTACGCACATCTGACACTGCATATGTCTTTGACAGTGTTGGGGATGCACACTTCCATCTTGAAGTGCAAGGAAACAAACTTCCTTAGTGATATACTGCATTTCTGATGCCAGTTGGAATGGATGTTTCAGATTCATTAATGTTAACAGGGGTAGGGAGGATGCCTAACCTGGAGGCAAGGCCAAAGAAAGGTGGAGAAGGTACCCAGAGGACTCAAAAGGGTATTCTAGTCTAGGCCCTTTTCCTGAATTTACTAGGGAAATGTTAAGGCAGAGATGAGAGGCACTACTTTCCACATTTGGATTGTGGCTCCAGGTCTCCCAACTGCATTTTAACTCCTTCCTCAGTTGTTCTTCCTTATGATGAAAATATAGTTTATTCTCTTAACAACCACATTCCTAGTCTTTTCCTATTATAGCCTAATTTGACCTGTCAAGTAGCATTTGAGTGGTACAATATTTCCTTATAATCAGCCCTGCTTTTACTCATATTGCTTCACTTCTGGATTATACATCTTCACACTGTATTTATTAAAGATTTGTGCATCTGTCTTTCATACGCCCCTCACCCACTTTCACATGATTTGGCTTCACTATTCTCTAAGGAACATATACATCAAAGAAATGACACAAATTGATTCAGGCCACCATAGTTAATGTCCTACTACACAAAGATGGCTGCAGATTAAATGCTACAAATATATGTAAGTTGGTTTTAAAATTGCAGGCTTTTTTTAAAGGATACAAAGGGCTTGATTTGATAAATATTGTATTTTACCAAGCTAAGGGCCTTTTGGCAAGTTGCAGTTTTGTTCCTTTGTTCTCAGTAGAAGTAATTTTCAGGATGAGAGTCATAAACATGAAATGCAACACAACACAACACAACACTACACTACAATACAATACAATACAATACAATACATGGCCAACCTTTCAACACAAGGTCATCTATACCTTTAGCAAGTACATAGGTGGGGAAATTTCAACAAGTGCAGGTTTTTAGACCCCTTCAGCACTGTGACATGACAATAAACTATTGTTGTTTAGTTGTTTAGTCGTGTCCGACTCTTCGTGACCCCATGGACCAGAGCACGCCAGGCACTCCTGTCTTCTACTGCCTCCCGCAGTGTGGTCAGGCTCATGTTTGTAGCTTCAAGAAAAACTATCCAACCATCTCGTCCTCTGTCGTCCCCTTCTCCTTGTGCCCTCCATCTTTCCCAACATCAGGGTCTTTTCCAGGGAGTCTTCTCTTCTCATGAGGTGGCCAAAGTATTGGAGCCTCAGCTTCACGATCTGTCCTTCCAGTGAGCACTCAGGGCTGATTTCCTTAAGAATGGATAGGTTTGATCTTCTTGCAGTCCATGGGACTCTCAAGAGTCTCCTCCAGCGCCATAATTCAAAAGCATAAATTCTTTGGTGATCAGCCTTCTTGATGGTTCAGCTCTCACTTCCATACATCACTACTGGACAATAAACTATACCTGCTGGAATTCCACTTCTACAGGACCATGGAACATACATAAACCCAGATGCTGAAAGGTTAGGCCTCCTCCATTTGTACCCATGTTTTAATCATGCTTCCAGACAAAAGCACACTGTGAAACCAGGAATCTCTCTGCAGATTCCTGCATCAGTCACAGAAGAACGTTGTGATTTTGGTTACAAAAACGAGTCATCTGACCGCTTAAAACGAAACAAAATGTAGAAAGCAGCCACCACTGATTTCCGCAACCTGTCAATGGAGCTAGGGATATTTCTGCAGCACAGAACCATAGAGAATATGGATCCAGCCACCTTTCCCATGGAAAACCTTTGCTACATTCTCAAATTCTCACATTCTTCCACCAAGTCAGGCCGTTGGGTCCACCTTGCTCAGTATAGTTTACACTGAGGGCTCTTCAGGATTTCAGGTGGGGGTCTCTCCCAGCCCTAACTGGAGCTGCTGAGGATTAACAGAGGGCCTTCTATGTGCACTGCAGAGGCTGTACCACTGAGCTACAGCCCTTTCCCTACCACCAGCATTTTGTCAAAACCGTATTCGGGTAGCTACCTTTTGTTTCTTTTCCGAAGGCTTTTCGAACCAAAAAGTGCTGTTTTGGTTTTAGTCTTAAAAACCCATTAAAAATGTATTAAAATGTATTAAAGCATTTATTTTATTTTAGACACACAAACACACTTACCCCCTTCTCTGCTGTTATAATGCCACTTCCAAAGGTGGGAGGGGGAACCTTTGCATTTCGAATGCACATGCTAGAGAGGCAAATTCATTTCTGGTCATTCTCTCTGTTCTGTTCTGCTGACAGGGAAGCAGGGGCATGGTTTTTAAGCAAGGATCCTTATTGTATGCCTTACAATAGAGGGTTTGACTAGATGAAAGTCTGCCCACCAACCTTTTCCGCATCACTTATACCATAGAACAAATACCTTGTTTAAACAAAATGTGTCCTTATGTGTTTGTTACCTGCTGAAGAAGAATACGGTTGGCTAATGGAAGGAGGAAGCCCATTGCTTGTAGGGTACTGTTTAGGCATTTGCAAGGAGTTGACAGAACAAAGGACACAACTGCCTCAAAGTGTTCTGTGGTGTGCCTGTGTGTATGTAATATGGTTTTGATTGTTAGACTGTAATGGTGTCCTCTTTTTTGGGAGTAGGGGTGGGACAAGAAATAAAAAATATATTTAAACCATAACTGATGTGTTTACTGGATTTCTTAAAATACATGACACAGTGATATAAGGCTTCTAATTAGTCAAATGCCCCACTTAAGAAAATTTGTTTAATAAAGCCTCCATTCTATCAGTGCTTATAGCAAACTCTCAAGATATCTGAAACCCTGCATGAATGAGACATTATGTGGTTTTATAAATGGGATAAACTTGAGGAAACACTTAGATACAAGCCAATTTAGTCCTAGTGGCTACAGCTGGAATAAACCAGCTGACATTTCTCTTGTTTGTTGGCAATTGGGCCATTTGGCAATTGAGACCCAGGAAGAGAAAATAGATACATACTGGTTAATTTGCGCAGGATTTCACATGCCAACCAAATAGAGATCAAAATGAAACGAACCTTTCTGAATGGGTGGGCTACGGATCTAAAAATAATGGAACCTGAGCTAAAGCTTTGTCTGCACATTTACATGGCCAAGTCCTTGCCCACCATTCTACTTCCACATTGCCTCCATGCTCCTTCCATTTACATATGGGCCTCTGCTGCTTTGCTATCTTTTCCCATGTGTTGTGAGCTGCCTTGCCATGGAACAAAGAGTACTTTACCATGTGCCAAGCATGAAAATATTAGCAGATATATGCTAAGATTTTCCTTTTTCCTTTTTCAAGACACTTCTATTCACGGTTTTAAGAATGCTTTGGGTGGGGAAGAGAGACTTTTTAACTTGCAATGATCTATTGCTCAGTAGATGTTCACAACAACCACACACCTGAGTAGTACACATATACATTTCAAAAATGCTAGTTCTACTTCAGGGAATTTATTTCAGTTTCCCCTAGGAATTGCTTGAAGCACTACAAAACCCAGCAAAATGGGGTTTGACCCAACTGGGACAAGAGACAGGCAAAATTAATGTGACCGTGATAATCTACAATTCTGTTTCCAACTCTTGCAGAAGATATTATTTGTATAGAGTAAAGGAGTAAAGCATAACACATCTACTGCGAGAGTTTAATTTTGTTACATGCATGAGGACAGGAAGATCAGTGAGAGGAGCAGAGGCACATAGTCCTAAAGTGTACTTTTAAGGCATGGTGAGCTAATGCGATGCCCTCTAGACTTTGTTGCACTACAACTCCCATCATTTCTGACTACTGGCAATGCTGGCTGAGAATGATGGGTGTTATAGTCCAACAACATGTGGAGAGTTCCACATTGGTTACCACTGCTTTAAATGTTCCCAGAAAGAAAGCATTCCTGAGAAGCAGCCTCCACTCTCAAAACACAGGATATAGCTGAGCTAGGGTTCCAACACTCAACAACCAACAGAAAATGGTCATGTGTACAGTATTACTCTGAAGACCACTGGTCTTGCTAGCTAGGGATGATGGGTAGTCCAAAAACAACTGGAGACCCAAGTTTGGGAAACATTGCTCTAGACCTATATCCTTGGTTCCACACATCACAAGCCTGATTGGAAGTGAACCAAGTAAAGGAAGGAGTAACAAAGACAGTGAAGGACGAGAGATTTGAATAGATCTGCCCTATGATACCAAGGAGTTCGGCTGCTTTATATTTTTAAAAAACATGGCTTAACAAGTTATTGAGGTTGCAGAACTAGAAAGCACTTCTCTTACTGATGTTGTCCCTGAACTCCCCAGTAACCCACACCCAATGTAAAAGGATGCTGGTGTTAAATAACATACAATACAAATTATAGATCGATGACATTTATTTAGAGCACTAGGTAATCCACATTTCACAAACTCTCTCATTTTTTTCCACTGGTCCTTTTCTACAACAAATACATCAAGCCTACTATATAATAAAACTATTTACATTTCCAAGATTGGGCCATATATAACCCTTTTAACTGCTATTCACATACAGTACTTGACCAACAGCACAATACATCATTTTTATATCTAAAAAAACCATGACAACCCTGTACTCTAGTTTCTCCTATGAAAAGTGAAAACGTAGATAAAAATTTACAATTATCTCCTCAGATTCTTTACAACACGCTAAATCTAGTGTGCTATGTATAGACTTTATAAAACCAGAGAATTTAACAAATAACCTGATTCCCCCCAACTCATCATTTAGTCTTCAGAAAAAAGAAACTTTGCATTTACTGGGAACAGGATCATAGTAAAATTAATTACTGTACAGAATTTTAGAGTTTTTGTTTAGTTTTTGTTTTTTTGTTTGTTTTTATATATAGTGAGAAATCACAGCTCAGAACTGCTATCGGTAAAAAAATTCACACATTTACAAGCCTTGAATATCCACTCAGTACTTCATTTGGATTTTCTTCTTTTTGACTGCATAACACTTGCATTTGTTTCTGTTGGGGGGTGAAAGCAGTTTGGAAGATTATTAATTAAACAAATAAAAAATAAACTAGAGGGAGAAGGGGATCATGCTGTATTAACCATACTAATATTTTCTGTTTTAAGGTTTGTCCAGTCAGTCTGCTAAGTTCTCATAAAATGGTCTTACACCTTGCCTCACAGGTGGACCGGCCCTGTCTGGAGGGCACCAGGCTGAGGAACACCTGATGCAACAGCACAGTTTGCTTTCATGTATACTGATGTCTACAGACAAGCATGAACAGTATAAGTAAATTCATTCATCTGCAAAACAAATTTTGCAGAGAGAGGCAAGGTTTTGTCTTCTGCCTTTCATATTTTAGAGTGAAAATATCTTCTAATCCTTAAATATTCCATCTATTTAAGATTTGCAAAGTGACTTTTCAAGCTATTTGCTGTGTTAATGGGCACTGCATATAATATTTTAGAAGACCTTCAGAATGGAAAAGAGAAGGTAAAAAAAACAATAAAACTGGATGCAATAAAATTGTTTCCTTTTCATTCCTAGTTCTATAATTTTGACACCTCATTAAATTAACTCTAAGCCAAAGGGAACATACTGGGTGAAAAAACTGAGCATCTTACCTTTTGCAGTGCTGGATGCCGATGCTGGTCTGGAGGATCTCTTGCGCTGCCCATTCTCTACAGTCTCCTGCACTGCTGAAGATTCCTCCGTCCTTGAATTTCTTCTGCTCGGAGTTTTAGCCTTTTCGCAGCTCTCCTTCGGCTCATTTCTGATAAAAATGATACAAGAGCTGCGTATTTACATACAATTCATGCTACAAGAAAAACAGGAAGATAGCCTTGCAACATCAGCACTAAAGTTTCTTGCTTTGTATGCTTCGAGAAATATTAGTAGGTGACAATACAAGGAACCAAGAACAGAGCTACTTTTATAAATAAAAACATAGGTCCGGTCATTTGAACATATGGAACACAGTGCTAGGACTGGTGTCCAGAAATTACATTCCTCTTTAAAATGAAGGGATGACAAGTATCATTATTTGGAAGCAAAATACCCTTGCCACAGAAAAGCCACAGAAAAGCCAGGCAAGATGTATTTTGGTCTTTTGAGAAAAGAACCAAAGGGGGAACGTTCAGCCCTTAGTCCTAGATGGTTTGTTCCAGTCTAGGGGAAGACTGTATAGTTCAGTACATTTGACTGAAAGGTATAATTATGAGTGTTAGGCTATTTAACAGAATGGGTTCTATCTAGCTAAATTTTACTCGTAGACCTACTGAAATTAATGAACCTAAGAAAGGCATGCTTATTAACATGAATGGATCTGCTCTGCGTAGGACTAACGTTGGATACAATTAGCACACCCTGGGAAGAAACATTATTGCTTTCATAGGAGCCCTAACCTATGTCACTAATTGAAATAAATGCAGGATGCTAAATTAGGTTCACATGCAAGTCTTTGCAGGAATCAGCCACCAGTTTGCACTTTTCCTCTGTGTTAGACAGATTTCTACAAGGCCAAGGAGAAAGAAATTACAGAACACTTTAAAGTTATGTAATACACATTTCTACATAAACCAAGAACAGAAATTACTTCTCCTTTACTATCATTCCATAGTGAATTACTTACGTAACCAGGCCAGAAATAATTGCAGAATTTGCTTCCAGTTCTGAAACAGATAAATGGAGGGGTTACTCTACTGCTGAAGCATATAGAAAAGAAAAGAAAATGGGTATCATTAAGAAATCTAACTGCTACTCTGAGAATAAGTGATAGGTATAATACTAGCAATATTTCATCATGAAAAATCTAAGTAGATATTAGTAGCCTCATCATGTATCACATAATTCTTGATCTAAGGAAATGGAGGTCACTTCAGACTTTAATGGGCCTGATATGCACAATTCACCAGATCATCTTTACAACACTTCTGCCCCTACCAACTCCCATTCCCTGTCTAAGTAAGTGCTATAAACTAAGCAGAGATCAGATGAAGTCAACCCTGTCAACTTTTAATCAAAGTGTAGTACAGTAAGCCTGCAACTTATGCAGGGGTTACGTTCCAGGGATCATACCTAAAGCCAAAATAATGTATAGTATAGTCAAAACCCATTGGGTTCAAGGGGAGTTGGGACTGCCAAAGTCATTTTTCCTGAAACCCCACCCCCTTCCTGATGTTTTTATTTTTTATTTTTGCCCCACACTTAAAGCTGAATGTGCACTAGTTAAATGTGTGTTAAGCTGACGGTTCACTAGAATACATTTACCTACTTTTAAAGAAAAGAAAGCATGCTTTCAACTTGTAATGTTTTATCACTGTTACATTTAGCTTTGAATTTGGAGTATAACTGCAATGTCCATATTGCTAGATGCTGCCAGTTTTATTATGGAGCTTGATCACTTGAGATGAGATCAGATAGTGTTCCCCAGATCATCCTCTGAAAAACAGAATGCCTATCGCTCCTCACCCCAAACAGCAGACATAACCAACTTAATTCAGGTTTTTCTTTACCTTGTGATAAACTGCTTCTAATCTCATCCCCATAACTCCTAAATTTATTGCTCATTTTAAAATAATTTGTGCATAAACAATCCAAAACTAATACAGCTGCAAACTATTGCAGTACACTCCCTTTGCTCTGACCAGTGTCAAAACAGTATCCATGTGATACATTATTTTTGAACTCTTCAGTGTAATACTGTGACTACATACAGTATTTCTTTCAATATAAATTAAAACTCCATCTTGCAGGTAACATAAAATACAGGGAAGAGTTTTATGCGCACATATATTTCCCTATAAACATATATGCTATTTAGTCTAAGGGAAAACATACCTGTTCTTTGAACACTACTTTCTGGTGTTGCAATTGGAGTCTGGGATAAAGAGGCTGAAACAAGATAGATAAGAAGCTACCAATGCACTTTTCAGTCTTAAGAAATACAAACAAGGAATACAAATATCTGGAAAATACAGACTGTTCTGTATCACACTGCAAGATATGAATGTCCCCAAAGTGGAAAACCCTATGCTAAGCAGAAAACTAAAGGTATATCATTGATAGCCCAATAAGTCAAGGAGACAAAAGTATCTGAAAACAATAAAACAAAATCCCCCCCGTCAAAGCATTTAAGGCCTTCTTAGTATCTTGTTTAAGCAATGGGGGAAAAACTATTGTATAAACATGGATGCTATGGAATGCCAATTCTATGCACTGATTTCACTTTGATCCATTATTATATTGTTCGGTTTATTTACAAAATTTAGTATAAAAGCAGACATTTCCAATATCCCCAGTATCTATGGAACATTTGGATTAGCTTTCTTCATATGTTACTTTGTTCATCAGAGGTATGTATTTTCAAATACACATCACATTATTTTACTTGTTACAGAGGACAAATGAACCTGAGACAAGTGAGAAACCAGAGGAGTCAGAGGCATTATATAAAGATCTTTCCACTATGCTGCAGAAGCAATAAATTTGGAAGGCTCTCAGATTACACTCTAGAACAGAATTCATCATTTGAATAGTGTTGTTCAATACGTTATTCAAATGTTATTGCACTGCTATCATTACTAACGCTCAATCTTTGATCAGAGGGATTTGCAATACTTTTACTAAAATGCTTTTTAAAGCAAGGTTTAAATATTGTATTGTTACATTAACTTTAGAAACAAAGCTTATTGTAAGAGATTCCTTCTTCTAGTTGTTCCAGTTCTACTGTTCTAGGCCTCAACACACACACACACACATGCCCACACACAACTCCCTCCTTGTCACCATGACCCATCCTTAATTCATATTTGCAGAATTGGATTCTTGGCGGCAGTGAATGGAATAACAGCCCAATATGTTTATGAGTACATACCCTTATTCTGTGGCGATTCATGATGGTCTTCTGTTTTTTCATCTTCTGGTCCAATCCCAACCTGCTCCGCAGGTAAACTGCAGGTGTTACCATTAGTGCTTGGAATTGTGGTTAGGATGTCAGAGATCACTGGAGTGGTTACAACTGAAAGAACGTTAGTGGAAGGAGTGCTACCTGGTAAGCTTAGAGATACAGAGGCAGAAACAGTGGCAGTAGTACTAGCACTTAAATGGCCAGTTCCGGAAGTGCTTTGTTTCAAAAGAGTGGGACCCGGAGAGGCCACCATATTGTCTTCTAGTTCTACTGGTAACTGTTCCATTTCCAGACTGTTGATGATTGAAATGTCTTGTCCTTGACCTTCCACTTCTCCTTCCACACCGTATTGATCATCCCCTTTGTCAACTGAGTCTGTGACTTTCTTGCATGCTTTGGTCAGCAAAAACTGACCAATTCTGTCCACCTTCCCTTTTCCCTTTGTAGATGAAACTGGACTTCGTCTGTTGACGGAAGATCCAGGGCTCTGATCACCAGATGGAGAGACCACAGCTCCAGGCTGTGAGGTTGCTTCAGCATTTGAATCAGATGTTGACGTCTGAGAACTTAACTCCTCTGGGTTGAAATCTTTGACTTGCTGAATGGAAGGATGCGGAGAAGTGCTTGAAGGAGCCATTAATGAGGGAGAAGGAAGCTGAATAGGAGATGGCAATGAATTAATAACCACTGGCCGACTTGTTGGTATACTTGAGATAGGAGTATTAGAAGACGAGCAAGGAGGAGCAGGCCCTGATGAGAATTTTATATTCTGGGACAAATGCAAAGGGCCAACAACTGCAACAGACTGTGGTATTAAATTAGAATTAGAAGTCATTGGGGTTGCAGGAATTGTACTTGGCTGGGATCCTTTCATAACCTGAATTATTGAGGATGAATTTATAAAAACTGGCGTAATGAACTGAGGCCGAGCATTGGACTGAACTGTTGTTTGTCCTTCAGAAGCAATAACTTTATTGCCAACACTAGGCATGGTGACGACAGCAGGCATTAATGTAGACTGTAGATGAGAGGGCAATGATGCAGGCGTGTTAGATGATGATGTAATAGGGTTGGAAGTTACAAATACTGTTATCTGATTGGGTGGGAGTGATGTAGAAATAGAAGCAGAGCTAACAGGCCTCTGTATTACTGGAGAAATATTCTGGGAAACACTTGAATTTATGTCACCCAGATCTTGTTGCACTTGAGTTGAACAGGCTTCAGAATTTGCAGGTAAACTTAGGGAACAGACAGAGTCTTTACTAGAAGGAGGCTCCTGTTGGGGAGGAGGAATGGCAGCAATCTTTTTGAATTCATCTGCATAAGTCACTGGTGGAGGCACTTCAAGGCTAGGGAGACCAGGAGGTTTAATGGTAACATTAGGAGCCCCAGAATTGTCAAGAAGTTGACTTAAGGATGTTGGTGCCTCCCGCATAGCTGGAGAGATAAGATTCTTGTTTTCTTCCAGACTGGGAAGCTTGTTGGATTCTATAGGAGGGACCTCCCTCTTCTGTTGCTCTTCATGGACCAGTATTTTAATTTCTTGGCTGGGAACGCCTTTCAGCTCAATGTTGCGCTGATCTTTGTTCACTGGGGCAACCTGCATATTCTGGCACACACTCTCTTGGGGGGCGCTAAAGCCATCTTTATTATCCTCAGGAATACCACTCATGACTGATACAGGGATTGCAGGATTCTGGGCAGCTATCATACCATTATTCTGAAAACTTCCAGGCGTAGGCATTTGCAAAGAGGCTGGACCGACCATCATACTTCTTTGTAAATCTATGTTTTGCATGAGCCCTGGATTCTGCTGAGATGTCAAACCTAACTTGGTTGCTTTTGAGTTCTGCCTCCCAGGGCTTGGTGTTGTTTTCCTACTGGATCCAGGACTGGACCTTCTGCTGTTACTTGGACTGGCTCGCTTTGCCCCACAAGCATTGGTTTGCTTTCCTGAATTAATAGCCATGGAGTCCAACTTATGTGCTTGTGGTGAAACAAAACTTGATTGGCTATTCATTGCAAGATTTGAGGGTGCTTGCCCAATAGCCTTCAAAGTGGTTGGATTAAGACCCTGCTGATCAAATCCTCTATTAAGATGGGGCCTGGGAGGCAAAGGAATATTAATCTGAGGAGGAAAGAGGCCTGCAATAGAAGCATTGAGCCTCTCTGGAGACAAACTTATTTCTGATGGCTCTGTGCTTGGTGGACGGTTATTGGGAGTCTGTGGATAGTATGGTCTCGGACTTGCCCTGTTTGGAGTTTTGGGTCTCGATGTTTGTGATGTGGTAGGAACATTCTGAAAATGATGCGGGTGAGGGCCAGTAAGAGAATTAGACTGCTGCTGAGGGCTTGTACCTTGAGGAGCTGACATTGGAGAAGGTCCAGGTTTTGGCCCTGCCATCATTAACTGGTTTTGTGAAACTACTAAGTGGGGTGCTATATTATTTTGAGGCCCAGATGCTAAAGGGACTTCAGGCCCATTTCCTTCTGAAACAGAGGGCACTGATGAAACTTCTCCCAGTGGAGAGCTGGTTGGATTCTGTGCATTATCTGGGTAAACCATCTTTCGTGCACTGTTCACAAGAGGCTGGTTGTTTGGCATTGGGATCCTTTGCTTGTCAGGAGATTGAGGCACTGAACCAGGACCTTGAAGATTAACCATCACCGACATGTTGCCCCCCTGCTGCATCGACATTCTTTGTGAGTCTACATTCAGAGGGCCTCTAGGTTGATGGACACCTTGGGAAACAGGAAGCCTGACAGATTTAGGGTCTTGCTGCATCATGAGCATCATCATCATCTGTTGCTGCTGAGACTGTGTCTGTTGAGGTGTGGGTGGCTGCTGCTGCTGCTGCTGCTGCTGCTGTTGTCCATGCTGCAAAAGCTGAGGAGGTATTTGCTGAAGAGCTCTTTGTTCCATTGGCTGGGCTGGGTAGCCTATAGAGATAAATAGAAACATTCTTTTATCAAAAATCTGCAAGATGTCGCTAAAACTGGCCTCTTTTGTATTGTCTAGTTATGGCAAATATGGAATGCAAGTTGTGATACTGGATAACAATGTAATGTTTGTTTTGTTGAAAAAAACAATAAAATAAGTTTGAAGTGGGTGAAGGTATGCTACATGGACCCAATTAACTAACACGTGATGCAGTCCCTGTCAGTGTACCTACAAGTAGTAGGAATACCAAATTTAGGTTCAGTCATAATAAGCAATGAGTGAAGCACAGTAAATGATAATATTGTATATAAAGAGTACATTAAAAATAATGAAAACATGTTCATCACCTGGTGGCCTGTTTGTGAAGTCCGAAAGCTTATGTCCAGTGTTATCCAAATTTATACCTTGCTCTCCTGGTAATGGTGGCTGATCTGACTCTTCAAGGCCTGCCGGGCGTGGTTCTGAAGCACTAAAGACAGAAATGTGTATGACTAATGCAGTTTGAGTTCTTTTTTAAAGAAAAGAAAGCAAGCTGAAATTCATTACATTATACAATGGGGCAAGTATAGCACATTCATGGCATTTCTCTTATACCATACTTTTGATATTATAGCCAGCTGTGTGTAACCAGGGGCGGACTTTGGCTGAATATTTATTTGGTGCCTTCCCCACTCTTTCCTTCCATTCTGTGCATGTTCTCAAGTGCACTACACATAGTGGGAACTCAAGTGCCGCCTCGCCTCAGTGCCCTGTGTAGAGGAGTCACCTGCAGCGCCCTAAATATGTTGCTGGTGTAACATACAACCACCTCCGGACACAAGTAGTATTAACAACCAAGGTCACTGCATATTTTGTTCCTTAGTTTAAGGCAGAGTTATTTTTCAGCCCTAGATCTCAAAATACTTATATCAGGTAAGAAGCAAAAAGGACTCTTTATCTACCTTGTAGCAACCTTTGCTCAGGATTCCCCTCAAGCCTCAACTGTGTCTCCCATTTTCAGGCCAAAGCACAAAAAATGTAATGCAGAATATGGCAAAAGCCTGCTCAAGTTTATTCAGAAGCAACTTCCAACATGTTCAATGGTGCTTATCCCCTGGTAAATGTGTTTAGGATTGCAGCCATAGTCGCTCAGGTGAAGCAGGGAGGCTGATACCACTTCAAATTAGAATTACTGAAAGCTGGTTATCTTTAAGAACCTTCCATCATGAGACAAATGACAATGATAAAAATATTTGGTTATCAAATATGACTGAAGCAGACTCTGGACTAGAATCACCAAGTTTAGTCAGTCTTGAATCAGAAAATGGTCCATCTCGGCTAATATTGCCTATGAAGCCAGCAGCTGTCCAGTTTCAGGCAGAAATGTTTGGTGTTTTCCAGTTCTGCAACCCATGAGCATTTAAGATAGCTTTAAGCAATCCTTGGGTCCCTAGATGATGTTGGGACTACCATTCCAATCGTCTCTGCCCCTTGGCAACGCTGACTGGATTTGACAGGCATTTAGTTAAACATATGGGGACTCAAGGTTAGAGAAAGCTGCTTTTAAGAGATGTCAGATAAAGATAATAGACCTGGCACCTTGAAAAAACACAAGCTCTATCCACTGAGCTGTGGATCTTCCCTTTGAAGGCCATTCGCCACATATGAAGCTGTTATTTTTAGATTTGGGAGTGAAGTAACAATACACACAACAGAATCACTGTAAGCCAGCCATCTCCTACCTTGTACGCTACAGCAATACAGTTTCCGACCCAGTGTGATATGGCCTGCATAGGCCATGATTAGTTTTTCCCAATTAGACTTTAAAAGCCAGTGAGACAGAACCACTGATATAGCCTTTGATCCAGGGGAAGGGTGAGGCCTGAGAATTCCCCACCTCTCACCACCAAATTTCCTGTTCACTCTAATCACTGCCTATTTCTCTGCAAATAAAACAGCTGCTGTTGAGCCCTGCCTCTCCGCAAACTGATCACAAGCCCTTTGATGTGGCAACAGGGATGTTGACTCGCATGTCAATGTTACACGTTACAAGCTTTCTGTAAATTTCACTTTTAGCGCGTCTATTAAGAGAGCTAGCTCATGTATCCCCAACTTTCTACATCCTTTGTAGCTCTGCTTTAGAACTAGGAAATTGGATAAAGAAGTTACCCAGGGAAGTTACAATTGAGAAGTCTTATCTCTATGGACAATTTTATGCAAAATACAAAAAAAGTGGGGGAAAAACCAGGAAATTTGTTATAGCAAGAAAAATGCTGAGCATTTCTAGGGTAAACACAATTACTAAGAGTGGCATATACTCTATGTCTTTTATACTCCTGCAACCTTGGAAATCAGTGGTAGAGATTAGCACTGAAATCCCTACTTGATACTAGCCCCAAAATTCCACATAAATGACTACCCCAAGGCATGTGGAGGGACCAAGAGGAAGTGGTTTCAAAAGGAAAACCAGCTGAACCCCACTGAGAATGAAGAGAGTTATCAGACACTCTGTGACATACAAACACAATTGCACAGAAATCTGCCCCATTTCCATATCCACCACGGATTCTTCCAGAGTGCCACTATTTTCAATCACATACTGACTAGGAAATTTAGGTTGCACAATTAAAGTGGATATGTTGTTCTTGCACAACAAACCTGCTTTCTCACCCCCAAAACTGAACTTTTTGCAATAAGGAAAGTGATGGGAAAATGCACTGGGAATTGCGCGATAAGATTTGCTTGACATAACAGTATCTAACCTCCCTACCTGGGCTGGCCCAGGATGTTTTGCTCCTTGAGGCAAAACTGAATATGCCACCTGGCTCTTCCTCCTCCTCTGCCACCCCCTACGCTGAATGCAGTGGGGGAGTAAAAGGAGGCTGGAGAGGAATAGGTGGTGGCACACTGCAGTGGCACGCTCCTTGGAGGTCAGAACTGCTGCCTGAGGCAACTGCTTCACCTCATCTCATGGGTGGGTCGACCCTGCTCCCTGCAAACAAATCAGAATGAATGCTCAGTAGACAATTCTGAAACATGGGATAATCCAGGGCTAGCAAATGCAGTGACCACTAGATGTTGTGGGCTAAAACACCTATTAGCCTTAGCCAATTGTTGCAGTCCAAAATGAGTACCATGTAGGCTATCCATGCATTAATAAATGTAACAGAAATGTTCTGCCAGTTCTACATGAATTTATTGGATATAGTATCTTCCAAGTTTAAACCTGAACAAAATAAAGTATTTGTCTCAAAGGAAGGTTCCAGGAGACTAACCATATTAGTCTGCTGTAGCAGAGATTATAAACAGCCTTACTACACCAAAAGAGAGGCTCTTATATTGCATCATCACAATATTTTATAAGCTGTTGGGAGCAAGTGTTTCTTCATCATGCCTCTGATGAAGTAATACTCTCACTTGCGAAAACTCCTGCTGCAATCTATTAGTTTTTTAAAATGCTTATTCACGTATCATTTCCAGAAGCAAACAAAGCACAATACAAACATGAGATGCTTTAAGGTGTTGTTAGATTTAAAAGCAAGCAATGGGTGCCAATCTCTCAGCACTTGTGCAACAGGACTTTTTTGCTCTCCTGCCTCTCGCACTTGGCACCACGCTCCCCCAATATTTATTTGAGGATTGAGAGACCTTCCAGAACACATGGGAATGCAGAGCCATGGGGAAGCAGACATGCTGTCATGTGAGTGATGTTAGATGTCACCCAATGGATATTTTGTTTTGCCTTCCCCAAATTCCCTGCCCTAACATTAACTGCAGTGCTCACCTGTCCAAATTCCACATGGCTGTCAAACATGTGCCCTCTGAAAACTGAGTCTCAGTACTCTTTGGAACTTTGCATCACACTGGGGCTGGCATTCACTCTCGTTTATGCAGAGTTTGACATTAATACACCTAATTTAGTCATGGTTTAGTTTCAATGAGTCAACTCTGAATGAAAAAAATAGTTGAGTATCACCCCATATCTTTAAGGCTACTGTGCTGGACAATGTTCCTTGCTTTTTCACATTTAATCTGCCCTAATCCTTATGGGTTGTGTCTAACAATGCTCAAGAAATTTTTTTGCTCACACAATGGGACTTCTCCTTCCTCTCCCCACATGCACATCCTAAATCTGCTCCACATGGTCCCCTAACCCATTGAATCAGATTTTGAGGGTGTACAAGGGGCTGCAGGAAAGCAAGGGGAAGTTCTGTTGAACACATGGAAGTCTGTTTCATGAATGGCTATAACCCTATATCTTTAATGAACACTAGGTTTTTTACCCATGGATTTCTATACTCTGTCAGAGTCCTAAAATCACACACTTGCAAAATTCCAGTTAAGTGTTTTCAACTTATTTGTGGTTAAAACTGGACATCAAACCTGCTCTACTTTTCTATCTCTTACCATCTCCATTCATTGTTTTACTCAGTAATACATACCGGTAAATGCATTCTCCTTTCATTATTAGTGGGCTATGCATCGGACATTTTTGGTCATGGCTTAGGATTTGCTTAAAAAACGAAAGAAGACATGCCTAATCAGTACATAGGCATGTGATCTTACTGAAACTTAACCTCGCTGGGTTTGAGGTTGCTTTAAAAAAAAAAGTGGCAGAAAGTCCTTTGATTCTATGGATTGCCAAAAGGACAGGGATAGAAAAGGTCTAGAAGACAGGGTATGTCCATAATTTTCTCTTCCGAAGTCAGGAGGGAGGAAGAGTTAGTAAAAAGTTAGTGCCTCCATAAAACTCTTCGGCTAACATTTTTTTTGCTGAAGAAATCCTAAGCAGGCTGAAAAGGGAGAAGGGTGCAGAATTAGAAGTGGGTGTGCTGTATTTGCTAGTAAAATTAGTTTCTTCACATGCACACCATCCTATATCAACTGTCATCATACACTGAAACATACTGGTTGAGATATTCTCTCTCTTACTCTTTCGTTTTCCTCTAGTAATATTTTTTTTCACTTCTGCCATACTCACCAAACAGAAAGTTGGCCAGCGGGGTGGGGATAGGGCACTTTCACTTTACATTTACCTATGTATATATCTGCACCATGTTTCCCGTAGTAGAAATCGCAGCCAGGTTTCTGACCAAATGGAAAAGTTTTGTTCTGGTAGTTTTCCTCCACAATCTAAAACACACTATTGACTTCTTAGGAAACATTAAACAAATAAAATCAAAAAAGGGATCATATGCTTCAAAATAGGTTTTTTAACTTTAAAACTAATTTAATCTCAATTCTGTGTATGGTAAGAACTCCAGTGAATGTGCTATCTTCTGTTCAGGTATATTTAAGTGTGGAAAGTATTAGGAACTGGAAATTGTCAACAGCTTTATACAAATGCTCTAGCTTTCACCTGTATCCACACAATCTTTTTTTCTGCCACCACCAAAATCATTGCCAATGAATTCCAGGGTTTTTTGGGGGGGGAGGGGATCAAATTAAATTCAGAACAAAGTGTGAAAATTTAACTTTATTCAAGTTTATGACCTCTTCTTTCGTTGCTCAGATCTTGTTGGGGTCACTCTCCGATTCTCTGTTGTCTCCCTCTCAGCCATTGTTCCCAGAAGCAGTAGAACCAATTCTGGACTGAAACCCATTAGGAGAGTAGGTGTAAGCTGCATGGCTGGAAGTAGAGGCTGTGTGTGCCTATATAAATGTGTGGTAATAGAATGTGGAGCAACTTGCTTGCTTATTTTTTTCAGTAATGTTTTACTTCGCTTCAAGTGTGAGTGTTATATTTATTTATTTTATAGTATTTCATCTGAAGCAGGTACAGTGGTGGTGGGAGAAATTTCTTTCCCCAAACAGCTATATTTTTTTGCCACTAATAGTCACTGTGCTACCCTCTCCAATCCAGAATACATGAAGGCTCCTTTTAGGGGAAGAACAGGATATATATTTAATAAACAAACAAACATGCTTATCTTAAAAACTCGGAAAAGACACCTCTGACTGTTTTCTCATTCTGATTATGCTTATGTTGAAAGGGCAGCATACAACCTCTGAGATAAATGTTCAAATGTTGTCAAACTTGCTTATTTCAGGGAAACATTTGTGCATCTACAAAAGCAAACCTATCCAATAAGCTTTAGCAAGCAATGTCATCTACTGTTGCCATTACCAGTTTGCAGAGAGAGGCGCAAAGCACTACAGCTGTTAACACCCACAAATATATGTTCTAATGCTCTCATGATATATCAAAAATTCCAGTGTACCAGTGAAATAAGAAAGCAGAATCAGGAGACCCAGAATGTTAACAATCAGTTATAAGGGGATGGGTTTCTTGGTTTAATGCATATTAATCAATAAATGAACTGCACAGAAGTCTCAACTGAAAGGAGAAATCACTCTGGAAGTTTCTTACTCCATCAACTGTACTTCTTTACCTCCAACAACATAATATCTCTGATGCCTGCCACAGATTATTGCTCTTTATCAAGTTATTTTAATAATCTCAATTACTTGTACCAGATTTTCCTTTTGTCTCAGAATCTACAAACTGCTAATCAATTCCCTCCAGATAACTGTTTTGCTATGTTCTGCTTCAAACAAGTTTCCTAAAGGAGTGAAAAAGCTTGATAAGCTACTTTTGTATTTCCACCCAGAGAGAAAGAACTTACACGACTGTTACATATATGCTACGCTAATTTCATTAGCACAGCGTATTAGCAATTAGCAACAGGATATTAAAACTACACAATTTTCGTATTGTTTACTATAAGCTTGATCCAGTGCTTTCACATTGGCACTCACCTACGCTAGACTGCTACATGAAATAGGAGGCCTATGCATACCTTTCATATCTTTAGTGACTAAAAAACCTGCTTTTGCAGCTCATCTGTGACTGGGGTTTTTCTTGAGTGCAGTGATACCCATAAAATACTGAGATTGGCCTGTGGACTGAAGGTTCCTCACCCCTGCCTTAAGTATCTTCTTCTGCTGTGCTCCTATTCAGTCAAGGAACATGAGCTGCAAGTTTGCATTCTGTGATTAAGCAGAAGGGACTGATAGGGGATATGGGAAATGCATACAGAGGTCTCTGAGTGATATCTTAACACAGCTATGTAAGAAGTGCAACTTATATTGTTCTTGTGATGTCATTCTTGAGAAAGCAATGATTCCTTCCAGTGCTATAAGGTTTAGAAAGGCCTACTACTATCTAAACCATACTATACAATACAATACAATACAATACAAGCCACTAAGTTTAACACATCACTGACTTTAGACTCTCTTTTCAAAAGCTACAGAGAATAAATGTCAGGAACATCATTAGTTGCATAAGGAAACTTTACAAAATCAAGCTCTTTGCACAACAAAGACAGCTCTCCCCTCATGTTCTTCAGCTTATTCCCTTTCTTTACCCCCAACTAAACACTACACTAGAGGCTAACTTGAAAAATATTTGTAATCTATTTGGAAGTTTAGGTTGTACTGACATCACATAGCTGGGGACCCGTCTTGGTCAAGTACCTAATTTCTCATTGTTTGCTCCACAGTTTGCACAGTAAGAGCAATAATACTAGCGTATCTTACAAGTGCGCCAAGGTTTAGCAATACACAAAGCACTTCAAACACTGGAAGTTGCTGAGTGTTAGGGTGTTTTTGAAGGAGTCTGAAGGCGACAGAAGTTTGTAAAAGCCACAGTCAACTTAAAAGTCAGACAGCAGACAACAGTGCTTTGATCACATGAACGGCTGTATTCATTGCCTGTACTGCAACAGACTAAGCTAGCCTACCCCAACCAAGTTCCTTTCGACTGTTTTGGCTTACAGACTATGCCGGCTTGGACTAATGGCAGCTGTAGTCCAAAACAGTTGTAGAGTACAAAGTTGGGGAAGGCTTGACTGTTTGACTATGGTCAAAATCTCAGAGGTCCATGTGGCCTTGTGGACTTAAAAGATACATTTAAAGATTGATGCTGTGCATTTCTCTGCCACCCATGAAAAAGCCATGTGACCATCACCCATTTATAAAAACAGGCAACCTTGCTTTTTCCCCCAAGTCATAACAACAACAGAATTCAGAAAATAGTATCTTTTCTTATAATTGTGTCTTTTCCTATTAATGTGTTATAATGAAAAGCCATACACTGCAATCTATTATTATATTCTGAAAATCTAAATGTATGTTCTCAATTTTTAATGACTGATACTTTCTATCACAACATTTTTCATTACACGTAATAAGGTAGAAAAGTGAACTATGGAACTGTGGCCTACTAAACACTGCACGCAGGAAATCATGTGACCAGGGCATCCACAGATACAGACATAAACTTGATCCCCACTTTCTCCTGCTCCTTTTAGGAGGAAAAATGCTGTTGAAATTAGGAAATTTGTGAAAATCCTGACTCACAAATTCACTCCTTTGTGCAGAGGCAGGTAGCACAATCCTGAGACCCACTTAAATGCCCTATGGCCTACTGTAAGTAGAATATTTCTGGGACAGCTACCATACAATTCAACACATTGTATGGAATGAGCATTTTGTTGTAGGAATTACTCTAATACTGGAATACTGTCTCCACTGAACAAATCCACTCATGAACATGTTAGTGTTATGTAACCAATTGTGAAAATGAGGTTTTATTATTTGTGTTACAGTCTAGACACTTTGTTTTTATATAGTTCTACCTAATGTAGTAACAGGACAACAGTCATTTGTCCCATCAATGATCCAGCAAGTGTCATCAAGTGGTAGGCAAGGCTCAAGGCCTCCTTCCCATTACCAGTGTGGCTTTCAAGTGGCCTGGTCTGGCAATTTTTTTCCAGGTCAAATAGACAAGGAAATAGTATACTATTTATCAATACAAGCATATTTTCTGGCCTGCAAAAATGGTGTGAAACACCATGGTAAGTGACGGGGAAAGGAGAGCTGGTATGTGCACTTAAGGAAAGAGGAGTGGGAGCAAAGTTAAGAGAGAGTACTAGCTGGCTGTGATCCAATTGTATCTGGGGCATTTTGGCAGCAATGTCCATAGGCACAGCCCCATACAAAAAACTCCTCTTCCTATAGCCAGCCCTGATTTCTCATCATTCTGTAGACTGCACTGAAAGCCTCAGCAGTGACAAGCACACTATGTAGTAGCATGTCTGAAAGTGCTCTTCAATCATTTATTGTGCCTATAATTCAACTAAAAACCTGTCACTGAGGTTTCTTTCTGGTGCTGCTTTTCTGAGTTACTTCTACATCAGCCCTATTTTTTAAAAAAGAGTTTTCACCTGAAGAGTGACAACACTTGGGGTTCTAACTTAACAACTAACACAAACACAGAATGAATTGTTGGTAAAGTTACTTCTTTAATTGTCTTCTCTTTATTTCTGCATGGGATGGAGGTGTAAATTGCAAAACTGGCATTGCTTTGTGAATTAAAAGTATTTACTTAAAAGAACTGCTAGCAAATGCAAACCTTATGTTCAACTGAAATAGAAACAAACTTGGTTCAGTTGTGTAGGAAACAAAAATGTTAAACCTACTTAATTTGTTCTACTTGCTGATTATTTTTCTTCTTCCTTGGAGGTTTCTTCTTCTTGGGTTTATTGGCATTTTGATTGTTCGGTTTGCTGTTCACACCAAAATGTCCTGCAGATATATCACTTTGCAGCAAGTTTACCAACAAAGGGCTTGTTATTGTGACATCCTTGTTGACAGGAAAACCTGGGTTTTGTCCACAGGAAATCTGATTCCCATTTTGAGCTCCACTAAAAGGAGTACTAAAGGGCATCCCATGCCCAGCAAAATGGCTCCCTGGTGTATTGTTGTTTCCCTGCATCCCTTGCAAGTGAGGAGGCACCATGTTTCCTTGTTGCATAGAAACATCAGGTAGCATTTGTGTCAAGTTCACATCACTGTTTGTAGTAGTGGTGGTATCACCCAGTTGCTGAGACATGTGAGGGTTAGTTCCTGTGGGTCTCAGAACTTGTCCTTGAATCCCCATAACCTGAGAAGGATTGCTGTTCACAGGGCCTTGCTGGGCCATCATCTGTCCTGTGAATTGCACCATGTTTCCCTGCATATTGGGGGTTGGTCCTCTCATTATTTGAGCTGGCCCCGTCATAACATTGGACTGGCTTTGAGCACCGAACGGCTGCTTATTTCCTTGCATCTGATTGGTCATCATCTGCTCCATCATTGAATTTTGCTGCAGCAACACCTGGCCTTGCGGTCCCATCATCTGATTATGTGCAGCCATCATCTGTTGGCCTTGCTGGGGAATCATCTGCTTGGGTGGTGTCATCCTTTGTTGTGATGGACCAAGATTTTGGTTCTGAGATGCTACCATCATCTGGCCCTGTGGCATGAGCTGAGCTCGAGAAAGTATCATCTGGTTTTGAGGATTTAGAGATCCCTGAGGCTGAATGTTCACCATCTGTCCTTGGGAGGACACTATTTGTTGGTGCATCCCCATTAGCTGAGATTGTGGTCCTTGTGGAGGCTGTCCCTGCATGTTGCCCATATTAACTTGTGGAACTCCACTGGTACCTGTCTGCTGGTTGTTCATATTTCCATGAAGACCCATTAAGTTGGTCTGCATCATATTTGATGGGCCATGTTGAACTTGCATCTGATTCTGAGGAGGACCATTTCCTTGACCACCTTAAAAATTTTAATAGTTCAGGTTAGACAATTGTAAACTGAATTGGCATAAGAGCATGTAAATTAATAAACTAGTCCAGAAAATTTTCTCTGTGTTTAACATTTACAATACTGTACTATCAAAATTCCAATATTTGAAACATGGTCTGAAAGTATTTGTGAATGTTGGAAATCCTAAGAATTATTCTCTAACAGCATTTCTGCCAATCATACATGATCAGAACATGCAAAAGAAAGAGGTAACAGATCAGTGGTGGACTAGAACGGGGGGCAAAGCAAATAGAAGTTAACAGCATAATATATTATTCAACAGAGTCATATTTAGAATCTTTTACTGAAAGGCAAATAGGGTTTTATAATGTTTCCAGGGCATTGTCTATGAACAAAATATTTTTTACAAAAGGGTGAAAGGTTCTAATTGGTCTTCCCAGTGTTTCTCTCTCTAAACCCAAGGCCTCTATTGCACCTACTTTACCTAAGACAGCTGTTTACTGTCTCCACAACAGCAAACAGAAGAAGGCATTTTTTCAAAATGGCACTAAATTCATTGCACTATCCTTTCAGATAAACCTAACTTTTGATGTTGACAGTTCTGTGTCATTTAACACAGCAGTCACGTTTCTACACATATAAAAATTACTACTATTGAAAATACATCATTTGCCAAGTAATGTGGATTGTCTCTAATGATGGCTTTGTGCTTGCACAAGGTAAGGCACCAGATTTTCACCAATCCCTCCTATGTTCCCCACTACCACGCCCCAAAAAAATCCCTTGAAGGTTAGGGGCCACTCAAGATTGGATATGGCATAAAGTGCTATAATTAGTATGGGGGATTGGCAAAAACTGAGTGTGTCACCTTGTACTAGGAGCAGCAGTTCAGCTACTCCTAAACCACCGTTGGATACAACACTGTATTGTCATTTAGAGTGAGCTTCCATAAATAAGAAAAGCAGACCAATAATCTATTAAAATTCAGCTACCAGACCTGTGTGCTGCACACTCTGACTTGTTTGCAATTGGGGTGTTCCACTATTTGCAGGTGTCCCTGGTGCTGTAGAAGGCACCTGACTTTGCATGAAGTTCTGATTTGCCTGTCCTGCAGGAAAGCCAGGTGGGAGACGCTTGGGCATTCCTGGACAGAAAAATAACTTTGTTTATTAATTGCATTGTATATTAACATTGATTAATATATTCTTATCATGATACAGTTAAGAGGATAATAAAGCAGGAAAAATGGGGGGAGGGCTATGTTCCACCCTCCAGCTCCAGCAGCCTTAATAAGTGAGCAGCAGCCAGAAGAAATGGAGTGGGGTGGTCTTGTCTTTTGACTCTATGTATGCAAAGGCTTTTTTGGATAAGGGTGTTAATAGTTACTACTATTACAGTGGAACCGCGACTTGTGGACATAATCTGTCCCGGAGGCACATCCGCAACTCGAAGCGTTTGTATCCAGAAGTGTGCGATTTAGCGCTTCTGCGCATGCGTGAGTGGCGAAACTTGGAAGTAACCATTCTGGTACTTCCGGGTTGCCACGGGACGCAACTTGAAAAGACGTAACCTGAAGCGGACGCAACATGAGGTATGACTGTATTAGCTTTAGAGATTCTATGGAATATTATTTAGTCTGTTAGTAAACTTTGTGCTAATTTAATTTAATTTGATAAATTTTAATAAATTAACTGTTGAAACACAATAGGAATATTGTAATTTTAGTTATATATTGTAATTATTGTATTATTGCATTCCGACTGATTTTCGGCAAACCACTCTAAGCACAAATCTGTGAAAATTGTGATATATAAATAAACTGACTATGGACTCAATGACTATGTCAAGTAATGAGAGGCTTGTTTGCCCAACCTAGAAAAAAAAGATTAGAAATGATAATAATGTTTTTCACTATCAGAAAGAATAACCATGTTTGAACAATCATATCACTGCTTAATAACAAGCTTTTTAACTACACGTGCACCCTTAGGCATGAGCAAGAAAATAAACCAGAAAGACTTCAACAGACTATTTTTCCATTTTGTCCAAATTGGGAAATTATGGTTAACAACTTTAGAACAAGCTAAGATATTGTGTCAAAATTAAGCCCAGGGCTAAATATCCTGGCTTGTTCATTTGAAACAGAAAACTAGTTAACAAAAAATTTCCTGGTTTGTTTGCTCTCAGTATGAAGGGAGGAGTAAAGCGGCTGCATACACAGCCAAAACGCTACATATCTCAGCTTATTAACCCAGAAATGATAATCAAACTCTTCTACTGAGTAATTGTTTATTACTAATTATTAATTAAGGATACATGAGCAATGGATTTACATTACAAGAGATTTAAAATCAAACTGTCAGGGAAAGTTCCCATTTATGAAATTATTTCAGCAACTGTACAATCGGCTTTAGAATGCTGTGGTATCTCCTCCCTTGGAAGATTTCAAGCAAAACATGGCCTGTTAGGAAAGCAATAGAGATTTACAGTATTCTGTCTCAAAGCACTGGTTTGGGCAAGGTGATATTTCTTCCAACTCTTATGCTTTTATAGTAATAGCAAGGCAACATACAAAACATATAAACATGTGCAACCTGTCCAGGAAAAACAATGACAAAAATTATTCAGCAGTTCAATTCTTTAATATATCAACAGGAAATTCACATGGTGTTGCATATTAATTCAGTGTTCATAGGTAACTAACTAATTTGCTATAAAGTCTAGGAACAAATATTTTGCAATAAAATGATTACTTACCTCCTAGCCCGGGATGTAAGCCCTGTGGACCCTGGTTTTGCTGTTGCATTACCATGAAGTTTGGAGGTACATTCCCCTGCTGTACCATAGGATTACGGCTAGGAGAATTAATAGGCTGTTGGAACCCCTGGGGGAGAGTATTATTCTGGGGAGGCCTTGGTCCCATCTGCTGCTGTGCTTGGTTAACTGTTGGGGAGGATGCGGGAGATCCTTGCTGAAAAGAGGAGGGAGAGGAGGCAGGAGATTTGTTGGTCAGGTGGGGTTGTTGTAGTGGTGTAGGGACCCGTGAAGGCCCTCCCTGAAGATTCTTCATCTGAGGAGCAGTAAATTGGCCAGAGTTGTTCATCTGAGGAAAGTTTGTGTGTGCCTGAGAAGCTTGTTGGCTTCCAAAAGGGTATGGGGGTGGAGGATGGGAGGGTGTTTGTACCGTTGCCAAAGATGGTCTGACTTGGAGTTGCTGCTGCATTTGTCCAGGCAAAGGGCCCTTTTTCCAGCCCTGGTTAACTGTAAATGTGCCCATTGCGCCTTGCGACGGAGGAGGCTGAACTATTCCAGAAGGCACCTGGTTCCAACCAGGAGAAACTGGAACCTGAGTTGGGGTTGTGAACGAAGGACGAATACCCTGTTGTGGTTGCTGGTGCTGTTGAGGAGGGCGTGGCTGCAATTGTTGCTGTGGTTGCATCTGCTGAAAGTTGGCTGGGTTTATTTGCCTATTAACAGAAACTGGCTGTACTGAATGGAGTTGAGGCACTACAGATCCAGATGGATGATTTTGCTGTTGGATGGCTAGCCCTGACAAAAGTGGATCCACTGAATCTATAAAAAGAAATGGAGAAGAAAAAGAAATATTGTCTGTAGTTAGTCTAGTAATATTCAGAGAAACAAGCATTCTCTTTCTGTCCCTCACAAGCAAGCACACACACACACACACACGTGCGCACACATGCAGCTCAGGATATTTCTCAATAATTTTTTACCACACTTCACATATTTTTGTGAAATGGGGACTAGGCAACAACAACATGAAATCTGCAATAATATTTGAATATTTAAAAAGTGCAGCTCATTCCATGCAAAGAGCTAGTTAAGAGCTTGGGTAAATATTATAGAATGCGTTTCCAGATTAATAAGCAGAAGCCAGGGGAAATAAAACACAAATTCACATTTCTCCAGATATATTTATCCAAGTAAGATCTAAGCTGATTACCTGACTGAGATGTTGGACAAGGTGTTCTAGGTTGCAACTCTGTGTTAGCTGCACTCGTCATCATAGATGATGATACATTCCCACTTTGCTGCATCATCACAGTTGCAGGATTGTTTATTCTTATTAACCCTAGAAACATAACCATATTTTTCATTGTGCAAAGAAGCAAATTGTCAAATTGCAAAGTACAGCATTGCACAGAATGAGAAAAGCTTCAAATCCTGCACTGAAATTTTGAAGTTTTTGTGTGGTATATTTATTTGTGGTATATTCGAGTTTTGAATATATATGCAAGAAAGCAGAAATTCTAACAAAACTGTTGTCTCTGTGGCAAAAGCCACTCCAATGTGGATCGATAAAGGAGAATGAATTGCTAAAGGAAACCACATTGTAGATATCTAGTGTGTTGTAGGGGCCAGAGGCTTGGAACAGAAGCTGGGAGACCAGTGTTCAAATCCCTATGCTGCCATGTAGCTTGATAGGTAACCTTGTGCCAATCACTTTCTCAAAGGGTTGTTCTGAGAATAATATGGGGGTGGGGGAACAATGTATGCCACACTGAACTCCTTGGAAGGGCGCAATAGAAATGTAATGATAAAAAAATAAAATATGAATGCTAGATCATACAAATAGGAACACATTACAAATAAGAGTATCAAATACATATGTTAAGATATGTATGGCCTTCATTATTCTCTAAAAAGGGAGCATGGCCAACCTTGTTCCAGAACACCAATAAGCAATTTAAGAACCAAACCAAAAACAGCAACAAATCCACGGTTACTGACCCTTTGTCTTCTTCAATTTCTCTTCATGGCTTGTTAAATTAGTATCATAAAAAAAATCTCCTAACAAGTGTTTCTTTGTCTATATTATCTGCTTTGTCTTCCTGACTCTACTTTTAATTTTTCCATTGAATTTTACATATTATTTAGCTTTCTTTTTGTGTTTGTCATTATCACTATTATCAGCGGCAAAACCAAACCAAATTATTTACTTTTTTAACTGAATCCAATGGGTGAAATCCAACATTGTGCAAACAGATTTCTTCTCAAGCAAAGGGACATTCTCTTTCCCTATTTAAAAACATTCCTGTTTTTAAATAAAAATCAGGACCCTCAAAAAGACACTTACACAGGCTTCTAAACACTGATTACAAAACTTCCTCACTAGAAGTTAAATTATGTATTATCTCTGAATGGTTATAAGAACAGCATCTATCCTTGAAGGGAACTTTGGAAAATCTGCCATGTAGAATCTTAGAGGTGGCTTCCTCAACCTTGGCCTTCCAAATGTTTTTGGCCTACAACTCTCATGATCTCTAACTAGCAGGACCAGTGGTCAGGGATGATGGGAATTGTAGTCTCAAAACATCTGGAGGGCCAAGGTTGATGAAGCCTGTATTAAGAGGATAAAACATTAAAACAGGCTTTAAAAACCATTCTTCTATACTTAGTTATAGTAAGAAAATTTGCACATGGCAATAAATTGTTAGCAGCCTATAAATGTTCCCAAGAAAAACCCCAAACATTCCACAAACGTGAAAAATCAAGAAGTGAAAAGTCTTTGGAGTTGTATGAAAGAACAGTTGCATATTTCACAAAGTAACGTATCACTAACTTTTAAAAAACTGAACTTGCCTTGGTTTCCTGGTATGGGAAAGCCTGTCTCCATTCGTACTGAGTTGTTTTGTCCAATAGGCCCATTAATCCTCACATCTTGGCCTCGGTTTTGAGCCAATGACAAATTGATGGCACCTTCACCTGAAAGCAATCATTAACAGAGCATAAATATTGCTTCAATATGGCAGGGCAGGAAACTACAAAGTAGCATTTAAAAAGGGCTGTTGAAAAGTGGTATATACGATATACGATGCCTTTATTGTCATTGTCCCACATTGTCCCATGCAGAACCATGAAATTGAAAAAATTGAAAAAATTGGATTCAGATCAACAACATGCATTTAAAACAAACAAATAAGAGGGAATAGAGCTTGCACACTTCTTGGCTTTCCTTAAAAAGTCACTTGAAAGCTTAATATTGAGAGTTCATCTGCCACCCTCGGCTCCTTTGGGAAGAAGTGTTGGATAAAAATTTAATAAATTAAAAACAAACAAATAAGGTTGTTTCTTCTAGTTGCTCCAATCCAGCAATTTTTGTGGGTGTAGATGCTATGATATGTATGTTGAGTTTTCCTATTCATTTTAAATGGAGAAAACAATCCATGCATGTATTTCTTCTGTGCAAGGATTTTCTTTCCTTGCAGCCAAGAATAAGACAGCTAAAAAGCAGAAATATTCTTATATTACCAAAGCAAAGCAGCTGTTAGTCAAGTACAGCTTCATCTTATCATTCTTATCAATGAAGCAGTGGGAAAATATCCAAAATGTAAGCAATAATAATTTGGATCTGCCAGCAGACTGGCATTTTCAAGTGCATGTGAAAATGAGAAGCAGTATGTAAAAAGTCATAGGCTGCCATCATTTAACATCATTTATCAGACGAATTCTGGTTCTTATATAGCAGGTTTTACCCACACTCTCTAGCAACCACAGATGACATGGAGCAGGGGCACGGAAGCTGCCTATTTGATGGCCAGAGTTCATGAGCCATGTGCTGCTAACTGAAACAGCTGGGAGAAGGGTACACACATGAAGGGTACAGATACAAAAGTGTAACATGTATTCTATCCCTGAGGCAGAATATCAGGATGCCAGTGAGGTATACTATTATTTAGTACTCAAAAAGCTAATGGAAATATTTATTTTTCAAACACTGTGTTTCTTAAGTATACTTATACAGTTCAGAAACAAGTGCAAAAGTATTTTCAGCTACCTTCAATTTGAACTGAGAGGATTCCCAAGTCTCTAAGTTGTTGGTTGTTGTTCTGAGCCAGCAATCGTAGTCGCTCAGCTGCTTCACGAGGAATATTGAAAGTAACACGTACACTGTTCCAGGGTTCCACCTTCTTCAGTTTTAACTTTTCAGATTCTTGTTAAAAGGAGAAAAAAAGAAGACAAACTTGTTGACCTACTACAGAGAACGTACATGGTTACTCAAGTACAATAACTGATATCAATATGTAATAGTAACTCTGAGCTACTTCACACAAGACATTTCAACTAGCAATTCAAATGTACACTGTAACTTCAGGAAGAAGAGTGGGATATATATTTTTTTCGCTAAAAATAACTAGTAAAAAGTCTGCAATATTCTAGAGCAATTTAACTTTAAATAAATGAATTGCAATTTTACATGTCTAAATCTAATATTTGAAAGTTAATTAAGCAATCTTTCACTAAAAAAATACAAAAGAGTGAAATACCCAGGTGTAAAAGGCCAGGAACATTGTTCAAAATGATGTCCAATTTCTGTTTGAAGTCATCATCATCAAGATTGCCTTTAAAAGCTACAAAGATTGTGGAATCTTCATAAGGGCTCTCATGTTTAATGTCATCTTCCTCTAGTCCAGAGTCAAGATCCACATCCAGGTCTTCCATGGTTGAAGAATACAATGAAGTGTGGTTATCTTTTAATTTACGCATATCACCCCAAACCATGACTATGTAATTTGCTGCAGTGGAAGCTAATCAGGTATTAAGACAAACCTATAAAAGAAAATAAGTTTGAAATATATTATTTATATATTTAAAATATATTGTTTATAAATACATGCACAATTTTACATCTATACAAGCAGAGCTTATTGTTAATAGTATTTCTATTTTGTTCTTACCTTGTTTAGATCTCAAAATGTATTATGTTCATAAGCTGCTTACATAAAAACTGAGGCTGAAATGAACCCCCACACCCTAAAATAATAATAATCAAAATCACCACCTCAAAACTCTCCCAAAGGAGTCTGTGAGAGAGTCCCAATGACTTTCTCAAAACCCATTTCATCACTCTGCCCCCCAGGAAAGGAAATTATTTAGCAATTTTTAATGGTGGTGGGAAAGCATACTGTGGGGGGAACTGACACAGGATTTGTCTTCTTACAGTGGTACCTCGCAAGACGAAAAGAATCCGTTCCACGAGTCTCTTCGTCTTGCGGTTTTTTCGTCTTGCGAAGCAAGCCCATTAGCGGTTTAGCGGATTAGCGCTATTAGTGGCTTAGCGGGCTTAGCGGATCAGATGATAAGCGGCTTAGTGGCTTAACGGATCAGCTGTTAAGCGGCTTAGCGGATCAGCTGATAAGTGGCTTAGCGGCTTGGGAAAAAGGGGGGGGGAGGAAAAAAAACCCGCAGGAACTCGCAAGACATTTTCGTCTTGCGAAGCAAGCCCATAGGAAATTCGTTTTGCGAAGCACCTCCAAAACGGAAAACCCTTTCGTCTAGCGGGTTTTCCGTCTTGCGAGGCATTCGTCTTGCGGGGCACCACTGTATTTTTAATAATTCTAAAATTCTTTAAAAAAAAGCCCCATCAGAATGAAACCACAAGGGTTCTTTTAGCAAAGTCACTCCCCATTTTTATTTTAGAAAATAATTATGGAATGCATGATAAAGTGATCTATTTATCCAGTTAAGAGTGTAGTTTGGGTCTAGTACCTGGAAGACCAGGGTTCAATCACCACTCAGTCATAAAGTTCACTGGGTGATCTTGGGCCACTCACTGCCTCTCAGCCTACCCTACGTCACAGGGCTGTTGTGGGGATTAAAAGAGGAAGGAGAGAATCATGTATGCTACCTTGAGCTCCTTGGAGATTAAGGTAAAATGAAAATGCAATAACTAACAAATGAACTAAATAAATATATAAATAAATAAATGACGTGTATTTGGCATTTATATACTGCTTGATTGTAAAAACAAAAACAAACAACTCCTCTGAGTGGTTTACAAAAATATGAAGTAAAACATTAAAAAATATCCATTAAAAACAGTTACAACTGAGTATATAAAATCTTTCAACGGTTTAATTAAAATCAAACTTCCTAAAAAAAAGAAAGATAAAATACACATAACTTCTACATGTAAGGATAGGCTTGTCTAAACAGAAATGTTTTAAATAGGCACCAAAAAGAGTACAGCAAAGGTGCTTGCCTAATGTCAATAGGCAGGGAGTTCCACAGCTCTGACACAGCTTTAGCCAGTAGTCACTAGCAGATTGTCTGGTGCTCCTACAGCTGCTATGAATCACTGCTCCCCAGCAATGGGGCTGCCAAATGCAATTGCTGAGAAACCTCTACCTTCACCACAATAAAAACAACTACTATACAGCTATAGAATACTGAGCAACCACTGTACAATTATTATACAAAAGAACAACTATTAGGGAAAGCAGTGACATGAGCATCTACTGGATGGTACCCATGACATCGCTGACATACATACCAAAGCTTTTCTACTTTCTTCAGACGCTGTGCATTTACTAATATAGTACTAAAGGAACAGGTTTTCCTCCCCAGAGAAGGCACCTATCTAGAAAGGCCTTAGCAGATATAAAGTAAAACTAATGTTTTCATTTATCACGTATTAATAAATATTGCTAATAAAAAAATAGCTTACCTGGAGATTCTGTATCAGAAGCTGCATGACAATTTAAGCTGACCCAGAAAAATTGAGCCATAGGAGAATTCAGGTTGCTGGTCTGCTTTTGCAGACAGTGGGAGTCCAATCCTCTGAAAACTTCAGCTGTGACAAATCTGCAGATGTATCCAGTTAAAATTAATTAAGGGGTGGGTTTTCTTTTGCTCTGAACCAAATCAAGCATGGACATCATTATATTAGTTCCTAAGTGTTTCACCAAAAGTCAACATAATCCTTCAAATATTTTTTATCAACGATAAAAAGTAAAACCATCTTTTTTAAAAAAGGATATCCATTCACTGATTTAGTTGGATACAACCCTATATCTGGTAGGTAGAGTGTAAAATGCGAGGAGTGATTTTTAAAAAGTTCTTCATTTATACAGGAAAGTCTCCATTAAATTTGCATATATGGTAGAAGCATTTTTCCGTTTAGCGATTAACCATAGGGCTAACATACTTACATCTGTATTGGTTAATGTTAACTTAGTTATTAAGAAATCTAGTAACAAATAATTTTAGAATGTTAAAAAATAAATAAATGTTTGTTTGTTTGATCTGCGCTGAGGAAGTCAGCATGTCATGTTTTATTTCCCTAATCAAGGGAGAGTTTGCAGAGGCAGAAGTTTACAGAAGGGGTTCTATAAATCTATTAAATAAATAAATAAATAAAGCTAACCAAAATAATTTTCTGATAGTAGTCTCTCCACCCATACCGAGATAAGACTTGGCAAATTATATATGAAATTGGTATACATGTATTTATGCAGCATAGGAATTTTAAATATCTGAGGCCACTCACACATACTGAACACACAACATTAAGGTTGAGTTTTTTCTCCTTTATGCTGATGACTTTATAGCTCACTTAGAACATGAGCCTATGCATGACTATTCACAAGTTAGTGCCAATGAGTTCAATAGGGCATATATGCTTAATGTTTCTTTCTTAAATATTATAATTATTTTATAAGGTTTTATCCTATACAAACATACATGGCAGTAGGTTATACTTAGCTAAATGAGACTTATTTGCAGATTAATATGACTGGATTAGGCTGCATATCTATTAAATTCTGAACATTTGACAATCTGCAACTGGCATTTGCTAATTTCTGAAATACTAAAACCATTTCATTAGTGAATAATTTTATTTGTACATAGGTGATCTGCATTATTCTCTGCTATATCTGCATAGCAAAAGCTCACACTGCAGACATCAATGGCTTGCTAACATTCTAATACTTGTTTTTCTAAGAGGTTGGATACCTGTTAGTCATATCTCCACAATTATCTTAAGTTGAATGACGATCATGTTATCCACAAAATCATACAACATGGTGCCAATCTGGATTAGATTCTGGATGAGGTCCTGTTGCCCTTCCTAGATAACAATAAACCTAAAAGATTTTTTTCAAGAAGAAGGGAAAAATAATTAACTCTCCACAAGCCTCTGTTTCTTAAAAAATAAAATACATTAGCAAACCACATCTTCTTTCAGCTGTTTGTTGTATGCTATCACACTCTAGCTACTGGTGAACAAACAAGAGAATTGTGGAAAGCATTGAATTTAGACCTGTGAAACTTTGATTTGAATCCATCACGCCTGCTTGCACAATGGGGCTTTCCCCCTCTCCTCTCTGTCACATGCCCCCAAGCTTGGCTAGAGCGGGTGAGCCCCCAGAACAATGCACAGGGGAGAAGAGGGGGGATTGTTCCATCTGGCAATGCTTGCACAGACAAGATGTCTGCAAAACCTAGGGTTGACATTTCTGGAATATTGCAGTGTCCGGGCGGAAATTGGCAGAGTTTTTTTTTCTGATTTTCTTCAGAAATAGCTCAACAACCTTGCCCTCCCAAAAAACCTCAACAACTTTTTTGAATCCCACCCTATGTTCATGTGCTATCTACTCATTAAACTCCAATATATATAATTTGTTTAAACAAAGTAAAACCATTTTAGTTTTAGAGTGGAGAAGCAGTAGAGGAGCAAGATTTCCCTACCCATAATTTCCACACTCCAAATTCTCTTCTAGTGGCTTTACCTATAAAGTTTCTAAAAAGTACTTGCCTAAAATACACCTGTCAGTTTGGCATATAGCTATAGGAATTTTCAAACAAACCCTCTCACATGTTCAAGAAGTAACAAGGGCATGACTGTAAGCTTTACCACAACTAATACAGTGGTACCTCGCAAAAGGAATGCCTCGCAAGACAAAAAACTCGCTAGACGAAAGGGTTTTTTGTTTTTTGAGTTGCTTCGCAAGACGATTTTCGCTATGGGCTTGCTTCGCCAGACGGAAACGTTTGTTTGTTTCCTTTTTCTTAACACCGTTAATACAGTTTGTTTCCTTTTTCTTAACACCGTTAATACAGTTGCGACTTGACTTCGAGGAGCAACTCATAGAACGCGGTGTGGTAGCCTTTTTTGAGGTTTTTAAAGACTTTGGTGATTTTTGAAGCTTTTCCAAAACTTTCCCGACACCGTGCTTCGCAAGACAAAAAAAATTGCAAGACGACAAAACTCGCGGAACGAATTAATTTCGTCTTGCGAGGCACCACTGTATGCTCACTGGCCATACCAACCAGCAGACTCTAGACTTTCTCCATACTAAAGAGAATGTCACTGAATTTGTGATGGGGTACTTCAACCCCTCTTATAATAAAATTTCCAACTCCAACAGCTAGACCAACAGGGTCACCAAAACTATGGAACATAAAGTAAGGCATAAAGAAAAGTACATATGATTAGCAATACATGAAACCAAAATATCTCTATTCCCTTTTTACTTACCAAGATGAACTTTCAGAGGCTCTTCATTATATGTTGTTTAAAACGGCATTCATTAATCTCAACCTAACAAGCATTTTAGATGATTGTGTCTCAGCACACTTTGAGTTTAACCCTAAGAAGAAAAACACACACATGTATAATGTTGCTTATGAAAGTAACTTGCACAGTCAGACTACTTGATCAGTCTAACCCTTTGACAGGCAGCAGCTCTCCAAGTCCGGCTATCTGAGATGCAAGGGGCCGAATCTGGAATATTACGCATGCAATGAATCCTATGTATTGCTGAGCTATGGCACCCACCCTTTACAAGCTATTTGTCCAGGAACTGAATAAAATGTCCAAATTACACGTGAAGTGTAAAATAAGGTATCTAATATGGTTGCCCTTTTTTGGATCCATATAAGGCCAGACAAACAAACAAGCAGCTTGACATAACTTTATATAAGGTCATTAGTGCCATAAGCATATCAGACTATAATACTTCTGCCAACTACAAAAATAAAATAAAAGGGGTGCCCAAGTTTTCTCATAGGTGTACAGTTCAATCCAAATGGTCCACAACAGATGTCTAACTCTACCCCTTCTCCAAGAAACATTATTCTCCTCCTCTTATATTTATTATCAGGAAAGCCTAGTTCAGCTTACCAACTTTCCTTTATTAGAAAGGCCTGACAAACATATAGAACTTCTTGCATCCCGTATTAAAGTGGTGGTGTGGTCAGAGTGGCATTGTGCCCAGCTCAAAGCCACTACAGATGGACTTGGGCCACTGTCAGAACCATTGTGTCTGGTCCTATGAGATCCTACGCTGAGAAACATAGCACCTCATAGGTTCAAGCAACCTCCACCATTTATTTTGACAGTGTCAATCTGCTAAGGGGGTCCAATATGATTTCATTTCAAAAGAACTCCAAGCTAACATAAACAGTCTCTCTCTCTCTCTCTCTCTCTCTCTCTCTCTTACACACACACACACACAACCTATTAGGGTACTTTGGATCTCTGTGACAGAGAATGACCTCTAACCATTCTGTCTCTTTATGAATTCCCAACTATGCCCTAAGACTCTTTCTTCCATGATAGTAAAACAATCCAATATGTCCCATACATGTTAAGTTGGAAACTACAAACAGGAAACAAACAGAGAAGCTTTCGCCTACTATCACTCCCTAACTCTAACGGGCATTCAGAGACAGTATATATCTGGTCCTCCAGATATTGCTGAACTTCAACTCCCATCAGCCTTAGAAAACATGGCCAATTAACCAGGGGTGGTGTGAGTTTCATTCAGCAACATATGGAGAGTCAAATGTTCCCTGCACCTGGCATGTAGCTATCAAGACATAAGGAACACAAATGATGTAACTCTAAGCAACATGCATAGAATTTCTAGACAGACTCCCTTCCAAATGCTTACCAGATCTAGATCTGCATAGCTTCCACAAAACTGCTACAACCTGTGCCTTCACACCATGGGCCGGGACCAACATAGAATGCTTTCATGCTTATAGTTATCTAGAACTGGCAGATCCTTAAAAACCTGTCTATATAGCTGTGTTACCTGCCAAAACAGGTAGATGTAGGTGAGAATACTGTCTTGAGGTTCAGCTAAAAGTGGCAATACAGTAATGTTATAATGGCATCTGATTTATTTATTTTTACTTTTCTGCTTTGTAAATATGAAACATTGTTTCATTAGACTGAGAAAACAGTAATGGGCATTGAAACTGTAACACTATTCTTGTCAGTGTTAGAAACTCAGATATACAGTCACAGGAAAAGAAAATACACCCTCTTTGAATTCTGTGGTTTTACATATCAAGACATAATAATAATAATCTATTCCTCACCAGGTCTTAAAATTGGGCAAATGCAACCTCAAATGAACAACAGCACATGACATCACCCTCATAACTCAAAAATGGGAGGAGATAAAAAAATAAAATGTTGGATTTAAACTTAGTTTTGTTCAATAAGTGCACAATATTTTAAGAAAACTGGATGACATGAAGTAAAAAAAAATCATTAAAAATTTGATCACTTGATATGGAATGACCCAGTAATATAACTGAGGCACCCAGCACTGTTAGTCAGGACTGCTTGATCACACTTCTCCAGTGGTGCAACAGTAAAACTGCTAGCACATTTTCAAAGCTCAGCAGGGTTAAGGATGATTTCAAATTGGATGTCGAATGGCGTGTACTAAATGACTCTCAGAGTCCCATCCAACTCTCTAATTCTATGATTCTATGTGTCTATGTATGGGGGTTGCATTTTAAATAATTAAAAAGGTTTAAAGTAATTTTTAATTAATTAAACTAATAGCCAAAATCTAATGCATGTTGACTTTAACATGTGAATCCCTGCTAAGTCTGAAAATAGTTGTTTTGCCCAATTTTTTGGAGTACATTAATGTATATTAAGTGTTGATATTCAGTGATATTTGTCTCAAGTTTTGACATGCACAATGTTTGGTCTACCATTGTTGACACTTGCCAAATCTTAGACCTCCATTGTAACACATGTTACAGTGCCAGACAAGTACATTAAACTTCAGGCTAATTTACTTAACTAGATGCTCATTTTAAGGATACAACAAATAAAAATATTCAGGATTTGTTCAGGAGGAGACTTTAAAAGTATCCAGGTCACAAACCATTTACAGTGCTGGATTAAACCCTGTGGAGGCCCCTAGGCACTCAAAATCGGGGGGTGGGGGGCTCACACATTATCTCCAATATGTTTTTGTAATTTTCTCTCAAGATCAAATCAATTTTATTTTGATCCATTGTCATGGGGCCCCTAAAAGGAAAGGCCCATAGTCTGGTGCCTACTCTGCCCGTAGGGCACAGGTGGACAACCTACATCATAGGGGAAATTTGACCAGACACATAGAAAGTAAGAAAAGGAAAGAAAGAAAACTGATAACAGGTAAGTGTGCAGAACATGAGAATGTGGGGGTTGGGAACTGAACAGCCTTAGCTCTAAGGACCAGAACCTGGTGTAGCAAAAGACAAGAAGTCAGTGCATGTCGCATTTGTTTCTAGAGACCACAAAGCAAGTCTGGAGCAATAGTAGCATGATGGAACTGCTGTAATATAAGATGTGGGTGAACAAATGTCTGGTCGAAGATGCAAGAAGTGAAAGGGACAGATCCTTTAGATATGCAAAGCAGCAACCAGGATTTGGCAAAGACTGCAAAAGGTTAGAGAAAAGAAAAAAGATTATAAGTAATCCCACTATGTGTCTAAAATTTCTTTGTTCTAGGATAACAGTGGGGAATTATTGCAAACTGCTTCAGACAGCTTTTTCTACACAAATTAGTACTGTACACAAAAATCCAAGCACTCAACAGGTAGACTGAAACATGCTACACCAACTTTTTCTAAACATGCAAGTGTGGCCAATTACAGCTACACTATATGTATGGAGATGTGGAATCACCCCCAAATGAGCAGTATGAACATTAATGCTTTCCCTATAGGAAAACTTTAATATCTGAAGTGGCCCTACCAGGACCACTTTAGATGTTGTATTAAAGAATGCAAACTAGATCTGTGAGTGACCTATACAGGTGGCACATATTTTACAAGCAAGTTCTCCTTCAGACTCAAGAGAGAAGGAAGAACAGAAGGTAGAAAGTTGGTTGCAAAAAATGATTTGGAATTTACAGCAGACACAGAGACAACATAAGGAGCGGCATCAATCACTTTTAAAGCCATCTTTTCGTCAATTGGCTTTTTGTTCTCCTATTAGTATTATTGTTACTTTATTCCTTGACTAAATTTTACCTTGTTTTGGTATACGGTTTTGTCATATTGTAAACTGCCTCAGGTGAGCCCACCACAAAGGTGGGCTATACATTGAAGAAGGTCTTTTCTTTGATATATAAAGTCCTAAATGGTATGGATCCAACATACATGAAAGATCAACTTGTCCAAAACAGACCAAACAAAGAGGTGTTTTCACTGTGGGAGGCCTTGTTAGCATTTCTGTTGCCCTAGAAGATTCAAGGCATGGCAGCACATGGAAGAGACTTCTTTCTAGTGGCCTCCAAGGTCTGGAACTCCCTCTCCCAATGTGTCCTGGCACCTATTTTGCACACATTTCAGCACCATGCCAAGGAGCACCTTTTTACCTGAACTTTTGGGGATGGCTGAATCTGTTTTCCCTTTTGTAACTGATGCTATACTTTTTTTTACTGTGAATTGGTGTTTTATGCTTTTTTGTTTAGATCTTATACTTTTTGTTGTAGCCCAGCCCACAATGGGAAACATTGTGTCCCACATTGTGAAGAATATGTAACATATATGTACAAATTACACAGTGTAATAAATAATATTTGCAAAAAGATGTGTGCATCTGCCAAGCCAAAACAAGGATCCTAGCAGTTTTACTCTTTCTCAGTTCAGCTGCTTGCATAATATGTCGTAAGATTCTCACCTTTTGAACTTTAAAAAACCTCTCATATACAGTAGCAGAGATACATAATAGCAACAAGGGCATTTAAAATAAATTTATTTGGTATATTTGTATACCACCCTTTAGGCAAACATCTCCCATGATGGTTTACAACAAAATGTTTACAATATAGAAGAGTTACACCCATCATAAAAGAACCAGAAAGAAGTCAGGAGTTGGATTAATTCATAGAAATGAAAAAATACTCTGTTGCAAAAATTTAAAACTTAACATATTAGGGAATGTATGAGTGGTGGAATATTTCACAACAAATAAATGGAAAACAGAGGCCAGGCTGAGGGAGAAGCACCAACAAAAAGTACTCTGATGCCCAGTCAATTAGTGTACTATGAAAAAAGCAGTACAACACCACACATGACTACTCAGAAGTAAATCCCATGGAATTCAGTGAGTCTTTTACCATGTGTGTATAGATTGCAGCCCGATACTTTTTCCAATTAGTTTATGAAAAACAAAAACTTGCCCAGTAAGAAGATAACTGCTAGATAAAGCACCATATTTTATGTAGAAGACCAAAGGCTGCAATTCACAGTGATTTGTTATTCCAAAATAATTTGCTGTGTAATAAGCTACAATTCTTTTGTTTAAGAGCTAAGGCTACAACTCAGAAAGATAATTGTGTTGGTACATTCTTTTAGCATTTGTAGCCACACAGTTGCATTTCTCCAAGTTCCTACCCACTCACAATTATTTACCAGTGAATTTTCAACAATCTCCAGAAGATTATAGATTCAGCATATTTAAATACTGTATTAAATATTAAGCTCTACATTACATACCTGTTACATTTTATCCAAGATTGTTTAACAGAAATTTGTATTTCCCATTCATTGTTTGGCTACAGTTGATGTTATTTTAACTTTGTACACTGCTATGAAATTTTATGTGAACAGTTGCATACACACACACACACACACACACACACATATATATATACTGAAGCACTGTAATACTAAAGTATATTCCAACAAAGTCAATCACTTGTCTGTAAATACTACTACTTTCCACATCATATTCATTGGGAACTCCACTTAGAAAGGTTCTTTCAGTTCCTGGTCAAACCCATATAATTTGCGTCTTAACCCACAAAATACATCCAAGTACTTATGTGGGGGCATTGTTTTGTTTTGTTGTAACTATTTATTTGTGTTTTTATCTTGTATTTTTATCTTGTGAACCGCCCTGAGATCTTCAGATTAAGGGTGGTATATAAATATAATAAATAATAATAATGAGCCTCTGCATTAATTAGAGAGAATGAGGGACCCTTTCTACCCTTCATTTTCCTTTAAAAAAAGAGTGCCAATAAAACAATTGCTCATATTAAACCAGTATTTTGCTCAAGTTGTTATTAGGGGTTGTATTTGCCCCTATAAGGTAATTTCTTTAGACAAAGAGAAGGCATATCAAACTTAAATGCAAACAAAGTCCAAAGCTAGAATTCTCTTTCCTGTGTTAAATTTGGCAGCCATTTAAGTTACACTTTGCCACCTGCAAAACAACCCTCAAGAGTTTAGACTATAGGAACAAGGGCTGAACAAGCAGAATAATTAGCCAAACTTTAAACCACCAAAGAATCTCAAACCCCCAACAGTCCCAAGCAATTTGCAGAAGTTACCACTATTCACAGGTTACATCATTTGTTATTTCAGTGACATTTCCAGCCAGTAGTGATATGACTGAATTTTCTTGCATTTTAAATGGTAATGTGAGCGCCCTATGACCAAAACAAATGCTTACAATATAATAATAATAATAATAATAATAATAATAATAATTTATTATTTATACCCCGCCCACTCTGGGCGGCTTCCAAAAGAATATTAAAATACTGTGATACATCAAACATTAAAAGCTTCCCTATGCATCGCTGATAGTTTTTGATCATTTGTTTTCAAACAAATATATAAACCCAAAGGAGTAAAATGTGCCATTCAAAATATTCTATAAAGAAGGAACCAATAAGCTTTAAAAACAAAAGTGCTGATATTCTTAGGGTTCTGGGTCCCTTAACTTAGGCCACAGGGTCATCCTCGGACAATGTCCTTTCCCAGGGTTATTCTAGGATAACTTTGCTGTGTGAACAGCCTCTAAGACCAAGTCGTCAAGTGCTGCCAATTCCCATACTTAACAGTAAACGAATTACTCTCCAGTTTTTAAGATTTCAAAAGGTTTCTTGGGATAAGGACCTCTTACTTGGAACATCAGGTAAGAGCCATAATCAAACAAGATACTAAAACTTCCATGGATATATCACATGTTATTTCATATCCAACCTATCATATATCAGAGCTTATGTGACACCAGAAGGACCATTTAATATTAGTAATTTTTGTCTACATATCATGTCAAAAAAGTATTGTGGTTCTAATGAGATTTGTTAACCCCAATTGGCAGCCCACCTACACACAATAAGCCCATCCATATCAACTCTTTCCATTATCCCAACCAATCCAAGTTATAAACCAGCAGCATGACTCTTTGTGTATCTGATAATTCTGAAATAGACATGTGTGAATAATTTAGTGAAAAAGTCAGGCTACAGATAAATTATTCAGTCTGGGCTCCTCAGGACTTTAAGAGAAGCATAAAGCCCGACTACACATACCACTCTGGGCATCTTGAAAAGAGGCGAATCTCACCTCAAAGAGCCTGGCACATTTGACAAGCGATTTAAAAACAAAACAATTGCTGGAAATGTAGCAGGGCAATGCGTTTGGAGGCCCAGTCCTTCTGGACTCAGGGGCGAACCCCTGCTGCCAACTCCACGTGTGCACTACCAATGACCAAGGGAAACCAAACGAAGCAAGAGTTTTGTACCAAAAAAACAGGACTGCCTATGAGACTGGGCGCTGCGAGGCAAAGGGGCGGCCATTGTGTTTTGTCCTGGAGGTCCCCCCACCTTGTGTCTAAACCTGGGCCATTCTCTCGTAGTCAAAGGGCATCTAGTAAGCCGGGGTGGGTGGGGGGGTTGCGGGTTGAGAGACCAGGCCCGAGTGCGAGGACCCCCCCCCACCACCACCACCAACACACACACTTTCCTCCTCCCAAGTCCGGGCTCAGCCAATACGCTGCTTTTCCTGAAGCACATCCTCCCCCTGTTCCCAAAGACCTGGCACCGTCCGTCACTCGCCCTCGGTAGTGCCAGGCCTCCCCGGTCGCCACGCACGGCCCTTGGGAGGCCCCCGCCCCGCCCCCCCCTTTCGTCCCGGGCGACCCTGACCAGGCCCGTCCCTCTCAACGGCTGTCACCAGAGCCCCTCCCACAGCCGGGCCCTGCTCCCCTCGCGCCTGCTGGGGCTGCCGGGCAACTGCTCCTCCGTTCGGCCCTCCCGCCCCCCCCCCCACCCGCCGAGAACCCACCCACTCGGCCCCGCCTCGCACGCACACACCGCACGGAATCCGGTCGCGCGCGTTCACCTGGTGGCGCTGCTGCTCCCGCTTAACGCGCCCGCTCCCGGCCCCCGAAAGAAAGCAGCGGCTTCGGGCAACAACGCCGCCACGCTCCTTCCGCCGCCGCCGCTTGCCCTGGCGGGAAAGGAGAAGCGGGCGGGGTGGTGGGGGGCGGAGGCTGAGGGTGGGGAGAGGTCAGCGCGAGCCCGAACCTCCAGGACACCGACCCTCGAGCCCGGCCGCGGCTCCGCCTCCTCCTCTCCTCCTCAGGGAGGCCACGTGACGGCCCGGCTGCGCGCGCGCCGCCTTGGACCGGGAACGCGCCTCCGGTTTGGGCGGCGGCGGCGGGAGCGCGCTGTTCTATTTTTTTCCCCTCCCGCCTTCTCCTTTCCCTCACGGAGGGAGATGGGGAGGGGGGGTTGGCGCGCGCGGCAGTAGTATCTTCTCTCGAGCGGCTCGGTTAACTTTACAAATCTCAGCGGCTCGGAAAAACAGCACAGAAATGGACTTGTTTCTCCTCTCGGGCGCTCTTAAAGCCAACTTCCTTGCTTGCCGCCTCAGAGAGCTAGGAAGCCTCCGTGTAAAAAACGAGGTTCCTCAAAAAAGAAAGATGCTGAGGAGAGCTTTATCCATCTCCGCTTGCCTCAGTTATGCTACAGTCCTGATTCTCTTCAGGGGATCCATGGCTCAGTCCCCTCGGAGCTGTTGTCTTCCAGGATCCCCCACCCTTGGTTCATCCAATCTAACCCACAATTAATCCTAGAGGGAAATTTTGTCACAGGCTATTAAACCGCTTTCTCTGTCTGGCAGTAGTCCAATACATACTTAACATGTGTTGCTGTTGTGTATGCAGCACCATCACGCATACCCTCCAATATTTCTCCCATGACAATAGGAATATTCCATTATTATTATTATTATTATTAATTATTATTGTTATTATTACTATGGTTGGCTTCCAATATATATAGAAAACATAATAAAACATTTAACATTTAAAAACTTCCCTAAAGGTATGATTACCTACTTATCTCCTTGGCTTGGGGCTCGAGTCCATACTTTCCAACATTTCTCCAATGAAAATAGGGACGTTCTAAGGAAAAGCAGGACATCCCAGGATCAGAAACCAGGATGGCTTCTGTAAATCTGGGACCGTCCCTGGAAAACAGGGGCACTTAGAGGGTCTGCATCATGGGCTCCATGCGTTGTTTATGGGCATCAAGCATTATAGAGTAACGACAATTTTGCCCTGTCATAAGGCGTTTGCTGTTTATATAGTTGGTTGAAATAGAGGAGGCAACAGAAAAAGTAGAGGAAGTGGGTGCAAATGGGGAGAATGTGTGCAATCAGTACTTGGGTGTAAGCCCTGTTGAACTCTGCGGAAATCACACCAGCAAACATGCATAAACATGCACAAGGTGAGACAGGCTCCTTTTTTCTTATCCTTCCATAAAATCCCAATCTCAGCAGCCTTTTCCATTCTCATAATCATAGCATAAGGAAACATGAGCCTCTATACAACATTTCCTGTATAAGCCATCATTTGCTTCCTTCCAAGCGGCCGCTATTGGAACCAGTATCCTGGACTACACCAACCTTGGCTGATCCAGTCATGAGCCAGTGTGGTGTAGTGGTTAAAGTGTTGGACTAGGACCTGGTCTCTGCTCAGGCATGAAACGCACTAGGTGACTTCAGTCCAGTCTTTCAGCCTAACCTACCTCACAGGGTTGCTGTGAGGATAAAATTTAATTATTGGGTTACTATAATATGTAATATGGGCTACTGTAATAGAAGGTCAGAGCCAAAAGGTACCCACTCCCAGTATCTAGTTCCCAGTGTAGATAATCTACCAGGGGAACTGAAGCCATTTCCAGTTCCAGCCAAGTTGTGGATTTTAAATCAAATGTGAGCCACCTAGTCTACGGCCATACTACCTTGAACATGCCCGATCTCATCTGAACTGTGAGCCACCTAGTAGATTTTTCAGATCAAAAAACAGGCTATGAATATACAAAATAAATATTTATACAATGGTTCAGACCTTGACATGCATAGGCCTCAACCCGCTTGTTTCTATGCTACATAATATCCTTGGGTGGGTGGTGATTTGGAAAACTCTGAAATAAAAAAGGGACTCAGTCTTGATATTGACTCTGCTCTTGGTGGTGATAAGCAGGCCTCATTACCTCACATGCTAAAGTAGTGACTGCAACCCAAGTGATTTACTACTATTAGCCTTGCTCCTGTTCTTATGTGCCAAATGACTGGGACTGGAGTGGCAAGGCTGCAAAACTTGATGACAGAATCAGAACTACAGTATCTTGAATGGTGCAGTTCAAGACCTGCCCTCATGTTCAGCACCTACAGCATAGAAATAAGGTACAGTGGTACCTCGGGTTAAGTACTTAATTCATTCTGGAGGTCTGTTCTTAATCTGAAACTGTTCTTAACCTGAAGCACCACTTTAGCTAATGGGGCCTCCTGCTGCCGCTGTGCCGCTGCTGCATGATTTCTGTTCTCATCCTGAAGCAAAATTCTTAACCCGAGGTAATATTTCTGGGTTAGCAGAGTCTGTACCCTGAAGCATATGTAACCTGAAGCATATGTAACCCGAGGTACCACTGTATTTGGAATGTATTCTGTTGTATCTCATTACAGAGATGACCTGTTTTCAATCTTTTCAGACCCAGAATGCGCTTTCAACCCAAACATGCATTTGGGGACCTATCTCTTAATCGTTTACCATATATTTGCATGGTGGTAGTGCTCCTGTTGTGACCCACTTTGGATCAGGCCATGACCCACTGGCTGATCACCAATTTCCTAGATCCACAAGCACAAGGATTCCAGCTTGTGCAATGGATCTTACTCTTCCTCTCCTTTCCCCACATGCCCCACGCACCCTCCCCCAATCAAGTCCAAATGGTTGAGGGAACCCTTAGAACATATTTAGAATTTAAAATTATCACACACACGTAACGCCAATGAATTATAGCAGCTTAATCATGTGAGCAATGGGTTTCAAAACTATAGCTATAGTAAGAGAAAAGCTAAAGAGGATGCAATACCTTTGAGCGTATAATACAAAAAGAAAAGTGTTTTTATTTCTGCCTTTTGTTTGGTGGGAAAATGCATGAACATATTTCTTGTCTGTACAACCAAAGTCACAGTTGTGATAACAATGCATTTTGTGTTACTTGTTTCAAAATAAAAATGATGCTATACAGTAAACGTGTCAACTTTACAATTTGTATTCATGAACTCTGTTTTTCAAAGTATACATTGTGGTTTTTTTAAAATCCCTCTTCCTGCAATTTACCTTCTGGTAAAATTAAACTTTACGCATTTTGGTTCCCAGCAGCAAAGTAAGTTTAGGTGGTGCTTCAGACATTTTGCTCAGTGCCTAGAAGATAGGTGGGGGAGTCCACTGAGTATTTTGCTCTTTACAATCCATATGTTGATCAATCTAACACTTCACACTATAATTTGCTTAGAAGATAAGATACTAAAACAATATGCAGTCAGTCACAGATTAGAAAAGGAGAGGCCAGTTCTTTAGTGCCCTCCTGCAGTAGGTGATCTAGAGAGGGATCCCTATTGCTGGAACAGAGCTACAGTAGAGTGACTGCACACAACTGAAGACCAGTGTCTGAAAGGATAACATTCACTATTTTATATCTTATATATGATATCACATCCTTCCCTGCACTGATTAACTTAAATAACTGCCATATCCCACTGCTATAGCATACACACCATAATGAATTCAGTTTTGAATCCTTCTTTTACCCTTAAGCAGGCACTGAGTGAATCATGAAATACTCCCTCTTCACTTGGGAAAGTTGTGGTCTTCTAGATGTTACTGAACTTACAACTCCCATCATTCCTGTCCATTGGCCAACTTAGTTGAGACTGATGGAAAGTGGAGCAGAACATCTGGAGGGTCACTTGTTTTGCACCCTTGTTCTAACTACTCCAATTTACAGTGCAGTCCTATGCATGCTTACTCAGAAGTAAGCCCCCATTAAATTCAGTGCCCCTTACTGCCAGGTAAATGTATATAAGGAACAAGCATTGACCAAAAATTCAGAAGAACCCCAATCTGATACTTAAGAAAACTGTCCAGTTAGATCCAAAGCCCTTTGGAGGTGGCCTGATTCAGTTTGGCTCCAAATCTCAGTTTGGAAAGAGTCAGCTTAAGACAAGCCCTGAATCTGTCAAAGTATTCCACTTCAGTTCAAGATATAGGATTCATCTAAATCATCTGCACACCCCTAGCTTGTATAGGGTTGCAGCTCTGTGAGCTCATCTTGACTTGGGGTCACCAACCCACAGGCGTACATGTACCAAGTGAGGCCTTCCTCAGCACCCACAGCTTTCTCTCCCCCTCCCCGCACCATCACCTTTCTCTTGTAGGAAAAGAAGGCTGTCTTCAAACCTAATTTGGGTGCAGGGGTGATGACAGCATTTGGAGGTGCCACAGCTACAAGAGAAGGCTCCTTTCAAGTCTAATTCAATGAAGGAAAGTGATTGTCACAGCTGGGAAGGGGAGAGTTAACACGGGGAACCATGTTTGGCCAGAAAGCTGGATCAGATTGTGCCCAAACCTCCATGGGCCACATTTGACAGGTGGGCAGAGATACCAACCTGATGTCATAGGATGTCAGGTAGATCCAAGCCCAGCAGAAAGCAGCTCAGCTTGCATTTGGTACCAAATTTAGTGCTGAATGCAAACTGTGCTTGCCAAGAAACAATTGAAATGCATTCTAAGGCTATGATTGCTCCTTTGTAGTGGTATGGTAAACCTCTGTGTGAGTGTAAGTGTGTATGTCAGTGTGTACATGTGCACTCTGTATGCAGTATGTTGCCTCCTCAGAGCAAAAGAATGGATATATCCCTTCAGTTCATCTTATCTTCACTTGCTGCAGAAATCCACACAAGTGTTAACACATATATGTGGAAATAGCTCTAAGGGATCCATTGAAAAACTTCTGATTAATAATCTTCTATGGCTTTGTATTCATGGACAAGTTTCTAATTTTTCTCTTCTTAGCCCCCCTAAAATCCACTTCTGTTCCCATGAGGAAGAACAAATATGCCAGTTGCTCATTCCATTTTAATAAGAGATTTAACAAAATGTCTTGTCATTAGGACAGGCAAGTGTATATGGAGGAAGGATCCCTATATCAGGGATCTCTAAAAATCTGTACAAAATCAGTTTCTGTGTACTCTATGCACTAAGATGCACTGAACCTTGCTCTCCTGATATTGGAGGCTCGGCCCTCAGTTTTGCCCTCACCAGACAGCTGTTCCCAAATGGAGCCCTACCCTTTCCCTGAAGAAAAGTGAATGACACTCAGGGACAGTAGCCGGGTGAAAACTCCATTATCTATGTCCAAGACTGAGTCTCACTCTGTACAGCCCCACTGCTTCATCTCAATCACTCTATCCTAGCACCTGAAGAGGACCCCAAAATGGCAGACCTGCCCTCCCCACCAGGGAAGAAGGGGTGAGGAAAGATCTACATCAGGAACAAGGGGAGGGGGGAGACTGACATTGGGATCTGCTGCCTCTGTGAACCCTGCAGCCTCACTTTGCCTCATTCATGGACTGGACCTGGACTTTGAAACATAAGGCAGACTGTAAGCATATGTTGGTACATGCAGCCAGTGGCGTAGCATGGAGGTGCCACAGGAGCTGTTGCCCCATGCACAAAATTCTTAGGGTGCAAAATTTCTGCTCCTCTCTCACCTGAGGTCTTGAAACTGCTGAATTGCAGTGCCCTCATGGTGTTTAAGGTGGTCTGGAAGGAATCCCCTCATTTTATTATTTCCTCTTCTTGCACCCTCTTGTGGAGGCAGGTCACTGCTTCTCCCCAACCCCTCCTCTCCCCGCACCCTCCAGTCACCCCTCTGCACTATGGCTAGAAAAGGCCGCATGCGCTTTTGCCGGAGAAGCACCACAGCTCCTGAACTTCACTTGGGGTATGTGTTTATGTGTTCTGGGTTTTTTTCCTCTTTCGGAGGAGGGGGCACAATACTTGCTTTGCCCCGGAAGCTGGCAACCCACACTACACCACTGCTTGCAGCTTGGTTGATGTTGTCATACAAACATTCAAAAATCTCACGTAGGCCATTTAGCAACTTACAACAGAACAAGTGAATGAGCCCTTAACTAGTGAATGATTGTAAACCACATTGAGGTCATCAAAGGACAGTTAACATTCAAGCATAAAGCATGAGCAGTGATGGCTTCTGCAGTGTGTTTGTTCATTTATACCTCCAACATTAGGAAGGGTCATTCTTCGTATTAAGTTGGCTTTCTGTCATGTAAACGTGCACATGAACAAGACAGTATTCATTCAATTCCAGTTCATGGGATATAAGATCTGAAGCACCAGCACAGCTATTAGCAGATATACATACAGAATATGTACAGTAGCCATAGGTACAATAATATGATGGGGGAAAGCAATAAAAGTTATGCACTGATTTAATGTGAAATCAGTATAGGGGAGATATTTTTGTGGGTGTGCATTTAATATGTCAAGTGCTGTGAAATTACATTTTGTTAGGGAGGGAAGTTGTTCAAAAGTTAATGGAAGGATTCTGTACGCTGATATAATTTTTATTTATTAATGGAGCCAGAAGCAGAGTTTTTTCTGTGATTTATATGGTGTAGAACTGAATGCTTTCCATTCAGAAGAGGCCTTCATGCAATCAGTGAATACATGGCGGTGGGTGGGATCATTTATTCCGTTCACTTCACCAATGTGCACATTTTTTAGTTGAAGCTGTACCTGCAGCTGTACACACATTGGCTCTGTCAGCACACTCAGGGATCCAGGTTCCCACATCGGGCAGATAGAACCCACACCAATTCAGCTCCCGACATGTAGGGCTCCCTGTGCATACCTTCCACTGAACATGTGGAAGCTGAGGGCAGAATGTGCTGCTGTGGCATGCGCCCTGCCTCCATGCTTTCACTGATTGTCTATTTCACATCAAGAGAGTTGTTCTGATGTACCCACTATCATCTACACAGAGAACTGAAATATTTGTACATATCTCAAAGTGCTCCCAATGTGAGGTCCTCTTGACTGATTTCTGACATAATAAACTGAGTGTGTCAGCACCCGTGTCTAGAAATAATCTGAAACACTTGCCCATGTCTGTTTGTGTATTTGCCTCTAGTTTTAATAAGCAGCAGTTGTTCTTCTGCTTCACAAATCAGACTAAGACAGACTGATTTGGAGGATGTGTAAAAGTAACTTTGGGTACATCCTCCTTGACATCAACGGAATCACTTGGGTAGGAGACTTTCAGTGTTATGCATAAACTACATTTCTATTGATGGTGTACCTTTTTACTGCCTAGAACTTTGTTTTTGTCCTGGATTCTATCGCATTTCAGTGAAACACTTTCTTTGTATCTCTTTAGCACTTTGTAGGCAATGTTGTTGGCAATTCAGATGAACAGGGTAAACTTTGCAAGAGCTGAGCAGCTGGGTCATATCTGTTTACAAAAAAACTCCACTTCGAATTTATGAAGGGAAGTGAGATAAACTTGGCAAGAAGTCAGCTATAAGTCAATTAAGATTAGAATTTACAATATTTTTCCTGCCCCATTAGTATTTACAGCCAAGCCTCAAAATGCATTAATATAAACTGTCTTAATATTTTTGTTCTTAGTTTACATTTGAGAACGACAATGGTGTGTGTGTGTGAGAGAGTAATATGCAATGTCTTGATCTAGTTTTATTATCTGTATTTTCAGCATAGATTAAGAAAGAAACGAGTACACTGGGCCAAGAGAGAGTGAATATGAATGCATATGAGCCTAAATCTTCTTCTCCTCACCCCCATGTTTTGCCAGTTGTTTTTCAAAGTTAATGATTTGAAAATTACAGTTAACATAACATTTAGGTGAGAAAGGATGGCCTTTTTGTTTATTTTGGTTATGTTGGGCCTTGCTTTATGATTGGATTGCCGTGGTTTTGCCCAAGAAATGCAACAATAAGCTGAAATGGAACTGCAGCACTATGGAAAGCCAAGATTTCAGTTAAATTATTCAGTAGAAGATTACACTGGATCTGCCTGAGTTCTTTCTGCATTAAAATTTGCAATGTTATTACGCTGGTAGGGCTACTTTGGACAGTAGCACGAGAAAACTGAAGCTCAGCTTTCCCCCCAGTATAGATGTACATAGCATTATAATCCAGATCCAAAGTTGAACTACATAAATGTATTGTGTCAAAACACAACAGGGGGAACCTGCAACATGTTGAAATAACTGGCAAGATACCATAGCACTGGTGCCACCAAGAGGACACCATTGGGGCAGAGAGGCAAAATCAGAATTATAAAATCTTTCATTAATATGTGCAGAGGAGCCAATATCCTATTAGAACATGTATGCTGGTACAAATCATTTGACTCACGGGGAACATCTGAGAATGCCCGGGGCTAACTTAACCCATTGTTCTTATTCTGTATTCAGCTACTTGAGAAGGAATCATTCAGAGTTGACTAGTACAGTATCAGAAATAAATGCACTGGACACAGAAATATCTTTGCCTCATCTTCTCAGGTGAATACCAAGGTACCATTTCAAGAGCACTCATACCAGTATGTGTGGCCCTAGCACACAGTGAAGCTGAAACATCCATGACAAATACACATATTGGGAGGTGAAATGCTGGATCAGCCACTGTTTAACCTTTTTTAAATGAGTCAGGCAGCCTATCCACTTTTTTAAAAAAGCAGCCTGTACACACACACACACACACACACACACACACACACACTTATCTCTCTCTGTGTTTATCCTTGCCTTACAAGGGGGAGAGGGGGACATAAAACATTATTTTAAACTGCAGAACTGTTCCAGAGATTGGAGGAGACGGAGTAATGATGTCACATATATTAGCCAATAGGCACCCGCCGCAGATAAGATTTTTCTCATTTATCCCATTCAGACTCAAACCTGTGAAACTGTGATTCTTTCTTTGCCTTTTTAGAGAACTTGTCTCAAAACAGAAGTATGTGTATTTACAGAGGAAGGAACCTGCCACCACTGCTCTCAGAACAGCACATTTGTACACAACCAGTGGTTTGCTTCCTGAATGTTCCCAGTGCTTAGTTTAGAAATATCTCTCTGTGCATTAAATGGCTGGAATCAACCATTGACAGGGTGCTGCTGAAGTTAAACCTATTCCCTGTGCTCATATTATAATAATGCCTGAGATTCTTTTAACTCAAGTTCATAATAACAAAACAAAACAACAAAAAACTAAGGTCTGTATTGTGCCTTTGTCAGCCTTCATTGCTGCATTGGTTTTAGCATAGAAGTGCAGAGGGGTCTATTCAGCAATGGAGAAACCAATAACAAACACTGTTTGTTCCGCCTCAGGGGGAATGATAAAGGGATTGTTTGGGAACATGCACAATGTGTTTTGGAAAAAGCCTTATTTCATGAAGAAACCCATCTGGGAGTTGCTATAATATTGTGGCTCCTGCTGCATCCTCACTTCTTGGGTCTTTCACACCAATTATGAAATTGTTGGTTCTTCTGGCTCCGTGAACAAGAGAAAGGACCTCGATTTTGCTCACCGGCTGACCCCTGCTTGTAAAGTACTTGATATCTTCTTCAGGAAACTCACCTGGTGGAGAATTTTAGAAAAGATTAGTTTTATTGAAAGGGTTGGCAGCAGTCCCCATCAAGGTGCTGATCCATGTGCCAACTGGAACACAAGGAAGGCAGATCCCTGGATCCACCCTTTCCCCCCCCCCCCTATGCAGAGGAATCATGTGCAGTCTTGTGTATGTAGAACATCTGTGTCAACATGCTCACATTTCCTACCTATAGGATCAAGGCACAAGTGCTTTAAAAGAGTTGTAGGGCTTGGTGTATTAATAAGGGAAGGTACCTAAGCTAAATAATAGGAAAATGGCACAATAAATATGCATTTGACTCCCTTGACCATACAGTTAGGGGTGGTCAAACACCAGCCCATGATTCTGATCTGGCCTGTCAAGTTTTTGCAGGGGGAGGGGGCAGTCACAGCCCTATTTACCAGTTGCAATAGAACTGACTAATGAAACACATTTTCTTTTCCACCTCCATTTAGCGCCCATGTGCCATGATGGGGAGGAAAATACCTTTCCTTATTCCTCTGTTGATTTTACCTGCCTTTCTGCTGTTGGAGAGCAGATCAAAGTGCTTTACAAACATGAAAGAGAGCTTGGATCTCCCCCAAATTTCTTGAGTCAATGCTCAAGAAAACATGGTAGCAGACTGAAGAGCTCTTTCCTGTTTCCGGGGGAAAGGCCATAGCTCAACAGCAAAGCATTTGCTTTGCTTGCAGAGGGTCTGAGGCTCAATCCCTGGAATATCCAAGTAGGGCTGGGAGAGTCTTTTGCCTGAAATCCTGGAGAGCTGCTATCAGTCAGTTCCAAGTTAGATGGACCAATGGCCTGACTCTGCATAAGGCAGATTCCTAGGTTCGTTCTGCCCACACTGCAGAAGAGGGAAAGTGGCTAATATTGCAGGTAACATAAGCAAAAGTGCAGAAGCATTGCTTCCACTTCACCAGAGTGAAGTTTCCTTTTCAGCTTCTGCAATGTAGTCAGATACAAAAAGATTCTCCCATCTTACGACAGCCATACGATGAGGTTCAACAAACCATGTCAAGATGAGGAAAAATTACAGAGTAATCTTAGATGTCTCAGGGGGAAACCCTCACCCTGTTTCACTTGTGTCTGAAATCACAGAAGTGAAATAATAAAAGCCCAGACTTCAAAGATCAGTGATCCATACTTACTGTCAACTTCCAGGATATTAGACTGAAGTTGAGGATGAAGCCGGCCTAGCGAAAGACTCTCACTCAGGTTCTTGTTGTAGGTCAAAACGTTTACTAAAACCTGTTAAAAGATCAGATGAAGCAGATGCTAAGGTTTTTGATGAATTGTTTGTGATGGAATCTTGAGTCTTGTTCAGATACTCAAAGTGAAGATGCAGGAGCATGGCTGACACACCTGCCTTCCACCTGTTTGTGGGTATGTCTGCATAGTGGCTTATGCTTTTGGACCTCTACCTATGTACGCATCAGTTATGTGATCTGTACACTAGAAGAAATAGGGTGTATGGATCACAGTATTGGTGTCTGCATCAAATCATCATTCAATAACCTAAGAAGAGCCTGCTGGATCAGACCAATGACCCATCTTGTCCAGCATCCTGTTTTCACAGGGGCCAACCATTCTGCAAACCTGTCCTCCAATGTCTGGGAGTCAGCTATCCTGAAGGGATGGCACTATAGTCATGATCACACACTCCACTTATGCATCCATTATGAACTTATTCCCTCTCCCCAAAAAAGATTAAGTACTTCTATGCAGTCAAAGCCCTTAAGATCAGTGCTATTTTTCTAGAGAAGGAGGTGCCAGAATTCACCACAAACACCTCCCTTGTTCTCTTATAATGGCAATGGCACCCATCTGAGAGGTGCCAGAACTGAGTTCCAGCAAATTCCAGCTGGAAAAAAAAGCCCTGCTTAAGACTAGTATGGTGGTCACATGCTGACACTGAGTGACAGTATTAAGTAGCACAGTTCGAACAACTTTTCACACTTCAAAGCCAATTTACGACTTCAGTAAAAGCTCGGCCCAAAAGAACTGTAGTGCCATCCCAAGGCATTTTACGGTCAGAAGCAGAATCAAGATGGCGCCTATACCACACGCAAACACACAGGTCAATGTTTTTTAAAAGTGTTTTTGCATCAACTCAGACATTTGTTCTTGCCTTCATCTATCCCCTCCCCCCCCCACCTGCCCCTGGCAGGGCTGGTCCTGGAGAACCAGTTCTTTCTCTTGGTAAGAAAGGATATTATATTGCAAGCATCCATCAGTGCTCAGAAGACTGACCTGTGTTATGCTGCTCAAAGCTTTGTCACCACCATTGGCTCCCAAACAAAGGTAAGTCCCACACATCCCTTCTGATGGCCGGACAACAGTGGGTAGCAAGAAAGACAGCGGCCTTTTCCCAGGCTGAATAAAGTTCCTCTGCAGGAAAAATAATTTTGCAAAGCACTGTTAAATATATCAATAGGAGCCTTTCCCCCTCAAGCTTCTGTTTCCTTGAATCTCTGAGGTAATAAATACCATTACCCAATTACCAGACAGGTTCAAATCAGCTGAATGTCAGAAGCCTTTTTCAAAGAGCTGGGCAAGATAGCACTTTGAAACGGTATTTGGAAGACATCTTCAGAAACCTCTGTCAAAATGCTATTTTGCAAAGCACTTTGAAAAGGCCTTCTGAGTCAGCTGGCTGTTGGATCTTCAGAAGCCCCTTTCAAAGAGCTATTTTGCACAGCTAAGAGGTTTTTACTTGCAGTACACCATGGTTTCATTTGAGCCATATATGATGTCAGGTGTACAGCAAGTGGGAGTGGTTTGGTCAAGATGGCCTCAGGAGCCAAATGGGGAAGCGAAGCAGTCCTAATTAGACTCATGGGCCAGAGTTTCCCCACTCCAGCAACAGGGTATCTTTCACAGCACACACCCAGATAATATCACGTCACATTTATCTAACGACATTCACTGCAGGAAAACCAAGGCTCTTTATGGAAAAATATTTATAGTAGACACACATTGGAAAGTCAAGTGGCTCTGAAAACAGGTTAAGAGCTAAACTTGCCAGCCCAGCTGTAAAACCACACATATCGTGGCAAATAAAGGACTCCTAGATCTTAATTATCTGATGGATACATGCACTTCATCAATCATTGGTGCCATGCTCACATACACTTACTATTCATTTGACTATTCATGTCAGACAAATTCATAATTTATTACCAAGCCAGAAGATGAATGGCCTTCTGTTTCGTTCATCCAAGAAAAATCCAGCATCTGACTGTTTAGAAGGATTCCAGAAGAAGTCATTATTCCACTTCCAAATGGCCGGTTCAAGGAACTGGAAACGGACACACACAAAAGTTTGTGAGAATCCAAATTCACAAAGTGATTCACCTGCTGCCCCAGTGCTTATGGTTCTCAGGCTCCTTGTTCTTCCCAGTTCCCTGATACACCCTTGCTCATGTCTGAAACACCTTAGGCAATAAAGAGAGTCCTGCTGGGTCAGACCAGAGCTCAGACTAGTCTGGCATCCTTTTTTTTCACCAGATGCCTATGGAAAATCCAGCAATAGGGTATGAGGGCAGTAGCTCTCTCCTGCTGTTGCTTCCCAGTAACAGATATTTGATGTCATGTTGCCACTGGAAATTCATCCATCATGACTATGAGCCGTTGACAAACTGATCATCCATCATTTTGTCTTATCCTCCTTTAAAGCCATCTATGGCTGCATTCACACTGCAGTTTATTCAATTTTCCCAACGCTTCCCTAGCCACTAATTTTCACATCATATCCAAATTTCACATGACATAAAAACCACATTCTGAAATATAGTGGAATATAGTGCTAGTTTCGTGACCATGTTATTTGCTTTTTTCTTGGCTGATTAGAGCGTGTCCAGACGAGGTGCGGGCCCTCCTGGGGGATATCATCAATTTGTCCCTTGGCACGGGGACATTCCCAGGGGAACTGAAGGAGGCAGTGGTGCGCCCGCTCTTAAAGAAAACATCATTAGATCCTTTAGATCTATCCAATTACCGCCCGGTTTCGAATCTTCCGTTCCTGGGTAAGGTGATTGAGAGAGCGGTTGCTGAACAGCTTGGTGGTTTTCTGGATGAAACATCGGCTCTGGATCCATTCCAGTCCGGCTTCCGCACTGGTCATGGGACCGAGACGGCTCTAGTTGCCCTAACAGATGATCTTCGTAGACAGCTGGATCGAGGCGGGTCGGGGCTGCTGATTCTTCTAGATCTGTCAGCAGCTTTCGACATGGTCGATCACGAACTTCTAGACCACCGCCTTGCCGACGTGGGGATCCAGGGCACAGTCCTTCAATGGCTGCGCTCGTTTCTCTCTGGTCGGGGACAGAGGGTGGCGCTTGGGGGGGAATTGTCATCGCGCCACTCCTTGGTGTGTGGAGTACCTCAGGGTGCGATACTCTCCCCGATGCTTTTCAACATCTTTATGCGCCCCCTCGCCCAGCTTGTTCGGAGTTTTGGGCTGGGTTGCCATCAGTATGCCGATGACACCCAACTCTATCTGTTGATGGATGGCCATCCTGACTCGGCCCCAGACACACTGACTAGATGTTTGGAAGCTGTGGCTGGATGGTTTCGTGGGAGCCGGTTGAAGCTAAATCCTTCGAAGACAGAGGTCCTGTGGCTGGGACGGGGCGATATGGGATTGGGGGGGCAACTCCCATCTCTTGCGGGGGCGCAATTAGTGCCAGCACCGTCCGTTAAGAGTTTGGGTGTAATCTTCGACACCTCCCTTTCCATGGAGGCGCAGATTGCAGCTATAACAAAGGCGGCATTTTTCCATCTCCGCCAAGCTAAGCAGTTGGCTCCTTACCTCTCTCGCCCTGACCTAGCCACTGTGATCCATGCGACGGTCACCTCCAGACTGGATTATTGTAACTCGCTCTACGTGGGGCTGCCCCTGAGACTGACCCAGAAACTCCAGCGGGTGCAGAATGCTGCAGCGAGACTCCTTACGAGGTCTTCGCTGCGAGATCACATTCACCCGGTGCTATACCAGCTGCACTGGCTCCCGGTGGAGTACAGGATCAGGTTTAAGGTGCTGGTTTTAACCTTTAAAGCCCTATACGGCCTAGGACCCTCGTACCTACGGGACCGCCTCTCCTGGTATGCCCCACAGAGAAACTTACGGTCTTCGAATAAAAACATCTTGAAGGTCCCAGGCCCCAGAGAAGTTAGGCTGGCCTCAACTAGAGCCAGGGCTTTTTCGGCTGTGGCTCCGATCTGGTGGAACACTCTGTCACAAGAGACCAGGGCCCTGCGGGACTTGACATCTTTCCGCAGGGCCTGCAAGACAGAGCTGTTCCACCAGGCCTTTGGCCAGGGCACAGCCTGACTCCCTCCCTCGGCAATCTTCGCGGAGCTCTGGCCCAATGGTTGCCAGTGGCTTGAATTAATTAATTTTATAACGAATGATTTTAGACTGTTGTTTATGCTGTACTTTTGTACTGTTTTATTGTTGTTAGCCGCCCTGAGCCCGGCTTCGGCTGGGGAGGGCGGGATATAAATAAAATTTATTATTATTATTATTATTATAACAGAGCTCTCACTCCCAGGTGCCGAATTTTGCTAAAATCCACCTGATTATAAAGCATTTGTTTTAAAAAATCTTACTCCCTCTTTCTAAGGGAATGTCCACAGCAGCATTTCATTCCAAACAGGGAAGCTTAGCTCAATTATTTGTGCCAAAAGAGAAATGTGCAAGATCTAAATGTGGATGTGCAAGATCTAAAAAACAAGTGGAGAAGGAGACAAAATGGTCGCCAACCCTTGAAAAACTATTGAAAAATAATCATGGAACAGACTGTGGACAAATGCACAATACAAATCCATATTGGCAACAACCAGGGAAAGAGCCCTTAAAATGTGCATAGCTGGAACTTAGCACCTAGACGCCTAACGTATATAAACTGAACATTTCTCCCATGTATTGGAAAGGATGTACTACTACAGGGATATATCAGAACATGTAGTGGGGGTGTCTAAAAATAGAAAAATTATGGGGGGGGGGAAGTATTTACAAAAATATATTGGATTACAAGGCAGACAGTCCTCATGACCCCAGGACTGGCTCTACTTAACCTGTATAGTCACAATATATTGCAAACTAGAAATGAAATAGTCATAACACATCTATTAACCGCTACAAGATCAACTATTGCGAGGGCATGGAAATCATTAAAATCATTAACTAAGGACCAATGGTATAATGCAATTTGGCAAACAGCATTATTGGAAAAACTGACACAAAAAATTAAAGGTAGCAGGAGGCCAAAAGAAACAAGATAATTTTTATGCAGTCTAGTGTGACTTTATTGATTACACAAATAATGAGGCATGTGGTAGAACAGTACCCATAGTTTGCAGCACAGTCTGATGTGCATCAAGTATATATTTTGTTTTATTCCCCCCCTCCCCTCACTCCCCCTTCCTGTAAATTATAATTGTTGTTGATACAAAATACCTTTTACGTATGGTCACCAATCTAAGCAGTACATCATTTCATATCTGTAATAACTTTAATAGTTTTGTTATATACACTTTGACACAATTTTGTTAATATGTCCAGAAACATTTATCTGAGTGTTTGTTTTATTTTTCATTTTATGTAATTGTTGCATGTCACATGCTGTAATGTCAACAAAGATATATCTTAATGCAAGCATGTTTAACTGTGTTGCCCGCCCCAAATGCTTTACCTTACAACTGCAACAATGTAGTCATCAGGTCCCATGACAAGGACCTGACTTGCAGAGGGTCCACTTTCCATGGAGAAATGTGGAATGCCATGATCAGAGGGGAACGACTGAGAGTCAATCTGTTGTCGCAGGAAATTTGCCTTGGATTTACTGCATTGACAAGGGGGGGGGGGAGGGAAAAAATAAATTTTAAAATCATACTGTGATGGGGGAGCAGGGGATTAGAACTAGGGGAAAGAGGTATAAAAAATCTATCCCAAAAATTTATTTAACAACAAACCAATGAAACAGAAGAAGTATGTTTTATTCTGTTGTGCTTTTTGAATTTTAAATGTTGTGTTTTGTCCCATCCGCCTCCTTCACAACTGGTGATGCTGTCCGGAGCTAATGGAAACTGTAGTCCAAAACATCTGGCGAGTACCAGTCTGGGAAAGGTTAGCATATAGCAACAACAACCTTATTCTCCCAAATGTGGAGGAGGTAGGTAGCTAAAATGGCACCAACACCCCATACAGAAGAGGGAGGCATCAGAAGTGTTGAAGGGACCCCAAAATTTTGCAGAAGTACAAAAAAACTTTTTTGGGGGGGGAGCTATAACCCAGGGGGTGTGAAACTCCCCCCCAAAATCATGTCAGCATGGTCAGTGGGCTCAGAATACTGGCTGGCAGAAAAACAGGGTGGGTGGGATGAAGCAACCTGGAAGATGACATGGCCAACTGGCTGGAATCAGGAACAAGGACCCTCCATATGGCAACATCTTGTGAGAAGCCCCACTTCTCTCTCAGGATGCAGAATTCCTCAGCTTCATCCCCCAGTCAATGACATCATATCACCTGAGTGCTAGTTTTCTGTATCTGTGAAGCCTCTGTTGCCAGGCAACATCAGCTCTCTTAAAGTCTGGCCACCCACAGCAGGTTAGACGGTCTCGACCTACTCCCCATTGCCCAGAAGACAGAATGACCCAGAAGAAGTCGGCTGCCTCTAAACGAAATGACACAGAATATGTCAACATAAAAAATGATTGTTCATTATGAATCTAGACTTACCTCATCATGTCTTCTACGCTGTGAGAAATGGACACATCGTAGAAAGGGTCCCCCAAACTGCTAGCTAGTGCCAAGACGACTTTTAGTGTCTACATTGAATAGAAAGGAAGACAAAAGGAGTCACGTTATGAAGTAGCCCACCTATTCCATCTCCATTGAACAGTGAGAAGTGTGTGCTCTCATGGCAAGATAGTGCCACTTCCTTTCTGCCTAAACTTATCGCTCCGTTCTCTCTATTATACAGTAATGAGTCAGGCTAGGTGAGACATGAGCTACACGTTTGGATCCCATGACTAGGATTCTTCCATTCCAAATCATACCCAGCATGGCTTCTGTTAGTTTCGAAAAGAAAGAGGCTGTGATTTGTGTGCTCACATGAACAACATACATTTAAAGCACATGGCTCCCCTCCCCGTACTTTATGCTTTTAGCATCTTAGGAATTGTAGTTCTTGGAGGGTAAACTGCTATTCACCAGATTCTTTGAAGGAAGCCAAGTGCTTATATATATATATATATATATATATATTCCAAATTATTACAAATCAAACCAAACTACTTTAATTTAATGCAATTTCTTAATATCAGGTTTCCCGCTCCTGTTGCAAACATATGTCAATCATTTCCTCCCCTAGCTGCATCATTTCTTATTTAGTGTCCAGTGTTCATCCTTCACTTGCTGTTAAACCATTCTTCCAGCTGACTGCCTTTTCCTCCTTACAAACAGCGTCTCTGTTACAACTTATAAATAAAAAATCCAGTTCACATGTGTAGTCCTTCATATACATTTTTGCTCCAGACCTGGTGTCCTGAGTTCGTTACCATCTTCCATTGTTCAGTTCTTTGCAGTGCTTATCTGGAAGGTACAAGGTCCATTCCTTCCGCTGTTTACAGACTAGCATAGGAGCCACTGCCATAAATAACTAACAGGGTGCACTTCCAGCTTCTGCCATTAAAATTCCCCTCTGGAGTTCTTTCTTGGCACACAGTTAAAAGCAATATCTTTTCTCAAATTCAGCCTCTTTTCCACATCTGTTCGGGTGCAGCTCATTCTCCCACCCCACCCCCTCCATTCCTCCAACAACACTCCAGTCCAGATAGTCATAGATAAAATCCATTCAGCTTTGATCAAGGGGGGGGGCACAGCAAAACCATATTAAATTCTTTATTGAGCATAAATCAAAAGCCTCCCCCCTCTTTTTTGAAGTTTCAGACAGAGTAACAAAGCAGGGGAGGACAAGAAAATAAAATACAATTTGAAAATCATAAGAAAGCACAAAGCATCTTGTCCTCCCCTTTCCTTTCCCAGCTGTTGTAGGGATTCCCAAGCTTCAGAAAAGCATAAAATGCCTTCAGAAAGCCAGGCCCAGTCCTTTTGGCAGCTGATTGATTGCAGCCTATTAGCATATGTCGGTCCAGGAGTGCCTCTTAATTAAAGCCAATAGTCCAGATGAAGGAGGAACCATCCACAAATCATGCCAGTAATGGAGGCTTGTCCATGGCGGGGACACACTCCCAGGTCATTCCCACTCTGCCTTTGACAGACATGGGATTGTGTGGCACTGAGGGATGCAGTGAACTCCCTAGACCCCACTGTGGAGCATTGTGAGGATTTATGCCTCATACCGGTAAATCCTCTTTCCCCCCTGCCTGAACTTCCTTGCAGGCCCCAGAGGGCTACGAAGAACAACCACCATTGATCATGGGCGTGACCGGAAACTGTAAGCCAAGTGCTTTTAATGTGCATTTAAATTTGCTTTAAATGTATGGTGTGGGTGTGATTTTTTGGGGGGTGACTTAATCTTTGCCACAAACCCCTACCCTAAATACTGAAGCTGCTGTTTTCTGCTATTTGTTAAACATAGCAGCTGGGGAGGGTGTGTGCGACATTTTCAACAGACATAATCATATGGAGAATTTTTTTTTTTCTAAAAAGCCTCTCATCCCTTCTGGATCAGAGCCACATCACCCAGAAGATCGCAGCCACAGAGATAAGAAAAGAAGAGTCGTTCCATTGTCTGGAGAGGTCACTTCCTGTTCTGCATAGAGAAACCATTTTCAATGTGGCCCAGCGATGGAAGTGCACGGCTATATTGAGGTAGCACCGGTGTTGACATTTTGGCACCCCTAATAATTTTGCACCTGGGACAAGTGTCCCTGTGGCCCCCGCCACACTGCATCACTGGTTGCAGCAAAAGCAAAGGGAGTCTTGTGGCAACTTAAAAGCAGATAGATTTATTGTGGCATAAGCATAGGCCATATGTTAGGGTATTTATTAGTGTATAGCAGACATAGGCAAACTCGCTCCTCCAGATGCTTTGGGACTACAACTCCCATCGTCCCTGACCACTGGTCCTGTTAGCTAGGGATGATGGGAGTTGTAGTCCCCAAACATCTGGAGGGCCGAGTTTGCCTATGCCTGGTGTATAGTGAAAAACATGGAAAGCAATGGGCCCAAATGTCCATGAAATGCAAGAAGTCCCATCTGTGACAGTTCTATGTAAAGCTTAAATATAGCGCCTGTTCACAACAGCAGTAATAGTTTACAGTTTTGCTATCCTAATTTGATGCCTGTTGTATGTAGTAGAAGAAACCACTGTCTCAAATAAGGACTGCACCAACAGAATCAAACTTGCTGCTAAATTCTAGTTCCGCAGTTTTCAAGTTCCTTTGTTGAAAAATTGTCTGTCACTAGTTTCTAAAGTCTGCAATTCCTTGGTCAGATTTGGTTCCCTTTATCCTTTTAAAAAATATGGTTGCTGAGCTGCATGTAATACTTATCTATATGCCACTATATAAAAACTGGTGCCCCTTTGAAAAGGTGTCACATTCAGAGGCCACAGAACCTGATCACTGTTGTCTGTAATAATGTTTTATGCTACTGGCCAAATTTCCCATGATATGCAAGATGCATGGTTAAAAGATACGCCACAAGGAGGTGCTTTCAGCTAATACACGTCAACTATTTGCTATGTTTGCCTTGAGGAAGACAGATACAAAAAAAATAGCAAACGGGTAGTTCATATTCTTTTCTCTTCCAAAAATCTTATAGTTTGAATCAGCTGACTGAAGACTATAATGTCTTCATGCAAAGACCACTAGTTTAATTTTTTTTTTTTAACAACAGTGCATTAGAATGCAGCAAGCCTCTGGTATTTTTATGTTACTAAATCCATTTATGCAAATATACAAAGCCACATTCACACCATACATTTAAAACACTGTGACATCATTTGAAACAGCCACGGCTTTCCCCAAAGAATTCTGGGATTTGTAGTTTGCTAAGGGTGCTGACAGTTGTTAGGAGAGGTATAGCCTTCCCTGCCTCAAACTGCAATCATCAAAGTTTCCTGTGAAGAAGGAATGACTGTTAAACCACTCTGTGGATTGTGAGGGGAATAAGGGTCTCCTAAAAACTCTCTGCACCCTTAACAAATTACAGCTCCCAGAATTCTTTGGGGAAGCCATGGCTGTATATAGTGATATGATACAGATTTAAATGTATGGTGTGAATGTGGCCCTAGGTGGTGATGACCACATTAAGTGCTGAGTATTGTTTTTACTACGGGACACGGGTGGCACTGTGGGTTAAACCACAGAGCCTAGGACTTGCCGATCAGAAGGTCAGCGGTACGAATCCCCGTGACGGGGTGAGCTCCCGTTGCTCAGTCCCAGCTCCTGCCAACCTAGCAGTTCAAAAGCACGTCAAAGTACAAGTAGATAAATAGGTACAACTCCGGCAGGAAGGTAAACAGCATTTCCGTGTGCTGCTCTGGTTTGCCAGAAATGGCTTAGTCATGCTGGCCACATGACCCGGAAGCTGTACACCAGCTTCCTCGGCCAATAAAGCAAGATGAGTGCCGCAACCCCAGAGTCGTCTGCGACTGGACCTAATGGTCAGGGGTCCCTTTATCTTTTTTGTTTTTACTAGAGATGTTTCCCTGGCAGGTTCACTAGAAGAAATTTTAACCAGCAAGTAGAAAATAAGGCTTTTAGGGCATAACAGATAAAATAAATTGGATTTCAGTTCCAATGAGCATTAACTCAAAACCCATGATGATAGAAATTTTGCGTTGCATCCAATGCTAGTCCTATTCGGAGATGATCCATCAAAATAAATTACCATGACTCTCTTAAGAGTATTAATTTCAGTGGATCTACTTTGAGTAAACCTTTGTTGGATTCAACCCTTTGTCACTACATAATAACCCATTCAAGTAACTGTGTTGGTTTATGCTGAATTACAACCATTTACAGTTTCTTTTCCTATATGACTATCCCAAAAGTTCTCAGAGAAGGCACAAGACCACATCACACCATTGCCAGAAACAAAATATTCTGTTAAATGAGTCATACCTCTGTTATCCAGTGGAGAATATTTTCTCTGGCTACCTGACTGGTGATATTGAAACCCTCAAGGATGTTCAGAGCTGTGATCAGGGCAGGACCTACATGTGGAGGTGATGGACTGAGAACAAGGTGGCCTGTTACAGTAAAGGAAGAAGAAAGGTAGGTATTTCCACCTTTTGTCCAGAATGCATTGAAATGACAGTTCTATGAAGCCAAAGGGCACTTCATGTGCAACATCTACATGTCTACTCAGAAATAAGCCTCACTGGGTTCCCTAAGATTGCAACTTAGGACTTCATTTTCCCAGATTGCAGCGTGACAGCCTCTGATGTGTGGAAAACTGTTTTGAAACAAGTGTTTGAAAAGCTGCTTGTGTGATGGACCGGGATTGGGGCATAGCTGTCAACTTTTCCCTTTTCTTGCAAGGAATCCTATTCGGAATAAGGGAATTTCCCTTAAAAAAAAGGAAAACGTTGACAGCTATGGATTGGGGCTTCAGATGAAACACTGTCTGGATCTGCAACATGACCTTCTTCATTCAAAGGCAGGACAAACAGGTTAAAAAAACTGTCTGGGTTGCAATCCTAAAATAAACACAATGATAATGGAATCCATAATGACCAGGGATGATGGAAGCTGGATTCCAGAAATGTCCAGAGAGGGTACCATCTTGGTCAGCTCTGTGCTAGAGACTTTCATGCTATTCTATTCCTGTGGGATGTAGAAAAGCCAGATTGAATATACAAGGGTATGAGGCAGGGGAAAGTGAGATATTCACCAGGGATTACTTATTTACAATTCATGGTGTTTCACAGGTCTTAATTTCTGCCAGAAAGTTGGGCAGAAGAAAAATTAGTTATAAAACAAAAACACCCCAATCTATGCCAGATGTTTAGAAGGCTTGACTTGGCGCCACAATTAGTATTTGCATTACAGCAGCACAGGTGAAGTCAAGCCTTGTTTCCTTTTGTGAGGGTTTCATTAGCTACTGTTTTTTGAGGACTATGGGAGGCGGCAGCGGCAGGAGGGGTATACATTTTGATTAAACTTGGGGGAATCAGGGATTGGGCTTGTGGGTTTCATTAGGGCCTCCTCCTTTTACCCTGTATTCCAAGCAGGATACTAATTAGCAATAAAGTGCAGAAAGATGTATCTGCTTCCTAAACCTATTTTTTATAAACTTAAAATTGGGGGGACACTGGGAATCAATCACATGGCATAAAAGATGCCAACCTAGGTGTCATAGATGTACCATTTTACCTTGATATACTGTGTGGACTGGATTTTCCACCAAGACAGTGTAGTTACTGAAGTCTTCTTCAGACAAGGTGCCTCCAAAGTTAAGGACCTAGGCAGAAAAGGATCACAGCAATGTATTTTCATGCATTATGCTAGCAATATTTGAAATGGACATTTAAGCGTTGTTCAGCTGCCTAAAGAATTGCAGCTATTGATGGTTCCCGGTTTGGGGAGGGTCATGAGCAAGATACCCTCTGTCTCCCCTCTCTGAGAGGGCCAACCTTTCCACCAATTTCACTGCCACTGTCACAAATTCGCTTGCCTTTTCCCTCTGACTCCAACCTGCACAACCAGAGGGACTGCAAAGCAAGTGGAAGAAGATACTCTCTCTTCTTGTTACTGCTTGCATGCTTGAAGAAGGCAGGACCATGGGCAGCAACAGGGCAAGGAGGAGAAACAGAATGGACTGTGAAGCTCCAGAAGTCATCTGTGGGCTTCTATAGAGATGTGGGTCTCAGAAGATTCCCAACAATGCTGACTCCTGGTCCTGGCCCCAATTTTTATTCTAGATCAGTGGTTTTCAAAGTCTCTATGTTCAACGAACTCTTTCCACACCAACCTATTTGTTGAAGAACACTGACTTTGCAGATGATTCTGGGGTCTAATCTACAGTCTATGTGTGGGATAATCAATCTCATATAACCAACATGCTTTATTTGATTATAATCAATGCATGAAGGGGTTAAGACCATAGAGTAAGCTGTCCTGCCAGGCTTAGCTATGGAACTCATCCCCACATAACAGCCTATATTTCCATGCTTTACTTTGCTGCATATTTTGAGATTTTAAATCTCTGCTGGGGCTTTCTCACCAAAGAGTACTTGCCCAAACCTGCAACTAGGCATCCAGGGAATTCTCATTTTTATTACCCCAAGTATTCTATTCTTTGACCAAAACAAAAATCAACAGTGCACACACTAGTTAGCCCTGCATGTTGGACCTTAGAATACAACCAGCATTCCCTACTGCAAGGGAAGATAAGCTGTGACTGTTTTTCCCTAGGAAATTTGGATGTCACCATTACTAATCTGTAATCCTCATGAAGCTTACAAGGAATCCTGGCCAGAACACAGTTTGAAGCCCACCATTTTCAATTCATTTAAACTTGAATAAGAATCAAATCTTCTTGCATTTCCTTACTTACATCAGATTCTCTAGGACATATTCTGTGGACTACCATGAATATGCTTCATTTTCAGGATAGTTAAAACATTGTCAATATCAATGTGTTTGGCTTTTAAAATCCAAAATGATACTTGAATCCTGTGTTGTTTGGTACCATCCCTGCATTTTGCTTTTGTGTCTGCAAAGCTAATAGCTTGGGGGCTGGGGATTTAGAGCTGAAAAACTGTGCATGGGGGAAGGGGCTAAATATTCTGTTGCCCCTAACCAGAACAAAATCAGAATCTCTCCACAATCGTATCCATTTCAGCCTTTTGCTTCAATAATGCTATGAGATCAAGTGCTCCCACACTATTTACCCTAGTGCAGTGCCACCTGCATGTCTTTGACTCGAATGCCCACCGCTTGGTTTCAATGCCAGGTTCTTTATGACACATTGCCTCATCTCAGTTCCTTGTGTTCTTACAAGCATTTGATCCCTAGCGTTTCTTTATTCTATGGCAGCCATTTTATACATTTCGAAAAGGACAGAGGTAGTAAAGCGGGGATTAGGGCAGATTAGTTAAATGTAGATATCTGAATCTCTCTCTCTCTTGCAATGTCCCTTCGCCTTCCCAGGAAACAAAGAAGAGAGAGGGGAGGGGGAGATTTCCCCTGGGATTTAGCAACCTTCCAAAAAGCCGCTCTCTGTGTTTAGTGCTGCTTAGAGTTTTCAGAAATGCTGGTTAAAAAACCTTATGAGGGGTGGTGTGTGTGTGTGTGTGTGTGTGTGTGTGTGTGTGAGAGAGAGAGAGAGAGAGAGAGAGAGAGAGAGAGAGAGAGAGAGAGATGCAATGCACTTTTTTCCGTCGTGATTATTAAAAAAACAGGCTGAGGGGACCTGAAAAGTTGAAATCATGTTGCATCATCTAAATGCAGTATTTATGCCTTTGGTGTTCATAAGTGGGACCTGCACTGTGAAGTACTCCTGTTCAGTGTCCTGTTACAGGGTACTCCATTCCATCGCCCCTCCTCCCCATTTTCTTTATAACCCGAGTCCAAGTCAGCCAGCCTTCTATGCCTACTGAATATGTTCAGATCTCGTTAAGTAGTTTTGGGATTCACCTTTTTAGGTATCCCTCCCTGTTCACATCCTTTGCAGGGGCACTTCAGGAACACAAGGTATATTGCCTCATACCAAACGATACCTTTGGTCCACCTCACTCTCTTTTCTTTCAATCTTTATAACCAGCTAGTATCTACTGATGTTTTTAATTATGTTTTGTGGATATTCATGGACTGAAAGCAGCATGTTGAGGACGAGCGTGAACAATTCTGGACTTAGAAAAAGTATACAGTGGTACCTCAGGTTAAGAACTTTATTAGTTTCGGAGGTCCGTTCTTAACCTGAAACTGTTCTTAACCTGAGGTACCACTTTAGCTAATGGGGCCTCCCACTGCCGCCACACAATTTTTGTTCTAATCCTGAAGCAAAGTTCTTAACTTGAGGTACTATTGCTGGGTTAGCGGAGTCTGTAACCTGAAGCGTCTGTAACCCGAGGTACCACTGTATTTCCGTACTACAAATGGGTTAGTGTGTCACTGAGACTAAGCTGGCAGCCAGTGTCACCTCTTGTAAGTAAATAGGCAGGCAGGCAGGCAGAGACTGGCTGAGATTAGTGGGACAGCACCCTATTCACCCAAATGGTCCAGCCCCCACTACTTTCTAGGACATTCTGTAATGAGAACAAATCAGTCTGGTATCAATGCCTCTCTGGCATCAAATGCACATAACAATCCACACAGAGAAAAGAATCGGGTTGACTCACCTCTGAAATAATCTCTTGTGTTACATTTCCGCTGTAGAAAGCTGAGACCCCTGCCGACCCCAGCAAGTCGAGAAGAGCAGCCAGGTCTGGTCTTCTCACAAACATGCCAGGCAACAAGGGCTGGCCATCTGGAAGGAAGGTCTCTCTGAATTTATCTGAGTAGTTTTGCTCTTCCTTCATTTCTTTTATAGCCGTTGCTACAACAGTGAGAGAGACAACAGAAGGGTGAGTGGAAATTACCGCAAAAGATGCTCAGATCAACGTTTTTGGGGGAAAGGTCTAGGAAGACTGCCCACACAGAAAGGATCTATAGCCTGCATGTGTTGAACATGCCCATGATTAAGGTCTTCAGCAAATATGGCCCTTCTTCAGAGGTAAAAACCTTGGTGGTGGTGGTGCCTCATTTGCTGAACGGCTTCTGCACATCTACCCCCTAATCACCTACTTTGCCAGCATTTATGTGCCAGGTGTTAAGACTGTTCTTTTTGCCAGGTCTTGACTGATAATTGACCAGCTGAACTACTGTACTTTTCTGTCTATAACATACCCCATGTATAAGACACCCCCTATTTTTGGGGACTCAAATTTAAGAAAATGGGGGGAGATGGCACAGAGTTGTTGAGACAACCCAGGGTTGTTAAGCTTCTTTTAGGGGGGGTTGCCAAAAATCGCTCACCAACACACATTGCAAAATCCGACTCCCGTCTGTCCCATTGCCCGCCCAACTGCCGGAGTGTCAGCCAATCAACAGCAGCCATTGACGCAGCAACAAATAACACGCACAACACACAATAGCTGCTGACAGCCGCGGCAGCAACCAATCAAACGTCCACCCTATGCGCTACCCATGTATAAGATGACCCCCACTTTTTGCCATGATTTTTACAGGAAAAAACATAATCTTTTAAAGGTAAAAGTACTGTATGTTGCTCTATGCTGCCTTCTGTTTAGCTGCATTTTGTGTGGTGGCAGTGTTTGGGATTCATCATTTTGCTTTATGATTATATTACTTTAAATGAGAAATGAATAGGCTGAAAAGAGTTTAAACAAATATATTTGTGCACATGCATGAGTGAGAAAGAGAATGGAAATATGTGTGTGAGAGAGTGAGAGATTTTAAGTATATGAGGGTGTCTGCTGTATCCTATATTGCAGGCTACTATGGTATGGTTCATAAATACATTTAGAAATAAGGGCTTTTCCCTGGTCCCAGATGACTGTAAGCAAACATTCCCCATCAGATTTTGCCACCATTGGATCAGGAAAGCAAATCATGGACCAGGTGCTGCCCAGACATTTTTGAGAACTGGACTGGCACAAGCAAATCATGTCTTCAGCCATTTTGTTTCTTAAAGCCCCCATATAAAAGCACCTGAAAACTACTTCAGTGAGGTGGAGCTTTATGGGGAGAAATGTAACGCTAGAACTTTCCTGTAGCAGCCTTTCAGTCCAGTTGTGTGACATTACTCCACACTAGTGGTTGTCAAGGATGCTTCCAGACTGGCTATTTGGGGTTTGGATTCAATCACACACTGGCATCACATGGCACCCTAAATTGCACATCTGGAAAGCTGAGGTCACTACACAAGGAACCAGGGAGGGAAAGAATTGAGAACAAGATTCTTTGGGGCACTTCCACACAGTTGATATTTTCAGGCGGGATTCAATCACATCCTGGCAAATTCTCAGGTTGTACAATTATGGTTGACTGTGAGGTGTTGGGCAATAATCCTGCTTCCACAAAAAAATCAGCCTTTTGCAATGAGGGAAAGGGCACTGGAAAGTGTGGAGTGACACTTGCTTGGACACAATATTGTCTAGCCTTCCCACAGTCGGAATGAATACACTTTCAACAGCCAAAGTCATCAAATCTCCCAGCAAACAAATCAAGATTAATGTTCATTAAACAGATAACCTGGAAGCACCCTAAGAAAAGATGACGTAGAAAAAGGTGGAAGGAGGAACACCTAGTACATTCCAGTTCTGAACATCATAGCTGAGAACAAACATTCATATTTTTCAATGGCACTTTAAAAAAAGAAAAAGAGGGGGGAAAGTATGCAGGTTTGGGCCTGTAGTCTCAGCCTGCAAAGTCTGAGGAATTTTGCATTTTCTAAGATCAAATCATGTGAGACAACGTGTACATACAACCTCGCTTTGCACCTTTTGTTCCATAAATGCACTCACCTAAATCATGTGTGACATTGAATCCATCCTGGGCCACATCTGCAGCAAGGCCCAACAACTGTCTCCATGGCAGTCTGGCAAACACAGAAACATGCATGACATGGCAGCTGGCAGATAGCTATATAACAGTTAAAGATTGCTGCATGTGTTGCAGGTGAGCTGTCTTTGAAAACGGAATAAATTGCCGTGTGATTGTAGCCCTTGAGTTCCTTTACAGGAAAGGCAGGATATAAATGTAACAATAAATAGCACACCATTATTACATGCATGCATCAGTCCTCCAACTGGAGCTGAACAACAGAATGCCTGAGCAGAGAAAATGTTCATACCTCCCATAAGACTGATGTGCTTCATGAAGTCCTTTGATCATGCCTGGAACACCAACCAGAAGACCTGGCTGGATAAAAGGAGGAACAAAGGGAAGCGTAAAAAGAAAACCAAAAATGCCAATTGCACTATTGAAGCCGAATCTCTCTTAAATAAATAACATAAATAAATCTCCAGATGGAAAGCAAGAAGAGCAATGTATTAAGGAGATGAAAGTTTTTTAACAGTTGCAAGCCCTAATGGGCTCTGGAAGAGGAAAGTGGGGTGGAAGATACCAGAACAGGTAAGTTAACGGAGAAGAAATTGAGACAGTTACCAACCAACTACCCCCCCCCCATACAACAAAGGCTCTCTCGCACCTTTGTTTCCCAAGCCTTCCTAAGGCTCTCTTCTTGGATGCTGAAAGGGGCCGTCTCTCGGAAATCAATCACCCGGCTCTCATTCTTCCTGATGTCATGGACCAGCATTACTCCTCCGCTGCAACAACAGAGTAATACCAGTGAAACACACATTGAAAATTGCTTCAGCAACTATGGAATGACTTCTTCCTAGGCTGTGTTCCAGTACAAACCATTGCTACAGCATCTTAAAGTAAGCACAATTTTAAGCCTCGGCCCAGTATACCTGCAGGAGCGTCTGCACCCCCATCGTTCAGCCCAGACACTGAAGTCCAGCTCTGAGAGCCTTCTGGAGGTTCCCTAATTGTGAGAAGTGAAGCTACAGGGAGCCAGGCAGAGGGCCTTCTTGGTAGTGGTGCACCCCATCAGATGTCAAAGAGTTAAACAACTACATGACTTTCTGAAGACAGCCCTGTATCAGGAAGTTTTTAATATCTGATGTTTTCTTGTATTTTTTGCATTCTGTTGGAAGCTGCCCACAGTGGCTGGAGCAACCCAGTCAGATGGGCAGGGTACAAACAAACAACTGTTCCATCATTACACTAAGCAACTGCACTGTGTCCAGCTAAATGGTTCTGCTAGTGTAAAGCCTTTAAGCAGTGCAATGGAACTTCCCCACTGCAAAGCAAGCATCTTTTAAAGCAGTTTTCATTAAAATTGGGGAAGAGACGGGGGGTGGGGTGGAGAGATCTGGGTCCCAGCACAAAAGATCTGGGGTTCAGTCCCCTGGCTACCCTCTAGCAACACCCCTCTTAATCTGTTTGTTAATCCTTTCTAATGGGTATTAGTGACAAAAAAAAGTCAAGGACTTATTACACAGGTAAGTGGTGAGGAAGCCAACAATTAGGTGTGGGGAAACTTAGATCAATATTTTTAAACAGAACCATGGAGAGGCTGTTTTGAATGCAACTGCACAAGTCGCATTAGGCAGTTTTGCAGAGAGAGGTACAAAAAGATTGTCTTTTATGCTTGTGCGAAACTATTCAGATATCTTGTTTGCTGAGACCTGTTGGTATAAGCCTGGCAAAGGATAGAATCATTGGGTTGTAGCCAACAAGTTTTACTCAGTAAACCCATTTAAATTAATAGACCTAAGTTAGTCATGTTCATTAATTTCAGTGGGTCTACTCTGAGTAGGACTAGCCGCGAATGCAACCCATTAATTCAACCACAACATGATATAGAAAGAAGCATTGCTGCTTTTTTAGAGGTTCTGTACCTTTAATAGGTGCAGGACAATGTTATCAGCTTTCCCCGTCTCTTCCTACTGAGAAAGCCCTTCCTCTCTGTGCAGCTGGTGGTGTAAATCAGTGCCTTGGCCTTAGGGGCTTTGTGTTCATCAACAAGTCCATCACAAAACCAGGTGTGATGCCAGCATAGAATTGTAACCAAAGAACTTTGCCCTTCTGAACCATCCAGTTCCCTTCCTCCAGAAGTACATATTTGTGTCGTCACTAGTTGTATAACCAAAGCATAAATCAATGATGCGGACATCCATCTCCACACCCAGTCACCAAAACAAAATGCTAACTTTGTGCCTGGGCGTTGCCAACTCAAGTAGACAACTATTTGTTGTGTGCTCATTGCAGCCCGCTTTGCGTCAGCTGTAGACCTGGGAAGTGACTTATCCCTGTCATTAATTTTAAAAGCTGTTTCTTGATACTGGACCCTGAAATTTAAGGACCTTTTGAAATCTTTGGGCCACCTGGAATCGGATGAAACAAGTGTTTCTGCGAATAAGAAGTGCACTTCCCTTGTTGAGGAATCACCAGAGTTGGCCTGTATACTATAGCCAGAGGGCAGCAATTACAGTTCAGAGACTCTTATTTCCAGACCATCAACAAGAGCCAAATTTCAACACCTGTTCTTTTACATCTTCCTATAGGGGACTCCTTTGCAAGCTGTCTTGGGGGGGGGTCTCTTGAATGAAAAGTGGCATAGAAATAAAATGGAAAATCCATGCTTTCTGCTGAATCGGAATGAATGGCAAATGGGACTGTGGATGAGCTTAGTCTTTAAGACCCTCTTCCTTGCAATTGCTTTAATAGACTAACTCTGTTACCCCTCTGAATGTTGTTATACAGGTCAAGCTTTCATCAGAGTACTGTAACTGGGAAACATGCCTAACAAGCACTTCTCTACTTAAACTGTTGGTGTTCACCTGATACTTTAATCCCTGTTTAAAACAGAGCAACTCTATGCATTAAATCAGCCAGTACTTAACCTTCAACTAGCCTTAGCGTTGTGATAATTTTGGTTGCTGTTCTTTTTTGCTTTTGTTTTTTGTCTTACTCCTGAACATATGTTTTGATTAAGCAGCTTGGGTGGCAAACTAGGGTTTCCAGTTTCAACAAAGGTTTTCTCAAATTCCATCTGATGGGCTGTTATTGAGTGTCTCTGTTTATGTAATATGCTCAAGAACTTCCTGGTGTTCTGGCTATCAAAACACTTGAAATCTCTCTTGCATAAAACCTCTTTAAAACAAATATTCTGATGGCTGAAAGGAGGCCACAGCTATGGGCAGAGGGCCAGGTGTTGAGGAGGTAAAGGTTGATGAAATTTGCAGTTGAATCTGGCCTCTGGAGTGCAGAATCTCCCCTCGCTTGAATAAATGGCAGGGATGAGCAAACTGTTCCAGACGGACACATGCTTGTCTTTTGGAGGAAGATGCATGGCAGTCCTTCTATGGCGCTATACCCAACTGACCTCCAAAGCCACCTTCAGAGTCACAGAAACCTGTCTCTGATCTGCACAGCTTAGAATACCAGGAAGTACCAATAAAAACCTGACAGTGGAGATTATTTAATATATTATCATCCCAGGCCATTTTCCCAGGTGACCCTATCCTAAACTCAACATACGTAGGAAGCCTCTGCCCTACGATCTGTTAGAACAATGGGTTGATCCACACGCCCTTTTTACAAAGGCGTACCTAAGATCAGCCTCACTGACAGAAGCAAAGAATAGGTTGCCTCCTTTCAGTATAGAGCAGGAATGAGTAATCTTTTCCAGCCAAGCAGCCACATTCCCTTCTGGGCAACCTTCTAGGAGCCACATGTAAATGATAAGAAGAATCAAAGGCAAAACTGAGCAGAGCAACAGGTGTGCACTTTACCTTTGTACAGTAAACTAGTTTATGTACAAATTCAGACATTCCTCTCTCTCCTTCATCCAGACAAGCAAAGGCACTGTCAACATTCAAGGAACCATTCAAGCCAGGCAAAGACACTCAAGGAAGGTGCAGAGCAGGGGAGGGTTTGTGGTGCGGCAAGATTCCTGAGGGCCAGATAGAGTGACTTGGGGGCCACATTTGGTCCTCAGACCTGAAGTTTCCCACCAGTGGCATAGAGTGGCCAGAGGTCACTCCCAGCACACATTTTCTTCTGCAGTAGAAAGCAAATAGTGAAAGGAACTGGCAGCTGCCATTGCCTTTCACCGGCCATTGGAAGAAGGAATCGTGTTCCCTTTTCCCAGAGGACAATATAAATAACTGTGGGCACGATGTCACACATTTCCTCATTTAAGACGGCGATGTGTGAACCAGCTCTTGAAGCTTGCATTAATTATCATTCATTAGAACAGTTTATATGGCACAGTTATTGGTTCAGTAGGGCACATTTGCACAACTTTTTTCCTCCACAATCCAAAGAAAAAGAGCCAGTCAAAACTTGCGGAAGGTTTCATTCAACTTTCAGGCTGCCACATGAGCCTGAATTTGCCACATGCAAATCTTAAAACCAGCATGGACTTCCGCACCACCACCTCAGCCAAATAAGGCCCATGTGAGAACAACAAGACCGATATCACCGTGGAGCATTTGCAAAGGTCGCTTCTCCAACAGTCGTAGGAGTTTGCCCAGCAATGACAACAGAACTCTCTTTTCTGATGAGGGCCTGGAGGCTTCCCAGGGTGACACAACAGGATGAAAAATGATAAGCAAAGGAGATTGTGGTGAACACCTACCCACCAATGCCGGCCGTGTGAGGGTTGATGATTCCTGAGCATAAGGCTGAGGTGATGGCTGCATCCACGGAGGAGCCTTGCTTGTTCAAAACCTCGATCCCCAGTGCTGTGCAGCGAGCAGCATCAGTGACTACGGCACCTTGATGGAATATCTGTGGGAAGTCACATTATGCGACAAAAGCTTCATGTGCTGGGGACTAGGTAGGTCCAGAAAGGTCCAGCCTCCATCATGTGTTTATGTTAAAGAAAGGATGGGACCCTCCAGACGTAGCTGGACACCAATTCCCATCAACCCAAGCCAACATGGCCAATGATCAGAAATGATGGCCGTTGTGGTCCTACAACAGTTGGAGGGCAGTGCTTTTTTTTTCTTTCTAAAAAATGTTTAGGGGTACTCTCATTTTCCTACTCATATTGAAATACTGCGCCTCAAAGTGGCCAAACTTAGATTCACAAAATGTTTAGGGGCATGCGTCCCCCCCAGAAAAAAAGCACTGCTGGAGGGCCACAGGTTTTTGTACCTGCTTTAATGCCCAAAGAGAGCAACTTACTTAGGACTTTACAGTGGTGCCTCGCAAGACGAAATTAATTCGTTCCGCGAGTTTTTTCGTCTAGCGAATTTTTCGTCTTGCGAATCACGAATTCCCATAGGAATGCACTGAAAATCAATTAATGCGTTCCTATGGTCAAAAAAAGTCCAAACAAAGCCAAATTTGGTACAACAACCTCCCCAACTGTTGCAAACCCCTCCCCAACTGTTCCCCCAGCCCCTCCCCAACTGTTGCAAACCCCTCCCCAACTGTTCTCCCAGTCACCCAGCACACAGAAATTCAAATCCAGAATTTTTTTAAAAAAACAGCAGAGTGGCCCAGTGGTCACAGAAAATCACAAAAATGCAGAAAAAACCACACAAGCTTCCAGATTCCTGCAAACCCCTCCCCAACTGTTCCCCCAGCCACCCAGCACACAGAAATTCAAATCCAGAATTTTTTAAAAAAAACAGCAGAGTGGCCCAATGGTCACAGAAAATCATAAAAATGCAGAAAAAAACCACACAAGCTTCCAGATTCTTGCAAACCCCTCCCCAACTGTTCCCCCAGCCACCCAGCACACAGAAATTCAAATCCAGAATTTTTTTTAAAAAACAGCAGAGTGGCCCAATGGTCACAGAAAATCATAAAAAATGCAGAAAAAAGACACACAAGCTTCCAGATTCTTGCAAACCCCTCCCCAACACCAAGTCCTTGAATTCCAAACACCCCAACCCAAAATCCAAAAACCCCCAAAAAAGTTTTAAAAGCTTAACTTGGCTGCAAAAGAAGTTTTGGAAAAGCTTCAAAAATCACCAAAGTCTTTAAAAACCTCAAAAAAGGCTACTATGTACACTGCGTTCTATGAGTTGCTCCTTGAAGTCAAGTCGCAACTGTATTAACGGTGTTAAGAAAAAGGAAACAAACTTGCAAGACATTTTCGTCTTGCGAAGCAAGCCCATAGGGAAATTCGTCTTGCGAAGCAGCTCAAAAACGGAAAACCCTTTCGTCTAGCGAGTTTTCCGTCTTGCGAGGCATTCGTCTTGCGGGGCACCACTGTAGATTGTTTTCACAGGTAATGCTATTGACTGCTTTTGTCATGAATCATTACTGAGGAATCATTCAGATAGAGGCTGTATGTAGCAGATGGGTCATTCAGGTCATATCATAAACAAGTCACTGGCAACATTTTTTTTGGGGGGGGGAAGCTTGTCAGTTTTTCCACAAGAAAGGTAAATCCAAATTAAATGGAGAGAGAAAAATAGGGAATGGCACTCTGATGCAGCACGGATCCCACAATAACCACCTGTCTGGAAGCACCTCGAATATTAACTGAGATACAGGAAGCGAAAGAGGTTCTCTTTTGAATTGAATGCATGTTTTGAGCCACAGTGAGGAAAGAGAGCCAGTGTGGTGCAATGGATGTTAGACTATGATAAAAGAAACCAATCGTATAGTGAAGAGACCATAGCTCAGTGATAGAACACATTAGTTGAATGCAGAAGGTCCAGATTCAGTCCCTAGCGTCTCCAGAAGAAAGGATCAGGTGGTAAAGAACATGAAAGATCTCCACCAGGGACCTTGGAGACTTCCTGCCAGTCACTGGCCTAGATGGACAAATTGTCTGACCTGGTATAACGCAACTTCCTCTGGTACTAGTTCAGCTCCCTGTTTATCCATGAAGCTCTCTAGCTTTTCTTGGGTCAGTCATAAAGATGGGATAAAAATACAGGTGAAAACGTTTCAGCTCTAGTACAAAAGCATTAGATGTTGCCTCTGCAGGAGCAGGAACAATAGTGTTGCAGTGGGACCCATCCATCTTGCGTAGAATGTGCCCGGTTACATTTAGGGCTTATTCACACTTGACTTTCCTTTATGCTTTCCAGGCATGGTCCACACTTTAAAGCTCTGTGTCTGGGTTTCTTTTCTTTTCTTCCCCCAGAGCTTTCCCCATGAAAACACACTCTTTACAACTGAACTGGAGCAAATGGCAATCCGCGAAAAAGCTGTTTGTCGTGCTTCAGCTTTGCAGGGTGGGTTTTCATGGGGAAAGCTCTGGGATGGGGAGAACACTTGTACACAGAGCTTTAAAGCACAGACCTGTGCCTAGAAAGAGCATGGCAAAAGGTAAGTGCAGATATGCCCTTACATGCTTAGAGCAGCGCATGACAGAGAGGAACCCGCACTGGGAAAGTGAGGTTCCGATGTGCGGCTCACCCTTTGACAAATGGTGCATTCAAAGTGCTTCATGCTCATGGTAAGTTCGCAACATTGAACGCTGCTGGTAACTATAGTAACTATTACATTCACTATTATAAGCAAGTAGTTATGCAATTTGTAGTTGATCTCGATCTGGCACAGTAAGAGAAGTGTGGCAGTTCCCAAAACAGCACTTTGAATCCCGCTGCTGCATGCAAGAATACATCATGATTAACTGTAGCAAGCAAAATTAGAAGCTACCATTATTCGTGAAAGGCAGGTTCTTCCTACTTCAATGCAAGCTTCCCTATCAAGAGAAAAACAGTCAAATACCTCTTCTTACCTGTGGGTCTCCAAAGTAGATCTGCATGATTAAGGCCACCGTGACTCCTGTAGCAAACGTTAGGCAGGCGGTGATGATCACAGTCAGACCGTCCTGGCGACAGCTGCAGTCCCCGGAGAATGGGTCCTTGCTGGTCTCCCGGAGGGGCGAGACGTCCTGGCTGCCCATTTCCGATGAAGATGAAGGCAGGCGCTGAAGGCGAGCTGATTTTAAGAAGGAATCTGGATCTTCATTCACAAAGGAGAGAAAAGCGACAGACACAGGAGTGAGATGCTGAAAAACTCAGAATCAAAATCATACACAAAGACACTCATGGAACACGGAATACCTGTTCCTGCTCCAGTGGTATTGCTTTTCTGCTCAGCTTGAGCATTCAGAAAGTTTTCTGGCTCTGGTTCCACTATTATGGGATCACGTTACACATACTTCCCTTTAACTCTTGGAAGTTTAATGGCAGTATTAAATTATGAAGTGGGCCACTCTACACCTTGGAGACGACCAGTTTACCCATGCCGCTATGACTCGTGGTCATTACTTCCACCCCACTTGTCATGGCTCCTTATGATACTGGGAGGGTCTACTTAGCATCAGGAAACATAGTAGTAGCTGTAGTAGCTGCAGCGATGCCATTTCCCATTTCATTAAGGAGACAGGGTATTCTCCACAAAATTTAAAATACTGGTCTTTAATATTTAGAAGATTAAACTGTGAGGAAGCACTTTGTATTAAGAACATTTGTCTTGGTACCTCATAATAATTATAGCTATGTTATCAATGCAAGAATGCAGGGGGTGTGCGCACAGCAGTTGGGAGTGGGTTTGATGCAACCCATGTGTGTATGTTTTTCACATCATCCACATAACACCATCTTTTTCCAAATGGCAAACCAAACTTCCCACCCCCACCCCATTTAATCCAATTTTTTCAAATTTGTGGATAATCCAGTAAGGGGAAAAATCTAACATAATGCTATGGGTTAGCGGGAAAACAGGGATCCCGCAGATCTCTGGGTGCCAGATTTCTAAAGTCTTGGGTGCTGGGCTGAGCTTATTTTTCTTCCAGACAGGGGCAGAGGCAGATGATGGCTCTGCTGTTAAGGCATCTGCAAGACCAAAACCCCTACAGGTAACCAAGGGGGTGGTTGCCACATAACTTGGGTGTGGTGTCACACAGGAAAATTACCACCTTTTAAAACTAGGCTTGGGAGAAGGGAAGGAGTTGCTTGGCAAGAGGTTTTCTGGGAAGGAGAAGCAGGAAATAAGTCCATGTGGGGCCTAAAGGTCAGAACCATCTTGGCAGGCTGGCTGAAGGCAGGCTGGGACAGAGAAGTCTTGGAATCTGATGCTACGCTGCTGTGTGGAAAAAGCCTTCCTTGAGATGCGATGCTCTGAACTCTCTCCAAAGTAGACCCAGGTGACAATGTGTGCACAATAAACCATATTTCTTAGAAAACACACACACAAGAGTCTCTGCTGCTCCTTGACTCCCAGCAGAATCGCCAACCCTATGTGAGCACCTGGAACCCCCTGTAATCTTGCTACCGCTTAGAGAGATTGGGGCTTGGATGCAACCTTGGTAACAATAAAATTATGTGTGGATACACTGAAGTACATTATGTAGGTGGGTTGGGGTTTTTGTTTTTTGAAACATGCATGGCAATGTTTCGCTGGGTGCTGTCTATTGCCACACACCATTACTTCCGTTTGCTGATCTCCTGAGCACATAATGGCCATTGTGCTTCCATCAGCCCAAAGGAAAGAATGCAGCATGCCTATTTACACTGGCTATTGCTAAAAAACAAACCCTTCTCCCCAAAAGGCAGCTTTTCCCACCTTGCCTTGGCTGTGTGTGCTTGTGTGTGAAACATAATGTTTCTATTCTTCTCTAAGCCACACCACAGATTTCTGTGTTGGGTGGAGTGGGGAGTTCTGGAGATCGAAGGCACCTATGTCTACACCTGCCTTAGAAATACACAGAGGTTTTTATGGCAGGCTTTGATGTTATTGCGCAAAGCTCTTCCCTCCAGAGGGAGTGGCAGAAGGAACTGCAAATCAGCTCGCGAGATGGGTAATGGCAAAGATGTGAAGCCATGGAAGAAGCAGTCCTTCCATCGATCCACAGAGTGCTCCGGTCCCTGTCCATTCAAGACATTGTCCAGGTCTGAGGTTCTTGCCTTCAGAGAGGAGGAGGCAGAAGGAGCTACAGATCAGCACTGGATAGCTCAGTTGGTTAGAGTCTAGTGCTGATAAAGCCAAGGTTGCAGGTTCAGTCCCTGTCTGGGACAGCTGTATATTCCTGCATTGCAGAGGGCTGGACTAGATTGTCGTCAAGGTCCCATCCAACTCTATGATTCTATAGATACAAAGACAGCAACAAACACAAAAGCATCCCATTTGGTGATCAGCATAGTATTTTGGTCCTTGTCAGTTGATGGTTCCCTCTGACCTTTTCAGTAAAGAAAGTGACAGGAAAATTGCACAGGCTTCCGTCAGATGGACCTGTGAGTTGGATCCTGTCCTTTGTTTCATGTCCCATTTATAATCACATAAAGTCCATAATACAGGGAGATTTTTTTGGAAGGTCCTTTTTGGGGGGTCAGACAGCACAGACAAAATGGCAGGCTCATGCTCGTAACCAAATGATAACATTATTATTATCATTATTAAAACATTTAATGAAATGCTTTTCCACTGAGGTATAGATGCTCTTTATCACAGCCTGCAGAAACTCATCATGTGTTTCTTACATGGCTATGGGCTCGTCCACACTTCCTCTTCTCCCTCTGCTTTCCCCCAGGAAAACTGTTGATAGAAATTTGTTCCAATTCAGCAGTAAACAGTGGGTTTTCCCAGGGAAAGTGGTGGGACAAATGAAAATCCTCTCAGACCCCCCCCCATGCTTTCTAGGCACAGGACAAGTGGAAGTGTGGACACGCCCTAAGAAAACACAAAGATTGTTGACAACCATGTGGAATGGAGAACCAAAGCCCATTTTGGTGGACAGGAAATTTCCTTATCCTACATAGTTACCTAGCAGCAAAGAGTATAGAAAGTTCGGCATGTGTTAGGAAGACATCTGTGCTTCATAGAACGTGAATTTGTGGGCATGCAATGTATCTGTTCACCTGCTTCCATGCTCTCAGTTTGGCTCTTTTTCAGAAGCATGGGAAATCACCCATGGGAGAAGCCAAATGCCATTTATTCCCAGTTAATCCCATGTTAACACCACTGAAGTGATTTGGGGCTAAAGAAGACAGACTAACGTCTTCTAACTCTTAGCTTGAACCTTGTAAGTCCTGACACTATATCTTCATGCAAAATAAGGCAAACTTAGGCAATTTACTGCCTCAGGATATTATGCTACTCCCCATTTACACCGAGATTATGTGCTGAGGTGCCGGGTGTATCAGCAGAACACACATAAGCCCACCCCACCCCATTCTGCCCCTGTCTTGCCCATTTGCAGTGCTGAAAATGGTGCGCTTGTCAGCAGTTGTGTGTGCCAGTCACATACACGTGGGGAGGTGCCAGTACTACTTTTGGGCATAAAGGACCCCAAAGTGGTGATCAGCAAATTAATACAAAATAACTAAATAATAAAAGTACAATAAGTAATTCAAAACAATATAAAACTACAAAGCACCCACCAGTCACATTGGATATTCATGCTCTCGCCACAGACACAACTTGCCAGCATTGCACCTCTCACTTGGAAGCCAAGTTAACTCCTATCCTCCTGTCAGCTGCTCCAAACTTTCACCAAGGAGCAAGCACACTCAGTTACCTGTGAGGAGCACCTTCCCCTTTGTCATGCTCCAAAAGAAAGACTCAAAGGGAGTATCTCCCCCTTGGTGTCTCTCCCTTCAGGACCACCCTACCACGGCTGACTACTGGCAGTGACCCATCATCAATGGCAGCCGCAATATAAATAGGCTCTCTGCTCCCCACCCCCAACAAACCAGCTGTGGCTGTGGCAAAGTTCTTGTTCTCATGGGCTGGGCTAGATAGCCAGGCCTTCTGGCTCCTCCAATATGCTATTTTCCAGAGACAGGGGGAAAGACGGCCACATCTTAGCCAGCAGCAGTCTTGCAACTTTTACCTGCCTCCACCTGCTGTGATTGCCCTAGCTTAGATGGCTTTTACAAAGGGCTTAGGCAAAAGCTTCTGTGGAATTGATATATCAATAACTATTTGCAATGGCAGCTAAAATGGAAGCTGTGTATTCAGAGGCAGTATAAATTCCTACATCATAACTGGTTATGCAGTCTCCTTTTTGCTGTGTACAAATTATATATTGACTGCACAATTGGAGCACAGTCTTTCCCTCAAAGAATTCTGGGCACTATAGTTTAGCCTTCACAGAGTGACAATTCCCAATAAGGTACCCCTGCCCGTACAGGCCAGTTGTGTCCAACTCTAGGGTTGCGTGCTCATCTCGCTCTAGAGGCCGTGAGCCGGCGCCGTCCGAAGACACTTCCAGGTCACGTGGCCAGCGTGACGAAGCTGCAGCTGGCGAGCCAGCACCAGCGCAGCACACGGAAATGCCGTTTACCTTCCTGCTATAAAGCGGTCCCTATTTATCTACTTGCACTTAAGAGTGCTTTCGAACTGCTAGGTGGGCAGGAGCTGGGACCGAACGACGGGAGCTCACCCCGCCGCGGGGATTCGAACCGTCAACCATACGATCGGCAAGTCCTAGGCACTGAGGTTTTACCCACAGCGCCACCCGCAACCCTCTATTCCCAATAGTCCTTAATAAAGACAATTCCCAATAGTCCTTAATAAACTACAGTGCCCACAATTCTTTGAGGGAACGTGCTTCGAATGTGCTTTAAAGGTATAGTGTGTCTTACGTTATCCATGTGGACATGGATCCATGAGGGATAGAGACCACAAAGCATGTGGATTGGAGTAATCAAAGGTGAATTGTAGGAGTGCACATGATCCCTTAAAACTCCCAAGATTCCTGCATTGCAAGGGGTTGGACTAAATGACCCTTGGGTCCCTTCCAACTCTTTGTTGTTGTTGTCATTTAGTCGTGTCTGACTCTTCGTGACCCCATGGACCAGAGCACGCCAGGCACTCCTGTCTTCCACTGCCTCCCGCAGTTTAGTCAAACTCATGCTGGTAGCTTCGAGAACACTGTCCAACCATCTCGTCCTCTGTCGTCCCCTTCTCCTTGTGCCCTCCATCTTTCCCAACATCAGGGTCTTTTCCAGGGAGTCTTCTCTTCTCATGAGGTGGCCAAAGTATTGGAGCCTCAGCTTCATGATCTGTCCTTCCAGTGAGCACTCAGGGCTGATTTCCTTAAGAATGGAGAGGTTTGATCTTCTTGCAGTCCATGGGACTCTCAAGAGTCTCCTCCAGCACCATAATTCAAAAGAATCAATTCTTTGGCGATCAGCCTTCTTTATGGTCCAGCTCTCACTTCCAAACATCACTACTGGGAAAACCATAGCTTTAACTATACGGACCTTTGTCGGCAAGGTGATGTCTCTGCTTTTGATTCTATTATTCTACTTGCCCAGACATAGCCATGCAGTCAATTCCATCCTTGCACCCACTTCCTTTTCTTTTAAAGCCTCCCAAACATGAGTTGAGGTACATAAAAGGTCATCTTTAAGCAGATTTTTGATATTTTTTTTAATCCAGTAATGTAAATTTACCCAACACTTGGCTGCACCAGAGCCAGTGATGCCTTGTTTTATAGAATGCATTGGTGTTACACAATGGGGGGCAGGAAGAAAGTGAAATTAATGTTGCATGCAAATGTATTTCAATGTAACAGTGATATACTTTTACTCTGTTCTCTTGACAGCCCCTGCTTGACGCCACAACTATCATCGCTACAAAGAATGCAAACTGCCCAAAGTTGAGCACTTTTACATTCCTTTGATTTATATTAAGGACATGGTTTACTCTCTCCTACTGAAATCAAGGGGGGCTATAACTGCTTTGCTTTGGCAGGATCATTCTACTGTGGATCATATTACAGAAATAAAATTGCACATTAAAACAGCTCCACACTGTAATGGAAACAGGCAATGGTGTTACTTATGTCACAAACAACGACACACTCATTTCAAGCAATAGTTTGATGCTTGAATATGGGTTTATCTACAAGAAATTTATATACATACAATGTGTACACACAATTTCTTTTGAGCCTTAAATCATCAAATGCTGTTTGTGTGCCACAATTTACCGTTGAGAAATCAAGTAAGCTGTGTCCTAAAGGTATGTCTGTAAATTAAGTGTATACCTGAAGGAGCGTCTCCATCCCCATCGTTCAGCCCGCACACTGAGGTCCAGCACTGAGGGCCTTCTGGCAGTTCCCTCATTGCGAGAAGTGAGGTTACAGGGAACCAGAGGGCCTTCTCGGTAGTGGCGCCCGCCCTGTAGAACGCCCTCCCATTGGATGTCAAGGAAATAAGCACCTATCTTATTTTTAAAAGACATCTGAAGGCAGCCCTGTTTAGGGAAGTTTTTAATATTTAATGCTGTATTGTTTTTAACACTCGATTGGGAGCCGCCCAGAGTGGCTGGGGAAACTCAAGCCAGATGGGTGGGGTATAAATAATAAATTATTATTATTATTATTGCTTATGAATGGGCATAACCAAATTGTGACTTTTATTCATGCTGTGAAGAGGTACAGTATCTATCAGCCTGGCATGCTGTAGCAGTTGGTGTGATGGGATGGCATTTCTCACCTGATCTCTGGTTAGTTGTACTGCTGCTACCTACTAGGAGATAGAGGGGGAGTTAGTGGTAAGGTCAGCATGGTGCAAACATACTGGCAGAAGTACCAGATTGACTGTGTTTGATGCATTTGCAACAGTCCAACCTCACTGCTGCCTTGACTTCCTCTCCTGTAAGCAGCAACATAACCAAACACAGGTCAGGTGAGTAGCAGCGGTCCATCACACTGTTCACTACTGCTAAGAAGTAGTTACTTTCGGGCTTCAATCCTAAACACACTTACCTGGGAATAAGTGCCATTGAACTCAATGGAACTTATCGTGATGTGAATCACAGGATTACACTATTAATATGTTACACTGTTTGGTCCATGGCATCCACTGCTGCCAGCCTGAAAAAGTACGGTATTCCTAAAGCTCCTATGTGCTTGGGGTGGGTGAGTGGGGCTTAACATCCAAACCAGTAATATATATTCTATTTCCCTAAATTTCCTCTTTGTATGTAAAACTTATCGCTCCAGTTGAGGGGTGTGAACAAGCTGCTCCTGCCAAACAGGTCGTCAGGGTACTGTCATCTGACAGTGCTGAGCAGGTGTTCCTCTCCCTGCCCACTGAGTCAGGGAGAAGAGTGCCATCTCATCCCTCCAATCAGGATAATACAGGAAACTCTGTCCCACCCCTTGCGATGACCACCAATGCAGGCAAGTAATGGGATCAACCCTGTTTCCTCCCAAATCAGCCCATACTTATTTGCTTCTTTCAAAATCACTATCAACAAGAGACATTATGGCATAAGTGAAACACACCCAACTTTAACCTATCTCTGCTAAATAAAGATTTGTGTTTCCCTTCTGTTAAAAAGGGGCTGGTATTCAACTACTACTAAGAGCAGACCCACTAAAATTAATGGCCCTAAGTTAGGAATGGCCATTAATTTGAATGGGTCTACTCTGAGTTGGTTGCACACACCCCAAATATTCTGCTTAATGAAACGATATGGTAACTCAGACTCAAACTAATCTTTCTATGTATCCTTGGGGAAAACCACTTCCAACTGCATTTCATTTATAACAGAAGATAACATTTACTGCTTACATCCCCTCCTTCTCAATATAAAACAAATGCCTGAGAATGTGTTTAGATGTCCCACTGAATGGCAATCAATTGTTAGTGATACAAAATAGTATCACCATGCTATTGGTGTAGCAGAAAATGTAGAAGTTATATTGTACACTGCAACTTCACGGCCAATACTTACAACTCTGTTGACATACACGTGTATGTATATATGTGTGTCTGTGTGTGCATATGTAACATTAATATATAAATGTTGCTGAATTACAATGCCTATAACCCCTGCCCTCTGCCCACACTTTCTGGAGCTAATAGGATTTGTAGTTCAGCAACATCTGGAGAACCAAAACACACATAATCTGTGATAAAAGGTATATCTGGTGCTTCCTGCTTGGAGGCTACCATTGGCAGGGAAGTTCAATGTCTGGCAGCATATTTAAACATGCATAAGGGAGACAAAAAATGAGGACTAGATCCCAACAGAGAAACAAAATATAGATCAACACAAATGCAACTTTGTCTATGAATTATAATGATTACTGAGATAAATTATGTTGAGGAGCTTTGAACATTTGAAATGCACAATATGAGCAAAAAAAAGTATTATAATGAATAACTAATAACTAATGTAGTGAAATGCAAAGGTTTTATAGGCATAGATCATTTTATTAATATTTATGCAGAGGGACAGCCCAAATATTTATTTAAAACTTTTTTTTGCAGTTGTATTTTCATGCCAGCTACTAGTTTTGAGAGCTTGGAAGAACCCATCATGTAAAAGTGTCATGCTGGGCACAGAGGTTTGTAAAGATATTGGCAATGGATACCAGTTAGGAGAGTTCATTGACAAACAATGAAACAAACTTCAAATGAGGAAACACTCAGGATTCTAAGCAATGGATACATATGCATCTGAAAAGAGATTCAATAAACGATTGACATATAATCATGGGGGTGCCAAACTGAAACGTTTATTTAGATTTTGCAAATTTCAGAAGCTTGGAGTGAGCAGACCAAATGGAAATGAAAAATACGAAAACACAAGAATGGTGGTGAGTCAGGATGGGACAACGAAATAAAAGTGAAGCACTTCTTTTACATATCGGTTTCAGTGTCCTGAATCTTCCAAGAGATCCTTCATATGCTACAAAGGAGGGGGTGAAACCTGCTGCTTCCCTCCCCCCTTTGCTTCTATTTTAAAGTAAAGATCAATAATTTTGTCTAGTAATGCAAGACCTGTAAAATCCGGAAGAGTACTAGACTCCCAAGTCTCATTCAAGGAAAGATTTGTGTGTCTCACTTTCCACATTATAGTAGAGGTAGAGAAAGAGAAGCTCATGGTTCATTGCAGGAGGATGTACCAAATTACAAATCTGATACCTGTTAGGTCATTCAAAAATCTGGCTACAAAAAATATGCCAAGTATGGATTTTTCTTGCTTTCCTCTTGTGAGTTATCACCAGTATCTGAGATTCACAGCAGTTATCTCTGTAACATGGAGGTTCTATTTGGCTATTCTGACCTATCCACTATAAGTCTGTTTAAATGTTTTTAGAAAGCAATATAAGCTGATGGCAGTGAACTGCAAACGTAACTGCACACTGAATGAAGGAGTACTTCCTTTTGTCAATCCTAAAGCTTCTGCCAATCAGTTTCAATGGGTGGCTCAGAGAGCTCCAATTATGAGACGGGGGCAGCAACCAGAAACTCTACTTTGCACGTTGTCCCAGTACAGTCACATTGCAAGAACTAGTGGAATCTGCATTTAAGTTGGATAGGTCTTGGCTACCTCTGCCAAATTTCATCTGGCTTTTGCAGTGCAGATCTGATACAAAAAGAGTAAAAGTCTCCAAGGGCAGTCTTAATGCTTGCCAATAGTTGGTGAGAGAACAGAAAACTCTGCCCTTGCTATATTTTCCAATTATCTTCACAGAGATAAAGGGAAGGACCTCTGTCCCCCATCCCTCCCCATTTTTCAGGCATTACAGAACAAAAGGATGCCACATAAAGTCTCGACATAATGTAGGATGGGAGTGACTAGGCTCGGTAATTAACTTGGCAGTGCTGTGAAAATCAACATTTTGGGGAAGGCTCATCCAGTCACCCCCACCCAAAGGGGCAGAAGTAAAACCATGAGATGCTGGTTTGGAGCTTTCAGAGAAGGTGGGAGAGTTGGGAAGATAATGAGGAGGGAGGAGGCTGCTTTAGCACAAAAGGGTATTCTGTGGAGAAGCAAACACAGGGCAAACACAAGATCTGGAGGGGCGGAGGACTGGAGAGCCACTCACTTTCTTGCCCCATAGGGGAAAGTAGCAGAGCAGAAAAGGAGAGGAAATGAAATGGGAGATGGGGATGAGAAAGGTGGAGAGCGGCAAAGACAGGAGGAAGGGAAATGGCAGGGATGTGCAAGGAGTTGGTACCCAGGGGGAAGAGCGATGCTCACGCAGCACCATTCTCCGCTATGGGTGGGTGGGGAGAGGAGGCTCAGGAGTCAAATATGGCTGCAGAGAAGTGGGGTCCCGATCCCGGGGCCGGGACGTTCAGAGGAGGCGAGGGATGGCTGCTGCGCCATCCAAATGCTGGTGCCAAATGCTTCTGGGGAAGGGGAGGAGGAAGGGATGGCGCAGGAGGGGGGCGAGATGCGGGAAGATGCTTGCTTAGGACTTGTGGACGAAGGCTGGAGGCAGCGGAGGTGGATGGGAGGATGGAGCATGGAGTCATGGTCGGATGGAGGGTGCAGGGAGCAGGCAGGCAGGCGGCTCCCGCTCTCACCCGTGTCCTGCTCGGCCAGGAACGCGTCTTCCTCCTTCCTGGAGCGCAGGCAGCTCTCGGGGGCGCCGCCGCCGCCGGGCTCCTCCTCGGGCAAGCGGGGAAAGCTGGTGATGCTCATGTAGTCGACGGGCGAGTAGGCGCCCAGGCTGCTCTGCTGGCTCGCCTCCTTCTCGGAGGTACCGGCCGCAGACGACGCTGCGGACGCGGAGGCTGCTGATGCCGCCGCCATCCTGCCTGCCTACTTGCCTGCGCCTCCCGGGCCGGGCAGCCGCCGCCTCCGAGCCAAGGACCCCGCTCCGGAAGTGGCGGAAGGGAAGCCGAGAGGGAGGAGGAGGGCTGGGCTTGGAGCACAGGGACTGCCCACCTGAGCCAGGGGGACCGTGGGGCTGATGGCTGGTTATCTCTTTTCTATGCCGTTTAATAGATTGAAGACTATGTCTAAATGGTGTACAGGAAACAGAAGCAACAACAGGCAACATAATAATAATAATAATAATAATAATAATAATAATAATTTTTATTTATACCTTCCCCAGCCAAGGCCGGGCACAGGGCGGCTAACAAGCAATAATAAAAACAAGTTAAATGAATAGAACTTAAAAACGAAATTAAAATACAACATTAAAATATTGAAACATTAAAATATTAAAATGCAGCCTCATCACAGGAGGAGAAAGGAAAAAGAAAGTTAAGCCAAACTTAAGCCAAATATTGCAAAAATGCACAGTTATACACAGTATAAAAATGAGGCATTAATACAAAATCATATATCTATAATCTAATCTAATCTAATCTAATCTATATCTATCTGTCTACATACACACACACACACCAGCCTTGCATAGAATGGGCCCCTTCCCAAGAAAAGTGGGGGGAAACAAGTTTTGGCGAGCACAGGTGTGGCAAAGACCATAATTACAGGTGCAGGGATGCTGATGGTTAAGAAAGATTTGTATGCCACTCAGCCATTAAATTATTCTCGAATATACAGCTTTTTTTTTTTAAGGACAAGTAGAGCATACAGGGACGTGGGTGGCACTAGGGATGCAGGTGGTGCTGTGGTCTAAACCACTGAGCCTGTTGGGCTTGCCGATCAGAAGGTTGGCGGTTCGAATCCCCACGACGGAGTGAGCTCCCGTTGCTTGGTCCCAGCTCCGGCCCACCTAGCAGTTCGAAAGCACGTCAAAGTGCAAGTAGATAAATAGGTACCGCTCTGGCGGGAAGGTAAACGGTGTTTCTGTGCGCTGCTCTGGTTTTGCCAGAAGTGGCTTAGTCATGCTGGCCACATGACCCGGAAAAACTGTCTGCGGACAAACGTTGGCTCCCTCGGCCAGTAAAGCAAGATGAGCGCTGCAACCCCAGAGTCGTCTGTGACTGGACTTAACTGTCAGGGGTCCTTTACCTTTACCTTTTTAGAGCATACAGAAGATGATCATCTGTAAAACACAGATTAAAATTAGTAAAATGTTTAAAACAGGCATAGATAACTAAATTATATTTGCATTATTTAATAACTTGTTAAGCCCACCTGTCATCAACAAGCAGACCCAAGGTGGGGGTAAAATAAAAGTAAGATAAAAAAACATACAGTTCCATCAAATCATATGAGAGAAATCATTTTATTTTATTTTGATAAATGTATTTGGATAGGAGTGCTTCAAAATGAGGGGTTTCATCCATGCTATATAAATTACATATGCTGTGACTGCAGAGCCGGCCCTACCAGCAGGCAGAGTGAGACCACCATCTCAGGCCACAGGTACTGGGTGTCTGTGAGGGGGGGATGGTGGCAACATATTAGAGGACAGAGCTGCATATACCATGCAGCTTGCCCTGTGCCCATCCTCAGGGATACCACTTGCTGAAAACCACAGGTGGGGAGAGTTGTGTTCATGTCCTACTCGCAAGCTTCCCACTGGCACCTTATCAGAGAAATGGGCAGGGTATTGCCTTTCTTCCTCTCATCTAGATTTCCATGCACCTGAGGGGGGGGGGGGGAGTTCTTGATGTTTGTGGTTGACTCTTCAATTAAGATTGGATGTGTGCTCCAACAATGGAGAGGAAGAATGCACAGCTTTAAAAGAACTAAATTTTAATGGTTCACCCAGTTGCCACAGTGGTAAGGGACAGTCTTACCACTTTGGTTTTTTAAAGGGTTACTTGACTGCTCCTGCTTGAGTCCTACATCTAGTCAAAACAGTTCTTTAACTCTGTTGATCAATTAATTAACTATAGAACAAAAAGAACTGCATGTCCCCACTGGTTCCCCCTAATACTAAACAAGTAGACAATGAAACAGTTCTGAGATATTAATCATATTATTACAAACATAGAGGGGTTGATGTGTTATAAGAAAAATAATTTGGATCCTGGGTTTCTGTGACAGAAACTTTAGAGCATTTTCAAATGTAGGCACTTAAAATGCATTTGATATTTTGTAAAGTGCACAGTGTTCTGGGTTTGTTTGTTTATTTCTATTTCCTAGCTTGCCCTATCTCAGAGGCAGGATGCAATAGATTTAAAATATGCATCTTAGCTGCCCAGTTAAAACCAGCTAATGCGATGTTGAAAGGTAAAATTCCACACCAACTTAACGCCAGGCCTTAACTGCTTGCGCAAGTAAAGGTTTTCCTTTTTTAAAAATGGCAACAACAAATGCCCCTAAATTTATTCTATAAGTTCCCCCAACTCTCTGGAGCACATTTGGGGAGAGTGTGAGGTACACATAGGGGGAGGAGAGTGGGGGGAAACTTGTTGCACTAGCAGGAATCCTTGTGCTAAGTTAGGGCAGGCATAGGCAAACTCCAGCCCTCCAGATGTTTGGGACTACAATTCCCATCATCCCAAGCTAACAGGACTAGTGGTCAGGGATGATGGGAATTGTAGTCCCAAACATCTGGAGGGTCAGAGGTTGCCTATGCCTGAGTGAGTGGAATACTGCCTCAAGTGCTTCCCACAGTACCCCACTAGCCCAATGTCACAGGAGTGCATTGGGTGTGAGGCCATGAAACACAGGAGAAATGTCCATCAACATTTTTAAGGGGAAGAGTTTCACTATATATGTAAATACTCCACCCTTCAATGACCCAGTTCTCAATTTGTGACACGATTATGAGTTACTGTAGATGCACCCTGTAGAATATAACACACCAGCTGTGGTGAATGAGGCAGAATAAGCCTATTGCAAATAATAATAATTAACTGAGCCAGCAACGTATGTGTGTGTGCTGAGGTTGCGTAACTGCAAATTCTGTGAGGTCACATCTATGTCAAGTTGACCTAGGAGTTCCTTGTTAGTCATAACTTTGTCTTGCAACTAGGATCTTCTAATGGGGAAAAAATGTTAGTATCTCCTTTTTTAACATTTACAGTACACACACCTTTGAAATGAGGATTAGATGCGTCAGAACTGGGGGGGGGGGGGACCAATGGGTCAGGAGCCTAGGTCAAGTGGGATCAAGGAGAAAGAAAAATGCCCTCGAAGCTGCCCAGAAATGCCAGCTGCTGTTTCCATACTCAGTACAGATGGTCAATTTGTGGTTGCTTCTACATGACCTCATTATTGAGCATTCTCCCTGATTTGTTTGTGCAAGGTTTGTTGGATAACATTGGCTATTTATTGAGCATGCACTCTGATTAGTTTGCAGGGAGGTTATTCAACATTGCATCAAGCAATTGTTATTCCACTTTGTCCTGGCCATTTTCCCATCTCTTTCGTTATTGCACAAAGTCCAGTTTTGTCAAGGGTAGGAGAGAAGGCTTGCTGTGCAAGAGCACCAAGTCAACTTTTAATTGCGCTACCTGAATCGGGCTTTATTTGATTGAATCCCACCTGGAAATACAGTAGTAACAGCCCAGAAGCAACCTTTAATGCAACAGGGTGATTTCTGTTTTGATTTATGATGGCACTAATCTTTGTCTTTCAATAGGAGTGCAGTCACTGTACAGTACTGGTGTAATAGTGAAGGCAGGTGGGAGCCTTGTAGTGAGGTTAGACTTGCAGAAGACAAAATCCTGTTTACTCCTTTAAGGTTACAGAGGGGTAGATAGTGCATGGACATGGACACGGACACACACACACACACACACACACACACACTGTTAAGCACTTTGCACATTGGAAGTGCTTATTTGTTGCCACATTTTAGAAGAGCTGTGGGTCTTCTTTCCAAGGGCGTGACCAGAAGTTAGATATGCCAATGTTGTTCTGTGTCTTAAAATCCACCCTGGAGGCTGTACTGTATTGCTACAGAAGAAGCAGGACACACCCTTGCTGCTATTTATAAAAAGAACAAAGCCGACTCTTTGCAGTGACTGACAAGCCAGGAATCAGATCTCTTCCAAGGTCAGGTAAGCAAAACTGCATTGTAGGGCTAGATGTAAAAGCAACTTTGTATGCAACAAATAAAAAATAATGAAGCTAGTAAATTGGTAACTTTCCACTTTCATGACTTTGTCTTTAGGTTGATTTGGATACAACAAAAGCTGGAGAGCCAGGTGTGAGGAAATAACATCCAGCCAGTATTTTCTATAATGTGTAAATGAAAGTTTGCATTCAAAATGTCAGACAAAAACCTTTCCCCCTCTAAACATTGGATTGCTGTTGTTTAGTCGTTTAGTCGTGTCTGACTCTTCGTGACCCCATGGACCAGAGCACTCCAGGCACCACTGCCTCCCACAGTTTAGTCAAACTCATGCTTCAAGAACACTGTCCAACCATCTCGTCCTCTGTCGTCCCCTTCTCCTTGTGCCCTCCATCTTTCCCAACATCAGGGTCTTTTCCAGGGAGTCTTCTCTTCTCATGAGGTGGCCAAAGTATTGGAGCCTCAGCTTCAGGATCTGTCCTTCCAGTGAGCACTCAGGGCTGATTTCCTTAAGAATGGGGAGGTTTGATCTTCTTGCAGTCCATGGGACTCTCAAGAGTCTCCTCCAGCACCATAATTCAAAAGCATCAATTTTTCGGCGAAACATTGGATACACTGAAATAAATGCATTGTTTTACAATGCCATTCAAACCCAATGGTGATCTTCATTTATTTCAGAAAGGGGGAACCTGAAGCACAGTTTCAGCCTCCCCGCAAGTGTCCCTATTTTCCAGGGACATCACTGATTTAGAGAAACCATCCCGGTTTCTGATTTGATCCCGGAATGTCCCGCTTTTCCTTAGGATGTCCCTATTTTCATTGGAGAAATGTTGGATGGGATGGAGTTATCCAATCGTTAAGCTTTCTTAAGGCAATCCTGTATAGGGAAGGTTTTTTTTAATGTTGAATGTTTTATTATGTTTTTGTATATGTTGGAAGCTGCTCAGAGTGACTGGGGCTACCCAGTAAGATGTGTGGGGTTGAAATAGTAAAATGATTACTATGGAATGGGATGTCCCTATTTCCATCAGAAAATGTTGTAAGGTATGCAGTTTTCCACATTCAGTATTTGGATTTTTTCCAAGTGTACAATTCCCCTTTTCTGCAATTATATAAATAGTATAATGGTGTCTCCCATCTTGCCATGTGATGACTTCAAAAATAGGAAATTTAAAATAGGAAATAGGAGATTTAAAAGAATCAGTGTAACTTTAATCTGTACTATTAACTTACATCTGGCAAAAGTTTTGTGAGTAAAGTTAGCTTTACAGAAGGCTGTAAAAACGCAGGTATATAGCACTTCTGAGCTAAGGGTGCATTGATTGATTGAGCTGGGGCAGAGAGGGTCACTAACATAGCCTTAAGGTCCCTGAGAAAGAGAAAAAGAACATGAATAGGGGCTTTCTTATTGTTCATTCTATTCATTGAGCACACTGCCTCTAATATGTGCAGCTGGGAGGTGGCGGTGATGGGAGGTGAGTGAGCTCTCTTGGGCTGCATGTAGGAAAAGAAGTGCATCGTGTCAACCATCACGTTTTTGATCTTAGAGAAGCAGCTGTCCCTGGACAGAAATCTGAGCTGAAATCCTGCAGTTCAAAACTAAGCTAAGCAGGCAATCAACTGTTGTTTCTGTTTCCCATTTGTCAATACGGAGAAGATATTGGTCAAATTTACAGATTATTGTAGGGGTGAGGAGCCTGAGACCCTCCAGTTTGCTTGGACTAAAACACCCATCATTCCTGACCATTGCCTACACTGGTCAGAGTTGTGGTCCAACAACATCTTTAGGACAACACAGGCGCTCTATCCCTGGGCTACTGAAATATTGTATATGACGTTTGAGCGCTTAGGAAATGTGCTATAGAAATGCCAGGTCATTATAATATGTACAACTGCATTGCTTAATTGACTAAGGCTGCATTCCTAAGCATACCTACTTACCTGGGAGTAAAGCCCAGTGAACCCAATGGAACTTAAATCTAAGTAGACAAGTAGGCCTTTGACAATTAAGGCATTTTGTTTTGGAGGACCCACCTATTTTGCTGAATCTATATTGTTCTATTTTGGTAAGAATAGTTTGTGTTACTCATTTTAAATGATTGCAACTGTCCTACATGTTTTTATAGCTGTATATTGTATTATTGGAACTCACCTAAGATTGTAAAGGGCAGGTAAGAAACCTTATATATAAATTATTGTAGCTGATTAAAACATTTTTGATAAATTAAAGTTATATTCTAAATTAACTGGGCAACAGATTATTTAAAAATATAATTTTAATATAAAAAACTAGATAAAAAGTGATTTCCTAAAAGAGTCCTCTTTTGTCCCACACAATAAAAAATGGATCTAAGGCAAAACTTGCAACACACTTGCATGATTTAAAAATAATGGAAGTATTCATTCTGTTTCCAAACTACTGCTTTTACTTATATACAACTGTATGCAAATCAAGTCAATTAGTCTGCAACTATAATTAATGAACATGAATTTCTTCAGTTGAGCAACAGCCCTGGTCACACTATAAAACCCCACCAACTATTTATGACCCGAGTTTGTCTCTTGCAAGCCTCTAAGGCAATCATCTCCTATCCTGATTTTTTCATGTTTACAGGTTATATTCGCTGCCATGGATTTTGCTCCAGAGAAGAAAGAGGCCTTCATTGTAACTCGAGAGATCTGTGCCGGCAGGAAGAAGATCCCCTTGGGGTCCATAGGATGCTTTGTGGAGGGCAAGCACAGCAAAGGTCGTATAGTTGACATGAAGTCCAGGCCTGTCATAGCCCTGATGAGCAGCCACATAAGACCTCTCAGCCAACACCAGGCTGCCCTGTTGCTCACCATTGAGAGCCCACAAAAGAAGCATAGCCTGTTCTGCAACGAACAGCTATTCTCTTCCATTTGCTGCCTGAGGATCCACGATGTGCTGCAACTAAGATATGGCAGAGTGGCGACTGTTGGTATTGTGAGGGGCTTCTGGGAGCGGCGCAGGAAACCGGGCAGTGGAGAGCTGAGGATGGTCCTCATTGAGGTGGAGTTGCTGGTGAGGCCATAGCAGGGCTTAGCTTCAGGGTATTCTGGTACTGTTCTGCTCCTGTTAATGGCCAAGCTTTTAGTTGCTGTGGAGCAAAGCCTTCAAATTCCCCATTTTTCATCACAGGTCCTTCTCTGAATCCACTAATCCTTTAGCCTCTTTGTCTATGCATCTTTGCATCCCTTACTCTTTATCACCTATCCTTAAATATATACTTTATGATACCCCCTATATGACCATTCTTAAATGCATAAGGTACTACCTTTGGCAAATGGAATTGTCCCTAAAATGAACTGGTACTGCCATTGCAGCAACAAGTTTGGGAGGGAAAATATAGATCAGGGATGTGGTAGCTCCCATCAGCCCTATCCATCATGGCCAGTGATCAAGAATGATGGGAGATGTAGTCCAACTGATACAGGTTCCCCATCCTTGGTATGGATTATTGCTTCAAAAAAGCAGTATTCTCAACACCGATTATTATTTTCTTTGCTTCTTAAACCAGGATCCAGGAATTATTGCCCTTGGTAATAGCTCCTCCAGGCTGAAAATCGATGCAAGCAAGATTGTCGCTGTTAGCTCCAGCATTACCAACCCCATTTGGTGCAAAGAGATTGGCCAAAGATCCCTTAAGAAAGGTAAGAGTAGGTGATGAAGTTGCAAGACCTCAGCCTCCTAAAATTTCCAGTTTGTTTGCACAATATTTCTTATCAAAGAGATCCATGGTTTTGAGATCATTGTCCCCCAGTTTCTTAGTTCTTGGGATATCCGGGAAGATCACAAACAAATGAGTTATGCTTTATGCTTCACGACCTTGGTGTGCCTGGTAGTGTGTTTGTGCACCTGTAAGAGACATGCCTGTTATGCAATAGAAGTGCCATTCCCCTCTCTGGGTGTGGCTCCCAACATAACTCAGTGGAAAGGAGCTGGAACCTTAGTCTTGCCTGGGCAGTGAGTCCTAGCTAGTTGCTGTTAAAAATAAATACAACTACTGAAGTTCCCCCGACCTCCTGCTGCCCTCCTGCCACTTTCTGTCATTAGGGCAGACCCACTGCAAATTTTCTTTCCCAAACTTACAGGGCAAGAGCAAGCGGCAATACTATGTGATCTGAAAGGGACTTCAAAAGATCTCTTCCAGTGCCACAGAGAGTGCTGGGATGCAACTCAAAATCCAGCCACCCCAGGCTGTTGCTTAGATTGCTTGGCAGTTGGGCATAAAACACAGGGCAGTGTTTCAAGGCATCATAGTCTTGCATCCATGGGAGGGGCCTTACAGTCCTCAGGGATCTGAAATTCTGATCACAGGGAGGAGAGTAAGAACGTTCAGAAATCCCTTCTTTCAATCCCCTTTCAGGTTTCCCTGGGGGTCTGCAGGCCCTCAATGTTAAGGTTGCCATATGTCGAAAAGTAAAAACCAAGACACCCCAAAAGTTGTTGAGCTTTTTTTTTAGTTTACTTGCCAAAGATCCAGGACATATTGCCCCCCTGGACGTCACTTCTGCCTTTGAAATCCCCATAATGTCCAGGAAAATCTGGACATAAGGCAGCCCTACTCCATGTTGTAGTTGTGGGACTACAGTTACCATCATCCCTGACCATTGATCATGCTGGCTGGGACTGAGGGGAATTGGAGTTCAGCAGCAACATCTGGAGAGCCGTGTGTTCCCCATATGTCTTGCTTTAGGTATTTTGGCTCTCGTGGTAAAGGTAGGGTTAATAACAGGACCATCATTTACCACACCCCAACTGTTCTTCTAGCGGGCAGTTACATAATGGAGCACTTGGCAGAGGATGATGCTGAGGCAGCATGGGAACATGACGTCCTGCAGAAGATGGAAGGCATCATGAAGGGCATCCAGGGGCATTGCAACTCCTGCTACCTAGACACTACCCTCTACAGGTTTGTTCAGTGTTGGCTCTAGTTGGGGTCCAGCTCTGTGGTCTCTCCATCGTTCCACACTGCCTCCTGCATTCAGCAATGCATTCAGCAAACCCTTCTCCCCTTTATTTTGCTGCCTTTTTCTGATCATAGTGCTTTGGTCTTTTTTGCAATCTTCATGATCCTGTCCTTCCTGCAAAATAGACCAGGAATAGCCAACATGGGCCCTACAGATGGACTCCACATTTGGAAGCTATATGCCTCTGAATGCCAGTCTCTGGGAATGGCCGGGGGGGGGGGGGAGTGCTGTTGCGCTCATGTCCTGCTTTCATGCTTCCCATGATGGCACACTGGAGAACAGAATGTTGAACTAGATGACACATTGGCCTGATCCAACATGGTTCTTTTTAGGATTGCAATTTCCATCATCATCACCACTGACCATGCCTGATGGAGCTGATGGAAGCTGTAGTTTAGCAGCATATGATGAGCTGCTACACATTGCCTACTAGACGAAGCCAAAATGATACTTAGCCCTTGGAGGGCCAGTTCCATCAGCAGCTACACTAGGAAGTAGCAGGCCATGGTACCCCTTCTGCACAACGGTGATGACCTCCCTTTCTATTTCAGTTCATGTGTTTTATGTGCACATTTCTTTGCAGTTTATTCAGCTTCTCCTCTGCCTTGGATGGCATCCTCTATTCATCTGAGGTGCGCGATGCAACAGTGCAGCAAATCTTGAGGCAGCAGATTGTGCAGCCTTTGAGACAGTGAGTTCCATTGCATGTTCAAAGTGCTTGTACTCTGTCTGTGGTATTCATGTGCTCAGTGATGGACTATAATTTATTATAGGAATAAGGGAACTTTTCATCCTGCCCAATTAAGCAGGTCAATAATAGAAAATACCATACTGTAGAGGTAGGGGACAGCTAGTGGGGCCAGATCCTGTTCTCCCCACTCCCATGGACCATGCTGATTACACGATAGCATTTCAAGGATCTCTCTAGTGCTGGAGATCCTATCTGGGCTCGCTGTCACCACTGATAAGCCAGTTGGCACTGCAGCAAGCCTCACTTGTCAAGTAACAATTGTGAGTGCACTTAAAGGCTCCCAGCGATTTCTTTGCAGCCGTGTCTCTACCTGCCCCACACCTGATGTCACCTGTTACATTTGGGGGCAATAGCCTTCTGGGCCAAACTGGAGCCTATGCCAGGCCTGATTTAGCCCACAGGCCAGAGGTTCCCCACTGCCACCTTATTTATTTTAGGAAATGCACAAAGAGCAAGAACTCCTTCCCCTGGCCAGTGAAAATTAGTATGCAGAGTGGTTGAAAGAACTGATCAAAATGTCCACAGAAGTAATTATTGGTGTGATTACGACAGCTTCTCAAAGAGCAAATTGCTGGCCTGTGTTAATTAGTACAGAGCAGGGGGTTGGGAAATGAATCAGGCTAAACTCCAAGGGATGACATTGTCACAGCGTGCCCACTTGCCCCACAGCTGCTGGGGAAGTAGCACTGTCATCCATGCTGACTTCTGGTGACATCTCACCAGAACTCGCTGCTGCTGCTTTGCACCACAGAGGCACAACCTAGGTGAGGGGTGCAGCAGGGGTGCAGCATGATAGCAGCAGCTGGGTGGGGCAGCACTTCCAATTTCCCCTCAAGCCATGAAAGAGGATGCACCACCCCATCTTTAGATGTTGCTGCAGTATCACTCCTCTCACCCCTGACCAACAGCCATGATCAATTGCAGCTTCCACTAGCACCAGCCAACATCTGGACAGCCACATGTTCGCCACCCCTGCTTTCTAGTGAAGTCGTGCATTTCACGGCATTATATACATTTCATGGAATTCATAAAACACGTTACTGTTAAGAGAAAATAGAGCTATAGCCTTAATTTTTTCAGGTAGCCCTTGAAGGAAATATCCTTGTTATCATGCAAACACCAGCACATCTGCTTCCAGGTGCAGATTTTAAGGATCTTCTTTGCACCATTGAATGAACCGGCTTTTCAGGAAGGCATGAGCTGATGTTTAATAGCTCATCTAGTATTTTCCCTTTATACTCTCCACTTCCCCCAAGTGATAGGAATTTGCAGGGCTGTCTATTACAAAGGTCAGTTTCATGGAGAGAATGTAGGCTGTTTTGTGTTGTAGTTGGTCAAAGAGGCTAAACAACATGTTTAGCTTTTTTTAAAAAAAAATAAAAATATGTAATTATACACATTGAGCATGGACAAGACACAGCAGGATTAACCTTGAAACAGCATCAGTTTCTGCCAAAGCAGCTGCATTCCCTTGCAGCTCCCTGGGGCTGGTTTTTTCCTAGGCAGTCCCAACAGCACACATTTCTTTCTCTAGCTCAAGACAAAATTGTGAGCAGGCAGGTGCAACCATCATTCCTAGATGATCTGGGTTGCTCATTAATGAACATTCATTGTAAGCAGGCGAGCACATAGCTCATGCAAGTATTGATCTTTCCCAGGCATGGCTATGTGGGAGCTGAGAATGTGATGAATTTGAGGAGGTCGCTGCGATGTGACAGCTTTGTTACAGAAGAGAAAGGTAAGGGACAATGTCATCATAGTCCTTTCAATGCACCTCTGGGGGCACGGGGATGTCACTTTGCCACTGCTTGCTTCCCTCCTCCCCTAAAAAATACACTCAGACACTTTGAAGTATCTGGAATATGTCCACAAATGAAGAGTGTGCAAACTAGGAGTATAGTTCTGCACATTGCTGCAGGCCTTTTGCTATCCTAATGGAGACTACTGTTGACAGATCCAGAGGAGTTTCTGAATGTCCTTCTCAGAGAGGTCTTGGCTGTAGAACCCTTGCTCAAAATCAGGTATGGCTTTGATCTGTTGATCTTTTTTTTTAATCTTGGCTCTGAGGGCCAGTCACCAGGGCAGTATATCTACCATGTGACTAGGGATGCCAACTCTTGGATTCATAAAATCTGGTGACTAGGCAAGGTTGGAGCCCATTTCATTGCAGCACTGGGTGTGGGTGGGAGCCTAGCTGTGTCACATGGATGAGGACAGACGGCATTGAGTTGAGATAGGTTGGGAGGTGAAGTTTTTCAGTAGGAAGGAGCCCAACACAAAAGCTGTTAATTTGCCTAAGAGGTACAGCTTCTATAAATTGGCTGAAAATGAGAGGGCAGGGGAAACAACTTGAAAGCAAGAAAACAACGGCCTGGTCAATATTATACTCCAATAATGACATTTTTAAAAACATGGTGGTAGTAGTCAAGCCATACACAGCTACCTGTGCTGTTTTGATTGGGAAGTTATGGCTTGACCCAGATTCTTTGCCTCCAGGCAAACACTGCCACCTCCACAGTTAAGCCTCCAGAGGCAGTATTTGTTGCTCTCTCTTGTAATGCAATGAATATATTCCTGCAGTAGATCTTGGTCCTGACAAATGTGGGTGGTTTTGCTGGCCTTAGAGCAAGTGATTCATCCTCCATGCCACTTTTGTACAGACTTTTACTAGACAGTGCACTTGTGATAGTGGGTTAACATTGGTATACATCTACACGTACATAATATGCTTTGAAACAACTGAGCTTCAAAACTTCTTCCCCCCCCCCCCGAAAATTTAGGTCAGACAACGAAGTGCTAGAATATAATTGCTACCAGATCCTTGCAGAGAAAGATGCTACAATCAAAGTGCCCATTGTGCAGCAGCTACTGGAAAAATCCCTGCTCTCATATGGCTTAAAGCTGGATGAGGTATGCAACTAGCTTTAGGTAGCACTGTGTATATTTCAAGGTTAGAATATTGGATTCTCGGTATTTTAAAGACCTCAACAACAACCAAGAATGATCTATTCAGGAGCAGTTCTATTTGGACCACTCTATCTTGTGCCAATTTACAGCAAAACACATACAAACACTCTTCAAAAAGGTCCATTTCTTCCAGATTCCTTCATGCCTCATCTTACAGATGCCTAGGTTTGGGAAGAGCTATAAGAGGTTTTCATCAGTGTATCCCTCTCTCGAGCTTGACCTCACAGATATGGTGGAGCAAGGTAAATCAAAGATTTGATACTGGTTGGGTTTGATGTTACTAAAAACCGATTGAAGACTGCTGTAACAAACCTGGGTTCTTTTTCTATGATTGTAGCTCCACGGGTGTGTTGTGTTTGTGGAGGAGAGGCAGCCCACGGATGCTCACGGTGCCAACTGGATTCCCTCCTGCATCCCAAACTCATTAAACTGTTTGAGAACCTTTCTAAGGTACAAAGGAGCAATGAAATATTATTTCATGATAGGTCAGTGGGAGGGTTCTGTAATGACATTGGCAAGAGTTGCTAGCAGGTAGCCAAATGGTCCATGTGAACAATGAGCCTTTGTCCTTAGGTTTTTTATTAAATTTTCATAACTTTAACCAATTAATTTCAAATCTGTTACACATTTCTGTTACAATTTGACTTACCACCTTTCATTCCATGCTTTTTTACACCCACCCCTTTCTCCTACTGCATAATATCACACATTTCAACTAATACATAGTCCTCTATTTCATATATTATCAGTTTCTTCCTGTTGCTCAGATTTCAAATCCTGCTCACAGTTTCATTTGGTCATCATATTTTTTTCAAATAACCCAAAAAAGGCTTCTACTCTTCCATAAATTGTCCATCATATTGATCTCTTACTTTCGCTTCTAGCTTTGCCAGTACCGCTTAGTAACTGTGAGCCTCTGTCTTCATCTTCAGGGATTTATTGCTACAACTTCTTGCACACTTACATGTGGAGTTACCCACCCACCAGGCAAGCAAGCAAAAATTAGGCTTACCAGCTTTGGCACAATTTCAACAAACAATATTCTCCCTGTAGGTAGAGATGTGCATAGTTATCTCTGCTAGATTTCTGCTGGCTGTGCAGCTGTAAAAGGCACAGCACCCTCCCTGGAAAAGTTTGTAAATTTACCTCAAGGATCTTCCTTCAGAACTCTGTAACCTGCATATTCTCCTTCCTCCTCCATAACATGATAACTTGTATTCTAGGAAACAACACATTCTCCCTATTGGGAAACCCAAAAGTATGTCCCAACTGGTTAGCCTCCCAGAATCCTCTTTGCACAAGAAACATTCCAGGTACCTTAGGCAATTTCTTGGCCAAGAGTTCCAGTTATAGTGAAAAACCAGCTACGCAAATGGCACAATCTGTACCGGGCTGTCAGCTAGGGGTTTATTATTATTAATTAATTTACAAATTTGCCTTTTACGTTTTTATGTCTCAAGGCTATTTACACAGACATGGCTAAAATGGTTTTTAAAACAGTACAAAGAAATCTGAAAATAGGTTTCAAAGCAATGCAAAGTGAACACCTGAAGGAGCGAGGTCTTTTCATGCAGTTGGAGAAGCCTGCCAAAACAAAAATGTCTTCAATTGTGTTTGGAAAATACAGGTGGTGGCCTCCTGCTGTAGTTCAACAGGTTTGCAAAGATCAAGCCTACATTGCTGGACTGCACTGAAGGGTGACACAGTCAAAGTGTGACACCCAGGATTAGCACAAGGAAACAGAACATTATAATCACCACTTCAAGATGCGGAAAAGCCCGAAAAACAGTGTCGAATTCTGACTAACATTCATCTGTTTCTTTCATCCAGCCACCATCTCATCGAATTGGACTGAAGCATCCTTACAAAGGACTAGGACCCAACAGCCCTCCCACAAAGCAGTACACCTTGGATCTCTTTGCCGTCCTTTGCATAGAAAGCAGCCATTACGTGGCTTTTGTTAAATACGGCCCCTTGAGACACTCCTGGCTTTTCTTCGACAGCATGGCTGGCACACTGGGTAAGCAAGGATCTTGGGCCTTATTTGTGGGGGTTATTCTAAAAACCAGAGCTCCGCCAGCTTCAACACGTGTTTCCAAGGTTTTCTCTCCCTTTCCCATTAGTTCTTACTTCCTCCCTATTTTCACTTGGACATGGCTTTCTTCAGCGCTGCTGAATCATGGCAACAAATATAATTACTGTCTTGCTCTTCACAAGCTCACACAATGCTTAACTACAGGCATCCCCACCACCACTTACGCAGGGGTTACATTTTGGGCCCCCCATGAGCATAAGTGAAATTGTGTAAAGTGGGGGGCACCCTCTAAAAAGGCTCTAAATGCCCATTTCCCGCCTGCTCTCCAGCTCTCTCTCCACACACAACTCTCTCCAACTAGAGTTGAAGTTCTGGGGCCAGCTAGAGGACGCACAGAAAAGCAGCAGCAACATGCAGCAGCTGCGCTACCTCAGGCGTCAGCTGCTAGGTGAGGAGGCTGAGCAACCTAAACAAAGCCCTGCTGTGCCTCCAGTCTCTTTAGGGCTCCCTCTGTCCTCACCGACGTCTTTTTGGGGCTCTGGGGAGGGTCTCCTCGTGTGTCACAAGGACTCTTCAGCTCTCTTTTGCCATTTCCTGGTATGATTCTATAAATAAAAAATGGAGGTGCTATATGTACTTCTCCATGTTTGTTTGTTTTGTAACACAATACAATCTCTACTGAAAACTAATAATAATAATTGTCGGAGCCAGCCGTTACAAATGGCGCAGTTTAGCATAAAATAAAGACACAGAGAGCCAGCAATATTTTCAGGATGGTATGAGCAGCTCCTTTCGAACTTCCCTCTCCTCCGGTAACTTTTTTATTAACCTTTGTCTCTCTCCAGCCTCATGGCCGTTTGCCAATGTCTCACGTTACCTCATCCGGTCAAGGCTTTTATTGCCCCCAACACCATATAGGGTCATCACTGCCCAGAGGAAACACAACTGCATTTAAGGTCAACACATTCCAATACATTGTAAAGCTCAGAGTGCTGGTCAGCCGAGGTCAGGGGGCACCCTGCAATATTACAAGCCTTTACCGTGGCTTTATGACTCCCACAAATAATAATCTTTAGCTGCCTTTTTTTAAACTGTCCCTGTTTTTCTTTAGAAAATGAGAAAGGAACTAACATTCCTGTGGTCAAGGCCTGCCCTCAGATTGGAGACTATCTGGCTATGACACCCGAGGAATTTGCTACTGTGGACACCAAGCAGATGGATGCTTTTTCCAGAAGATTTTTCTGTGATGCTTACACATTCATGTACCAAAAGCCACAGCACGCTTCTTACAAGTATTGGTTCAGAAACTGAGCTCTCTCTGAGCCAGATCTTGGAGGGAGAATTTAAAAGCTCACAAGGACCACCATCTTTCTGTTGGGAGACAGAAGCATGAATGCTGGAACTGCCAGGTTATAGGCTTCTAATAAACCCCACCTCCAACGTAACAGCATTGGTCTGCGTTATAGCAAGCCATTGCTTTCAAAGCCATATTTTCTGGACAATCATTTTCTGAAATTATCTTCCGGTTGACACACTGGTGTAAAGGTGGAAATCCCTCTCCACTTTGCAAGATGCCAAGGAAGACTGCCCAAGTGATTGTGGTGTGTTGCATCTCTACAACACCTGCAAGGTGAGGAGAGATATTTTCCTGAAGGAACATCCCAACCTACCTTGACTGGCAGCAGAGGATGTTGTACCTGTGCGCCAGGTGGGCATCAGCCTTGTTCACTGAAGGCTTCTGAAGCTGCTTTCATCAGGCACTGAAAATAAGCTCTTACTCATACATACAATTTATTTGTTGAACATTCATCCTGATTTGCATCTACAAAGCTTACATGGAGGTTAGATTATATTCTTTATTGAGCTTTTAATCCAATTTCTTTGTGGGGAGGTTATAGGACAACTGGCATTCATCTCATTTTATTTGTGGGGTGTTTATACATCATCTTGTTAATTGTTCACTCATTCTACACATTACAATGCATTTTCTCACCACCTTCCTGACAGCTATGGTAGTGACAAGAGCGCCTTAAATGCTTGAATCCCACCTGCAAAATACTGACAATCTAGAGGTGCCCAAGGTCAGTTCATTTGCAACAATTACCCCTCTCCCACCCTGAGACCTTTCCTGTCCAGCACCCTGCGTATGACTTTATTTAGATCCTGCTGTTTAAGCTCTTATTGTTTTGTAGTTTTTATATAAATGTTGTTTTTAAGTATTCTTTTTGTACTGTGTTGTCTTGGCTCTATGACTGTAAGGGTGGTTTATAAATAACATAACGAAATGAAAACACATAACTTCCCACACAGCCCTACAAGCCACTTTTAGAGAGCTTTTGCTTTCCCCTGTAATTCCTGCCAACCATAACTTTTCTGAATGAAGAAAAATTTACATTTTTATTGAATGAGTTGGACTGGTAGTGTGGGAAGAGTGGGAGAGGTGAGAGTCAAGGATCGGTCCTCAGGAAGGTGGGTGATAGCTTCAAGTGTTCAGCTGTGCTAGAGGATGGTTTGACAAACTTGTCAGCTGGTAAGAGTTCATTTTACATAGCCATGTTCTTTTCCAAGACAGTGGGAATAGAACTGGAAGCAATCTCCCTTGGGATATGCAGCTGGAAGCTGGGAAATAGCGATTACTGAAGATAGGGGTATGAGATTTCCCTTAGGTTAACCATCCTGTAGCAGCTCTATCTGAAAGAGAAACATTCACATACAGTGGTACCTCGGGTTAAGTACTTGATTCGTTCCAGAGGTCTGTTCTTAACCTGAAACTGTTCTTAACCTGAAGCACCACTTTAGCTAATGGAGCCTCCGGCTGCCGCTGCACCGCCGGAGCACAATTTCGGTTCTCATCCTGAAGCAAAGTTCTTAACCCGAGGTACTATTTCTGGGTTAGCGGAGTCTGTAACCTGAAGCGTATGTCCAGTATATCTGAAGGAGCGTCTCCACCCCCATCGTTCTGCCCGGACACTGAGGTCCAACTCCGAGGGCCTTCTGGCGGTTCCCTCACTGCGAGAGGCCACGTTACAGGGAACCAGGCAGAGGGCCTTATCGGTAGTGGCGCCCGCCCTGTGGAACGCCCTCCCATCAGATGTCAAAGCGATAAACAACTACCTGACATTCAGAAGACATCTGAAGGCAGCCCTGTTCAGGGAAGTTTTTAATATGTGACATTTTAGTGTATTTTTCATCTTTGTTGGAAGCCACCCAGAGTGGCTGGGGAAACCCATCCAGATGGGCGGGGTACAAATAATAAATTATTATTATTATTATTATTATTATTATTATTATTATTATTATAGTATGTAACCTGAAGCGTGTGTAACCCGAGGTACGACTGTATTCTGAACAAATTTCATTAACAGCTGATAAGATTGCAGTCTGAAGTTTGCAGCAAGATATTCAGAGGGTTGGAAGAAAAGGCTTAATAATGGCCACAAGCTTCTGTGGGGTGTGTGTATGACAGGTGGAATAATGTTTTGATACTGTGCTTGGCTCAGGGTGTGTGTTCAGACAGAAGCTGTGTGTTCCCTGTTATGCTTCTGGAACTGCCCAATGGAAAGCAAACTGGTCACAAAGTGTGGCTGTGAAATTCCTGGATGGCTACAAAGATGTTTAGGGTATTAGCAAAGTATGTGCAGGGAGGGCAAACCAATATCAGATGAAGCATATCACCAGGTAAGCCTATCCTAACTTGATCAACAAATCCTAGTTAAAACAAAGCATGGATGCATTTGGATAAAATGCTAAGCCATTAAGTGTTATCTTCAGTGTTCTTGGTCTCAAACACTTTAGAAACGGTTGCTGGTTTGGTCTCCTGTTCATATTTGTATTAACAGGCATTGATTTGGAAAAATAATAATCAGGCACAGCATCAAGGATCGTGTTCTTAGCACACCAATGAGTAAAATCCACATCAAGCTGACTCTGTACCTATCATAGATAGATGTCTTCAAAAGTCTGGGCTGAAGCTGGTCATTCCATTTCAGTAGACTGAAGCACAGATGAAACTGTAGCACCACATTTCTGAGGGCAACGGAAGAACGATTTTCCAGTAACAAGTTATTGTTTCCTGACTGTGAAACCTGAGTGCCCAACCAGTATGAAATAAAGTCAACGGAATTACACAGAGTGCATAACATAAAGCAAGAGTAATGATTAGCCCCTCATGACCTGTAAATTATAACACAAAACCAAGATACTCTAGTGAGCGACTTTGGGTAGATACAAAGGCTCACAAATGCAAATGGAAGTTTTGCTTTTTGTTGCCTTGAAGGCTGCTTCTGAAACTCCCCACGTTTTCATTTGGGCAGAGATGAGGAACCTGTGGCCATCCAGATAATGTTGGACTCAAAGTCCTACCATCTCCAGCCAGCACAGACAACGATCAGGGATGATTGCAGTTATACTCCAGTATTAGAGAGGGCCACAAATCCCCCACCTCTGTTTTAGAAGTAGCTTGCCAAGCGGTGCAGGGCTGTTTGTAAATCACCTGGATGCTTCCAAACCCAGCATCACACCTGTACTGAGAGCGCCTGCCACAGGCAGCATGCATCCAATGCAAAATGTTTATGCAGAATCAATGTATTGTGGGAGTCAGGCATGAGAAATCACACTGCAAAAGACCAAACACTCATAGCACAATAACAAATTACTTCAAAGAAAGCAGGAGAACTTCATTCACTCTGTGATGAGAACCAATTCTTAAGATCACATAGGCTAGTAATACTAGTCATCCTTTTTTATCTAGTAAGCAAGTATTAAGGGAGAAGTCAGCCCTCAATATTTAAGCCATTGTCTGAAATAAGAACAAATGAAAAAGCAACATACCAGCTTCTTAATCATGTGACATTTATTAGAGAGCTTTCATGTATAAAATGATGTACTGTATTTGGTAGGTGACTGAAAGTGTAAGTAAACAAAATCAGATGCTGACTGAGAAATGGAATTTTAAACCCAGCAGAGATGAAAATTCTGAGGAGAAAAGGTGACTCCTTCTGGTTGATGAGGCGAATGAGAGATTAAATCCACAAACCAGATAAGCAGAGGCTGTTAGTTGGCAACGAAGCCTGCAAGAGCAGCACCTGCCATGGCTCCCAGCACATACAGTACTTCAGGCTTTCATTTCTTTTGGCAGAATTCTAACAACTAACCAACGAAGAAGAAAATAGAAGTTTAAGAAAAGTACATTGAAGGTGACCTTGCTAAGTCGAAAATGCAAAAATGAGGGCTTAACAGAAGACTAAGAAGAACTAGGAATTAATCCACAGTGTGTTAAGACTCAAGTCAGGTTGTCACCATAAGGCAGTCTTAGTGCAAAGCTCTTCTCTCTGCCCATTCATCTGAGATTATGATGAGAACAGACAGGTCTGGTCCTTGAAGAGACTACTTCCTAAATATATCCATGGAGACTGTAATGCATATTTTAGAAAAGATCTACAGTTAAAAATTGTAAGTGACCTAAACTAATGTACAGCCACCAACATGGTTATATTTAATGTCTTTATTTAATAATCGGAAACATCAAAATTGAAATTGTAGATCAATCCACTCCCACCCTGAAAGTGTTAATTCTGTGTACAGAACATTAGCTGCTTTAATTATTCCGGGTGTTGTGTTTCAACTTCAAAATCCTAGAAAGATCCTGAAGTAACTGAGTTCTGAAATACGTCTTGTTTTGTGCATTTAGACCACTGAACTCTGAGGTAGGCTCTGAGAATTGAATCAATTTGTTAACTGAACCATTATTGTGTTCCTAAACCATGGTTACTGTTTGTGAAAGTTCAGTAATTAAGCCAGGTAAATCCAGCACTTGCTCCATAAGGAATTAATGACAAAGTTTTAGGAAATAATCTGAAGATTCTGGTTATAACACTGTTAAGCAACCAAAATTTAAGTAACCCTGAATGAACCAGTTAAAGACATTAATACTTAATACAATCAATTATCAGATCAGATCTTTAATTTTCTTAAAACAAGCCGAGGACAACCATTAAACTCTATGCTCTTGTAATCATTTCTGTAGAGTTCGCCTCCAACCAAATGCCTCATGATGTTTATGGTTTTAAAAACATACGTCTAGCGAACGGAAGACAAGTCACAAACTGATTCGATCTCATTCAGAGAGGGCAAGATAATGGACACAAATTAATTAATAAGGTCACCCTTTTAGAATACAGAAGTTTGCCGTCACTGTACCAGGCAAAATCACAGAGAAGGTTGAAAGGTCGAACAGTCTTGTATTGTTTGCAAAACATTGTGATGGTTTTTTTAAAAGTTCTGCAAAAGCAACATTTCTTTAAATAATCAGACAGGCTCAATTTCTCTTCTTAGAAGCCATTTGGCTTGTCCCATCTCCTTGGACCACGGGTATAAAAATGGGCTTATTTTACCTCCCCCCAGTTCATCAGAGGCTGCTTCTTAAAGTATTATTCAACTTATGAATACAACTGATTTGGCCGACTTCATCAATCATAATGGATGGCAGTGTAGAAGATTATCCAAACAACCTGAAAGGAAGTACAAACAAGATGACATCAGCAGCAAAGAACCTGATGTTTGGATTCAGTATTTTGCTTTCCTCTTTTTGAATAAGACTGAAACAACAGGTCATAAAAAGCTTTACAATTAGCTCTGTACTATAATCTGTACATTACCCTTTTAAATTCTTGCATTCTTAAGTAATTTATACTGTTTTTCCCTCACTCTGATTCCTTCCCATCTAATTAGATGGGAAGGAATCAGAATGAGGGAACAAACAGCATAAATATATATTTATACTTATATATTTATAATATATTTATGCTTCTTAGGTGGTGATCTGTCACTTGTTTTACAATATGTGCTCAGGGCCAACAGTCAACAAATAAGGAGTATAGATTACCAAAAACAATGCAAAAGATGTCATGAACCCTTCTTTAGTTAGTTCCCAAGTTCCACCATACTCTTCTTCATCTATCTGCTGAAAGCTACTAAAATAGAGGTACAGGACACCAGCATTTATCAGGCAGAATCTGGAAGGGAGAAAGAAGCATATTGGAAACCATCACTTTCAACTTGCACAATGTAAAGACATCAGATGTGTCAGCCACACTCCACCAGGATGTTTTCTTGTGCAAGCTACATTGAAATTAATGGGAGATGCTGAAGAGCACTACTATGCTCTTATGTAGCTCTCATTCCTTTCAATAGAGCATTCGCAGGACATCTCTCTGGTGGTGTGTGCTTCATTGGTCAGATTCATTTCTTCTACTCTGCCCTTTTCATGGCAGGGCTACCTCTGAGGACACCGTATATTGTTATACTAATTAATATACTAAGTTTACAATATTAATATTAAACTTAGAAGACTGGCAAAATATATTTATCTTGTTAAAAAAATTTATGCCACCTTTCTGTCTCAAACAGAAGGGTTCAAGATGGCTAACACCAAAAAGTTAATATTTTTTAAAAAAACATTCATACACACACAAGACAGCAAATGATAAAAGCAAATTCTCAGGTGGTGCAATGGGTCACCGTGTCTGGCTGTTAACCAGAAGGTTAGTAGTTTCAGTGTTAGAAACTGGAATAGGAAAGCTAGGAGCCATGTGGCTCCTGGGACCTGGGTTGTTGGCACTAAAATAAAATATGGTGCCTAGACATTTTGTTTTATTTTATGCTGCCATGCTACCCAGCAGACCACCTGATTCACCCGGCAGCAAAAAAAACAGACGTGCATCTTTTGCTGCCACGCTGCCAGGCAGACCACCTGACTGCAGCCAGGCAGGTGGAGATGCTAGGCACCAAAGGTGGTGCCTGGACATCTCCATCCAGTTGCAAAAGGACGGCTAGTTTCAAATGCTGGGTGGTTCAAGCCCACCTACAGATGACTGTGGACAGGATTCCTGCATTACAGGGCGTTTGACTAGATGACCCTCAAGTCCCTTCCAAATCTATAATTCTATGATTCTATGAAATGGCATCAAGAAAAAAAAGATCTGAGTCAAACACTCAGTAAGCCAAAGGCCTCCAAGGGGTGGGGGGGACAGAGACTTTAAACATCAAGGAACGGGGGTAGGCAACCTAAGGCCCATGGGCCACAAGCGGCCCACGGGGGTTGTTTAACCGGCCCACGAGCTGCCCCCGAACTGAGCCGCCCACTCGGCGAGTCCCTACACGCTGCATTAAACCAGTGCAGCGCGGCGCAGTGCGGGGACTTGCTTCCGCGGTGCTGGAAATTGTGTCTGCGCAGATGCAGATGCCAGAAATTGCGCAATCTGGCCCACGGAGGGATCTCCGCTGGAGTGAACTGGCCCAGGCGAGGTAAACCTTGCCAACCCCTGAACAAGGAGATTGAAATATCCCAGATAAGGTGTTCCCTAATCTAGGCTTGGCAACAAAGAATATTACAGATTCCCACCAACTGAACTTCAGGTGGAAGAGCACAAACAACAGGGGCTCATCCTGATGATCTGAGAAAGCAGGCATACCCAACAAGCAAAATATCCTAACTCGGATAAAGGCAATAATTGGCAATTCTGAACTGAGCTCAGAAACAAACTGGAAATCAGTACAAAAATCAAGTCGGATGTTACAAATAGCCAGCTCTAGTCAACAATCTTGCCAGGTGACATTTCTAGGTCCTTTTCAAAGTCACCTCGTATGAACTTCATGATTGAGCAGAGATTTAAATCTTGGGTTCTTTAAGATCAGTATGCCAATAATTACACCACAATGGCATTCAAGCTAAGCTAAACTGATGAAGCAACTGAATTTCCCCACACTGAATTTCTTTCTCCCTGACATTTCCTACCCTAATGCCCTGAAGTTACATTCATAACCCTGAATGTGGTTATGAATTTGCAAGCAAGGCCACAACAAGCACTAGTCTGAAATCGCCAACCTCCCTCCCTGCACTCCAACAAAGACCTCAGAGTTTACAAAAATGGATGACTAAGACATGTTCAAGAACTTTAAATGGTATTTTGTTTACTAACTTTATATTTCTTTGTCACAGCTAAGATGATACAGCACATTCTTACCAACCAACTTCAGAGACAAAAACATTTTTAGGCACTATTCATGTACAGAACTGAAACATTTAAAATATCAAGGCAACTACAGTGGTGCCTCGCAAGACGAAATTAATTCATTCCGCGAGTTTTGTCATCTTGCGATTTTTTTCGTCTTGCAAAGCACGGTGTCGGGAAAGTTTTGGAAAAGCTTCAAAAATCACCAAAGTCTTTAAAAACCTCAAAAAGGCTACCACACCGTGTTCTATGAGTTGCTCCTCGAAGTCAAGTCGCAACTGTATTAACAGTGTTAAGAAAAAGGAAACAAACTTGCAAGACGTTTCCGTCTTGCGAAGCAAGCCCATAGGGAAAATCGTCTTGCGAAGCAGCTCAAAAAACAGAAAACCCTTTCGTCTAGCGAGTTTTTTGTCTTGCGAGGCATTCGTCTTGCGAGGTACCACTGTATATTAAGGTCTACCTGCCTTTGGACATCTTTGGGAGAAGTAACGGCTAAGGACTAAACCATACAGAAATTCAGAGTGGAGTCCCTAAGACAGTTGAATAGCATCTTGTACACCTCCTTCCAGCAGCTCAGCTGGTGCCAAATGTATTGCTCTGCTTTCCTCTGGACCACAGTGAGGCCAAGAGGGAGGTCTTGTCATTTGGGCAGCCCAGAACCTCCACACACCCTACCCAGGCTTGCGCCCTGGAGTGATCATTTTGGTGCTGCTAAGGCAGCAAAAACAATGTAGGATGCAGCAGTTACGAGTTACTGGTTTCTGCAGGCACAGCAGCCACCGTGATTCTCTGGTGGTTTGACTTACCCCAGAGATATATTCCATTGTCTCTTGAGACAGAGAGATGCCAAATATATGTAGGCCTCTGAGTTGCTAGTGTTACTGTACGTTGACTGCATAAAGCACTACATATAAAAAAAACCCCACTTGTTTTCCTCTACACATTTCTGGGTATGTGTGTCCAACTCCCCCCTCCCTTCCGCCCTCTATCCAGTGTAATAAAGACATTATTCTCTATTTTCCCACAAAATACACTGCAAAAAATTTGCATGCTCACAATCTGGGAGCCAACTCACAACGATTTATAATGCAGTGTATATGGGAAATGAATTTCAGATCTAGGGTTTAGAATTATCCATCTTGTCATTTCGGCTGTTTCCAATTTCTTTTGACAACTTTTCCAATATATAACAACAACAAAAACAAGAATAAACAAAAACTTACATTGCTATGCCCACAAATCCTTTCAATGGAACAATGCCCCAGATCACTCCCAAAATAACAGCAATGATCTGCCGGAACCAGTAAATCACATCTAGAAATTCATCCTGTGGAGAAGAGACAAAAATCAAAGTTCATATGGATCTGTAATTCATGTATCTTACAAAATGCCCCTTTGGACAAAAAGAAGCAGCTCTGAAGATACATTTTGGGCTAGATGAGATGGAGATAATAATTAACTGTCATATAGCAGTACTTCCCACTTAATAAAGGATAAGTCTTAAGTTTCTTCTAATGTATTAAGGAAATATTCTTAACATGAAGTAGTAGGATCCTGAACTGAATCACTAAGACCAACACTGTAAATGTCAAATGCTACCAATCAATGTGCATTTTGTACTTGGTTCTGTTCTATGATGATATTTTTTATAAAAGGAAGATAAGCCACTCAACGGGCATCAGGAAACAATAGAAGAGCCAAAGCACCCTACCAGGCACCCTACTTTTGGAGGAAAAACGGTAGTGTTTTGGGATGATAAAAATTTAACACCACTGGTGCTACTCACTGTTGAATTTAAAACACTTTCATATGTGTTGCCCAACCCTATTTATTTAAAAGACCATCCCACAGAATTCAGTGGGTTTTGCTCCCAGGCGTGCTATACTGTCAAAGCTCACTGACTACGAAGTAGTTTGTCAGAGGACTTCCTACAAGGCAACAGCAGAGCCAGAATCCAGATCAAGTATTTCCAGTTCCACAGCCTGCCTCCAGCAGGCGGGGGCGAGGGGGGTGGTCAACAAAATAACGTAAGAGCAATCTGAAATTGACAGGAAAGGATTTCCAACGCCCAATTGTTTAACCACCACGGACTTTGAGCCCTGACAGTCAAGTGTTAGAACTAGGGAGAGCGGTGCCTTTGGCTCCCCCCGCTTTTACTATTCTGCACGCCGTGTTTATAAGCCGCCTGGTAGTGATATTTACTAGGAAAGCCACTTGAAAATATATATATTCTAGTGGATAAATTGTATTTCTGAAATGACAGGTGGTGGGGATGGGGAGAGTAACCAGCCGCGGGTTTGGGGGCGTAAGGACTTAGCACGGGAGTCAGGATCCTTCCCCCTTCGCACTCGGCTCCGGTGGGCGGACCTCGGGAGTCCCGTCGGGAAGGAAGCAGAGCAGGTCCCACTACGACCCCGGGAGGCTCGGCCCGCCACTGCCGCAGGGGCCCCTCGAGTCGCCGCCACAGCCCAGGCTCCGGCCAACGCAGCCCCTCCAGGCCAAGGGGCTCCCCGGCGCCGAGGCAGCGCGGCCCGGCCTAGGCCTCACCTTGTCCTCCCAGGCGGAGTCGCTCCGCAGCGCTTTGCCCCACAGCGAGCCCTTCAAGGCGCCGCCGCCGCCGCCGCCGCCGTTGGCCACCAGGTGCTGCTGCGGGTGCGACGTCGGCTCCTCCTTCCGCCGGCCGCCGCTCATCGTCCTCTGCCGCCGCCGCCGCCGCCTTCCTCCCTCCCTCCCCGCCGGGCCGCCCTCCCCCCGCAACACTCGGCGCTCTCTCGCACCACCGAAGGCTCCCCGCGCGTCCACGTGAGCGCCGGACCGGCGCCCAACCAATCGCGTCGCCCCGCTCGGGCCCACGCGGCTCCGGTCACGTGGCCGGAGCGCGCTACGGCGATAGAGATTGGCCATATCGCGGCTCCTTCTGGCCTCCGCCAGCGCAGGCAGCGCAGACTGGAGGAGGGAGGAGCACGTGGCTCCTGAATCGCACGGTTGGAAAGGGGATCCCTGAGGGTCATCTAGTCTGACCCGCTGCAGTGCAGGAATAACTGGGTAGAGTAACACTGGCAAAAGGGGCGGAGCAAGGCTACCTATATATAAAAGAGTGTGTGTGTATGTGTGTCTCTCTCTCTGTGTGTGTTAGTTACAATGTGCTTTTATTAATTCTTTCCCAACCACCAGGGCTAGCCCAGGACATTTTGGCACCAGAGGTGAACCACAAAGTGGTGCTCTCCTCCCTGCCAGGGAAGAAAGGAGGAGTGAAGATCTACATCAGGATCTGCCACCCCTGTGGATCCTTTTTGCCTGAGGCGTTGCCTCACCTTGCCTTATAGGTGGGCCGGCTGGCCCTGACAACCAGAGCCCGTTTGGAGCAAAATCAGAACGGCCTTGAACAAAATCTTCCAAGCGTCGGACATCTTTTTAAAAATTAAATAAATAAAAACTGCATTCATGATGACTTGCACTGCTGATGCCATGCAGGTTCGCCATAGGGCATTCCCGCTTTCGGTGCTCTTTGCAGTTGCAAAGAGCCCACACAGCTTTGCTTCCCATCAGTGCATCTCCCATAACTTTGTACTAAAATCGTGCAGCTTTTTTATACCACAAACGTTCTGGTTTATGTTTGATAATACGTACACACTGGTCTCAGGTAGTACGAAAGAAGGGAACTGGAACTGGGTCTGAAGTATGAAATGTTTGCAAAATAGTAACTTAATACATAGAACAATCCTATGCTTGTCTGCCCAAGAAATCGCATTTTACAAATAACAAAAACAAAAAAACCCCACCAAAAATAAAATATAAATACAAAAAACTAAAATAAGTTAAAAGCCAAAACATCATAAAAACACTGTAACACTGTCACAGGATCAAACATCTACCTAAAGAGCTCAAGGTTAGGGAGAGGTCTTCCCCAGCATCAAAATATACATGAGATTGTGCCAAGTCTCCAGTACAGTATTCTGTTTCAATTTTTTTATATAAAAAAGGAGTTACAAAGGCTGAGCAGTTCTAACCTCTTCATACACATTTGATTCTTTAACAATTTTAAAGAAGACACCCCAAATTATCAAGGCTGAAAGTGACACAAACAGGTGTTTTGAAACAATGTATCGTACAGGTACACTTGTTGCAGAAAGGCTACAGGATCTTTTTGAGTGTACACTCAATCCATGTGATATGTGAAATGGTCATGTAATATTGCTCATGTAACAGGTGAAATGGCCCTCTGGGAAAGGGAAGCCCTACTCCAGCTCTAGTTATACATAAGTAGACAAGGTAAATGCATGTGCCTTGTGCATCGAAAGGTGAAACCACCCAATTCAGCAGGGCCTCAGTGCATATATGTGTTTGCATCTATACCTACCATGTGCAGTAAGTAGGCTGCCTTCTCACTTGGGTGGATTTCCCTTTCTGGCTCAAGATGCAAGATTGCTTTCGAATACTATGTTCATTGGCCGCAAGGTGGCAGAAAGTTATTATCTTCCACAGCTTTCACAACAGCCTATTATGATTCTGCCTTGACCTGTGATCTTCTTTCCCGTGGGATCACAAATATATCCGTGAAAGATAAAAGGCACTTGGGAATTTACACTACAGTGGTACCTCGGGTTAAGTACCATACTTAATTCGTTCTGGAGGTCTGTTCTTAACCTGAAACTGTTCTTAACCTGAAGCACCACTTTGGCTAATGGGGCCTCTCGCCGCCACCGCACCGCCAGAACACGATTTCTGTTCTCATCCTGAAGCAAAGTTCTTAACCCAAGGTACTATTTCTGGGTTAGCAGAGTCTGTAACCTGAAGCGTCTATAACCTAAAGTGTCTGTAACCGGAGGTACCACTGTATTACCACCAGTGCAATCTCAAGCGTGTTTCGTGAATATGTTTAGGATAATGGCCAAGAACATAGTTCTGATTGCAAAATGCTTTGCTGGCTTAATTCAGGAATTGAATTATTATTATTATTATTATTATTATTATTATTATGTTTCTATCCCCCCTTTTTTCCAAGGAGCTCAAGTAGTTCTTCCCACCTCTCCATTTTACCCCCCAACAACCTGTAAGGTAAGGGTTGGGTTGAGACATGGTAACTGGCCCAAGGCCATCCAGTGAACTTAATGGATGAGCAGGGATTTCAACTCTGGTCCCCAAGGTCTTAGCTTGACAATCTAATCCACACTGGTTCAGAGAGCAGGACTAGTGTAGTGGGACTGCCACCCAAGTAAAGAAATATTAGGCTGCAATCCTAACCCCATTCATCCAGGAGTAAATAATAACTGGTTTTTCCTTTTTGCATTGTATTATTGTAAACCACTTAGAGACTATTGTATTTAAGCAGTACATATATAAGCTCTTTAAATAAATAAATAGATCAGTTATTTCCCCCAATCAAGTAACTAACTAATAAATTGTCTAGCATGTGTGCTTGTCCAAAAGTAAAGCTCACATGCAGTGGGGCTTTCTCCAGGCTAGTATGCAACCTAAATGCTGCGGCCCTAGTTAAATGGGTGAGTGGTAAAGCTATAATCACTAAAATTTGATTAGTCATAAACTCCCTAAGGCTGCAATCCTATACACATTTAACTGGGAGTAAGTTCCACTGAACTAAGTGAGGCTTACGTCTCCATATAAGTGCATACAATTGCACTGTAAGTGGTGCAAGCCTGTCCGACTCAGCTCCCTCTCTGTAATAGGAAGCTAATAATGCCAACCTACTGTGCAGAGTTGGTGCGAAGACTGAGTAGATAATGTATGTGAAGTGGTGATGGGGATATTCCAAAGCAAGTGTGAGCAGATTTCAGGCTTGGGCAATCTGTTTTGCTTTTTACTGGAACCCTGAGATTCACAAAACAAACTGGGTGCAAAATATTGGCAGTGGGTGGTAACAGACTGGAAAAGCTGATTTGGGGGCAAAGTCAGTTATCTACCGCAAGAGCCATACACTGACCTGTAAATGGACATACAAGTCTACATCCGAGTCAGGTATTCTAAAACAGGAAATCCTCTTATTGTTGCTATTGTAAACAATTGCTATTCAGAACCCTTCATCAATCTACAACAAATCATCTAGCAATCTGCCAGGAGATCCCAATCAATATTTGTTCAGCTCTGCTGTAGACAGTTCTATAAATGTTAAAACTATAATTATGATCTCACACCGTTACAATGGTTACTGAATTTTGAAGTCCTGCAAATATATATTCCTGAGGAAATGGTTAGGAAGCAATTACCATTTATTTGTTATAAAAAAATAATAATAGTAAGTCTTGCCTTTCAGCTTTGAACATGTTTCAAGGCAATTTGACAAAGCATGACATACATGTGTAGAAATGATAATATTTCAGTGCAAAGGTGTTCTGTCTGGGTTTTATGGAAATGTAATGATTTGAAGTTATTGTTTCCAAAACACTTTGCATTGTATTTCATCAAACTTGCTCACTACAGCATGACAGGCCTATTAGTTGCAGCGCCTTCCTCTGCGTGTCCATGCAGAAGTAAAGACCGCTGAGTTCAGTGGGATTTGCTCCCAGATAAAGTGTTACAGAATTGCTGCCTGGACAAAGTGCCCTTTGCATTGGAAGCCAGCAAAGGTGGTGAAGAACCTGAATATCCAATCCTATGAAGAAAAGCTGAAGGAGTTGCAGATTATTTTTAACCTGGAAAAGTAAGCAATATGCGAAAAGCCATTTTCAGCTATTTGAAGGGCTGTCTTATGGCTGATGAAGCACATTTGTTTTTGGTTGCTCTGGATAGGGTCTAAAATAACAGGTTCCATCTCCAGGACTGAAGGCGGCATGCCTCTTGAATTCCAGTTGCTGAAAATCACAAGCAAGAAGAGCGATGTTACACTCATCTTGTCGGCCCCTGTGAGAACAGGATGCTGCGCTAGATGGACCTTGAACTTGATCCAGAGGGGACTTCTTAATCTAATTCTTAATGGAGGGTAAGGCAGCCTCTAATTTCAAAATTTAAAAGTACCGAATGGATGGAAGTACCGCAACAAGAAGCGTGCTGCAAAACATCAGCGTCATACAATTCTCCTCTTCGGAGCTCCTGTATGGTTGATTAGCAAGTGAATCCCCCCAACCAAAAAAATAAAATAAAAGTTCAGCGTCCCTCGACTGGGCGGAGGCAGCCCGAGGTCACCGGGGCTGCGATATCAGCCTGCGCCACAAGGGGGCGGGGCCGAGACTGGTGTTTGCTTTAACTGCGGAGGGAGGGATAGAGTGGAAAAGGAAACATCTCTCAAAATGAAAAGAAAAGTCGGGGTGGGGGAGATTTTCATGTGTCTATGCTTTTATTTCGTACGAGGAAAAAGCAGGAATGCTATAATTCTGCGCAGGCAAAAGCTGTGCGTTGGGGAAAGGAAAAAATGCCAGTGATCCCTGCGCCCAGGAAGTTCCTGGCTTTTAAAAGTTTCTTTAATAGCTTTGTTTCAACTCCTGCACCCAACCAGCACAGAAGGGCGTCCTTTGCTGCCTTATAAAGGAAGCTGCGTCTCCATCCTCTCCATCGGCTGCTCCCGGCCCCGCGAAGCCTCTGTTGCTTCTCCCGGTTCCCCTCCTCCCCAGCCCGGACATCATTTCATCTATATAAGGCAGAATCCTCGCTTGCCGTCCTCTTCCCTCCGTCCCCAGCCCCGCGTCCCCCGGCTGGGCTGCTGCCACCCGCACAGCTCGGCATTCTTTCGCCTTGTATGGCCAAATCCTTTGGGGTGGGAGGGAACCGTTTGGGGAAAGTCTCGGCTCCATTGGCCGCCTCGTCCGCCCGATCCCGCTCTTTCCAGACCAGGGCGACTGAAAACAACACAGCTAGAAGTCGCATCTTCTCTGCGGGGATCGCGGGGGGAAGCGCTTTTCTCTGCCGGCTTGGGACAAGTTTCTGTGTGACAGGTAAGCGCCCTTCCTTGGATTCCCCTTTGTTCCGTGAGGACGGGGCTGGTGGGTGGTCAAGACCAGGGTAGGGACGAGAATGCGGGATAACTTGCTGCATATGACCCAGGCACTCATTAATCCGAAGTAACTAGTCCCTGTTGTCTTTGCTGCGGCAAAAGTAACTAGTCCCTGTTGTTTTTCGCTGTAAGAAACTAGCTGGCCTCTCCTAGAATTTACTGCTTACTGGTTTCAAGACGCATGAGGTGTATTAGGAATGGTGACTCTAGGAAAGGAAGGTTTCTGGTTATTTATTTCAGCCTTCCCCAAGCTGGTGCCCCCCTGGAGATGTTTTGAACTACAACTCCCAGCAGCCCCGTTGCCGTACTTCCATGGGAGTTGTGGCCCAATGCATCAGCAGTGCTCCAGACTGAGGAAGTTCGATTTCCTTATTGTTCAAGGCAGCATACACAGTCCTCGCCCTCCATTACACCACTGCAACAATCCAGTCAGTTAGGTTAAGCTGGAAAAGAGAGAGGAGATGGGAGGAGAAACTGGTCCTGAGCCACACAGTGAGCATCATGGCTGAGCGGGGATTTGATCTTGAGTTTCCGCAGCGTAGGTTCAACACTTTAACCACTGCACCTCACTGTCTCTTAGTGGTGGGGTGGGATCCACTTTTGCCACTCCTTAAGCACCTTGCCTTGAGCATAGCAGCGTTGCCCCCCAACGCAGAGCCCTCCTGATGTTTCGGACTACAATTCTTTCAACTCCAAACAACTAGAAGTCTGGGAAGACTGTTGAAGTTTACCCAAGAAGAGCACAAGCTGTGGGATGTGATGTGACCATCTCTTGATTTTTTGAAAGGTTTCCCTAACTTCCAGCATACCCTCCACCCTGGACAGGAGAGCAGGGTAATGTCTTGTAGTCCATCTGTTCACCTTCTCAATACAAGAAATCCAGAGTTATAGCATACCCAAAACATAGCTCCCCATCCTCTGCAAGCGACAGCCCTGTACCCCAACAAGGAAAAATGTGTTTCAGAGAAATAAATGCCAACTGATACAGGAACAAGTGAGGGTCAAGCTCACTGGGGTTGCACAGCGACCCATTTGCTCGTCTCCAGAATCTGTCATCCAGCCTAGCAGCAGGAGGCCTCACAGGTCAGTGACAGAGCAACTGCTTGGTCTGCAGAAGGTTTCAGGTTCAGTTCCCAGCAGCTCCAGTGCAGGGCTGGGAATGCCAGTCAGTGTAGCTCTGCTGCAAGTCAGCAGTCAGTACAGTCCTCAGGTACACCCCTGGAAGACCTTGTCACTAGTCCTCCCCTAAGTGTAGAATCCTGGCTGGCTGTGAGGGGTGTCTGCTTACTCATGCACTCTGCACATGCTCAGAAGGGCCCTTTTTATTACTACTTTGCATGTTCGAAAGTCGAGAGAAACACTGAAAAGCAGTTTCAGGGCTGATCCCAGGAAGCAACTGAGCTCTGCTGACAGTGATCTGTGCAGTCCACACAGCTGGCTTTGTGGGTCTGGAGCAGAAATGAAATGGCTCTCTTCTGGCCTCTGCCCCATCCTCCCATTGCAGGCCAAACGAAAAGCAAGGAAAGACATTGATCTGAAGAATTATGACACACCACTGCCATACTATGAGGTTTTCTCTGTCCATCATCAGAGGGGAAGGGCCATAGCTCAGTGGCAGAACATCTGCTCTGCATGCACAAGGTTCCATGTTCAATCCCTGGCATCTCCAGGTAGGGGTGGGAGAGACTCCTGCCTTGCTGGGGGTTGGGCTCAATGACCCTTGGGGTCTTGTCAAACTCTATGATTCTATGACTCCTTGTCTGAAACCCTGCAGGCTTGCTGCGAGTCAGTATTGAGCTAGATGGACCAATGGTATGACTCAGAATAAGGCACCTTCCTATCCTAACACGGGTGGCTCTGTGGGTTAAACCACTGAGCCTAGGGCTTGCTGATCAGAAGGTCAGCGGTTCGAATCCCCGCGATGGGGTGAGCTCCCGTTGCTCGGTCCCTGCTCCTGCCAACCTAGCAGTTCGAAAGCACGTCAAATTGCAAGTAGATAAATAGGTACCGCTCCGGCAGGAAGGTAAATGGCATTTCCGTGTGCTGCTCTGGTTCACCAGAAGCCTCTTAGTCATGCTGGCCACATGACCCGGAAGCTGTAAGCCGGCTCCCTCAGCCAATAAAGCAAGATGAGCACCGTAACCCCAGAGTCGGTCACGACTGGACCTAATGGTCAGGGGTACTTTATCTGAGCAGGTAGCAGGGAAGGGGGCATTTACTGAATGAATGCGTACAGCAAACATGGGATGTTACCAATAATAATAATAATAATAATAATAATAGCCTGGTGTGCAATGGGATACCCAGGGGGTGGGGATGAAGTGTCCTAACTCCACAGAAGCAGGTTTTTAAACAATTTCCAATTAAACTTTTTATTGCATTAGCCATAGGCCATGGCATCATTCAGAAGGAGAAAGAAAAAAGAACAATAACCATAAAAATAATCGGGCACAGACATACAATAAAACCACGGTCACGGCTACTAAAATTATTTGTTGCATTAAATAGAATAGAATAGCAGAAGATTCTCAGGTAAGATGTGCCAAATTAAATATCTGAATCCCCTTTGCAGTTGACCACAGTGGCGTAGCGTGGGGGGTGCCGGCCGCACCGGGCGCAACAGCTGGGAGTTAGGGTTAGGGGGCGCAAATCCATGGGTTAGGGGGCGCAAATCCACAGGTTAGGGGGTGCAAATTACTTGCCTTGCCCCGGGTGCTGACAACTCACGCTACGCCACTGGTTGACCGCTATTTTGTCTAGTTCCTTCCTCCTGATCTGCTTAGCTGCCAGCGCATCGAGTGCTACTTTATAAGTAACAAAGTCGCCGGTGTCGCTCAGCAGCCATTTCACCCTTTCCACCCTATTCAAATGTGTTCCATTTATAAACAAGGGTTTTATAAATTGGTCTCTTGGGTCTATATATAACAGGCGCTGCAATAAAGAATGGCACAGGTCCTCGACACAGGGTTGTCCACACAGACAGAGTCTCTCTTCGTAATGTACTTTGCTGTACAGTGTATATCTGGAGAGATGGTGTGGTGAACAGCATGTCTGATGGAGGTTCAACGCTCTAGGACACGGGAGGGCAGCTCACAGCCCAAAGGCTATATGCAGCCCATGCAGACCTCTCTGCTGCCCACCACAAGTTCACTATCCCTCCCCTGTCACCCCCAAAATAGGAATGTGGGAAACTGCCTTTTGCTGAGTGACACCATTGGTTGATTCAGCCCAGTGATGTGTACACTGGCCACAGGTCTCTGGGATTTCAGACAGGGCTCTCTCGCAGCCTGGAGATGCTGGCAATTGAAGCTGGGACTGCCTGCATGCAGAAAATGTGCTCTGCCACGGAGTGAAGTGTACAGATGGGTCAAGGGAAGGGAAGGCAAGGGAAAGGAAAGGAAAGGAAAGGAAGGGAAGAGAGTGGCCACAGCAGCTGAATGGCCAATTCAGTGCCATTTTGAGTTTGCAACCTCACATGGTGCTCTTGACCTGCTAGTGTGGGTATACCAAAATCCTGCTGCAAAATAATATTCTTTGGCCTTAATTCAGCTCACAGTGGATTTATTTTTGTCTCAGCTGCAAAAGCAACAGGTCAAATTCCTAACACCCCAGGCCTATGACTTCAGTCCAACAAAGGCAGAACAAAACAGTGGCTTGCAACACCACTGCAAAATCAGCATCTAACCTGGGGGGGGCGGGGAGAGCCCAGTACACTGATACCGTCAGGGCCATGCAAGTTCTTTTGGGTGCCAGCACAGGACATTTTACTCCCTGAAGCCAAGTCCTAATGGGGCCGCCTGCCCTGCTGCAATCACTATTCTTTTTTTTAAAGAATAAAGCATTGATGCACTATTCAAGCACCAATTCCTGCCTTCATGTATCCCTCCTCCACCTCTGCTATTGTCTGTAAATTCACCCTACTGCATGCCAAGGCTGGTCCAGGTCTTCTCGATTGGTAAAAGCAAATGAGCACTCTCAGTAGCATAGGAAGGGAGGTGCGATGGGTGCGGACCGCCCCGGGTGTCATCACTGAGGGGGATGACAAAATGGCGTAAATATGTGTTTTTGAAAAAATAACTCCCGCAACCACCACACGCCCCTTCCCACACCACTGCAGGAGCACTCTCCCCTCGAGTGATTTCCAGAAACCAGAAGCATTGGTGCCTCCAACTTTGAAGGCAGAGCAGAGCCTTTATGGCTAGTCGCCTTCCACAGCCCTCTCCTCCATGCATCTGCCTAATTCAGAGGTGTAGCTAGGTGAGGTGGGGGGCACTGGGTGTCACACCGCAGGGCCTGCAGCATGCCTGAGCCACACGTCTCTCCTGATTGGGGAGGCGGCGGGTGGACTGCCTGCAAGCTCTACGCTGCTTTTTCAAGCAGCTCGGGGCTTGCGTCTGCCCACCACCTCAGCCGCCCTACAGCTGAGGGGGAGGCTGCAGAGAGGCTCCACGCAGCGCGCCCTGCCCAGGCTCACTCCGCCCCCGTGGGCAGTTTGTGCTGCCCCCAGCTGCAGGGCACGCACGCTGCCCCAGGCACCCGAGCGGCTAGCTATGCCGCTGCTCTCATGCAGCCAGTTTTTTTTATCAGGGATATGTATCATTTATATTCTCCATTTGACAGAAGAAAATACTTGTCCTGTAGCCAGGAGCAGGTCATTTAGAATAGATCAAGCTGAGATGAGATACCTGTTTATATGGAGTATTGACGAAAGGTATTATTTTATTTTTTGGAAACGGCTTACTTTATTTTGAACGTTACGCACACAAAGTATTGAGAGCTAGTGGAGACCTGATTAGAATCTCATCTTTAGCACAAACTCGTTTTGATCCAAGGATAGATAGGGGAACATGCAGGCCTCTGGATATGGTTGGACAATAGCTCCCATTGGCCCCAGCCTGCTGGTTGGGATCTGTGTCACCTGTGACTCAGTAGGAAATATCCAGGGATGCTGGAGAGCTGGAGACAAATCAAGGTAGTGATACAAAACCAAAATGTGTTTCTGGGTGCTTCCCAGACAGAAGCTTAATACAGTACAGTGGTACCTCGGGTTACATACGCTTCAGGTTACATACGCTTCAGGTTACAGACTCCGCTAACCCAGAAATATTGCCTCAGGTTAAGAACTTTGCTTGAGGATGAGAACAGAAATTGTGCTCCAGCTGAGAGCCAGTGTGGTGTAGTGGTTAAGAGCGGTAGTCTCGTAATCTGGGGAACCGGGTTCGCGTCTCCGCTCCTCCACATGCAGCTGCTGGGTGACCTTGGGCTAGTCACACTTCTCTGAAGTCTCTCAGCCTCACTCACCTCACAGAGTGTTTGTTGTGGGGGAGGAAGGGAAAGGAGATTGTTAGCCGCTTTGAGACTCCTTAAAGGGAGTGCAAGGCGGGATATCAAATCCAAACTCTTCTCTTCTTCTTCAGCAGGAGGCCCCATTAGGTAAAGTGGTGCTTCAGGTTAAGAACAGTTTCAGGTTAAGAACGGACCTCCCGAACGAATTAAGTACTTAACCCAAGGTACCACTGTACTGTAAAAGAACCATTCAGACGTTGCAAACTGGTTGTTGGCTACTTAAATGGATTTTTCCTGGAATGGGTGAAATCCAGATTAAAAGTGTGAGGGAAGAATATGGGGTGGCATTTTGATGCTGCAATTATTTTTTAAAAAATTCCATGCCTGAGGGGGACCACCAACCCCACAACTGACACCCAATCTGGCTGCACCCTGAGTTCCCTCTGTGACTGATGGGAGAAAGATGTCTGCGCATGATCCCAGATGCACTCTGAACAGCTGCCACCATGGCACCTGTTTGTGCCTATGGAACCTCTGCCTGAGTGTGTTTCTGAAGGAGGAACCTGCTTCTCAAGAGGGACTGCAGTAATGCAGGTCCCCCAAACACAGCCCCTAAGGAATGCAGGAAGGGTTCGCATCGCTTATTGGCTCTTGGCTTCTGCTCCCTGCAAGTTCCTCTGTGATACGGCTAATGGAAAGGAGGCAGCTGGTGACAAATGTAATGTTGGGTAAAGTCCCACTCCAGGCAGGAGGACAAAAAGGCTTTTATCCTCTTTGTAGTGGGAGGTGTATCAAAGCCTTGAACTAATCATCTTGCCCCCCTTGTCTTCCTGGGGCTGGCAGAAAAGAGCTCCTCTCCTAGCCTGCACTAACAAGCTAGCCTTTGAGCTCAGCAATCATTGTCTGGGGGCAGGGCTGCTCTCCCTCTCTCCCTTCATCTACCCTTCTCAGGATTGCTAAACAACAACTCACTCACTCCCAGCGTAACTGCTGGGCATGCTCTTATCACCTACCTAAATGCGTGCTGCTGTTGTTTTATAAAAAAAATTAATTCGCTGGAGTTAGAGAAGAACAAGGAGCTGGGCATTTTTAGTCCTTGAATGTGTGTACCTCTTTTGTAGGTACACACACACACACACACACACACACAGAGAGAGAGAGAGAGAGAGAGAGAGAGTTTCCCACAAAGGACTGCACTGCATAGAAAGGAGCTTCAGGCCTGTACTAAGACTCTGACCAAGCATCGCTTTCCACCAGGAAGGGATTTACACACACACACACACACACACACACACACCCTAAGCTTCTCTGGCAGCATGGAACTGGACATAAGCAGACCTGAATTTAGTTTGCCATGGCAGTTTCTGGAGAGGGAAGGAAATTGTTGTGTCATGTCTTCCAGACACTGACTTCCAGACACTAAGCTTGAGAGCAGGGCTGGCCCTACCATTAGGCAGAGTGAGGCAGCTGCCTCAGCCAGCAAATGCTTGGGGAAGGAGGCAGTAGTCTCCTGGCTGTTTCTCCTGAACCCCCTGGCCAAAACCCCCTGGCCTGCACCCACTGCCCTTAACTGGCTTCCTGCCAGTACTTATATAAGATGCTGGTCCAGTCTGCATGTGGACTGGGGGTGCCATCTTGCCCTTCAAGCAGCAAAATGAACCAGTCCTGCTTGAGAATTATAGAATTGCAGAGTTGGAAGGGATCACGAGGATTATCTAGTCCAACTCCCTGCAATGCAGGAATCGTTTGCCCAATGTGGGACGTGAACCCACAACCCTGGGATTAAGAGGCTCATGCTCTACCAGTTGAGCTATCCCAGGAATGGATTAAGCTAGTCCAAGCCCTGAGTGGAGAAAGGCTGCAGCTAGTGGCAGAGCACATCCTTTGCACACAGAAGGTTCAATCTCTGTAGCTTCAGCTAAGGTTAGGAATGTTACCTGCCTGAAACCATGGATAGCCATTGCAAGTCAGTGTGGGCAATATTGAGTTAAATGTTGCCAGTGGTCTGCCTTGGTAAGCGGTCTACCTATGTTCCTGTGAGGTCTAAAAAGAGTGTGTGTGTGTGTGTGTGTGTGTGTGTGTGTGAAACATGGGCATACGTACATATATACAATACAGATATAGGTATTTTAAAATTCCTGCCCGTTCTTCTTCTGATGAACTGGGAGGGAGCCTCTAATCCTTATTAACAAGCTCTAGCTGTAACAAGGAGCACAGATCCACATGCCACACTCTGCCTGGCTAGACAGAGCGGGTGGGGAATGGAATGCTAAGAATCTGCTGGGAACAGATAATTTCCTGCTTATTCCGGAATAAGCCCAGCGCCTGCATCTTACTTGCAAGCCTGTCCTTATGAAAAGAGAATCAAAGAAAGACAATTTAGCTAAGGGTTGGTCCTTTAGAGGGAAGAATCTCTTGGTGGAAATTGCCCCAAGTTTCTGAAGGTATTGCTTCTGTCTCCCTAAGAAATCAGACACCAGGAGTGTAATGCTCTACATATCTGCTTAGAAGTAAGTCCCACTGAGTTCAATGGGACTTATAATCCCAGGTAAATGTGTATACTAGGACTGGAACCTAAATGAGTAGCAGGTAGCATTGCCATTTCTCTCTCCCTTGTCCGCCTCCCCCCCCCCCCAAAAAAAAATATGGGTTTGTGTATCTTTAACAGCTGATTATCAGGCAGATACTGAACAGCAAAGGCTTTCACTATCCCCTATAGCTGCATATGTTGAATTTCCTGGGTGACTCTCAGGCATTAGGCTAGATGGGAACAATGTATATGCATGCACAAGGTAGCTCTCCCCACTCTAGCAATGGCCAGTTCTGGTGCAGTGAGCCATCTGAAGAATGGGAAGTGGTCTTCCTCACAGGTTTGTTGCAAGGCTAGACACAGTTTACGCTGGTGATTGCAATGGGCCACCGTTTGTGTGCAGGCATGCTTTTTCTGTTGCTTTCAAATGTCTCAAATGTGTCATCATGATGCAAACCTCCCCATCCCACCAAAGGCAGCCCTGTTTAGGGAAGTTTTTTTTGTTTGATGCTGTGTTGTGTTTTTAATATTTGTTTGGGAGCCGCCCAGAGTGGCTGGGGAAACCCAGCCAGGTGGGCGGGGTATAAATAAATAATAATAATAATTATTATTATTATTTATTGCAGAAGCTCAGAGATGGATTCCCAGCTTGCCTTGGATGGTATCCGCAATACAAATATTTGAATAGTTTACTAAAACTCTTCAAGATGCCATTTAAAGATGGTTGTTTTAGCCAGGAGATTCAGAATGCAGCATTTGCTGAAGGGGGAGGGGGAAGTATTGTGGCATCAGATCTTAAATCCTTCAGATAACATCTCCAAAATGTGAAATGATTAAACATTAGGGCAACCAGATGGAAAGGAGGAAAGGGCTTCTATCATCAATACAGAAGGAGTGGTGTATTGGAACAGGGATGAAGCACCCTCACTTATTACACAGCCAGGACAATGGTGGCATCTCTTGGGGCTAAACTGCCTTAGTCCAGTATATCTGAAGGAGCGTCTCCACCCCCATTGTTCTGCCCGGACACTGAGGTTCAGTGTCGAGGGCCTTCTGGCGGTTCCCTCGCTGCACGAAGCCAAGTTACAGGGAACCAGGCAGAGGGCCTTTTCGGTAGTGGCGCCCTCCCTGTGGAACACCCTCCCACCAGATGTCAAAGAGAAAAACAACTACCAGACTTTTAGAAGACATCTGAAGGCAGCCTTGTTTAGGGAAGCTTTTAATGTTTAATAGATTATTATATTTTAATAGTCTGTTGGAAGCCGCCCAGAGTGGCTGGGGAAACCCAGCCAGATGGGTGGAGTATAAAGAATAAATTATTCTTATTCTTATTCTTATTCTTATTATCCTCTGCATGCCAAGAAATTTGAGTGTTTTTCCCCCAGAGAGAAACCCACCAGAAAAGTCAAGCAGAGGAAGAGACAGGTGCCATTAATATGCATGGCTAAGGTTTTGATGGGCACTTTGGGGATAATGTTATTGAGTGCACACAATAAATAATTGTATGTACAAATGAACCCACTGACAATTCTTCATGGATTTTTTTTAAGATGCAAGACCAGAACATCAGAATTTAGTCAGGGGTTTGTTAACTGCTGCTAAAATATGAATTGCTGCTAAACGTGTGCTCCAATAATTCCAATGAAGTGAAAATGGTTTATTAAAATAATGAAATTAATGTTTAAAGGAAAGTAGGCACAAAAGTGAGTGATTTGAGAATTGGCAATCTACCTTATTTAGTACATGAAACATGTTAGAATTAGTCAGAACGTGTTAGAATTATTGAAAGCCTTTTCACTGCTATCAAAAGTAATTATCTGATTACTTACTTAAAAGATAGAAATGATATAATATTTCTAAAATGAGGTAATAGTATTTTAAAGAACATATTATCTATATTTGTGCTATATAATAGTGAAGATACAAATTTAATGTAGGATGATCTGGTAGTAAATTAGCGAACATTCAACCATAATTTGTATTATGTCATCCATCGTCTGTAAACTTTGTATATTTAAAAAGGCTAGAAGAAGAAGTATTATAAGCAAACAGTCTGTTTTGTTTTTCCTAGTCCCCCTCCAAAAACTCCACCAAGATGTCGAGCAAACGGGCCAAGGCGAAGACTACCAAGAAGCGCCCTCAGCGTGCGACTTCCAATGTCTTCGCCATGTTTGACCAGTCGCAGATCCAGGAGTTCAAGGAGGCTTTCAATATGATTGACCAAAACCGTGACGGATTCATAGACAAGGAAGATCTGCATGACATGCTGGCATCTCTCGGTAACAAAGCAGCATTGAGTCAAATGCAATTTCATTGTGAGCTGGCGTGGCTCTGGGGCTATGAGTGTGAGCTGTGAACCAGAAAGCCCTCCCTTTCAATCTCACCTCGGTCAAGAACTTAGTAGCTAGTCTTAAGGCAGGGATGGGGACCCTCTGTCTCTCCAGAGGTTGCTGCACTACAGCTCCCATGATTCCCAACCATTGACCAGGCTGGTTAAATAGTTAGTTAGTTTGCTTGTTTTATTAAGCCTACATTTTAATTGAATTGAATTGGGGGAAGTGGTTTTACTGTTGCTGTTGCTAAAACAACCGGGTGTCAGAAACCTTTGCCAAGCTACTGCAAAGCAGCCAGACATCTACCAAAGATCTTCATCTGCCTTCTGGCCATCTCAGCTCAAAGCAACTAGAGATGCTGGGTCCTCATCTTGTAATGATGGTGCCAATACCTTTACATTAGCAATGAGGATCCCGTGGCTTCTTCTTTAATCACATATTGCCCTAGAGGCACCTTAGACCCATTCTTGCTCTCTGGATCACAGTAGAAGAAGGTCCATTGGGGTGAGTCAGGCACTTTCCTACCAACTCCATTCTGCCCCCAGATAGCCTGCACTTGCTTGCCTTCTTACTTTCATCCTTTCCAGGCACTGCCTGTCATTTTACGTGCCCTTGTGGAACGTAACACAGAGACGGATTTAGCGCAGCGCAACCAGTTCTACTCCACTGGGCGCTGAGCCTAGGAGGAGCCACAGGGCGTCATGACTATGACTGAAATATACTCGGAGTCGAGTGTGGATTTCATGCTCTTTATTAAGCTCATAGTAGCGAGGAATGAAAGTTCCCCCACAATATCTGCTTTATATACATTATTTACACAATGGGCCACATGTGATTGGCTAATTCCAGGATTCTCCTGTAGGTCAATCAGGTTGCGGATTCACTTCCACCTGGAGCTGGATTGGGTGGCTCCAGCGGACCAATCATACTGCTGCATTGTTCTAGGACCAATCAGACTGCTGCATTCTGAATCCTATTGTTCTAGGACCAATCAGACTGCTGCATTTTGGAACCTATTGTTCTAGGACCAATCAGACTGCTGCATTTTGGATACTATTCAACTCAGTACATAACACTGACATAGTGAAATGAGCAGAATGGAAGGTGAGAGACGGGGGCACGCACCAAATTTGGGGCTCGCACAGGGTGTAGCTGAAATTCGAAAGACCAAAGTCTGCCCCTGATTAACAGGGCAGAGGATGGGGACAAAACTAGAAGTACTTGGCTCTGTTGGTTATTGGCTGTGGCTCCACCTACTGCCTTTCACCAATGGCCAGCACTGATAGACAATCCCTCTGGGAATTGCTTCACCACCACCTCCATTGTGTGTGGGAGAGAGGGAGAGTAAGAGAGAGAGAAGGAGCCATGGCCGTTACGCAGTGAATCAGGAGGTAGGGTGGGAGTTTTGCAGCAGAGGCAGATTTAGGGCAGCGTGACCGGTTCACCCACACTGGGCACTGGGCTGAGGGGGGCGCTACAGGGCATTGCAACTGTGACGTAATGCACACACAGAAAGGAAGGTGGGAGGTTGGGGGGGGCACCAAATTTTGGCCTCACACAGGGTGCTGCTGAAATTTGAAAGATCAAAGAACACCCCTGCTTGCAATAAGCCATGGAATATGAGGGAATGTTGGATTACTCAGCATCAACAAAAGAAAGTTCTTCGCACGTAGTTAAACTATGAAATCTGATCCCACAAGAAGCAGTGATCCACATCTTGAAACAACATGGGATGGGAGAACTTGGTGTTCATTTTAACAAGCCAAAAGAAGTCTGATGGCCAGGCCTAGCTTCTTATTCCCAGAAACTCCCCCTGCCCCAGAAACCCAGGTCAGTTGCTAAATCAGGCAGGGCAGGGCTGACCTCAAATGTCACTCGGAAGCCTGAAGCCCTTGACCAACTCTGCAAAGCAAAAACTTGCTCAAATGGCCAAGGGTGAGAGATGATGGGAGCTGCAGCCTAGCAACATTTGGGGAACCACAGGACGCTCATCCCTCTTGCTCAAGGCTTCAGACAGTTCTGGGTAACTGTTGGACTTCGTGTTTTGCAAAATAGGGGTCAGCCATTGCTTCTTCGTCCCAGAATCCTAGGTGCAACCTGAGGCCACCAGCATTTAGCAGACACTAATCCAGTCCAATCCATATTCAAATTAAGGTTGTAAGCACACCATCCATTTAAAGCACATTTAAAATATATGACTTTTCCTCAAAGAATCATGGGAACAATAGTTTGCTAAGGCTGCTGGAAACTGTTGCTGTATGAGGCTTAAACTGTCTTTTTGTGGGGTGGGGATGTGCTTTAAATGTATAGTATGTACACAGCCTGAGTCTAGTTGCGATCCTATGGGTGCCATGTTGTTTATTCATTTTGTTCTCCTCTTTAACCCCTGCTTTGCATAACCCAGCCTGTGAAAGAATTAGGAAGAACTCAAAATTATGGTCACTATTTTGTGACTTTCTGGTTGGTCCTAAAGAAGGGATTGTCCAAATTGTGGATTTTGGGACAAACAAGAACAGATTCAGCTTCTGGCAGACAGGCTTGTAGTCACCCCAGGCAGACTCAGTCTCAGTGTGGTGACAGTTGTGGGATGAAAGGGTCCTCTATGAATATCCAGATCACAAAGGCCAGCCTGCATTCTGGACACTCACTGAACCGTTGTCAAGCCCATTTCAAGGCCAGTAAATTCATCCTGAGTAGAGAGGTTGTGGAGACTATAAATCAAGGAAATGAAATGGTTGAGAGAACACCTGAATGCATGGAGAGGAATCAGGAAGTAGTTGTTTTTAAAAGCATTGTATTTGTACAGATGACCACTAGAGGGCACTTAGGTAGATAAAAGTACATCTTGGTTTAATGTAGAGACTGATGAGCAATTCAGGAGTACTAAGTCATCCTGACTTGGCAGTATTTCCCTCCTCCCAGGGTATTTTTCCCTTTTCAGACAGCCGTTCCTGATTTGCTACCTTGCATTTTGACTCATCATGCTTGTCTCCTAACTAAGCCATAACCCCAGGACCTGGTTTTATAGGCCATTTCCAGGGAAGCTCCTAGGAAACTTGTCTTCTTGTGAGCAAAGGGCCCTTTCACCTTTGAGGATAAGGTCACAGGGGCGTTTTATTGCCCTGGTTTAGTTAGGCTACTAAGAAATGTTTATATTCAGGTTTCTGTTACGAATCCCTTGCAGAGAAGGAGCAAACTTCACACTGCTAGGATACAGCCAAGGCAGCTGACCTGGACTGAGCATACTGTTAACACTTTTGGTCACTTCCCATCGTTAGGATTCCTTCTATCATCCACATCTTGTAAATGAGTACAAACTGAGGTTGCAATCCTGTGCCCACTTACCTAACAGCAAGTCCCATTGAACTCAGTGGAACATACTTTTGAATAGACATGACTAGGATTGCACTGTTAGGGCAGGGATGAGGAACTCCAGATTTTGTTGGACTGCAGCTCCTATCATCCCTGACCCCTGGGCCTGAGGGAAATAGCAGTCTAACAACATCTGGGTGGCAAGAGGTTCCCCATCCCTGGTGTAAAGACAAATGCTTACCAAAAAGCATTGTTGTGCTACAGCCAGAACGAGATTGAATTTTGAAGAGACAAGTGCAAGGATGGAGAATTCCAATATATTTACATTCTCCTCCTCCTTCTTGTTGTTGTTGCTGCTGCTGCTGCTTTGCTAGGTGAATCCAGTTCCAATCCCTCAATTTTTCTCTCCTCCGGTCACAGACAGAGAAGGCATCTTGTGGGGCTCAAGCAGTGAGCTTGATTTGCTCTGCTGGGCCAGGGCCTTTCAAACATGGACTAATCTCTCATCTGACTTGTACCTTTCAGGGAAGAATCCTACGGATGAGTACCTGGAAGGCATGATGAGTGAGGCACCTGGGCCCATCAACTTCACCATGTTCCTCACCATGTTTGGAGAGAAGCTGAATGGAACTGATCCGGAAGACGTCATCCGCAATGCTTTTGCTTGCTTTGATGAGGAAGCCACAGGTATGTTCCATGCAGACCACCTCTCCATTGCAAACTGGATATTCTAAGATAGGTTGTGGCAGCAGTTAGAGCCAAACAAACATGCTGCTGTGTGTCAGCAGAAATCTTCACACATATCTGAGGCCAAGGAAGGATACAGCTGGCTTTCCCTTCTTTCATTCTGCCCACTTGCCTCCTCCACAATCAGTTCAGACTCTAAGCTCCCGGAGGCTGAGATCTGTGCCTTTGGATTGTACTACTCGGTGAAGCACTATGTACACTGTTGTTGCCAGTAAAATAACAATAGTGATTCAATCCTTAGTAAGTGAGGAGGTATGCTTATTGGAAGGGAGACTGTCATGAGATAGAAGCTTACTGACCTCCCTTTGCTTGGAAATGAATAAAATAAAACAAACCCTAAATATTAGGCAGGAAATAGCTATGGCCTGGTGTGGATTATTTTATTTCAAATAAAATTTGTCTGCCCAGTGGGACATAGGCCCACAAACCCTTGAGAAACACTCAGTAGCAGCCAAAGCCAAAACATTATTTATCTTAGAGGGCCACCTCAGAAGTGACCTTCCACTAATCTCACATTTGGTTCTCCACCCCTACCCAATCGTCTCCGCCATTCATACAGGTTTCATTCATGAAGACCACCTGCGGGAACTGCTCACCACCATGGGTGACCGGTTCACGGACGAAGAAGTGGATGAGATGTATCGAGAGGCCCCCATTGACAAGAAAGGCAACTTCAACTATGTGGAGTTCACCCGTATCCTGAAGCATGGAGCCAAAGACAAAGATGATTAAAACTAAGAGATTCCGATATGCAGTTGCCCCTGTTTAAGTCCCATTCCCCTTACTCTTCCTCAAAGATTCCCTGCTGCCATGGTCAAGTGTCAGAGTGGGCTAACCCTGAAATATTTCAACAGAATTAGCCCTACCTCTAAATAAAGAATAAGATTTTTGCATGTACACCCGCAGCCCCACACACCCCAGTGTTGATCCTTTATGAAGCGACTTCTCAATTTGGAGGTCTCATTGAGTAAGGTACTTGTGAAATTTGTCTTTTCAAAGGAGTCTAATTGGAAACATTTTTGAAGAGGAAGGTAGAAGGGACTCTGAAGATGCAGCTACCTGTCTGGCCATGTTCAGCACATCTGTTTGGGCGGGGGGAACCCACCCAACACTGGATCTAATATAAGTTAAGGAGGCCTGATTAAATTGCCCTTTGAGTCTTTACCTAGAAAACTGATGCTTCTATTATTACCACTATTTATCATTTATACAGCACTTTAAACTTGCAGAGTGACTTCCCATCTACCACCACAACTCTGTGGTGTAAGACACTGTTATTCCCAGCTCAGGCAGACATGTACCCAGAGCCGCACACAATACCTACAGAGGTGAGACTTGAACCCAGCTCTTCCAGATTCTAAATCGAACTTTATTATGCTAGACCATATCAGCCTTCCTCGCTGGTTATGTTGCACCCATTCAAAACCCACTGGGAATCAATCCAGCCTTGGGGTTGTTGTCTGTCCTGATTTAGATGGCTTGGTCCGTTTTGCCCTTGTGATACTTTGTGCACAACTAACACCTTTTCATTTGAAGATTGGCAGAGCACATTCCACACACCCCACACCTGTGGAACAGAGATTCACTTGACTTTCCCTTTGTTTTCTATTTCATCCCAAATTTGTGTTGCCTATTGGGTTGTGGCACTGGTTAAAATTAAAATGACTGCTTCACCAAGTCATCCTCTCTTTGGTCTCAGCATTTTGTGATTTCTTGCCAGCTACCTGAAAAAGTTGAGCAGGAAGAGCAGAGCACAAAAATTAAAAGCTCACCTATCCACTCTACATCTACCTTGATTTTGGAAGAACTTGCTATCGTTAGTCCCTTCCTTTATGAAAAAGTATAATTTTTTGAATATAGCAGAAGACCATCTATAACCCATCCTGGCTAACTTCCCAGTCCATAAAATAAGGATGTAGCCTGTACAGTTGTTTGTTGACAATCAGACCAAAGATTTTGAAACTGAAGGGGGGAAAGGAAATTGCCTATAAAGAGTATAATACGAAAATGTTCTGGCTCATTATTTGGTTTTCTTCTCTATTGGATGTGTTTGAAAACAGATGTATTAATTATATACACTTATTATATCTAAAGAATGGAACAAGAACTTCTTTTAGCCTTTCATGCAGCCTTCAATTTACATGCCTGAACTGAATATAGCCTAAAACGAGAAGCCAATATTATTGGGTGGTTGTGCACAAATTTGCATGATCACCTAACTCAAGGAAACTCAGACTATGCAAACACTCACACTTACTAATTTGCTGAAATTAGTAGGACTAAAACCTCAAACCTATATATGCATATTCAGGAGGCAATCACATTTGAATTCAATAGTGCTCAGGTAAGTGTGCACAGAACTGCAGGCCACAGTGAACCACCAAACACTTAAACACCATTGGCTTTGATGGTACACCCAGCTTTCTTTAATCATGGTCAATGTCTTTAGGATCAGGAGGTAAGTCTAACATTTTCTGTGAAAAGCAGAAAGCCATCTACAACAGTTAGGTCAATAACTAAACTTTTAAACATATTTTGCATTAGAGCAAAGGTCGAAGGGCCTCATGGCGCTCTCAGCTCTGCCCATTGACTGGCTCTCATTGGAGCTAGCATATTGGCAAAAAAAGCTTGTTAACCCAGTCCTCCTTATTGTGAATGCCAGCAGAGGCTTACGCACCCACTAGGCATTCATAACAGAAAAGGATTATGGAATTCCTGCTAGCAGCGTGAACTGCAGCAAAGGTTCTATCTGTTACATCTTTGAACCCACCTCCTTATGCAATGTACCACCTCCTTTAGGCCAGTGCCTTGACTCTTACAGGGGTGAGAGTAAGTGACTGGTATAATAAGGGGAGAATCCTTAGGACAGGGGATTTCAAGGAGGGTGGGCAGGTGGGACTCTCGGGCTGCTAGTTGCCTATCCCTGTTTCCCCAATTTCCCCTTTTATGGCTGTGTTCTGTCACCTAGCAACTCAATAGCATGTTAAGCATACAGAGGTTCCTCTCTCCATCTTCTTACTCCAGTGTCCAGTGTATTTTACCACACTAACAACAACAGACACCTCGAACCCTGCCCACATATATTAGAGATGACATAATATATGTAGAATCATAGAATTGTAGACTTCAAAGGTACCCTGAGGATCATCTAGTCCAAACCCCTGCAAGGCAGGAATATGTAGTTGTCCCATACGAGGATTACACTGGCAACCTTGGCCTTATCAGCACCATGCTCTAACCAACTTAGCTGGAGTTTGCCATAATGTGTGCAGAACAGTTTGGGTGTTGTTGTTTTTTAATTTGGTGGAAGAGAATCTCTGGCTTTTGTCTGACAGGAATGTAGCCTATGATGTCAAGTCCACATCCATTGCTCCACTCAGTTTTTTGGTCTCTGACCCTGCCCATCTGTGGTACAGCACCTTAAGAAGGTAGTCCATGAAGGAATGTGAACTTTGGGTTGAAAATAATGGTTCCTCATCCATGAAGATTATGGAGGAGGCTCTCTGCAAAAGGTGAACTAGCCATCTATTTGAGGACAGAAGGGGTGTCATTTTCCACCCATTCAGTCTGCACCTTCAGCTAAAATAGGTAAAGGGACCCCTGACCATTAGGTCCAGTCGTGGCCGACTCTGGGGTTGCGGTGCTCATCTCGCTTTATTGGCCAAGGGAGCCGGCATACAGCTTCCGGGTCATGTGGCCAGCATGACTAAAGCCGCTTCTGGTGAACCAGAGCAGCACACGGAAATGCCGTTTACCTTCCCGCCGGAGTGGTACCTATATATCTACTTGCACTGCGTGCTTTCGAACTGCTAGGTTGGCAGGAGCAGGGACCGAGCAACGGGAGCTCACCCCGTCATGGGGATTCGAACCGCTGACCTTCTGATTGGCAAGCCCTAGGCTCTGTGGTTTAACCTACAGCGCCACCCGCATCCCTCATGCATCTTCAGCTACTTCTGGTCAAATGCGAACTACACAATAAATAGTCCAGGCATTTTCAGGCTGCAGAAACTTCAACACCACTCAAATGTACAATACACAAGTGGGGCATCGCTCCTGAGTCTCCTGCAGCCAACACTGAAATGCCATAGAATTCAATTTACATGGCACTAAACCCTGCCATGAGGAAAGGTTACAACATTGCAGGCATTTTGTCTTGGAAGGAAAGGTTGAGGTGGGGACATGAAGGAAGTTTATAAATTTATGTGGAGAAAGTGGTGAGGAGATGCTTTTCCTCCCACTTTCATAACACTAGAACTCAGCGTCATCCGATGAAGCTGAATGGAGAGAGAGTCAGGGCAATCAAAATGAAATGCTTCACTACACGGTGTGGAGTGAAACCTATATAATTTCCTCCTATTTATTTACTGTATTATATTTCTTTCCCACTTTTCCTCAAAAGGAGCTTATAGTAGTGTACATTGTTCTCTCTTCCCCACCCCCCACCCTGGCTGTTTTGGGTTTCAAGCATCTCATTTGTGAAGTGCTGATGTTCTGAATATGGCAATATGTACAAAGTGATCTCCAACCCCACAAGTATGCATTCGCGCAAGGATGCATCCCTATCTTTTAAACGAGGCTGGATTAGAAGCTATAGACAGGGCCGGCCCTACCATTAGACAGAGTGAGGTGGCCACCTTAGGCAGCTGATTTTGAGGGTCCTAAAAGGGCAGCAATCATTTACTTACTATTTTTATTTAGTGTGAGGGTGGGGTAGAATATTCAGGCACAAGGGCTGAATGTGGCCCTCCATGCCTCTCAATGTGGCCTTCAGAACAACGTCTTCTTCTTACCCCACCCATCCTAGGCCACCCCCCTCACTGGCCCTGTTTTTGCCTATCTGTAATGTGTCCTTAAACTCTGATGATGCCTCTTGCTTGTCTGAATGGAAGACAGAGGTGGGTGGGTGGGTGAGTAACTAGCCTACTGTACAAAGATAATTTTTTACATTAATTGCTCTGTGGCCCTTGGAATGTTGCCTAGAAGGGAATGAGGCCCTTGGGCTGCGAAAGATTTCCACCACCCTGCTGAAGTACAGGGAGATGCTCTGACAAGCAGAGAGAGGGTGGCTGTTCTGTTTGTGGGAAGTTTCATGCCAGAAGGTGCAAAGGGGAAAGAAAGAAAAACAAAGGGTTGCCACCTTCATTGTCCTGGCAGATGTCCTATACCTTTAGCAGCCGAGTGACAGGCAGAAACACAACAGCTGCACCTTTCCCTCATTTTCCACCAGAGTAAAAGACGGATCTCTTGGATTTCTGACTGTCATGAAGTCAGAGTTCTCCTGGGAGTACAGAGAAGGGCTAGACGTTAGAGCAAACATCCTACTAACTTGAGTTACACTGAAGAACAATGGGCTTAACTGAAACTACTGACTTATCCCCCATAGCGTGGGGGGATGGGAAGAGAACTGTGCCTGAGGGGAATTTTTGAAAGGGATTTGTGGTGTAGAAAGCCAAGGATGTGTCCTAATTGTGCTGCATGGATTTTTTTACATTAATTCAGAGATTTTCTAGTTTATGTTTAAATCCTGAATACTCAATCCAATATGTATTAAAGGGAACTATGTCTCCTGAAGGAGCCTTAGCTGCTATCTAGAATATATACTGAGGATCACCTTCTTTGCTGGTTAAGAAGATTTGGCCAGGAACTTCTAGAACTGAGAGATTTTTTTACAGCAATGCATTTAGATTTTAACACCCTCAGAGTTCATTGACCATGAATGTATGAAGAAAAACAAGAGGAAGTCAAGGTAAGCAATTGATAGTTTCAGAACTACTTCCCTACTTTTGAACTTTGAAAATTGTGTTGCTTGTGGGGGGCGGGGTGGGGAAAGCCTGGTAACTTGAGTTCAATGAGTTATTTATTTATAGGAATGGTGTTAATTTGAAGTGATTCCCTCCCCCACCTTGCTTGTAAAAAGTTTGTTTTTTTCCTAAATGAATTTTATTCTGAACATTCTAACCATTGGAGGCATTTAGATTTAGAAGTATTGTTTACATGTGGCAAGCTGCTGATACTTACAATAAAAAATTCCCCTGTATGAGACTTAAGTCTTAATTTTAGAAAGGTATTTCTCAATTTATTATTCAGAAGCAAAACTGAAACTTCATAAATTCAAATGGTGAAGTCTTGCCATATTACAAAATTTTGGATAGCAAAATTTTGCATCTGCTTTTATTGCTGATGGATTTATTTTGTTGTTGCTGCGTTTTAATGGATTTTATTGTAAACTGCCTCAGGTGGTATGTAAATTCATTTAAGAAATCTCTATAAAACTCCTGGAGCACCGCACCACTTCTGCATTAGTTTTCAAATGTTCCTTTGTGTATGAAATACTGTTATGACAACAGCAAATGAAGCATTAACTTAATGCAATCATTGAGTCCCATGAGTGAGTGTTTTCATTTCTACCTGGTTTTATCCACTGCAACTAAAATCTGAATAGCTAATTTGCTAAAGGGAGCTAAAATCAATTGAATCCAGATGTAAATCCACTCATGTCCTCTATGCAAAGATTAACAAAAGAAGCTATCTATTGAAGCAGCTCAGGTGACTAGGAATTTGAGATAAGGAATTCGAAGTCTGTTCAAATTCATTGAATTAAAATGGGTGTGTTGAGGCAAAAGAGAAAAGTTTTTAAAGCTTGCTCAAAGGAAATCAAGGAGTGTTAGAAACATTTCCAGTGTGTTTGGAATGTTATGCTTGTATTCTTATATTGAGTAAAGACAGCAAAACTGATTGTGTTTACCATTTCCCACTGTTGTGAGTGGTCACTTGGCTTATCTTCAGAAATGTCACAGGCTATTATTCTTTTTCCTTTCATTCACATTTGGCCTCATTTCCCACCCTCTATACTTGTTACCTGGAGATAATTGCTTCATGCATCTGATGAGGTGATTCAGCAAAGGTTTATGCTGCAATTAAATCTGTCAAGATTTTAAAGTGACAGCAACACTCCCTATTCTTTTGTGGCAAGTTATGGTGATTACCTGGGGCTACAGAAAACTTTTAAGGACGCTGAAAATGGTTTGACAGCAGCATCACTACCTGTGATGAAGGTACACACATTTTGTTCCTTTACCATCTGATTGGATAAGTTTTGTATACAATGAAAAAAACGTGTAGGCAACAGTGGGTTGTTGAAATTACAGCAAACTACCTTAAACACTCTGAAATACATGATGTCTTGATGCCTTGCTCTACCAAAAGATATTATAAGAATAAATGAGGTCTTGGAAGGCTAAAGGTTACCCACATCTGTCAACTTTCCCTTTTTTTGTGGAAAATTCCCTTATTCCAGCACCGTTTCCCACTGCTTCCCACTGCTATCCCTGATTGTTAGATATCCTGTAGACAGTCCCCGGGACAGGTGAGGCTGCTGATCCCTTATTTTTGTGGCTGCTGATCCCTTATTTTCAAAGTTGACAGCTATGCATCTGCCCTGCCTTATTTTACAGATTCAAATAAAGTAGGGCAGGTGTGGGTAATCTTTGGCCCTCCTGGTGTTGCTGGACTGCAACCCCCATCACCACTGGCCATCGGCCATTCTTGGTGGTTTCAGTGATGTCTAGAAGGCCCAAAGTTGTATTCTTATATTGCCCTCCAGATGTTGTTGGACCCCCAATGCCCATCAGCTCCCGCTGGTATGGGCAATAGTCAGGGATGATGGGAGTTGCACTTCAGCAACGTCTGGAGGGCTGTAGGTTCTCCACTGCTGCTGCTGAAGATCAGTCCCATTAATTTACTTTTACTGCTGCTCTCCCTCCAAAGAACCTAGGGTGGCATACGCCTTCCCTCATTTTATCCTTGCAACAACCCTGTGAGGAACACAGGAAGACAGGAAGCTGCCTTGTACCAAGTCAGACCATTGGTCCACCTTACTCAGGGTTGTATACTGGCAGCAGCTCTTCGAGGTTTCAGATAGGAGGTCTTTCTTACTTAGCCTTATCTGAAGATGCGAGGGATTCAACCTGGGATCTTTTGCATGCAAAGCAGATGGTTTAGTACTGAACTAAGGCACTTGCCCCCAATCAATCAGGAAGCTTTCTGTTTGGGTCTCCCTTGTCCAAGAAACTATGCCACACTAACCCTATCTGTTAACTGCCAATTGACTTGCAGAACTTTATGCAGAGTCCTTACCGCATTTACCTGCCTTCAGAGTCTTTATATTTTTATTCATGCAACCATCACATGCAAGCACCATCTTCTGAATCAAACTGAGCGGTCATTTCTTGTTATCTCTCTTCAAAGGTTGTTTAAAATTAACTGCTTCGAAATATCAGGTAGCCTTAGCATGGTCTTCTCAAATCCATTCATAGTCTCTCTAAACAATTTATATTGCCACCATTTTGGTTGCTGTTCACACCATAACCTTAAAGTACCCCACAAAGAATCCTCACAAGGGTACAATTCCCAGCAATTCTTAACAATCTAAAATGCAGAGGTTCTTTTGGGGGTGGGAAATGTGCTTTAAAGGTATGGTATGTACACAGCCTTTGCTATATAGTGGACGCTCGGGTTGCGAACGTGATCCGTGCGGGATGCACGTTCACAACCCACAGTGGCGTGTCTGTGCACGCGCGGGTTGTGATTCGGTGCTTCTGTGCATGTGCGACCGCTGAAACCTGGAAGTAACCCGTTCCAGTCCTTCTGGGTTTTGGCGATCTGTAACCCGAAAAAATGCAACCTGAAGCATCTGTAGCCTGAGGTATGACTGTAGTTGTCAATTTTAAGCAAACATTGCTAACCAGTTATTTCATTTCTGATCTTGAATACTTCATTCTTGCTGGATTTACCTTCCTATCATCTTTGTTCAAGACATTGGCTATGATAATGGGAAGATGCATCAAAAGGAGGTTTTTTTTGTTATTAATTTTATTCAAGATTTATTCTGATTCTGCATTGAGAAGATGCTGAAAAACTGTGATGTATCAAAATTTTATGTTGTCATTATATATTATACCCTGCCCATCTGGCCGGGCCTCCCCAGCCACTCTGGGCGGCTGCCAACAGGATATTAAGAACACAATAAAACATCAAACATTAAAAACTTCCCGAAACAGGCTGCCTTCTGATGTCTTCTAAAATCAGATAGTTGTTTATTTCCTTGACATCTGGCGGGAGGGCATTCCACTGGGTGGGCGCCACTACTGAGAAGGCCCTCTGCCTGGTTTTATATCACTTTGATAAAATAAATCTTATTTTAAACTTTTATATCTGTTTCATTTTAAGGCTGCAATCCTACATGTACCGTATTTTTTGCTCTATAAGACTCACTTTTTCCCTCCTAAAAAGTAAGGGGAAATGTGTGTGCGTCTTATGGAGCGAATGCAGGCTGCGCAGCTATCCCAGAAGCCAGAACAGCAAGAGGGATTGCTGCTTTCACTGCGCAGCTATCCCTCTTGCTGTTCTGGCTTCTGAGATTCAGAATATTTTTTTTCTTGTTTTCCTCCTCCAAAAACTAGGTGCATCTTGTGGTCTGGTGCGTCTTATAGAGCGAAAAATACGGTACATACATGTAACTCCTGCTCCCCTTAAACTAAATGGAGCTTCCATCTGAGTAAACATGCATAGGATTAGACTGTGAGCCAGTGTGACATAATGGCTTTTGCTGGATTAGGACAATTGAGGCTGAGGTTCAAAGCCCTATTCAGCCACGAGACTCTCAGGGTGATGATAAACCTGTTACCATTGCTCCACCTAACCTACCTCACAGGGTTGTTGTGTTGATTCTCCTTGTCCCCCATTTTATGACATCTTCTATTCTTTGAGAGTAAATAGATAAAAATGTAAGAAAGAAATTGTTTTTTTAAAAAATCTTTCAAAACATACATAAGAAAGGTTCTGCTAGACAAGGCCCAAAGTCCACCAGATTTATTTAGCATAAAGTGACATGCTCAACATGCAAGCCCAGGAGATCTTCATCCTGGTATTTCTTGTTAGCAATACCATCACATTCTCCCATATAAATAATATATTATTATTATTATTATTATTATTATTATTATTATTACCCTTTTGGAGAGGTGAGCCACAGTTGCCTTGCAAATACACTTGCCCAGCTCAGCATTGATGGAGGGGTTGTGGGTTATAGTGGAGCCCAGGTCGACAAAATCTTCTACCACTTCACAAATGTGGTCACCAGTGCTGATGCATAGAGCGCTGGTGACATCTTGACCCAGGATGTTGGCCTTTGTCAGGTTGGTGGTAAGGTCAAACTCCATGCAGACTTGGGCAAGACAGTTGATGAGACTCTGTAGAGCTTCCTAAATTAAGCTGAAGGCTGAAGTATTTATGATGGAGAAAAGGACACAGTAAAAATATGGATTTTGCTACTGCTGAATAGTCAACAACTCGGATGGATTTAAAAGGGAATTAGACAAATTCATGATGGATAAGGTTATTATTAGCCATGGTGGCTGTGTACTACCTCCAGCACTGGAGGCAGTAACGACCCTGAATGTGGAAATCGATCAAGAGAGTGCCACTGTGCTCATGTGATTCTAGTGGACGTCCCTCTTGCAGGTGGTTGTGAGAGAAGGATGCTGAGCCTTTGATTTGATCCACCAGGCAGGGCTTTTCTTGTTATGCTGCCACTTCTTACTAACAACTTGCTTCAGATGTGCTTTGATAGATCCCAAGCCAATTTGATAGATTCATTAGATTTCCTCTTAAAAATAATTACCCCATTCAGCCTCTCTCTGCATGTATACTGAGGCATCATGGGATCTCTGCCTGGCTTGGGTGAAATCTTCATCAGTCCACCCTTTCTCTTTTACGGCTTGCCCTTCCATCTTCAGCCCAGAGTCACTGATTAACTGGTAACTCTGCTATCTCTGTCACCCAGTATCCCCTCAGCCCCAAGAGGTCAGAAAGCAAACAGGGAGCTTGCAGGGAATGATTTCTCTACCAGCCTGACAAAAAACCAAATGAGCAAACACAAGATGGTGGTGGAGCCACCATTGCTCTGTGAATAGCAGTGTCACAACTAACCATAACTGTGCCCAATGTGGGATACATATGGTGTCGCCCCTCATGTTATTGCTATATAGATATCTATTTAAATTAGATCCACAGATTTTAAAGTAAATAAGAAAAGTTATTATCAGTGCTGGCTGGTAGCATTTTGACTTGATAGGGTTGCAATTGTTTAACCTTGCTGTTTTCAGCACGGTAGGAGTTGTACAGCATTTATTTATGAAAGTGTGTCATCAGGTGTGTAAAGTGCCACTGTCCCCTCACTAACCCCACCCCTGTATTCTGTGAAAATCTATCGTCAGGGGAAGAGTCTCCATTTAAGAGGACCCAAGTGTGATTTTCAGACAAGATTTAACTCCATTGCTCTTATTTAGAAATTAAGCCATACCACATGACATAAGATTCTGTATTCATGTATTGACTACTCTTACATATCCATTGCCAAACCTCATCACAAACACACAAATGGTTTTTTAAATGTGAGCAGCACTTGCTTCCAGTTTCATGCAGTTTTCCTTCCCTCAAAAAACAACGTTGTAATTTTTCCTTATCCAAAACACATTTTTCCTCTAAATTAAAAGCATCAATTTTTTTTTAAAAAAACGATTGTTTAATTTGAGCCAGGGCACATGAGAGCACATCACAATATAGTGGAAATGCGTGGCTCAGTCCTCAAAATGTCAAGTAACTATCTCTGCTCAGGGGTAGAGTACATCACACCAGTGTAATCATAATCAGCCTTTAAAGTCTGAGAGTAGGGTGAATATCTTCCAGCTTTGGGGGATATGGAGTCTGTCAGTGTGATACTCAGACAGGGCTAGACACCAATTTTTTCCTTTTAGAAATTCATTGAAAAAACTCATCAAATTACAGGGGGTTGGATTAGATGACCCTTAGAGTTCCTCCCAACTCTACAATTGTATGATTCTAAATAGTAACACCATTTCTCTTCATTTTGCATTCAATGTATTCTGAAGTTAGACAAGAGGAGGGGTTTGTTGGAAGCAGAACCACACACATTTTGTGGAAATACTCTAAAAAATATTCCGGAATTGCACATGGCTTAGAATCAGTCACCCTGTTACCACTCAGTTAGGTACTGCAGCTTTTAATGAGTGTATGCAGGAAAAAGTTAATACAGAATGTGTTGCAATACATACATACACAAGTCATCCAATATTCTCCTCAACAATCCAGTTCACAAAAATAAATACAAAATGAATAAGTAGCAAAATAGATATTTACTGTAGAAAGAAACATACACTTTGCCCACTGTTGCTTGTGCGCGCTCTCTCTCTCTCTCTCTCTCTCACACACACACACACACACACACAAGTTTTACAAAGAAAATACCAAAACCAAATAAAAGCTCCTCAAAGCAGGAAACACTATTTGCTGCTTCTCTGGTTACCAGAACTGGCCAAAAGCTATGAGGAGATATGGCCTTCAAGAAACAGCATGCACAGAGCATGCTCAGAACAGATTAAGGAGTCTGATAGGCTACCATATGATGCAGGGATAAGCTTCAAGGGTTTGAACCCTAATTTGATATAGTGGCTGGTGGTTAGCCTTTCTCACAGCAGAGTGGGAGCCTGCTCAGCATGGGCTGAATGGTCCCAGTCACATTTCCCCCCTGCCCAAAGTGACATGGGAAGGCCATAGTTTTGGTTTAGGACTGGTTGAGTGATGCAGAGAGCTGATTGACAGAAACGCCTCCACAAGCATTTGTAAGTTCAAGGATTCTCTGAGTGGTGCAAAGAGCTGATTGGCCAGAGAACAGGAGATTGGCAGAAATACCTCCACAAGCCAATGCAAGTTCATGCAAGTACAAAATTGGGGGGGGGGGCAGGAAAGATTTTGTGTGTGTGTGTGTGTAAGTGATTTGGTGGCGGGGGGGGGGCAGGACCTTTATTTTATTTTAAGGCTTGATACACTATTGGGAGGGCTGTACCTCAGTAACAATAATGGATTACAATAATGGTTACAGTACCAGACTATTGTTTTATGAAAATGAGGAGCTTGTTAAGACTGCTGGGAATTGTAGCTCAAGGAGGGGTAAAATACAGTTCCCATATTTTTTTTTTGGGGGACACAGTGTGCTCTAAATGTATAGTGTGTATGCAGCCTGAGTCCATTTGCCAATAAGCAGAATAGAGAGGTCACATTACATATAATCACTTATGAGCACCTCACCATCCCTTGATTACATTTTCTCTACTGTATTGTTCCTTAAGTTCCAACTGGAGTCCAATTGTTAGCATTTGAATGAAGGCTGTGTTATACTGTAATGAGCTCAAACAGCTCCTGGAAAACGGGTGTGGAAGGTGTTCTCATGTAGCCAGAGGCAGTTCTCTTTAGACAGCCACAGGCATTAATAGTTTCAAAACTCCTGAAAGAAACAGGCACATCACTGGAGCTGGCAAATTTGTTTTCCATGCAATTTCCTCCTCTTTCAAGGTGAAGCTTCTATGACGAAGATTATCAGTTTTCTTCCATAGTTGTGGTTGCAAGAAGCACACTAGGAAAGAGGCTAGGGTTGGGTTTTTTTGTTTTACATTTCTGCCCCTTTGTGTTTTTGTGGAATTTGCAAGGATGAGTAATTTTTTAAAAAAATCTATTTTAAATTGATGTAATGTTACTAAAAGGGGCTTATTTTTGAGGACTAATTAGTGCTTTGTAGTTCAGTGCTAGTTAGAATAGTTTTACTGCATAGGATGGGCCCCTGAAGCTTCTTTTCTGATGACTCAAATCATTGCCCATTTAACACAGTAGCCCCTCTAACAGGCCTCTGGGAGGACCATCTTTCCAGGTTCAGCTACTAAGATTTTTTAAAAAGAAAAATTGGCTGGAGATACAGGGATTGAACTAGAATGTGAATTCTGGGTCCTTCTCCTAATAAAGAGACAGCCAGTGAAGAGAGTATCCAAGCAGGGATCTCTGGTTCTCCAAATGTTATTGGACTCCAACTCCCATCAGTTTAAGTCAGCGTGATCAATGGGCATGGATGAGGGGAGGTTAGAGTTACACAAGATCTGGAAGATCACACAGTCATCTTAAGCATGGTAGCTATTGTAAAGCAGTTGGCTGAATGGTTCATCCCAAACACTGATCACTGGCAAATCCATGTACTGCAGAGCCATTTTTAAAATGCAGTAGTTCTGTTTGCATGGACTTGCTGTGCATTTGACAAGCCATTGTTAGGAACAGCTAGCTCCATCAAGCAAATGGCCCATCTAGTCCAGCATCCTGTTCTCTTGGTAGTTAACCAGGTGCTTATTATTATTCTTCCCAGTTGTGATTCCCAGCAACTAGCATTCACATGCCTCTGACAGTGGGGGTAGAACATACGTAGACAGCATAGCTAGGTATCTGAAAAAGTGTGCATGCACATGAAAGCTTATACCAAGAACAAACTTAAAAAGGTAAAGGTAAAGGTACTCCTGCCCGTACGGGCCAGTCATGTCCGACTCTAGGGTTGTGCGCTCATCTCACTTAAGAGGCCGGGAGCCAGCGCTGTCCAGAGACACTTCCAGGTCACGTGGCCAGCGTGACGAAGCTGCTCTGGCGAGCCAGCACCAGCGCAGCACACGGAAACGCCGTTTACCTTCCCGCTATAAAGCAGTACCTACTTATCTACTTGTACTTAGGGGTGCTTTCGAACTGCTAGGTGGGCAGGAGCTGGGACCGAAAGACGGGAGCTCACCCCGCCGCGGGGATTCGAACCGCCGACCATGCGATCGGCAAGTCCTAGGCACTGAGGTTTTACCCACAGCTCCACCTGCTTCCCTAGAACAAACTTAGTTGGTCTCTAAGGTGCTACTGGACTATTTATTTATTTATTTATTTATTTTGACTACATCAGACCAACATGGCTACCTACCTGAATCTAGAAGCATAGCTAGGAGACACTGACAGCCACATCCTCCATTAATCCTTTGAAACCATCCAAGCTGGTGGCCATTCCTGCCTCTTGTGGGAGTGAGTTCCACTGTTTAACTAGGCACTATGTGAAAAGGATGGGACACGGGTGGCGCTTTGGTCTAAACCACAGAACCTAGGGCTTGCTGATCAGAAGGTTGCCAGTTAGAATCCCCGCAATGGGGTGAGCTCCCGTTGCTTGGTCCCTGCTCCTGCCAACCTAGCAGTTCGAAAGCATGTCAAAGTGCAAGTAGATAAATAGGTACCTCTTTGGCAGGATGGTAAACGGCATTTCTGTGCGCTGCTCTGGTTCGCCAGAAGCGGCTTAGTCATGCTAGCCACATGACCCGGAAGCTGTACACCGGCTCCCTCGGCCAATAAAGTGAGATGAGTGTCGCAACCCCAGAGTCGTCCATGACTGGACCTAATGGTCAGGGGTTCCTTCATCTTTATGTGAAAAGTAAATTATTTGCAGCAAATCTTCCAGACGATTGCTCTGAGCATAACAAAGCCAGATTCTACAGCACCAAAGTTGAACTGATCCACATGGCAAATTATCCACAGCTTGACTCTAAATTACCGCACTGCACTAAAAGGGAGGCTAGAAGCTCTGTGTAAAGACTCCTGCCACTTAAGTTGTAGATCTGGTAGGTTAACCTGATGCTATTAAATACCATAGCAAGCAATAACTATAAAATGCACACACATTTTAATGACTGAAAATATGCTATTGAATCTCCATCAGGAAATGGGAATAATTGCCGTGATGAGGAAAGGAAGGCCATCTGAGGTTTAGCAAAAGTGCCATTTATTTATTTTTATGTAATGTTATTAATCTAGATTTCCAAGACAGCCTACAAAAGGGAGCCACGAAACAAATATAAAACAGATCAAAAACATCAGAAACAAAAGCAATTATCATTGCAAAAGTGAAAATACAAAAAGCAGTAGATATAAAATCAGTTAAAATCCTGGGCATTTTTTTTTTTTTTAAATGTCAAAACATTTATTTATGACATGTACATCCCAGCGTTTCTCCAAGGAGCTCAATGTGGTGTACATAGGTCATCTCCTCCCCATTTTATCCCCACAAGAACCCTGTGAGGTAGTTAGGAGTGAGTGACTGGCCCAAGGTGACCCAGTGAGCTTCAGTGCCAAGTGGGAATTCGAACCCTGGTCTCCCAGGTCCTAGATGGACACTCTAACCCCTATACCACACTGGCTCCAATGTTCCACACAGATGTTTCAGGCCTAGCCATACCTACATTTTGCCTTGCAGCCCTCTATTTGTGGCTGAATTAGCTCAATAATGTTAGTCAACAAATTTGTGCATGTCAGGGTCCCCTGATTCTCTACTTCATCTCAGAAAAGATGTTGAAACGTTTTAGCTTGTTAATGTTTGTGGGACTGAAGTATCTCCACCCTTTTCTGTCCCTTTGGGGGATAGAACAGCTGTTTTTAAAATCAAGATAATAGAACTTGTGGGTGGGGGCTCAAGAAACAGAGTTTTGCAGCCTAGTTCTGTGGACGGCATTGTGAGCTGTTGAGGGAATACCAGAGCCTTTCAGTGCAGCAAACATATGCAGGATCAGTGCTGCGCACCAGCCACCCAGTTTCAGGGACTGCTGCCGATAGAATGGTGCCACAGCTACATTTCTAATTAGTACATTTATTTCTGTCTGGGGCTCTTGAATCTCTTTAGGTCACTTGTTTATGAAAAGGCGGAGTGCCTGAGACCTACTTCACCTCTGCTATGCTTTGTCCCTTCTATTCAGTTCAGTTCTCCTTACCAAAAAGAAAGGAGGGGTTGTGAGGAAGGGGGGGGGGGCGTCTTCTCTTCTGTATTCCTCTTCGTTCAATCCTTTGCTAGCCTCTAGCTTCTAGCTAATTGCACACCATCCTCCACACACACACACACACACACACACACACACGTATATTTTTATATATATGTTTAGTGTCAGAACTAGATCAACAGCCCAATTTACATAGGTCTGAAGTGGGAGATATTTGTGGATTGACCTTGGGCCATTCATAGAGCCTCAGGCTTGCCTACTTCACAAGGTCATTACGATGATAAAAATAGGGAAGAGAACCCCATAGTGTCACTCTGATCTCCTTCAAGTGGGATATAAATGTAATCATGCATTTTTGTGCATCAAAACAATGGACTAGAAAGCTCACTTCAGGTGGAGGAGGTGGAGATTGGATTTGATATCCCGCTTTATCACTACCCGAAGGAGTCTCAAAGTGGCTAACATTCTCCTTTCCCTTCCTCCCACACAACAAACACTCTGTGAGGTGAGTGGGGCTGAGAGACTTCAAAGAAGGGTGACTAGCCCAAGGTCACCCAGCAGCTGCATGTGGAGAAGCGGGGAATCGAACCCAGTTCACCAGATTACAAGTCTACCACTCTTAACCACTACTGCTAAGTAACCATGTAAGGAGGGACTATGGGGACAAGCACCAGATCTGTGTCTCCAACCCCATTTCTTGGAGGACAAGCCTCTGTAGCTCATGGAGAGTATGATAAATGCTGCTCATAAGAAGAAGCTCATTTATCATAAGGAAGCAAGCAACTGTGCTTATTCACAGAGATGGCTTCACTTGTCAATTTCTGCCCAATATGCAACTTTAAATCAGGGATGGGGAACCCGTGGTCATCCAGATGTTGTACCAGCTCCCATCAGCCCCAGCCAACAGGCCAACAATAGCCCTTGTAGTCTAAAAACTACATCTGGAGGGCCACATCCCTATCCCTATCTCAGAGACACAGTGCCTCTCTATAATAAAGGGTCAAGACTGATTTGTGATATCTGCCATCACTGACAAGAAAGCTACCTGTGTGTGTTGGAAATTAAATTAATGGAACTTCCTCCTAAAGTAAATAGGATTAACATCTTATTTCCATACTTCTCTGTTCTTTTTATGGAAAATTCAAAATTCTACATGGTAGCAAGTAACTGGAATTCACACACACACACACACACACACACACACACACCACGACAAGTGAGCATGCATGAGATCGCACATGAGAGGATGAACTCTGAGCTGGGAATAAGGACCACTAAACTCAGTCAGGCTTACTTCTGGGTAAACAAGTATAAACTGAATCTGCAAGTCTTTTCAAAATGCAGGGTGCAAGCTTTTAAGACACACAGGAACCTTTTTCAGAACCCGAGTCCCTTTTTCTCCAAAAGATTGCTAGCCTGATTTTTAATTCTAATAACCGATACAAACGTACAGATCGGTTACATTTGTTGTGAGAGATTAGTGTTGAGTACAGTATAAGGGCAGGAAAGAAAAGGAAAAAAGGTGGGGAGAGGAGGGGGGTGAAACTTATTTCCTTTCTTATAGTGTACATGTGGTGTTTGTCAACTGGATAGGTTCTCTTTCTATTTGCTTGTTACATTTCCTTGGCTGGGGACTGCATTCTGATTGGTGGATGACAATCCCATGCTGGTTTCATTTATTTGCAATCTGACCTATCACAACAATTGTGAAGTTTGACCACTCTGATCTCCTTGGAGGAAGGTAGGATACAAATGCAAACAGATATATAGCTATAGATAGATGACAGTGAAGGCCTAAATACCATTGATTAAAAAAACCTAGTTAAAACAAAACCTCAAAATGCATTTAATAAACAATAATGGAAGGAGGAGGTTTGAAGCAGGTGAACTTAACCCCTTTTGGCACCTGCTAATATTTCACACACAGGCTCCATGATGTATTGCAGAATTAGATATGTTTTTTAAGCCCCATTGCTTTCAATTGAACTTAAGGCTACAGTCCCAAGTCTACTTACATCCTAGGAAGTCCTTTGGAATTCTGTGGCACAGTAAACATTTCAAGGGGTCAGCATCACTGTGCACTAGATTGTAGCTATGGTATGTCTTAGCAGCAGGGGACATAATTATTTCACTTTTAAAATTTGTCCTTTTGTTGGTGTTGGTTATGAATGCAATTTTTTAAAAATTGATTATTATTTATTGCATTTATATCCCACTTTTTTCACCGAAGAGTGCAAGGTGGCATACAATGCTTCTCCCCCACCCTCATTTAATCGCCACAACAACCCGGTGAGGTAGGTAATGCTGTTTCCGCAGAAGCATTCTAGTATTGCTTTTTGTTGTTGTTGAATCAGACAGAGCCTGTCATACCTGGTTACTGGAAGAAAAATCAGGAATGAACAGTGCAGCCCTATGCATGTCTACTCAGAACTAAATCCAATTGTTTTAAATGGGGCTTACTCCCAGGTAAACGTGCAGAGGATTCCATCTGCACTGTGTGAGCCTATGCATGCCTACTCAGAAGTAAGCCCCATTGATTTCAGTGGGATTTACTCATAGGTAAGCATGTATAGGATTAAGGTGCCAAGAGTCTCTGTTATGCAGGATGGCAACTTTAAAAATTAAATGTTGCAACCACAACGTTTTTTTCCAATGTCAGCAACTGAACACCGTAAACGAGATTAGATTTTCTTGTTCATTTAATGAAGAAAATGCTGATTTTTTTATAGGTCTTTGATCAGAACTCCCCCTCCCCAAAGAGTGTTAATAAAAGCATTTTTTCTTATCTTTTTGGGAAACTCCTTTAAAAGTTTCACTGGAGTTTTATTTGAAAGTTTCTCTGGTCTGCAAGTTGCCCCTTTTTTCCGGGAGTTGTAATTTTGTTTTGTTTTCGTCCCGGCTGGTACCACCCACCTTCCGCCTGTGCCCCTCCCCCACCTTTTCAAATTATCTTGGTGGGTGGGTGGGTGGGGGAGGGAGAGAGGGAGGCGAGCGCAGAGCCTTCCTTTAAGGGCGGACTGGGCTGGATGGATGAACAGAGCGGAGGAGCGGACCCTGGGAGCGGGGATCTGACGTCAGCGCAGAGGTAGTTTCCCTCGCGAGCTGTCAGACCGTGTGGCAGGTTAGGTATTAAAGGCACTTTGAGCAGCGCCCAGACCCCTCCTCTTGAGCGGCCGCCGCGCGCGCACACAAAGAGAAGTGCCCATCGCTGCGTCCGGCAAGGATCCACCACCAGCTGCGTCAACGCTCCCTTTTCTTGCCAAGGCGTGGATTGAAACACCGCCGGGAGCGGAGCCAGGAGCTTGAAAGGGGCGGGTGGGAGACGCTGCGAGAGGAAGAAAATGAAACCGACCGGGAAAAGTAAGTCTGGGAAGTTGCTCGGGGTGCATATTCCCCCCCCCCCCCAGTTTCGTTTTGCTCGGCAAAACTTTGGAGTTCTCATTTTTCTTTTTTGCAAAAGCGTGTGGGGCATTCTGAAGACTGGAAGCACTTGCAAAGGGGGCTCGGGGGGGGGGTTGGTTTTTCCCTTTTGCAAAACCGCTGTCTGTTTTCTCAAAGGCAAACCGCAGGCAGGAGAGGGGGGCGGTGGAGGAGGAGGAGGAGGAAAGAGTTTTCGTGGGCGTCCAGAGAATGGAGCGCCCTCGTGGAGAACCGGGTGGTGTGTGTGAGTATCCGATCGGCGTTTGCAAAAACTCTTAAACTTTGCAAAAAAAAAGAAAGTCTAGTGGGTGGGAGAGAAGAGGGACAAAAAAAGCACCACGAGGAACGAGGAGCGAGAGGGGGGACGGACGAAAGAGAAATGCCTTCCAGGCACTCAGCTATGCAAAAGCGAGCGAGAGGCGAGGGAGTCGGGGAAGAGGATCTTTTGTTCGGTAACGTTCAATGCAACATTGCGAGAGAGATCCAACTTCTTTCCTGCCTTTTCTCTCTGAATGGAGGGTCTTCTGTTGCCCCCCCCCCCGCCCGGCTTTCTTTAAAGGAAACAAACACAAACCTTTTTTTAAAAAAAGATTTCGAAGGTTTCTCCTCCCGAAGCTGCTTTCTTTTACTTTTACATGCTTCTGTTCCCTCTTGATCCCAAAATGGCAACTTTCCCAATTTTTTTTCTTTTGCAAACTCCTCCCCACATCTGCCTCCCCCCCGCAAAGAAACAAACCCCTGGCGATTTTGGACTCTGAAAATTTAGGTTTCTGTTAAAAACAAACAAAAGCAAAATCTGATTTCAGGTGCTTGTAAAATGACAGCTTTTGGGGGGAGGGGGTGGGTTTGTTTGGAGCAAAGCCGGGGTAACGCGTGCTATGGGGGGGGGGCGCGAGTTCCTGTTTCTTTTGGAACAAAGAGAACTCTGTCTAGGCATCTGTCACTCAGGGAAAGAGACACAAGAGAAACTTTTTTTGCGAGAGCGTTCCTCATCTTCCGATTGCTTTCGGCCCTTGGGTGCTGGGGACCCCTCATTTTTTCGGGGGGTGGGGAGGAGAGGTGGTCTCTGCTTATTTCGACCTTGCCTCTTGGTCCCCCCCATGGAAGGGATACGGAGGAGGCGGTTTTGGGGGTGAGAGCGGCGATGCAACTGGCAGAAAACATGGAGTCCAGGCTTGTTTTGTGTGAAGTGGGATGGAAGGGATTTAAAGAAAGAGGTTGGCCGGGGGTGGGGGGTTGAAGCGAGGTTAGCTTCGCTCTCCCACGTTACTTTTCTTTTTGAAACTCCAGACCTGAGTTCATTATCAAACCAGCGCCGGTGGGAGTAATCCGCGAGGTATTTTCGTGTGTGTGCGTGTGCGTATATGTATTTTAATTGCTGCTTTACTAAGTAGCAAACTTCTGACACGTGATTTGTCTCGCTTGAATTCAAACGGAAGAAAATGAAATGTTTGATCTGCCTTTTCTCCTCCCTCCCCCTTTTCCGCCCCGGTTCGGATCTATTTCCAATTGCATTCTCTTTGTGTAGGAATGGACACGGCCGAGGAGGCAGCTTGTTGCTATTTTAACTTCCTTTTGCTTGCATTTTGAGGTTTGGGGTGGGTGGGTGTTTTGATAAAGTGGACGATACGCGGGGCAAACGTAGCTGACCAACCCCCCCCCCCAAGCAAACCAAAAGCAACCCGTGCTTTTAGCCTGACTCTCCACCGACCTTCCTGAACTGTTTGCATTTTAAATTTTTTAAACTATTATTTCGCTCTGGGCTGGATTTTGTCGTTCCCATGTGCAGCTGGCGGTGTGGGCAGTTCAGGGCCAGGAGGAAACGGCAGCAAAAAAAAAAGAAAAAAGCAAAAAAATTGCTGCTCCTCCTCCTCCATCCCTGATGAGATGCAGACTTGAAACAGGAGAGAGAGACTCCCTCACATAGGCAGCAGCTCCCCCCGAGCCCTTCTGCACTCGGCGTTGCCTGGAGGAGTAGGAGGACGAGGATCCATTTGCTTTTGCAGCTTTTTTTTTTTTTTAATAGGCACAAAGTTTTGCCCTTTTCTCTTCCTCGCGGGTGGGTGGGTGGGGGCGCGCGTACAGGAGAAGCGAATGCACGCTTGCATTTCAATGCACTTGAATTTGCCTGGGGTTTTTCTGCGTGTGCGCGCTTGCTGGGGGTGGATGCGGACGTGTTGATCTCCGAGTGCCTCCCTCCAAACTAACTCGACCGCATGTCTGGAAAAGGGCATTGAGCTAACCTTAAGCAAACTTGGAAGTCTTGACGACTGCTTGGCCCACCAGTTTTATATATAAGTTACCTCTGTCGTCCTCCCTCCCCCCCACCCCTTTTTGGGGGGAATGTAGAAAAAAAGTCTCTACATGTAAAGGGCTTTGGAGAGAGGAAACTTTTAAGAGCTGTAAGGCTGCAGCCCCCTGGGAGACTTTGTTAATAGTGGACACTTGCTTTTTTCAGTCTGATCCCCCTGCAAAGTAAAATGCATCTTAATTTCCTAAGATTTTGTGCAATGCACTTTTAACATGTATTGGACTTGGCTCAAAAACATATTAATGAATGAATTTTAGTTGTTTTTTAAATACAATCATTCTGGTGTGGGTTGGGGGATCGAGGTCCAAAACAATTTTTTTCATTTGGAAGGGGAAGCCATAAAAATACCTCTTTGTCAGAACAGGGCAAAACTGTTAGAAGTGTCAGGAGTTTCACAGTAAAGAAAGGAGCCATATTAGGAAAAAATACTTCTGGGGTTTCTAATGAAAACACAGTGTCATTAATGTTCTTTACAAGAACTCTCTAGTTCTGTGATTTTAATACCAGCAGTCTCCTTCTATAGAGCTTATGGTACAGCTTCATAACTTGCTTTAAAATATTGTAGATCTTTAGAGTACGTAGAACACAACTCTGTAGAGCTGAATGCCAAGCACCGCTTTGAATTTGACCATAGTGCAGAGTACGGATGAGGAACCTGTGAACCTCCAGTTGTTGTGGTTTGATTACTCCATCACCCCAGGCTGCGTAGTCAAACAATCATAGCATTGTAGAGTTGGAAGGGACCCCAAGGTTCATCTAGTCCAACCTTCTGCAATGCAGGAATCTCTGCTAAGGCATCAATGACAGATGGCCATCTAACATCTGCTTAAAAACCTCCAAGGAAGGAGAGTCCACAAGCTCCCTAGGGAGACTGTTCCACTGTCTGTTTAGTCGGAATCTCCTTTCTTGTAACTTGAGTAGTCAGTGGTCAGGAGTGACAAGAGTTGGAACCCTGCATCCTTTGGAGAGTCAAATGTTCCCCATCCCTTCTGTTGACGTTGGCCTTTGCACAGTTGGCCATCTTCTGCCTCAAGTTACCCATGTGCAAAAGGGCAGCTTCACCTCTCCTTTTGTATGCTACACAATTGTGAAAAGGAAGATGAGCAAGATGCAATTTAGTAAAGGACTTTCCACCTTGTTAGGTACACCTGCAGTGACTGTTGAACACAACCTGCCTTCTTGCAGCTCTTTCACACCTGTGTAATTCCACCTGTGACCCATTATGTCTTGCATTGTTTCCCACATCCCAGGCTTGAACCAAGACAGATCTGCCAGCAGTTCCACCATGTCGGATAGTGACTTTGGGGAGGATGATGGGAGCGTATCTCAGGATCCGTTGCAGCCCGGCAAGAGAAAACGAAGGGGCAACCTTCCTAAGGAGTCTGTGAAGATTCTCCGGGAGTGGCTCTACGAGCACAGGTTCAATGCATATCCGTCTGAGCAAGAGAAACTCAGCCTTTCTGGGCAAACAAGCCTCTCTGTTCTTCAGGTATGAACTTCTGTATAATCCTTTCCTAGCAGGTTGCCCAGTTATGATTTCTTGCATACACAGGGTTGCCAGGTGCAAAAGAGGAGAAGGCTTTGGTACCTTTAATAGCACTGCAGAGGAAGGGATTTTGGCAGGTGTAGGTTGAAAGCTGAAATTCCTTCTGCTCCATTGCTGTTAAAGGGTACTGGAGCCTTCACCTCTTGTGCCTATGTATAAGAAGTTGCAGATTTTTTTTTAATTTAAAAAACCTGTTAGCAAAAATAAATCCAAAAAATAAAAACAAACCAGCTTTTATTAGGCTCAACTAAAATGTCAAGCTAATTAGCAAGCTTTCCTGTTCCTCGGAGCTCTTCTTCAGGCCGATTAAATCTCTTCACCCCCCAACACAAAAGGAAGGAGAAGCTGGGCATGATGGGGAAAAGTCTCAGGGTCTTAATCTTGTGTTGGCCTCTGCCCTCCAACCACTAGGTAATACTATCCAATTCAGCCTCTCTTGACTCTCTCCCACCCAGTGCACAAAAATTAACCTCCAGCATTGTTAACGTAAGGACTGTCTTGTTTTTCTTTACTTCTGTTCTCTGCCTTCCAAGGGACATGCACATTCTTCTTAGTGATGGGAGCAGATGCAGGTAATTGCTACTTTTCATACCTTGAAAGGGGGGGGGGGGACAAAATCATTGTGTGTCCCTGTAGCTGCATCTTGGAATCTGTTTTATTCCCAGCATGTTAACTAATTAAGTCTGAATAATGCCTCATGTACTTCATCTTAAGGTTGTTGGATAATGCAGATTTTGAAGATTTTCCATCATTCATCTGCCCTTTTCCTCCCTCTTTGTTTTGTCTAATATCCACCCTGAAGAAGAATTCTGAGGAGATCGAAAGCTTACTTGCTTTCCTTTGGCATTTTAGTTTATCCTAATAAGGTTATCGGTTGCATTGTGTAGCTAATGTTCAGCTCCACCTTTTGCTCTGAATTTGAGTTAGATGTTCTTAATGATCTTAATAAATGTAACAGGAATCGTAACTTCTCACCCCCTTTTACAAAGAAACAAGTTGGGTGTCCCTTTTCACCTGTGTTAAAGATCAGTAATCTTAAACCTGCTTTCACAAGTTAGCTGAATTTAATTAGTACATAAACAGATACACTAAATGATTTTGCACCAAAGAAGTCTGAAGGACTGGGCAGATCTGCAATAAGTTACAAATTTAAGAATGCCTTATGGGCCAAGTTCTATAGCCATTTCTTTCTATTGGGTTGATTTTGTTTGGTGTGTAATCTGGAGCACATTTTATAAATATATGTGCATGTGAATTCACTGAAATAAGTAGTGCTTAACTTGCAAGTAGAATTGGGGTGTCAAAATTCTCTAGGCTGATTTGCAATCCTATTCTATTGTAGTAATGTCACTACTTGAATTAATTCCAGTCTTTTGCATGTATTGGGTAGAATCAGAGTTGGGAGAATGTATTGTAGGCCATCTGGTAACCTAAACTGTTAGACCTAGTCCTGCCCTCTGGGGCAGTGGAGAACAAATCTGCCCTTTTCTATGGGCTGGTCTCTCCAGGTAGCTTATTAAAAGTGGTAACCATGCATAGCTGAGTGTGAATTTTAACATACCAAGAAAGATCTCCTTAACAGCACAAAATTAAGTTACATTCTGCAACAGCAGATAATTTGTATGGGAAAGTGAGACAATAAACTATTTAGTCATTGTCAATCTGGAATAAATTATTACTGGGGGTATTAGGGTGTGCATGACTCTTAAAAATGATGGCTAATCTTTTTGGAGGGCCTAAAAATGCCCCTTATGTGGACTCTTAAGATGAGTTTCTAGTCTGGCTTGCTGTAAACCATCATTTAAAATAAACAATGGTTTAAAATGAACATGTGTGTTTCTCCTAGGGAAATAAAGACTACAAACCAGAGATTGGTTTGTTGTTACATGCAAGGTAGCACTTGTGGCTTGTTTGTCTCCTCACAAACTACTGTGGTAAGTCAACAACCCACCTTGGCTTACCACTGTGGCTTGTTAGGACACAAAAGAAATGCAAGTGGTGGCTCTCATGTAACAGTTCGTTTCCTCTCTGGCATGTTGAAGAAAAGTGTGAAGCACTGTCTTGTGAGCAGTGTGCACCAGGACGTTGTTCACTCACGTAAATCCATAGTTTATTTCATGCTAAACTATGGTTTAACACGACATGTTAATGGGGCCTATATGGTTCTAGTCCAGAAGACCTCCATTCTTGGATGGTCCATCCCTGGTCTTCTACTGGATTAGTAGGGCAGAAGGCACTGAGGGTTGAAGAATTGGACTGCAATCCATCTGTATTGATGGAATCAAAACATTTTAAATTTATCCATTTCGTGCTTGCCTTATAAGTGTACAGATTTTCTAAGGACCCCAGTATACTGCAACACTGCCCAGGGAATCTGTTTATGACCAGCAGATCCTTGCAAGGTCTCAAGGAATGTTGGGCAGCTAGCCCTTTGGGAACCTATATTAATACTGTTGTTATTACTGTTGTTTATCTACTGCTTTCATTTCAAAAAGAAATACCAAGGTGGTTCACAAACAAAAACCAGCAGCAAAATAACAAAAAACAAAGCCAATGATAAAAATAAAGCTATTTGGTAATTAAAATATATAGTAGTAGCTAAATATGTATTAGAAATTAGAGGTTTAAGCGAAGCCTGTATAATCCTCAGTGAGTTCCCTAGGATGAAGTAGTATTAATAGAAGGGTAAGATTTCTCCATTAAGTCTCTGGGCTTTGCTTTTCACTTCCTCATCCTTCAACTCCACTTTAAGGCATTTCTTGGCAAGTGTGTGTGCCTTGAGGGGGAGTGAAAAGCAGGATATGAGCCTAAATGAACAGTTGACTTGGTTTTGGGAACAAAATACCCAACTGCCCCAAAGGTGTTCCCGTCTCTTTCCTCCTCACAAATGCTTTTTGTCTGTGGTTGTACTGGGGGAGGGGGAAGGAAGCATAATTTAGAAATTAAGAGAGAAAACGCTAAACAAATCAAACCCCGTCCTTAACAGTTTTAGCTGAACTGTGTTCTGTGCCACCCACTCAACACCTGATGTGAATTTAGCCATTTACTATTTGCATGGAATCAAGTACAGCTGAGGGGTTCCTTTCTGTGTGTATTTGGTTGTTGGCCTCAACTTTTGGCAAGGTGTGCTTGCCCTTGAAGGCTTGTGAAACACACCTAGCTTCCCTATCTGTCAAATCCTTTCCAAGGATTTGAAGGAGAGGCCAGGACTTTCGGAAATAACTAAATAAATATAAGATATTCTGCTGGGTCAGTCTAGTGTCAGGAGGGTAACGAGACTTCTGCTTCACCTGGCAAGGGATGCAGGAGCTAGGAAAGGAATAGAGGTGTGGCTGAGGCCAAGAGTGGGGTTTCCCCTGCCCTGATTCATCCTTGGCTACAGAGTTTGTTTTTGGAAAACAGCATCTGTCTTCAAAGAGCAAGCATCAGATTTCTACCTGTGCCCTGCAGAGACTTTTAGAAACACAGATGTTTCTATGCCAATGTTAGGTGCTTGTCACCAGGTGCCTGGATAATTTTTATTTTCTGGGTCTGCTTTGGGAGTAAGGGTCTTGCCCTAATATTGAAAACCATTGGCCTGTTCCATGGTGTGAAACCAGGGCTTGCTGTGCTTGACAAGTACCTAAAAAACAATGGGTGGAATTCAGTGTTGCATTTGTGGAACAGTTATGTCTGATCTCCCCTCCCCATACACTGTTCTGGGGGTTCTGCTGACTCCCCTCTGAGCCAGCTTTAGGGGGGCGCTGGGGATGGAGAGGGGGAAAGCCCTTGCATAGGACTTCTGTTGGCAGGGTTCAGTGTTAAGCTAGTTTAGGACTCAGAATTGTTTATAGAAAGAGCTTCTCATGCAACCTGGTTTAATATACCATAGGAATTCTTGGGTGATGTGTGTGTGTATTGGTGGGGGAATCAATTTAAAATATTGTTAGATGGCTTCCCCCGCCATATATGAGGGCAGTAGGCTAGCTTAGATGGGGCAGGGCAAGGCCTGTGTGGCACATGCAGCTCTGTTTTCCAACATATCACCCCCCACTACCTTTCCCTCAACATCTGCCACCTGAGGCAGCCACCTTACTATGTCTAATGGTAGGGCCGGCCCTGTCAGGCTTCTTAGGAGTTCCGTGAGAAACACCTCCAGGGCATGCATATTGAAAACTGGGGAATTTGATCTTGGTTGCTTCATGTAAAAGGAAGCTTCTTAAAAAGTAGTGTTCTGAAGTAAAAACCAGTTTCTTTCAGGTGAGAAAATCTATCTTGTATTTTTAAAAAGACATTAGACCTTCCTTACTGTAACACTGTTCTATCAGTGCATACCACATTCCAGTGGATTGGGTTTAATTTGGTTAAACATTCAAATTGTGATTGCATGAAGTAAGAGATTAAACTGTGCACGTTGTACAAAGTGAAATGGCCGAAATGTTAGCTGTATGCACTTTACATCCTGAAAGCTTAGCGATGCTCAAATACATGTTTGGTTGGTTGTTTCTAACAGGTAGGAATAGTAGCGAACGACCTTATGGTTCAGCAAAGAAACCAAAACAAAATTCAGACTGTTAGGGCAATGCCACGTTAGTTCCCTTCACTTGAAGGGGGTATGTTGTGATTGTGGGGAAGAAGGGCCTCTCATATGTAGGCTACTTCCCGGTAAACAAGCTTGCTGGGGCCTGGAAATCTGAAGGTGGGGCCAGGAGCAAGTAAACGGTGAAGTGGGCTGTTATGCAGTGGCCTTTATCCGTTCTGTTGTGTTTTGCAAAATCTTTCTTTATGTGGTTTGCCTCCCCACAAATTGCATTTGTTTACAATTTAAATACAAAAATGAGAGGAAGAAAAAGGATGAAAGGGGGCTGTTGGTGGTTTCTTTAAGAGCCTCTGGCATGAGTTCCGGCCTTTTGGGTTTCTCTTTTGCTTTCCCCGCTCAGGACAGAGGTCCTAAGTCACTGGGAAGACAGGGGAGAGGCTGTCCCAGCTGGACTCTCTTAAAGGAGCTCATAACAGCTCAAAGTCTTCCTGTTTCTAAGGAAATACCTCCAGGTGTCATGATTTAAATGAATCTTACAGGAAGCCCACTATCAGGGCTATAGCCATGACCTGTGGCTTCCCCCTCTCACCCTTCTAGCTTGGAGCAGGTGGCCTTAACCCCAGTTGCGTACATGTTGTGGCCTTTGGTACTGGCAACAGAGAACAAAACCAGTCCTCAGGTTTGTTGCCATTCACACAAATGCTGCTTAAGCTCTCAAAAATGAGGTGAGCATACCACCTTTTCTCATGCTTACAAGAAATTATCCATTGTCCTTACTTGTTACTGGAATTGCAGTCTTAACCAGCTGCTCAGCCTATCTAGAATGCACACTTGATTTCTGAATCTGAAAATTCTCCAGCTACAACACTTACATTTGCTAAACAAGCAAGTGTAACGTCAGCAAAACTAGCTGAGCAGTGCTGCACGGATCCAGACAGCCCAAATAGAAATCTAATACGATAGTTAGATAGATTTCTGTTTGGGCTGTCTGGATCCGTGGAGCTCAGCTAGTTTTGCTGGTGGACCCCACTGACAAGATTGCATGGGGGTAAGCCTCCCAAACTAGCTTGTTGCTAAGCAATATCACTTTGGGTTTGGGAGGTCTGCATGGTGCCACCCAGATTTGTTCTGGGGGTGACCAGTTGCTTGTGTCATTAGAGCTGGCATAGTTCATTGTGTGTGTCGGGGGGGGGGGGAATAAACAAGCATGGCTTTGGGTGTAATAGAAGGACATGTAAACCTAAGAAGTGTTGTTGTGGTTGATCCAAAATATTCAGATTGTTTGATCGATGCTGCCTAGCCTTGTGAAAAGGGCAAAAGTGCTTTTTAGAACTGACTATTTGTGATCAGTGCATTTTGGCCTCTCTTTCTCTGTAGCAGAGAACTGTCCCCACATAACTGGGGTCACTTGGGTGCCTGACTCACTGAACAGCTAGTAGCATTCCTTGCAAAGTTCTGAGCTTCCTTTGATAGTTCCCATCTCTCTCTACTGACCAAGCTTGGTGCTCTTAGCTGGGATCTGACTGCACAAGAATGCTTAGTCTGTTCTGCTTGGCTTGCTGTGAGCACAAATATTCCGATAACAAGTTGCAGCTCTTGCTTGTATGCAGAGAAGGAGTTGGCTTGCTGAAGACCATCTAGATATTCAAGGTCACCTTTTGTATTTCTAAAAGCAACATAAATTGCACCTTTTTCTGGTACAGTGTACTTGTGCACAGATGTAGCTGAACATAAAAGTGGCTGTGAGATTTCTCCATGCAAATGTTTACTGGGACTTAATGATTGGTTGCTTGTTTTATGCAGTTAGAATTTGTGTGCAGCAGTGCCTCAGTTTCTCTACATACGGGGCATAAAAGGCGTACAGCTCATTGAACCTGGAGTTTCTAATCAGTAACTGGAAGGACCCCCTTTCTCCTTGCTTAAGGAGCTTTTAAATTTGTTCTTTTAGCAGTGAGACTATGGTAGGGTTGAGAGCTGGGTAATTTCCATGGTGTTAAGCAGCAAGAATAGTGTCAAGACTTTCAGAATATCTCTTCTACCCATGATGGCTATGCTCTGCCTCTGTGGTCAGAGGCAATATGCTTCTGAATACCAGTTACTGAAAATCGCAGGAGGAGAGTGCGTTATTTGTGCTCAAGTCCTGCTTGCAGGTTTCCCAGGTTTGGCCACTGTGAGACCAGGATGTTGGATGAGATAGACGTTTAGACTGATCTAGCAGGTGCTTCTTCTGTTCGAGAGCCAGTGTGGTGTAGTGGTTAAGAGCGGTAGTCTCGTAATCTGGGGAACCGGGTTCGTGTCTCCGCTCCTCCACATGCAGCTGCTGGGTGGCCTTGGGCTAGTCACACTTCTCTGAGGTCTCTCAGCCCCACTTACCTCACAGAGTGTTTGTTGTGGGGGAGGAAGGGAAAGGAGAATGTTAGCCGCTTTGAGACTCCTTAAAGGGAGTGAAAGGCGGGATATCAAATCCAAACTCTTCTTCTTCTTCTTACCTCTGAGGCATTGTACAACATTGGGGGGGAGACCCTACCTTTCTTCTGTCATGGAGAGTCTTCACACTTATTCAGGCATAGAAGAAGGGCAGAAGGCTCTCCTTGGTGGTTCTGTGCTCTTACCAGGGCAAGACGGGGGAAGTCCACATTGTGAATATGCCTGCAGATGTGTTCAACCTAGAAGTGTTTTAAATGTAAGCTGTGTTGAGCTGCCAGCTTCTGTTTTTAAGTCTTGTAAGCCATGTGCAAGGAAACCCCCAACTTCTTGCTCCACACGTATGGAAAAACTGTGTATACTTGTGAAAGGAGACCACTTTGAGGCTTTGGAAACATGGTGATTGTTTTCTTGAGGCGGGGGGTGGGGATTAAAAACAGGGAAATTATTGAATTTGTGTTAACACGTATCCCCAGGGAAAATATTTTACAGAGCTGCTGATTTGCAAAAGATACATCAGTCTGCTTGATTTATTTTCCCATAATTGTTCTCTTTGAAGCACTCTTTCATTTTGGTTTGGCTTTCAAGAAGGAAAAATTGTTCTACACCCTTGTGTGTGACGTGAAACAAATTGCACAGGCAGCAGCTGTGCTTCCCCAAGGTCTTGTAACCAGCTCCTCATGGCGTTGCGCTAAGATTCCTACCGGGCTTCTTTGGCAATGCATCCTGAACTTTGCTAGTTCGCCAAATGGAAACGTGATTGTCCCTCTCTTCCAAAGAGTGCAGTTGCACATGTTCGTACTGTGCAATCCAAGTTGGTGCCTTCCAGCTGTTCGAGACTGCAATGCTAATCAGCATGGCCACGCTGGCTGGGGCTGATGGGATTTGTAGTCCAAAACAACTGGAGAGTACCAGGCTGGCAAAGGCTGCTCTAATATCCTAATTTGGTGCTCTACATCTGTAACCAAGCTGGTTGGATAAACGTTGTTATTCCTTTAAATGGTGAGTTCATTGTTTGCTATAATTGAGCTTAGGTAGGTAAAGGACCCCTGGACTGTAAAGTCCAGTCTATAATGGCTTTAAATGAAATCTTAGCTTTATTAAAAGTATGTTTTCCCCTTCTGTGATTCTCATAGAAAACTCATTCAGTATTAAAAGATGAGGTGCATGCGGCAAGAAGGGGGGAGAGAAAAAGGGAGAGAAGGGAAAGAGGTTGGGCTGTGCTAGATGGAGTACAGTGGGTGAATTGTAAACAGGAATTTAATATCCAGTTTACTTTCTTGAAACATTTCTGCACACTCTCCCACATCAGTCTTGAGGAGGCACAGAGCAACTTTAAAATAAAGGGATGAAAGCAGCTGGTAACCCAGTGCAGATTTTTAAAAAAGTGTAAGAACCTGCTGGGGCCAGACTGATCTCCACTTCCCAGTGGTCTTCCTTGGAAAAGAGGTGTAGCAACTGACCCAACAGCCAGGGATGGGGAACATTTTTCATTCGGAGGCCACGTTCCCTCTCTGGCTGCAGGGCAATGGAAGGGGACAGTGTGCGTTCCTGTCTTGTATTTATTTATTGTGAACATCTTACTGCACCCAGGTACTAAGAAGTCATGGAAGGTATGAAGATAGTAGAGATGTTGTCCTTCATCTAGGCAAGCTCTTCCAGTGTGCCCTTCTTGGTGGTCATGTTCTTGTTGCTATTATTATTGTAAGTCCTCTAGTCTCTGCAAAATATTTCCATGTCTCAAATTATGAATATTTATGACTCGACCAACCAGCTTGGAAACTTCAGTTTCCATTTCATGGAGAGTTGGTTTTCTGCCCAGTAAGTACCAGCCTTCGCTTCTGGAAAGTTTTGGACTTGCTTTAAAATTAAGTGAACTTGCTCGGATACCTTGCAATGTGTCTTAGCAGAGGCCCAACCAGATACCCAATAATTTTCTGGTTTTCCTTGCCCCCTTGTGTTTAGCCAGATGCAGTTCTGTAGTATGAAAGGAATGTAGACTGCACCGCTGAGAAGTTTTTGAAATAAATTGCCAATTAATTTGCGAACTGTTTGATCACAGCCGATTGGTATGCACATTTGTTCATGAATCTGTGAAATGGGGAAATTTCATTTAAATCAGCAGGTTGTTCTTTCTATGCCAACATAGGCAACTTGTTGTCTTCTGTGTTTTAAGTTTCACAGAAAACAGTTGCACTTATTTTAGTGGGGGATCACTTACTCTGTTTCCTGGGGATTATCTTTTGCTGGATTCTTGTCTTTAGAAGAGTTTTCCACTCTTGATTACCATCTGCACGTGCATGTATGTGATTGGTTTTCACTAGTTATACGCCTAATCAAACTATACATTTTGGGGGGAAAAGGGCGGGGGGGGGGAGGAAACAGCCATTGCTGTTTCTTTGCAGCCCCTGGCATCGGTTTTGCCCCATGCAAGCTCCAGTGGCGTAGCGTGGGGGGTGCAGGGGGGGCCGGCCGCACCGGGCGCAACATCTGGGGGTTAGGGTTAGGGGGCGCAAATCCACGGGTTAGGGGGTGCAAATCCATGGGTTAGGGGGTGCAAATTACTTGCCTTGCCTCGGGTGCTGACAACCCACGCTACGCCACTGGCAAGCTCTGATGTAATGACGAAGGGAGCCAATCCCAAGCTCCTGTGAAACGTGGCTGAGGGATTGGCCTTTGGGTCCAGCAGATCTGCTTCTCTGCAGGCAGAGTGGGAGCTTCACCCCCAAAGGCCTCTTAGCTGCAGTGGCAAGCTCTGCCACCAGTGTGCCTTTGCAGATGGTCCTCTGTCAGTAGGGGCAAAAATGGGTGTGTTGGGGGAGCCTTTGGATCCTCAGGACCCAACAACTCCCACTCCCCTTACAAGGGAGAGCCCTGGAGCTGGCATAGTTCTCCACCCCCATTGCCTTTGAAACCAATGCCTTGGATATTTTCTGTCTTGGCTAGCATGGGCTTGACTTGGGTTTAGGAAGGGGCAGTTCCTTCTCCCTCAACCCCCCCCCAAACCTCTGTCAGGTTGCTCTGCCCATCTCCATGAGACTTTTTGTGCCTGATCTTAGACTTGTTACAAAGTGTACACCAGACTTTCTCAGCTTGGTGCCCTCCAGATAGCTTGGACTACAGCTCCCATCACCCCACAGCTGGAGGGCACTAGGCTGGGAAAAGCTGCTATGGTGCTCTGTCTTCATATCCAGTCCCTTCTCTTCCTTCCTCTCGGTTTCACTGAACCAGGGCTGGTTGCTCTTTCGGTTTTTACCTTTGACATCCAGCTCAGAGAAGAGTTCTGGGAAATTGGAAAGTTTTTATACCAGTTTGTTATATTTTTGTTGGTTGAAATAAAGGTATTGTCCCGTTAATACTTTTTGGCCTTAAACCTCAACTGCTCGTACTTCTGAGCATAAGGGACAGGAAATGCTCTGGTACAAATAATTCAGTAGATCAGTCTTTGGGTACTGTATTCATGAAAATAAAAATAGTTGCTGAATTATAACTGTCCGGAACTGGAGTGAAACTTGAGAGAGGTGCACATTTCTCTATATTGGCTTTTTAATTTTTAAGCCCTAGATTGCAATGTATAAAGGAAACATCCTACATACTTTCTATTCGCTCCTGGACAGATCTGGCAGGAGAAAAGGCATGTCAGGAATCTTGGAATAAATGGTCTGTGCTTTACCCTACACTGGCTGGGCAGATCCCAGCTTGTAACACTGTGAAACAGGTGGCAAGAGAATAGCTGTCTTCTCCTGGCTTCTCAAAGTGACAACAGGTGACAAGGATAGGATGCTGCAGGCAGAGAATGAGCCATTGCCCCTCCCCAACCTTTTGAAAAACCTGTGGGAAGTGCAGTAATGTTCGATTTGCAACCATGACGCTGTTAAACCTATTTCCTATTAAAAAAAAAGGGCGACATGTAACTCAGCGGCAAAGCACCTAGTTTGCATGGAGAAGTCTCAGGTTCAGTCTCGGGGAGTTTGTGAGAAGAAAGGAAAGAGCCACAAATGCTTTTTTTAAAAAAATAATTTTCATTATAACCATTTCCAGAATCACATTCAGATATACATTTCCATCGATTCCCTTCTTCCCTTCCCCGATTGCTTTAATTTTCCCACCATTCCTGCATATTCTTATATATCCATTCAGATGACTCCCCCCCCTTATTCTTCCTTTATTATATATTCCCAGTACTCTTTTTAACTATTTTGCATGCCCTTGGGGAAATGGCTGTATAAGAACAGAAGAGGAGTCTTGTTCTTCCTGCCAGCGGCCCATCTAGTCCACAGCGGCCAACCAGCTGCCTCTGGGAAGCCAGCAAGCAAAACCAACAGCACTTGCCCTAGTTGTGATTCCTAGCACTTGGCATACTGCTTCCAACAGTGGAAGCAGAACATTGCTGTTCTGGCTGGTAGTCACGGACAACCTTATCAGTCATGAAAAAATACAATTGGCTATTGAAGCCTCTGCATTTCTCTCTCTTACTCACTCACTTCTTCTTAGAAAAATGTGCCCCTCAACTTCCAGCGTAGCAAATGCTTTCCTTTTGCACCTTCTCTGTTGTTTCCCACGTTACAGGTGGGCAGCCTCAACTCTGCTCTTCCCCGAGAGTCTTAAGTCTAGCACCATAGCTGCTGCGCACCCCCAAGTCCTTGTTCCCTGGCATCTAACCGAGCCCTGTGCATTTCTCCCTTAGATCTGCAACTGGTTCATCAACGCCAGGCGCAGACTCCTCCCAGACATGCTGCTTAAGGACGGCAAGGATCCTAACCAGTTCACCATTTCTCGCCGCGGTGCCAAATCTGCTGATGTGACGCTGACCCATGCAGCCGCCGCCGCCACAGGGTCCGGACTCCTCATGGTGCCTCCTGCCTCCTCCGCCTCCTCCAAGGTGCTCTCCATGTCGGTCTGCTCGCCCATGACCTGCCACCCTGCCCGGCCACTGGCCGGCAGCTTGACTGTGGTGACGAGTGAGCAGGAGAGCCCTCGCCCCACCTTCCAGCGGGTCAAGCTTGAGCCTCACCCCAAGCAGCCGCAGCTGAGCGCGACGGGCAGCACTCTGGCTCTCCTGACCAGGGCAGATGCCGCCAGTCCCACCAGCGGACTCTTCAACACGCCGCCGCCGACTCCGCCCGAGCTCTTTGGAGAGGACTTCAGCAGTTTCCAGTTGCTGGTGGAAGTGGCCTTGCAAAGGGCAGCTGAGCTTGACTCGCAGAAGCTGAGCGGGCAGCTGCCTCCGTCACTGCAGAGAGAGGCCGCTGCGCCAGCCCTCTCCAGAAAAACCAAGTAGCTTTCTCCAGCCACTAGCTCCTTTTGGAGGCTTTGGGGGTTCCCCTGCTCCTTCTCCCAAGTTTTTCTGTTGGCCTCTGCACTGAGGGTCCTCCCTGCCAGATGTTAACGCTGTGATATGGCTACCCCTCAACCAGGAGCAAAACAAGCCGAGGCTTCCTTGGCCGTTTTGACGCTGTGCTGCCAGCTCACCTCGGCCTCCAGAACGAAACACTGTCTCCGCCGCAAAGCAGGAGGACAACACATCCTTTGGCTAGCATTTCACTTTTTCTGGACCTTGGCGGCAGCATCCTTTCCTCCTGTTGAAGCCACATGGAGGACACTGTCTGACTAAGGGGGTGCCTGAACCACGCACAACCTGCTCTTGAAAGGACCAAGAGGCCTTAACGTGCTCTGAGAGAACATGGCTGGTGTTCTGTTACTGTGACTTTGGGATTTATTTTTTTGCTGTGGAGCATCCTTGTGCAGAGGTCCTTCTCTTCTCCCACTTTTTTTTGAAGCCTGCTGACATGGAAGAGAACAGGAAAAGGGTCCAATACGTAACGGAGGAGAGATAATTAAAAAACAAAAAAAACCAAGTACCTTAAAAATACGAATTATGGCGGGGAGGCAAAATGAGTGATTTCACCTCTGCCCAGAGAATCCTAATGTGTGTCCTTTTGGGGTGCGGGCGGGCAGGGGTTGTTTCTGTTTTGCTGTTTCTGTAGCATAACTTCTTTGACATACTCTCGGTCTGGTGTGCATGAGTGGCTGGCCCCTGCATGTTGCCTAACGGGAGTCCCTGGCATGAGCAGATTTAACTGGAAATGTTAATGTTTGTGGCATCCCTCTCTCTTTCCACTGGGAGGTGGAGAGGGGGAACAATCAACGACCACCCTTCGAATACTGGTGCCAGTTAAAAAAAAAGTATGGTGCTGTTTGAGCAATTTTATTATTATTTTAGGTGCTGGCTTTTCGTGACTTCATCCATTCCTCTCCCTGTGTTTTCCCCCATGTCATGTTTGGAGATGTGCAGATGTGATCAAAATGGCAGGGAAGGATGCTCTGCTGGCAGGATGCTGGCTGAGAAGCAGCAACGGGGCATTTCAGAGGTGGGGAAGAGGGATAGGATCCGGAACAAGACTCTTTGACTGTGAAGTTGCTTTAAACAACCCTTTCTTCTTCGTTTCTCATTTTGAATTTTGTTGGTCGTGGACTGTAACTCGGGAAATCTAAGGTGTCTTTATGGATGTGCTGACAAAACTACCTATAGAGGGGGGCGGAAAACACCAACCTCCTGACTTTGTTTTGGATCCTTGCTCTCATCATGCTGAATGTAGTTTCTCTTTTGCTGATGGAGCACAGGTGCCCTCTTGTGGCCAGGAAGGGAGGTTGAACAGAGTAGGGTCTTCCATAGTGAATTACAACCTCTCCTGCAGACTACAAGTTGTGTGTGACCCTGAAATTGCCTCCCTACATGATTTGATGTGTCCCCATGTACTTGGCAGCCTTGGCAGAAATTTAGACCCCCCTGATAGTATCTGATCCCCCTTGAGTAGTGTTTTCCAAACTTGAGTCTCTAGCTGTTTCTGAACTACAACTCCCATTATCCCTGACCTGATTCTGCTAGCTAGAGATGATGGGAGTTGTAGCCCCAAAACGGCTAGAGACCTACGTTTGGGAAATGCTTCCCAAGAGAGAGGGTGTGTGGAAGCCTGTGGCCCCACCAGATGTTGCTGGAGTTCCAACTCCCATCATCCCTGACCAGTAGCTGGGGGGCATGCTGGTTTGGATGGGAGGGAGTTGGGAGCCCCAGCAGTATACGCAGGGCCATATATTCTTCATCTGTGGTCCATGCCCTGGATTTAAGGGGGTGGGAAGCTGGGGGTTTGCAAACTGCTAAGACATGCATACATTTTTCATTGAGTTACGCCTCCCCCCCCCCCCCTTTGGCCTGAGACCAGGAACTTGCAAAACACAGAGTGCCCTGGCTGATATGAACATCCACCTTTTTTATTTTAATAGTGCTGTTTCACTGTAAATGTAAGTTAAATAGTGATCTATTATATACACCTATATATCTTGAAAAACACTAATTTTTAGAAGGTGTTAGCCTAATTATTACGTTGCATGAATAGTAAAGCTAAAAAGCCCAGCAGGATGCAACTTTTCACATTTTTGTTCTTGAACTAGGTGTGCAAACCTGGTGTCGAAAAATGACAAGGACAGCAGTGAGTGCATTGGAGAACTGGAACTAATAGGGTGGGAATTGTTATGGGCTTAATGGAACATTGTGGTGTGCCTCCCCCCTTTTGCAAATTACAGATTTAGGGCTAAGATTGGTACAACCTGTAATTGCTGCTGCACAAATAATTGCCTGCTTTCCTTTTGTTGGTACTTTTTGATCTTCGGTGATCCTTTATCAATCAGCAGGGTATAGCTTAACTCTGTCTAGAGAGCTGCCGTTTTGACACATTGATCCAGAAATTTGAGTAAGCAAATACATTGCCAAATTGTGCTGCTTTCTGTTTTGAAAAGCCTGAAGAGCTGCCTTGTAGCATACTTGGTTTTTTGTTTGTTTGCTTAATTCTAAAATCTTGTGGATTAATTTGACTATTTGCATTCAATCTCTGGAAGGTGGCTTCTTCCATCTCGGTTCCTATCTTGTTTTCTGGATTGTGGAAGCAAAACTTGACCTTGCTTTTTTCCCCCTCCAAATTTTTTTTATTGATTTTCCAAAATTTTTTAGACAAACATAAGTCTTAACTGTACTTAATCCAATCTTAGTAATATTTTTAAGTGACTTCCTTGAATCCCCCTGGCTGAATTTCAGTCTATATTATTATAACAGTTTTCCAAAATTGACCTTGCTTTTTATGGGTTTTCAAGAATTATGTATCCCTTCAAAGTGTCACTGAAATTGGCGAGATACTTTTAAGCAGCAGCATCCCAACTCCAACTGAAGATACTTAAGTCATGTTCACACTCTTAATTAAAAATGTTTGAGTAGTTTCCCCTCCTCTACCCTCAATTAGGCCCCCTTGACTTGGATTGGCAGCCGTTTGATTAGAATTGTGCCTCCATTAAATGAAGCAGTTTGAACCTTCTTTCCTGGCACTGCAGGAAACCTAAGCAGATCTGAAATTGCTGCACAGGGTAACAAGAGCAACGTTTCAGTTCCTACAATGCACTGACTGTTCTTGCTGTGTCTTATTTGTCCAAACGATATGGAGACCTTGTTTTTTGATGGGATGGGAAGTTAAAAGAGGACGAAAAAATAAAGAGAGAGAATATTCTTTTGTCTGATGTTTATGAAGCAAAAAACTACTGTAAATAACTGTTTTGGATTTTTTTAATCAATAAAGTTTTTTTAAAAACACACCACACCTAGTTTGTATGGTCTCTGTGCAGAAGAACTCTGACCTTCCTCTCTGGCTCTTTGCATCCAGTGTTGTGTGAATGTACGTACAGGTGCATACAGTGAATGCCCTTAACTCTATGCAGAGGGTCATAAAAGCAGACAGCAGAATTCTGTAATGTAGAAGCTTGATTGGTGAAGGACTTTGGCATATACAGAACACAACTTAGTCATTTCTTCTTAGTGGCAGGTGTGCTAGCATATTGAAAAGGGGAGCTCTCACTGACAGAATCAAAGCAACAATCCTTGACATTTCTAAAGTAGGCCACGTACCATTTTTGTACAAAATACTTTATCTTTTCAGTGCCCTTTTTTTTGGTAGTCACATTGGCACCCTGCTTCCTGAACAAATCAGTGGCAAGAGGGTTGTGCCCCCTACTTTGGGCAGAGGGGGTTGAATTTTTTTTAAGTGTCATAAATATATTAGGAGAAGGGCAGGCAGGCAAATGGTGCACTGCTAGAGAGAGCTCTGCCCTCTGCATCCATGAAATCTTCTGCATCCATGGGTACTAGTTCTTCCTCCATGTTCACAATTACGACCAGTTGCTGGAAATCACAGGAGTGGGAAGAACAGAAGGACTCCTGTGCTCAGATCCTGCTTCCCAGTTTCCTACAGGCTTATGGCCACTGTGAGAACATTTGCAAATAACTCCTCTGGGTATAAAAACAAACCACCTGGTGGCAGGCTAAAGGCCTGTCAAAATGAAAAAGTGGTGGAAACCATCATGGTGGTATGCAAGCTGGACCTGCAAAGGCTGGCTATAGACCAAAGCAGAGGAGGTTAGTCACTGCCAGCCTTTAGGAGTAAGTTTCCTCCTCTGATGGTCTGAAGGGCGTTGGAGAGGGGACCTGGGTGCACCCCTGGACCCAGCTAAATTGGGTAAAATCTGGACCATTGACCCCAGTCTCTCATAACAAGAGTTTTCTTAGACTGGCCAATACACACTGGACTGAGCAGCCACTTGATGTTGGAAGGCTGCAGAAGGCAGGAGATTGATAAAAGATCCCAAATCAAATATAATAAATGCAAAAAGAATGTAGATTAAAATAATCCTAGGTTCTCTTAAAGACAAACTTGGATGGGTGTTTTTTTTTCAGGGTGGGGGAAGCCTATGCAAATTCATGCACATTCAGGAGGATCTATTTTCATTGTACTGTATCTTAACTCCTTGGTAGAAACAAAGCATCTGTCTGTGTGTGTGTTCTCCCTGTCCTTTGGGGAGAGGGAAGGGTGATTCGGGGAAAGGGGGAGAGAAGAAACCGGAGATGATTCCTAACATTCTAAACAAGCCCATGGGCTGGAAAGGGTTGGCAACCCTTATTACGGAAGCATGCTGGAAAAAGCCTGCATCAAAAATTAATCTAAGCATCCTCATTCCACACATCAGACAATAGTTAATTGTAGGTGGCCAACATGAACTTTTGCAGAAATCAAAACATAATTCTGCTCTGCATTCTCAGGACTATCACTCGGGGTCTTCCATTACTTCCTATTCCTCTTACATTTGATCTTAAAGATCACCGCTCTTTGAAGAAGAGCAACAAGCTAAGTCGCCATCCTTTGTGAACTAAGCAGCTCTTCTGAGTGTGCTCTGAGACAGTGGCCAGAGATGGACCCATGCCTCACTGGAAATGCTACACTCAGCCAATAAAATGATCTCAAAGTCAGGGTAGGGAAAAAGATATAATTACATTTGAGAAGATTGCAGCAGCACTTCTTACCTGGCTTCCTGTGTTTCAAGTGGGTAATAAGCAGAACCAAACTGAGTTTACACTCTGGTATTACAATATCCATAGGAAAAAAGAAAAAGAACACCCAACTGTGTTAGATTACCATGCAAGTCAATAAACATGAGTTTATAAAATGCTCTGACCAAGGTTATTTTTATTTTATTATTAATGATTGATTTGGTCATGCCCTCACGGGTGACAAAAAACATTCCCTAATCTAACTAAAACCCTTGGTTGTTTTAGAAACATGATTTCCCCATCCCCACTTTACTTGTTGTATCTGGTTGCCTGCTCTAGAATGGAGTTCAGAGAGTAAAGATCACAAACTGCAAGAGACTGAGGCGTAAGGGCACAAAAGAGGCACCTTTCTTTGTTTTACTGTCGTTTACAATGGCAGCAAGGTTCCCATTACAAGACGTTGGGCCGCTGGGTCTAGATACAAGGTTTTTTGTTTCATTTTCTTTAAAAAAATATTGCCACAAAGTTAACCACTACGGGGCTAAGCAATTCTTTCTTCCTGCCCCCCCCCCCCCGCTATAAAACTAAGGGAAGCAGGTGAAATCACTTTGGGGTGGGGGGAGGGTCACCTTTTTTGCTTTCATAGTTGGAAAAACAAAATCATGTTATCGATCAAAGCACTATGGACATTGGTTTTTACATCCTCAGAATTATTAGATAATCAGAACTATAAAAGCATTTTTGGAGCAGTTTCACCAAACAGGGGCATCTCAGTGATGGTTCTTTTTGGGTTGTTTCTTGAGGGGAAAACTCCCCCCTGACCCATAATCTTTCTCCAGAACTATTGCTACAAGGGATGAGTATGTCACAACAATCTTCCTAGCCTTGTTACTGGGACCAAACCTGTTCCTTTCTTTGCATGGTGCGGGAAGAGAAGACTGGACCAATATAAGGAAAGCTGAATCAAATGAATTTTGCAATCTACTTAACAGGCCTCACCTTATTGAGGGCAGGCACTGGGTGCATCTTCATTACACCCATGCAGTAGTCTTAAAAGCTCCATTTAACCAAGCTGCTAACTTTCATGGCGCACAGAGGCACAAATAAAATTTAACAGGTTTGGAAGTTTGTGTTCCAGAAGCAAGGTTGTTGTTGTTCTCCCTCTCCCACCTACTGGGCCCCCTGCTTTCTGTCCCCTGCAGATACTGTAGAGATCTGGGTGTCTGGAAAGACAATTGTTTCATCCCTGGATGCAAAGGTTTCTGTCACGAAGAGGGTAGTATTAATGAACTACCAAACGTAGGTCATTTGCTACCTTGTCACTCTATTAGGTAAAACTAATTTGTACATAAAGCACTTAACTCAGACTGGGTGAAGAAGTCTCCTGCAGAGGTGGGAGGTCTATCAAAGCAAAGGACAATTGATAGTTACACTGATCCAGCCACTGCAATGTTTATGCTTCTATGCCAGTTCATGCAAGTGATATCCATCTTTCAGTGCTGTCTTGCAGCTCAAGAAGCAGTGACTACTAATTACACTACTTAAAAAAAACACAGAAGAAAGAATGCTCAGAGCTATAAAATGAGGTGAAGGTTTATTGAAATCCAGTCACTTGTAAAACCAGCCAACTGCTTTTGCTTTGATCTCACCCCACCAACTAGATGAAAGCCCACACCTATTTCCTACCTATGGTTAGCAAAGCTGAAGACCTCCGGAGAGATCTCTGTTCATGACTCAAGCTTCCTTCACAGTGTCTTTTGAATCCAGTACCACTTCTATTCTTATTGCGACAGACTGAAGCCACTTCACACACCTTTTTTAGGTGTACACATAAAACACTTTTTGAATACACCTAAGATATAAAAAGGACAAATGTGGTAAATACATGGGTTGTGTGGGTAGACATGCCAGAGAACAGGGAATCAGTCGTGTTCTCGTCTATGTATACATGTGGGGGGAAACATTTGTTTGCTGCTACATAATTAGAAGCAGCAGCACTGAGGCAGGGGAAGTGAAAGGTCGCTTAGGCTGCCGTCCATAAAAACCAATTAAGGTGGATGTACGTAGATTTAACATTTAATCCCATTGACTTCAAGCGGGAATCTCCGAGCTAAAAGACACTCACCAACAACTGAGTCCATCAAGCAATTACCTGCCTAATTCCCGAGATTGCTGCCTTTGGAAACGTGAGTAAAACAAGTAGCATTCCACACATTTCAAATTTTAATACAAAGAACTGTGAAAGTCAGCCATTTGTTTCAAAAGTCAGTCAAGGACTGTCTACCATTGTTATAAAGACATTTGAGGTAGGGGAAGGGAAAAGAGGGAAATAAATCAAGCTTGATTTGAAGCCACGGTCTATATGGCCAAGCTTCCACAGGTTACAAAAATGCACATTATGTGGGCAGCTGGAGAAATCTGTAACACTCTCTATGCATAGACACTGTACACAGCATTCACTGACATGATTTAAGTTGTAGCGTTTTATCTTCACCTCCTTAAATTACTAATGCACCAGAATAAAATTCCTTTGGAGTTTTGACCACCTGAACAACTTCTATCATCTTCCAAAATGGTAGTGCACAGCTTTCAGACAAATGCACACTTTTTTTTGGTGGGGGGAGGGGGAGGAGGGGGCACAAGGTGGTGGGCAGAGGAGAAAGTTGGAACTGGCTATTTGACTCCTGGCTCCACAAAATGAGGCCAAAATGGGAGAGGAGAAAGAGAGGAGGGTCAAACTGAAGGTTGATGACAGCATCCCCAAATAAGATGGGACACAGAGGGGTGGGATGGGCAAGAGGAACCTGAAAATATGCAGGGTATATATTTTTGCACACACTTTTACACACATCTAGCTATAGTACATGTAAAAATATATGCTATACATACACCCACCCTCACCGAGGTGCTTTTTAAAGACACCCTCTGAATGCGTGCATGTGTGAATGGGTACGCATGTGTGCGTGTGTGTGTGTACGAGTTAAATATACAGATCCTACTAAGTGTATATGTGCATATGTACACATACATACAGGTGGGCAGGCAAACTGCCAAGTCTCCATCAGCTACCTCCTCTTTGATTTTCTGTACAAAAGCCATTGTCCTCCACTTGAGAATATTACACACCCCTTTGATACAAGTCCCTCCCTTTGTGTAGCAGCTGCTTTCTTATACACAGATCTTTGCACACACAAAAAAACACACATAAAAATTGCGGGGGGGGGGGGATTGTAGGAAAGAGAACAGAAGAGTGTGGGGGGAACCTATGAATCCATGCTGTATTTCTGACTGAGCACCCTGTGCGGGAAATCTTTCTGTTGCAGCACCATTCAAGGGAGTGTGCACAGGCCACAACAACTATCTTATTGCACTTGTTTTGCTTCCAGGCTGTGTTAACATCCCACTCCATTTACATCCCACAGATCTTACCCTCACTTTACATAATTAAACCAAAGCCCCACTGCCACCCACCCCACCCCGGGCCACCTACTCCCAAACCCACCTCTAAGGGAAAACAATACATAATAAAATCAAAAGGCTGCTCGCTAGCAGAGTGCAACAACAGCACACACTGAACAGGGTGTTTTCTTCTGGAGCTCTGTGGAAGATTTTACTTCTAACACAGTAAACGACACCATGCAGAAAAAGGATGACAAAGAAAGGGGAGCTAAGAACTATAGAACAGGAGAAAAACTAGGAGCAGGAGTAGAACGAGAGCAGAGAGGGGGAAAAGAAAGACTTTGTGGACGGGAAGACAGAAAGAATACAGTGAGGAGAAAAAAGCGCAGCATGGCAAGTGCCCAAGGCTTTGTTTCAATTTTTGTCCATTTCATGTAAACAAGCTAATAATTCTCCTTAGATAGAACAAGTAAAAAGGTTGCAGTTCCAAGTCTGAAGGGCTGTGTTTCCAAGAGTCTGTTCCACCACACCACAGCCAGTGTGAAACAGGGTGGGAGAGAGAGAGAAAAACCCAAACCACAGAAGCAGGAAGGGATTCTCCTTCAAAATTTTCATTACTTAAAGCTGGAGAGGGGGGAAAAAAGAAGAAGAGAGAGACAGACAGAGAGATAGCCAAATTGGGAGCCCTTTGTACGATTGGCTCTGTGTCTCTAGACCAAATAAATCGCACTAAATTTAGTGAACCTTATTTTTCCTTTTTAATGGCATGAAAAAGAGTGTGTTTTCTTCCTCTTCCCCTTGCTCAAAGACGGGTCTGTGCCTCGGGAACGTAGATTTCAATGCTGTCCGCGCTCTCGGTGGCAGAGTTCTGCCGGACTGAGGCAGCGCGCTTGGCTGCCATGAGGCGCTTGCGGGCTTCCTGGCGCTGTTTATCCACCGAGTCAGAGGCCTTGTCCCGGTTCAGCTGGGATTTAGGTTTGGCTGGCTTCTTTGGCACAGGAGGGGGCGGCTTCTTCTCTTCCTTCAGGGAAAAAAGAACAGCAAAACGTTAAAAGGAACTGCAGGCAGATCTGTTCTCTTCCTCAACAGTTTTGTCTAAAATCAAAGTTCTGTGCCAAAAATTTAGGCCCATAGGTTTGGTTGTTTTAAAAAAAATGCTGGTAAGTAATGTGAACGCATTCAGTTTTGGTATTAGAACCACTGGAATTCACAAAGTAAGGTTCCCTTGACTCACAACTGAGAGAAAATACAGTTGGGGCTTAAATAGGCTATTTGCAGTAAAGTAGCATCAATTTACATCATTCACTAGTGCTACAATTATGCCTTGTGCACCCTATAGGAGCACAGATCAGAACTGAGATGGGAAACATGGGGAGGGAGATTTGGACAGGAGGATCTGACTTTTAAACTAGCATTTTTACACCAATTTTCTTATACCATTTCAGAATGGTCTAAACACTTTCTACTATTTTCCCCCTTGTCAGGGGAAAACACAGACTCCTGCAGTCTGTGTTAACAGCAAACAGGGAATATATCAAAACTTTCTACAACAACCTCTAAATTTTGCAAGATGCCTGAGGACCGCAATATACGCAACATTATTATTTTTTGTATTTGGTCTCATTTTTGTAAACTGCCTTGGAAGCATGTGCAGTATGTGTGTGTGCATGTGAATTTTGAAAATCAAATAATAAATAAAACAAAAACTGATCAGGCACATTTACTGGAAGCAAATCCCATTGGTTAGAGCAGCAGGTTTAACTTCCAAGAAACCTCTTAGGATTATGCTGTAAATTAAGCTACCTGGCACAGACCAAGCCACTTTTCTTCTCTTTTCAAATGCTCCACCTGAACTTGTGCTGCTAAGCACCGTTTCTTTATAATGCTCCATGCTCACCTTCTTCTCCGGTGGCTCCGTTAACTGCCAGCCATTAGCCTTTAGGTGGTACAGCTCATCAAATTTCATGCTGATGTCTTCGATGGACAATTGTAAGAGATCCCAAAAACCAGCAAGGTCTTGTGCTGTGGGCCTGGGATTGGAATTGGGGTTCTGACAGAAAGAGAATGTGAATGAAAAACCACAGCGTTGCAACTTCTACTGTACACTTACACAGCAATTCAGGGTTAATGTTGAAGATGAGACTTGAAGGTTGTTTTTAAGTTCACGTGGAAACGTCTGAATCTCCTGGCTGCATTCAACATAGCACTAAAGCCGGAAACTTATCTTCTCTCTCCCCCTGCCCCTCCGCTGCACTGCAACATTGGAAACTCTTAACTGCCTGCTGCAGATCCGTATACTTTTCAAGTACAATTTAACATAATTTGTTTCTCCTGGTTTACTTGGTCAAATCTGTGGCTGCCTCAATCACAGCAATGTCCTCACATATCCTCTTTGATCTACATTACCATTTGGTTTTAAGTTTTTTTTTTTTTTTTTTAAACCCATTTAACACTGGTTGTATGTGGATTGGTACTGGGGAAGAGACAACTCATCCAGGAGTCTCTCTGGGATGGGAACATGGCTGAGTTAAAAAACTGCACTGAGGTACTTGGCAGAAGAGAACTGTAGGCACACTGCCACATTTTTTCCTTCCTATGCAAAAGCCTAATAAGTGACCAAATACTCCCCCCGCTTGGACACAATTTATAGCAATTACAGAGATTTCCACACTCACCAAGTTTTGGTCACAGAGGCCACGGAATTGCTGGAACTTCTGTGACATTAGTAATTGTGCACTGCCCACTGCACTGAGGACTTTGCCTAAGACTGAATTAGAAAGGTATATTTTAGAAGATGAAGTGCTTTGGAAAACAGAACATATAAGGATATTTGAGGTGAGAGTGGCTCCCTTTGTCCTTCAGATTTATCTTCCTTTCCCTTCAGTAACCAAAGTGTTTTTCATTCGGAGCCATTAATGACAAGCCATTAGAAATGACTCATGGCTCCTTTGTGAGGGCATGTTTTGTTAGCCCTTGTTCTACTGCCAACAGCAATACCCTGTACAGCAGCCACCATCAGGAATGGCAGACAGCCATACTGCTGCCAGTTTCTTTGTTTGTAATACAGTGCTAGTGAAGTCTAGCAGGGATAGCGAGAAGCCTTATTTAATATTCTCCCAAAGGCCCCTCCATAGCATTTGAGGACACAACGCCATCAAAGAGCCCAAGATCTCTGAGTGCAATTTACCCTCATCACAGATTTGTGAGCAACAGCTTTCTATTTGCTAGCCTATCTCCACCCAACACTGACTTCATTTCAGTTTTACCAGGTGCAGTGTTTTGGTTGTTTTTTTTAAGTCACACATAAAAACGTGGAGTTTTTGAATACATCCCTTATGTGTTCCAAAAAAATGACGCTGAAGTCCTCTGTCTACCCACTCTGCAGCCACATTTAAAGGTCTCAAGAGAGCACTCTCATTCAGGCTCCATTTACACTTTAATTTCCTCAGAATAGGGAATAGAGTGACATAGCTAAACGTGATCTCAAGGAAAATTAGATAGAAGATTCTCTCTATAGTATCACTTAAAACAATGAAGTGGAAAACACATCTGAAGAAACTACGGATTGTTGCCACTGTCCCTACAATATTGAAGAAAAACAGAATTTGAACAAGGCTCCCTACTTCCTTTCTCTACAAGATCCCCAGTAAAAAAATACGAAGTGTTCCTTTCAGTAAGTTGCTATTTGGGCCCAGCCTCACACTCATTCATGAACACTGTGCCAGGAAAAGATTTCATCATTTCAGACTGAAATCTCCTTTACCACCAGAGTCAGTTTATTATCCATACCAACCTTCTTCAGAGAGATTATTCTCTTTGGTCTCTTGGTCCATCTGACGACACCATCCTTCTAACCTTTCAGTCTCCGCCTGCAGCAGCTTCTGAAACCAATACCCGTCCCTTCGGCAAGCTCCCGGCTGTGTTGGTTCTGATGGAGTGTTGGTGGATGTTTCAAGCCAGGGGTCCGGAGGAGGAAGAGAGGAAGGCTCTAGGGCTGGGTCATTGCTATCTCCATAGGAGAGGTTTCTCTTGATCTGGGAGGGCGTGGCTGTTTGCCTCGTACTGGAATCAAGGCTGTTGGAGTTGTTGCATGGGGGGCAATCAGCAAGGCTTCTCTCAGGTGATTTACAGGTAGAGTTGTTCGGTTCTTGTGAATCAGAATCTGTATCCTGCTTGGCTGACATGCTGTGAGAGTGGCTGTTGCTACAAAGAGAAGGAGGGAAAGAGAGAGAATCAGAGAAAGCAGCCCTTGAGGAGGGCCGATTCGTTACTTGGCACACAGACACAACGATCTGCATCTGTTCGGGGCACCTGCAGCTGAGCTGCGTTTCCTTGCCCCGTTCCTCTCTGCACACAGACACACACGCACACATGCAGACAGACAAAATTATAAGGTTGCCTGCTCACTGCAATAGGCCATCCAAACAAAAAGACTGGCACACATCTATAATTACATTTCCAGTTCTATTTTTATTTTATTTTTTTATTCCAGGTTTCCAATGATTCACCTACATTACTAAGCCAACATGCTACTACTGGGAGAGGTGCTCAGTGATTTGAGGCAGGAAAAAAGAAAGAGGGAACTAAACTATAAAATGGGAAACTGCAGCTGGACGAGGTTTTTTTTCAAAAAAGCCTGCGTCTTCCACTTACCGCCACTCGTCCTCTACCTGTACCCCGATGGACTGGAATTTGGTGGCTGATGGAGGGGGCTCCTCTTTTGCCACTGGCTGAAGGCAGTCAACCTTATTAACAAAAAGATACAAACAAAAAAAACAAAAACACAAAAACTTGCTGCTAGAATTCACATTTGAAGGAAGGAGGCATGCACGCACACAAACACACACACATGCACTGGTCATGCAGACACCACACATCAAAAGGCAGCACATTTTCTTTTCTTCCTTTTTAGCCATGGAGATGGGGAGAGAGAGAGGGAGGGAAACGAGGCTGCTGGCGCCATAAACCAGGCCAATGCCATCCTATCTAAAGCTAATTTCAAGGCTGTTGCCATTCGCAGTAGATTTTTGTTTAGTCAGGGATTTTTAACTGAATAGTTATGCATCTGTGATGTGAAATTTTAAACTGCTTTTATGTTTACCTTTGGAATATAAAATTCTTATACTTTCTAGGTGAGATGATCCTAGAGGGAACTTTAGAAGCACTGGGATGAGGCAAAACAGAACTCTGAATAGGAATATTGGCTTTATTACACAGTTATTTGTTTATTCATACCCTGCCTTCTTCCCTGATGGGACTCAAGGCAGCTTATGGATAAAAACAAGAACCACTATTGTTCTTGTATAGATGCCAGGTGAACTTGCTACAGTCATACCTTGGGTTGAAGTAGCTTCGGGGTGAGTATTTTCGGGTTGCGTGCTGCAGCGACCCGGAAGTAACGGAGCGCGTTACTTCTGGGTTTCGCCACTCGTGCATGCACAGACGGTCAAAATGATGTCACGCGCATGCGGGTTGCGTTCGCTTCAGGATGCGAACGGGGCTCCGGAACGGATCCCGTTCGCATCCAGAAGTACCACTGTATTAGGAAGAAGGCACAAAGATGCCATATTTATCCTATCCTTCTGCTGCATATTATTTAGACTGTTTTAAGTGGCTGGAGTTACAGATGGGTAGCCGTGTTGGTCTGCCATAGTCGAAATAAAAAAATTCCTTCCTGTAGCACCTTAAAGACCAACTAAGTTAGTTCTTGGTATAAGCTTTCGTGTGCATGCACACTTCTTCAGATACACAGCTGTGTATCTGAAGAAGTGTGCATGCACACGAAAGCTTATACCAAGAACTAACTTAGTTGGTCTTTAAGGTGCTACAGGAAGGAATTTTTTTATTAAGTGGCTGGAGTGTAAGTTGGTATAAAGGAAAGGTTTTAATATTTTGATATTATACTTACAGCTGCTCTTAAAAGGACATTTTAAAGATGGCATTTCTCTGTAATTCCCCATCTATTCACCAAGTATTTGGGAATGGGATGGGAAAAAACAAACAACCCAGAGGGAACACAAGTTATTGCTTGCATAAGGAAGAATCAGTGTCAAGGTAGTACTCAGAACTGATGTAGACCTCAGCAATGCAACAATTTATAGCTCCATTTAAAGACTTTTGGTGAAGGCGAAGTGACTGCATCAAAGCTCCCAGCAGGCAAAGCAATGCAAATAAAGTGTGAAAAAGACAGTATAGCACAGACTGGTGTTATGCCTTGTAGGCGGAGATAACTTCCTAGCTTCAAAGATGCCAGCAGCTTTAGCCAATATGAATTGGCATAACCTTTGGCTATCTAAACCCAACACAGTTTTCCTTTAGTGCTTGTATTTGCGCCAGTGCACTTCTAGGAGCACAAAACTGTATTCCCATGTGTACTGTAAATAGGCAGAGGGCAGGATAGAGAGGAAAGGAGAATTGGTACAGCATGTCTCAGAGGGATGTGACTGATGCAGGATAGAGGAAGTACACAGTTTCAAGCTTCCAACGTGAAATGTGAAGAAAAGGTGCAGGTAACTAATAATAATGGTGGAGTGTTTTACAGAGTGTGGGAAAGAAGCAGCTTTGCTAGCGCCCTGTTGTAAAGAGCTACACAAGTGCTTCTGCAGTTGTGATACAGCAATTGTACTACTACATAAGCTATTTAAATTATTCTTTAAAAAGCCAACTAAGTGTTAACATAAAATGGAGTGGGGACATAGGACAGTTCTATTATGTCACAGGCATTATCCAATGGGTGCCTGTGATACCAGTATCTTCACAATCATCATCTCAGTATCTTCACAACAGAAGCACTAACTTGTCTTTCTGCTGCTAGATTTGGTGAGATTTCATTGATTTGTGGAGTTGGAAGGGCCCCTGTGGATCATCTAGCCTAACCCTCTGCAATGCAGCAATATGCAGCTGTCCCGTACAGGGACTGAACCTGTGTTTTCATTCACTGTTGTTTCATGCTTGCATTTTAATATTTGCTTTTTTATTTTAATACTATTGTTAACCTGCTCTTGAAGGCTCCTTTTAGGTGGATGAAGCAGGGTACAAATTATCTCATGAATAAACAAGCCTGGAGGTAATGTGCCTGGATCCTTTGTAACAAGTGAATAACTGTATGCTTTCTCTGCTTAAGAAGCATCTACTCTATGGAAAACAATATTTTAAAAAGAAGAATACTCTTTCCTCCTGTAATGAGACACGAACAAACTGTGTTTTCAGCCTCTGCTTATAACGTTTCCATTTATCCCGGACGTTTCTAGCATGTCGCTGGCCACTGTGTAATTCTGCCAGATCTGTTTTATTTGTATTTTTTGCTGTGTAAGATTTCGTATTTGTATCTTGTTGTACACTGCTATAGTTGGTTTTTTTTAATGAAGCAGTTGATAAATATTCTGAATAAATAAATAAGTTGGGTAACCTAGAAATATTCATTGTTCGAAGACCAACACACAAAAGGTTTTGTGCAGTAAAGAACATGTATTTGTCGAAGTTAATCTGTTCCTGCTAACAACAATTGGATTTGCACTCAGGTACTTTCTTACTTGGGTGAGCACAAGTCTTTGGATCAGCATGGGAAGCAACTGCAAAGCTTCCAGTAAGGAAGGAATGCATAGCTGTTCTGGAAATCTGACAGCAGAAGGCAGAACATTACTTACTTTTTAAATGTTCCCCAAAGTAGCTTTCTTTTCTGCATCATGTACAGCAGTGCATGCATTCCTGACCTTTAACAATGCCATTAGATTCCCTGTGAATTTACAGGAAATCCAGGAACCAAAGAATCGTTATTTGACAGAAAGCCAATGAAATTGTATGTTTAAGTACTTAGTCTGCCACTTCCACAATATTTGAACTTGCATGTGTTTTTGCAGAATTCTGCAATCAGAACATTTGCCATGCAAAAGTCGAAATCTTACTGAATAACAGCCAAGGTTTATTACACTGTGTGTGGCATATAGGAAATTGATTTTTCTTAATAAGGTAAACTTCTCTTGATTTAGAACTGGGTTGATTTAATTGCACAATGCACATCTTAGGATAGGGCTGAACCCTGTGATTCTTTAGCATGTCTGCCCTGTAAACACCTCTCTCTTATGGGCTTCAACAAGTGGACTCGTGGTGCTACCAATACGTGGGGGTTATCAAAGAAGAATTTTCCTACAGGCCTGTTCGCTATATATGCCTTAATTAATTTCTTCTCAAGTGCCCCTGGACTTTTATAAAGTCAAAGTTCAGCAGAGGCACACCAAGCGGGCACAGATGCCAGAGCAGTGAAGCAAGGATGCACATGTAAAAATGGTTACATTAAGAACATCTTCTAGTGCTAATGAGAACAAACAATTCCATACTTGTATTCCTATAGATGACAGCTTCCTTTTGGGGATATTCTCCACCTTTGGCTCCTCACTTGTCAGGGTCCCCTTGTCGCTCTTCAAGGTTGCATTTTTCTGGGGTAACTCAGGAGGCTCCCTGGCTGGAGGCACAATGCTCCCTCTTGTCACGCTGGGTGGTCTGGTGCTGTCTAAGCTATCCGAGGAATTGCTCAGTCCCGACTGGCTGTTGACCTCGCTCTTGTGGTCCTGGTTGTCCAGGTAGTTGTCTTGTGCCGATTCGGTGCTGCTCTGCACGGTGACAGAGATGAACGGCTTTGAGGTGGTCCGAGGTGGGACTGGTGGCGGTGTCTTTTTATAGCCCACTAGGCATGCCGAACCTGCGACAGCGGCAGCAAGAAAGTGTGGAGGGAGAGAAGGGAAGCAGAAGATGGAAGAGAAAGCAGCAAAAACCCAGTGAGTTGAGAGGAAAGGCAAATTGGTCACAATGTTTAGAGAAGCTAACAAGCATAGATGCAGAATAGGCCAGCCTATGCACGGAGCAGCCCAAAGCACATTAAATAGCCAGCACTACCCTGCTGTGAAATTCAAGAGGAACACCATAACACAGACTGGAAGATAATGGAAAAAGTGAGGAAGAACCCTCCAAAAAGCTATAAAGCAAGCCACACTTGAAAGGGGCTACACAGTAGTGGGGTGGAAGCCTGCAATTTTGCTTTATATATAAGGTCCTGATAAAACCACCTCTTGGTGTTTGAACCCATCAGTGGAAAGTTTCAGTATCTTGACCAACCTGGTACTTGGACCTAGAAAATGAGAAATGCCACAGAAAGATGCTGTGAGACACCAGCCATGCTCACTTTTGTTGAAAAACAATATTTTTGAGAAATAAAGCTCCAGGCTTACTAATAGCCACTCAAATTCTGGAGCTAGAACAACGGGGCATTCCACAACTTTCTTGATGTGGAACTTAAACTTCATATAATAAACTTGCTATATAGTTTCAGTAAATAACAAAGCATTTTGTAGTAGCTTAAAGACAAAAGAGCCTAATTGTGTGAACGGAATGACTTCCATTTACTCAATGGGACTTTCCTCCCTCTCCTCCCCCCTGCATGCCCCATGACCTCCTTGAATCTGCTCCAGAGGGTTGAGGGAACCTCTAAAACAGATTTAGGGGGCACATGGGTGAAGAGAGGGGGTGAACCTTCCATTGTGCAAGCAGAAACCCTTTCTGTGATGGAAAGCTCACCACAGAGCTACAATGAATGCAACTCGAATCCATTTTGATGAGGCCCAAGCTTTTGTGGGCTAGAGTCAACTTCGTCAGGTGCCAGCTTTCTTTAGCAGTAACTACAGAATCTCTGGTATAGACATCTGATGAAGTGGAATTATAGTTCTTGAAAGTTTATACTTTAATAAAATTCCTAGTCTGAAGGTATCACAATAATTCATTTTTTTTTCTATAAAAAGGCAGCTCCTGTCAGAAAGTGATCTCACAAATAAGATGGACTTAAATAAATAAATAATGCCACCAACACATCCATATTCTACCAGTTTTACATGGACCTGGATCTAAGCTAACTGAAAAGTGATGCACACGTGCTAAAATTTGAGAGCTTAGTGCATACTTGTAGGTGGGTGTCGCTGCAAGAGCTTATAAGGTGGATTCCAACTTCCTTTGGCAACAGCTACAGAATAGTTGGCATATAAAGTTAACCTAACAATAAAAGTCTTTACTCCTATCTAGGGACTATATTAAAATTACCTATATATTTTAAGCATGAAAACCTGTTTTTATTGTGAACCAGCTTCTTTGATTTTAATATTTTATGGTTTCAAATATGTATTTTGTATATTTTAAACAGGCTATGTGTATCTGAAATTATTTTAATCTTACTTTGTAAGTCAGCTCAAACATTTTATATAGAAAAATGTAGGATAAGCTACTGTTTTGCTTGTTTACTTCACAACTCTTCAGCCACTCAGTGGCCAACTCATTATGTATAATTATGTCCGAAGGCAGCTAACCTATGTTTTTTGTTGTTGCTGACTTGTTTCAATAAGCCGCAGTTAAGATTAACCATAGTTTTTCCAGGTTCAGACGTAAGGCTAAACTATGGTTAGATGAAAACAGTTTCCTTCTTTGGCTACACTGGAGAAAAAATAGGAGAGGTGGATCATTCAAGCACAAGCCTTGCCTTTTCAACAATAGCCCATAATTTATCATTATGTCCAAACACAACCTCCTAATCCAGTTGATATGAAATACTAGCCCCAAAGTTGTTTCTCTCTGAAGTAGCACCAGAAGACAGAGATGAATAAATGGAGAACATACTTGATATTGTTTGTAAGAATGGTTTGAGTGTAGGCAGTTGTACACTCTGTGCTTCAGTCCACTGAACTATGTGCATTGCATCCTGATTCTCCCTCTTAACAGTTAACTAAAGCAGTCAGTGCTGACAGAAACAGAGTCAAAACAGGACTACAGAGAAACAAGAGGGAATAAACTGTATACCTGGGTGACCTCCAAGACATACATTAAATTTATCGACCAATTCTGCCCCCACCCAAAGCCAGTCCAATGAGCATGCTCAGTAGTCCCAGAATGTTGCATGTCCGTTGTAAAAGCAAAGGTGGAAAGGAAAGAACAGAATTATTTGCTAGCTGCAGCCATGGCTGCCTAGAAGGAATTCTGAACAGGACACACCTGTGAGAAGAACACACACTGCAATATTTTGTTGCAGGCCACACCTATTTGAAGCCCTCATCTTTTCCCTGGTCTGTTTTCAGCATTCATTAAAAAGCGACCTTGCAGTACTCAAAGGGCAGTTATTACAAGGACTTTCCCAGGCAGATTACATAATGAATACTGCTTTTCCTCCTCATAATTAACTCTGAATAAATACTGTTTGTGGATGGTATTGAATATAAACTAGAAGAGGAGGAGGGAAATACACCTCAAAAGACTAAGGGAATTCTCAAATTGGAAAATGGCCCTTGGTAGATTTGTTATGGATGTAAAGCATACACAACTCATCTGCATTGGAAATATTTCTCCTTCCTGGGATGTTAACATAAATAGCCTCCCAATCATTCCTGCTCTTTAAGTCCTAAATGAGCACCTAAAGGGGGAAAATACTAAAATTAGGAAGCCAGAAGTGATTGTCCTTCCTCTCCTCACAGAGCCATCTATCTATTCCTCAGAATAATCTGCTTCAGAGCCCCAGAGGACATGAGGCCACAAGCCTGTGACAGAACAGCAAGGAAAGCATCTCAAACTTTTCATCAAAATATTAATGTCTAGCAAGTGTTTAGCTCAATACACAAGAGTCTGGTAAAATATGGTGTTCAAACTGAAGCCTCGGAAATAATCACCCCTATAGTTTGTACATACATACATACAGTTTGTATGAACAAATAATGGCTAATCAAAATAGTTTTATTTGTTAGCTATTCTCTAGCATTTAGTAGCTCAGAGGAGCACCTGTCTTATCCTCTATTTCATCTCTAAGTTCCAGAAGGTATCACCACAAGAAGTCAGTTACTGAGTAAACCTTTGGTCTACTGCATGCAGTAATAGTCCATCTAGCTTTCTTTTGGGTAGCGGCGTTCCAACTTCTTAGGTAAAGGTCATGTGGAGCCTTCCTACCCAATATCCAGGAGCTGGAGCTGCAGCATCAAACCTGGGATATTTTGCATGCAAAGCAGGTGATCTATTTTGCAATATGAAGTGTACTTTTAGCTGGCAAGAACTGGGTGGAACATCACAGGCTCATGGGATGTTTAAAACTCACAGATTTCCTTCACCAGCACTTGGGCCATAATGTCAGAAGCTACAGACATGAAGACTTAGTAATTCTGAATTCTTACTTTCTCTTAACTTTAGATAAGCACAACACTAGACTTATTCCAGTCAAATGAAATTTCTTTTAAACCTATATAAACAGGTTGCTTACTTTTGATATATATGCTGCTTAGCTATCTGTCATTTTTCTGGCAACAGCTATTTTCAGAAAATAGCACTTCAGAAGTTGGTACCATCTATTTCGATTAATTATTTCCAGGCATTCTTGGTTGCCTCCAGTCCTGGCCAACATTCAAAAGCTTGCTGGCAGCTGGCCAAGATTATTTGAATTTGTGTGTGAAGATGTTAAAAAAATGGTTTAATCTTTAAATAGCAGCGACTTCATATTAAACAAGTCAGCACAAGAATGCAGAACTAGTATGTATGTACCACACACCTTTTTTAAACAACAACAACAACAACAACAACAACAACCATAACCAAAGTTATATTTGCACAGTTCTTAATTTCTTGAAGTGTTTTACTGTAGCAGAGAACAAACTGGCAGTAGAACTTGGTTTTAAATCTAAAAGATTCGTTTGTTGCAAAGCATGGCAAGAGCAATGCTGCAGAGAAAGAAATGGGCTTTTTATCTGGAGCCAAGAGCATCAGTCAGCTTATTGAGGAACATTTGTTTACTTGGGCAAGAACTCAGTCACTCACAATCCAGGAAGACAGACACAGTTATGTGTGATGCTCAGTGCAATGAATGAACAAATAAGGAACCATAATTGTTTCAAAACAATTGCTGACCTGCATTATTCTGTTCTACCCAGTATCACAAACCCTTTGAGTTTGTAATGGTGGGTCACCAATATATTAAAAAGTAGATTTAAACCAATCTAGTCCCATGGTGGAAGTGGGATAAAATCTATACATGGTTGACTATTCCAGCATTACTGGATGATTAATTATGATGCCAGTTAAGTTCACTAGGTAGTTTCTACACTCTCATCCTTTATAAAGGAGGGACAGATACATGTTGCAAATGGGGGAAAGAGGAATTCAAAAAGAGCAATCCAAATAATCATAGGGATAGATTAATGCTTTAATCTTAAGCAGTCACCACCACACACAAAATGCAAACCAAGAAAGCACAAGCTACTCATTGCTCCTGTGTAGTATGTGGAATGATAACATGCACATCTTGCAAAAGCTAATTTACTGATATCTCCTAACAGCAGTTTGATCACATGCAGTTGACTTTGTAAAATCCCTCAAAATCCTAAAGGATATTGCAGTTTGATAATGAACGCTGTATCTTGCATTACACTTGAGACACAAGAATTTCAAGACATTCTGTCTCCACATGTGCATAGTTTACAAAGCCAGGTACTATTTTACACTATTTTACAGAGGACCCACTCACCTCTCCCCAAAAAGCCACACCGAAAAGAAACAAACTTTCTAGTTTAAAGACGATCGTAGATACAAGAACAAACACAGCTACAAAATAAACTCTAATACATTTGGGTTATATGGCACTTCAAAAGGTGAAAATGTAAAATTCAGGATGTATGACATTCCAGAATAATTTCTCAGGGAACACATTGGCTGCAAAATAACTTTTTGTATTGGGTTCATATCAAAATCTGACATATTCAAGAAGGATGTTGTGAGTTTTAGGGCTGGACTTCCAACTTAAATCTACAAAATGGTCCACGCATGATTGAATTGGCAAAAGTCTATTTAACAAGTTAAAAGTAGCCCTTGGGCATATTCAGATTTAACAATGTGAAACCCACTGACCTAAACATATCACTTGCAAAAATACGAAATTTAGACTTTTCCATTTGAAGGGCTTAGGTGTCTTTTATACAGTGTTTCATCTGTTCCACCCTAAGAATTACTGGTATGTCTGCTCTCCATTAGACACAGCAAAAACACTGCAAAGTATGCTGCACAATGGATTTCAAGCAAATTACTACCATAATGGCAATCCCCTCAGTACTCATACAGATAATATTATGCCATTTTGCAATGTTTGCCTCTTAATGCCCTCATCTGTAGAGTTGTACAGTGTTTCACTAAGGCTGTGATCCTAAACACAGCTACTTGACAATAAATTCCATCAAGATTTGCTTCTGACAGGTGTGCAAACCAGTGACAAATCTGGTATAAGGTATTTGATTTCCAGTGATGAGCTGCCCTTTGCTAAACCTGCTATTACAAGTTAAGATAACATAATGTGCAAGTAATGAGAGACTATTAAGAAGGTCACATTTCACATGGATAATTTGCTCATATTCAAGGAAAATGATAGCCTTCATTCTGATGGGACTGATTTCAGGGAATCCAAATGCTTGCTTGAGCTTGGAACAAACCCATGTACCTTTTAACCTCATGCCACCTTGCAGGCACTTTACTATTTTTTGCTGCAATGGCTTGGTACCCCTTTAATCAGATGCAGATTATTCAAAGGTTTGGCTCTGCCTGCAAGTCAAACAAACAGGGTGCACCCTAAGCATTCTTGATTCCATTCATCTTTCTGTGAAGTGGATTGTTAGGCAACTGGTACAGAGGCTGGGAGACTTAATAGAACATTAGAATGCAAAGGTCCTCTTTATAATACAATGTGTTCCTTGTAGCAACCACCCACAGAGATGGATACAAGGTGGCAAGTGCTTAAAAGGTGTGCTGGTTTGTTGTGTGGTCTAAACAAGCTAGTGTTATATTGAATGTACACTGAGTTTCTCTTTCCATGTTCTTCTATGCACCATGGCAGAAGAGAGGCAGAAACATTCATTTGAGCTTTGCCCATGAAACACCCAATGCAAGTATGGTACATCTGTACTAGAGAACAACAATTCATTAATCAAAAATGATTTCTAAAAACTATTTTGGAAGGCACACACAAAATTGGGTTTAGATTTAAATAAATGTTTCTATGGCAATAGCTACTCTCTCAAAATAGAATTTTATTGCTCACTATGAAACACAGGAATGATTACAGCTTTCTAAATTTAGACAGGGAACTAAGATAATCAATTCCATTTTAGAATAATCCATATTTTTTCAGTGATGAAAAGATCTCTGCTTGTTCAGCCTTTGAATGCCTGAGCCTCTACTGAGAATACTGGCTGAAAAGTCTTTAAATATATTTTAAATTCATTAATTCTCAATATGCAGCACCTTAAAAAAAAAACAAAAACTGTTCCCCAAAGCACATAAATGAGATGCAGAACTGGTGACGTTTGCCTTTGTACAGGGCAAAGCTGCAAAAATTGTTTGCTTCTGTTGCTACAACATCAAAGGAGGAATAGCAATCAGTATGTAGCCCGAGACACCTCTATTCCCAATTAGTGATGACAGCAGTTCTAGAAATTGTGATGACAGCACAGAGCATAGCTAACAAGAGTCTGTGAGAAGCAAAGAAACTGGGAATATATAGATGAAATACTGGGTTGGATTCCAAAATCCAGTCAGTGGAGTTGTGCTGATGTAAAAGGCACCACTGGTGTCTGTAATGCAAATGGAAAAGAGGCATTATACTGACAATTCACCCTCTCCATTACAGCCCCACCATCACCTCTTAAGCTGTGCTGGAGGGTCCACCAATCTTTCAAAGCAGATGGGTGTGTGTTCAAGGGGTGGTGTTGATAAAACCAGTGAGAAATAGCACCTAGCACCTTTCATTAGTTGATCCTCCACTGGATCAAACACCAGTCATGGAAGGAGTCCTGTGAATGAAAGGGCAGCTTTGGATCCATTCTGCTATATAACCTTATACTTCCCCCACTGTAGCCTACCGTCTCATAATTTCCAAATGGATGAGAAGATTCAACAATCCCAAGCAGCAGAATACAAGTCAGTTTCTTTAAATCCATTTTTTCCATTTTGCTATGCTAACTAATGTTGCATAATGGATACGTTTCACCTTAAGGCAATTAGCAACATCTCCTCATTTTTGGAACAGAAGATCAATAAATTCTAATACTTATAAAAGTTTCTCTTCTTTTAGCTTTACAGGCAACATATTTTATTTTCCTCTGGGAGCTCCCACAATAATTTCATCAGCCTACAAAAGGCACTGACCTACATTCTGCCTCTCCTGTTGCTAGGGCCTATATCAGGTTTCTTAACAGCTAACTCTTATTTCGGCTACCTTGATTTCTTTTTCTGGAATGTCTATTTGTCATTGTTTAAAAAAAGAGAAACAAGCCAGCACTTACGAATTATTCCCAGGGAAGTTGGCCACAAGCTAAGGAATATTCATAGTAAATCTTTGTTTCTATTATCAACACACCTATTTTCATCACTTTGGAAGAAATGCCATATCAGTATTATTTGGGGGTGGAGGTTATACCTTGGAGTAGATGGTGGGCGGTGCAAGTGTAATTTCTGTATAAAGAGGGATGCATGTAAAGAAAACCAGTGTGGCGTAGTATTTAGCAAGTGGGACTAGGAGTGAGGAGACCCAGATTCAAATCCTCTCTCAACCATGAAGTTCACTGGGTGCCTTTCGGACCAGCTGTTCTCCATAACATTCCTTGGAGGTTGGTCAGGCTGGGAAAACAACATAGAGTAGGAGGTGGGCAGAAGAAGAAAAGGCCGAATACTACACCTTGAGCTCTTTAGAGGAAGGGCAGCATAAAAATGTAATTAAGTAAAATACTGTCCATCTACAGTAAAATGGGCTGGAAAAGAAGAAAGGAAAGAACTGGGAGCTTGCTTAAGAGTGTGTTCTTGATTCTTTCATTTTAAGTTGGGTAACCTGATATTATGGTGATGTCATGCAACTGACAGGTGGATGGTGCCACCCACTTGTCAAAATAGCCACAGGGGTGGGGGAGCTCTTCTGGCTCACTGGCCAAATCCTGTTCCCCACTGCTGATCTAGCTCTTCCTTCATCAGTGCTAACACACACCAATGAGATCTTTTAATGCATAATAGCAGTGAGCTGGCTCTGTCCCAACCATGAGTCACTCTAAACACAGGATGAAAGAAGCTTCACTTGGATGCCCGGAAAGGAAAAGAAAAGCTGCTGGAGGGAGCTGATGTTTTGAGCAGTTACTTACAGGATATCATAATTCGCTCGATGAACTCTACTCAGCTGATTTCAATGTCCTGATTTCAATCAGCTGATTTCAATGCAGGTATCTTCGACCATTTTAGACTCATGGCCCACTTTTAACCCAAAGATACATTTGGGAACCGATTTCTTTATATTTTACCATATATTTGCATGATAGTTGTACCGCTGTTGTGACCCACCTTGGATCAGGCTATGGTCCACCAGCCGAAGACCATTTCAATCAGGACAGTGTACATTTTGTATTGACACCCCCCCCCCATGTGAATACAGGTGTGTGGTGGTGTTGGAACCTGTAGCAGCAACACCAGAAGCCTTTACAGTGGTACCTCACAAGACGAATGCCTCGCAAGACAAAAAACTCGCTAGACGAAAGGGTTTTTTTGTTTTTTGAGCTGCTTCGCAAGACGATTTTCCCTATGGGCTTGCTTCGCAAGACGGAAACATCTTGCAAGTTTGTTTCCTTTTTCTTAACACCATTAATACAGTTGCGACTTGACTTCGAGGAGCAACTCATAGAACGCGGTGTAGTAGCCTTTTTTGAGGTTTTTAAAGACTTTGGTGATTTTTGAAGCTTTTCCAAAACTTTCCCGACACCGTGCTTCGCAAGACGAAAAAAATCGCAAGACGACAAAACTCGCGGAACGAATTAATTTCGTCTTGCGAGGCACCACTGTATCTGCTCCAACTGCAGTAAAATATGTCTCTTCTATATCTGTCTCTACAACCACAGCAGGTGCTGAAACTCTCCAAATGTTTGACTTTACTTGCAAAGGTGCACTCTTCCATAGTCTCCCAGGTAAGACGTATGCCAACAAAGATTGTCCCAATTTGCTTTACCAGCATTTTAATTGTTCCTGTATTTTCCTTTTATGCACACTGACCCGGGAAGAGAAGTCTTTTCTTATGGAAGGCCAATATAGAAATTTGAAATAAATATTTTTTTAAAAAAATTGTCCTAACTAGCAGAAGTTAAGAGCTATGCAGAGTAATGACACCACAACACTCCCACCCCAAGAAGTATGCTTATTACCCAGTCAAATTTGAAAGCTGCGAGTGGCTCAAGGTCACCCAATGTGCTTCATAAACTTGAGTGAGGATTTGAACCCTGGTTTCCCAACACTCTAACCACTATACCACATTGGCTCCTAGGTCAGTGGCTAGCATCCCCTTCCTAGGTAAGGTGCCCAGGAAAGTTGTCACTAACAAGCTTGATACTTTTGGATGAAACTGATTTTCTTCAACCATCTCAGTTAAGGCTTCAGGTTTGATTTTGGGAGAGAAACTGCCTTGATCACTCTAGGAAGGAGAAAGCAGGAGTGAAACACTGTTGATTTCCTTGGACTCTAAGTGGCTTTTGATGCATTGGCCACAGTACCTTTCTGGGAACAGTGGCGTAGCATGAGGGGTGCAGGGGGGGGCCGGCTGCACCGGGCACAACATCTGGGGGTTAGGGTTAGGGGGCGCAAATCCACGGGTTAGGGGGCGCAAATTACTTGCCTTGCCCCGGGTGCTGACAACCCACGCTACGCCACTGTCTGGGAAGGCTATCTAAGTTGAGCGTTGGAAGCACCACTTAGTGGCGGGTCCCATTCCTATTTGGATAATTGATGCCAGAGGGTAGTGCTAGAGGAGCGTTTATTGACCCCTTGGCAGGTTTACTTTGGTGTCCTGCAGGGTTCTGTTCTCTACTCCTTGCTGTTCAACACCTACATAAAACTGCTGAGAGAGGTTATCCAGAGATATGCAAATGACACTCAGCTTTCTCAAATTCAGGTGCAGCTGCTGGTGTCCTAAACCAGTGCCTGGGCATGGTAATGGACTGTATGAAGGCAAATGAACTGAAACTCAATCCAGACACAATTGAGATAATGTTGGTGGGTGATTCATCACCTGGGTGAATGGCTTTTAGACCTATTCTGAAGGGGGCTGTACTGCGCGCTAAAGAATATCAGATACACAGTTTATATGTGCTCATTCATCCAGCACTGCCATTAGAGTCCTGAGTGGCCTCTGTTGCCTGGAATATCTTTTATCAGCTATTACCATATGTAAATTGAGATAATGTAGTTACAATTAACCATGCACTGACAACCCATCTATATTGCAGTGAGTTGTACAAATGGCTGCTTCTGTTGTATACAAGGGGCTGCTTTTGAAAATAATTTGAAAACTGCCCTTGATCCAAAATAGCCCTGTATGATTGTTAACTGGACAATTACAGTGGTGCCTCGCAAGACAAAATTAATCCGTTCCGTGAGTCTCTTCGTCTTGCGGTTTTATCGTCTTGCGAAGCACGGCTATTAGCGGCTTAGCTGCTATTAGCGGCTTAGCGGCTATTAACGGCTTAGCGGCTTTAAGAAAAAGGAAACAAACTCGCAAGAACTTGCAAGACGTTTCGTCTTGCGAAGCAAGCCCATAGGGAAATTTGTCTTGCGGAACGACTCAAAAAACGGAAAACTCTTTCGTCTAGCGCGTTTTTCGTCTTGCGAGGCATTCGTCTTGCAAGGCAGCACTGTAGATCATATTATGCTAGTGCTTCATTAGCAGCCCCAATTGCCAAGTCTGTCCAGACGCAGTTTAAAGTGTTGGGCAACTGAAACCTCAAGATCTGCTCCAGGTAGCTGTCAAGCAGTGGGCCTTCTTAGTGCTAAGATTCCTGTTCTATAACACCCTTCCCACAGAAGCTCATCTGGCACCTTCTTTAAGTGCATGCAGGTGAAGACTTTTCTCCCAGGGTTTAAAATCCAATTTTAAAGTGTTTAACTAAAAATGTACAGCACATAAACAGTGGTTAACTGTTTCTATTATCCTCTCTGTTGGAAAATGTTTATGCTGCAGACTGTTGATTTTAATACTTTGTGTTTACAGTATTTTATCATTTGAATTGTGAGCTAAGGAAAGAAAAAAGTGTTATTGGGTAATGTTATATAATCATAGGAATAAATGCTCTCTGAATAAACACTCTGAACAAACATTGCATAGAGTGGAAACATTATAGACCACAGCTGAAAAATCATGCCACCAGCATATTAAGATAGCAAGTGAACAATTTTGGCAGAAGAGAGCAGATAAAATTCTTAAATCATATGCCATTAACCTTCAGGGGCTTGCTTCTTCGTTCTGGACTAAGTGTTTAAACACTGCTCAATAAGGAACCCAAAGAATGACTATGCTAGGACAATTTTCTCCTTGGGAATGAGTGTCACAATTAATAAGAAACTATTTCGACATCCAAGCTACCAAGCCATCACCTGGAACACAGTTATTCAAAGAACAAACACAAAATTTTATTTTTCTAATATTGGAAGCCCTTTTGCACCCACCCTATTAATTTACAGCAGGTTTACAATCTGCAAGCTGTTCTGAAGACTGTGGTTCTCACTTGGAATCCTAGTTTAAGTTAGCATTTCACATGAAACAGCAGAAGCGGATGTTGCAAATACCAAAGGAGCTGACTCAGCATTGCCTTTGTTAAATTAAATGCAAAGTTTCCCTTGCTTGCCACAGTTTGAGTGATCACCCATTATATGCCCTGTACAGAACCAAGGAGTGTAATTGTATCCGCTGTGGCTTTTGCTCATGAAAAACTATCAAGGGTGAAGAATTTTGTATCAAGGCCAGAGCTTCCTTTCCCTAATCTCCAGAAAGGAAAACTACAGACAGATGGGTCCAGTCAACAGCAGGAAAGCACGAGTCAGTTTCTAGGAAACCACATTAAATTTAATTAGCCATTGCTTCCCTATAATTGGGGAGAAAGTAGAGAAGTTTTAGATCCCTGCATTCCATATACTCTCAGTTGATAGATATTACAATTTATAGAGAGATCAGCAAGGGAACTTTTTCCTCTGCAAGAAAAAAAATACTGACTTTTGCATTCTTAAAGAAATTAGCATTAACAGTTTTCATTGGGAGTTATGATGAAATTTCCTTTTGCTACGATTTTGATCTTTATTGTGGTGCTCATGTTTTGGTGGGGAGGGGCAGAATTTGTTATTTTTAAAGTATTGTTGGATGAGCACTTTTAGGAACTTTATTATTCTCTTGGTTATTTATTTCTGATTTTAGCTTTTTTCATTTTATGTAGTTGCTGATTTGCTTTAAGGCACTTTTTGTATAAAGCAACTAATACATTAAATAATAATTATCCTTGCTTCAGACATGCAGAAAGAAACCTTCTAATACTATAGAATGTTTTGAAACAGTCATAGACCAGCATTGTTTTGCAGTAAATGCCCCCTACTCCATTCCCAATGACACAAAGATACTGAAAGCTTTGTAAGTTGAGCAATCTCCAGCAAAAATTTACGGTACTATGTGAGCCAGACATATTAGAAATGTGCAGTTTAAAGCAACACATATCTGGGTAGGAAATATGAATGTCAGATTCTGACTGCAGAGACACATTTTTCCACTACCCAGCATTATTCTAAGCATTCTACACTGGACAACAGAACATGAAAGGGAGGTATTTTTTTGAGTGTTTTATTTGTGCCTCAGGAAAAGTTTTCATATATTTTTTAAATAACAAGGTTTAATGTACAATCCAAGTTTCAACTAACAAAAGACAAGCATCAGATAAAAGCCTTTCCCAAGCATACCTAAGACTATGACTATATCCCAAATGGCAACAAGCCAAATCTTTTTACAGCCCAATTTCTCCTTTACATGTGACTAGTACAAAACGTTTCCCTAGATTCAAAACATTAAGACTCTCTGCTTCAAAGTTTCAGACAGGAGAATCTTACAGACATTCAGCCAAGTAATTAGAAATGCTTTACATATGTGCCTATGGAAGATGCTCAAACATGTTTAGTGCACCCCCAATCAAAGCAACAAACTCCTCATTTGCACACTGCACAAGCCTGAGCTACAGCTGTTTTTGAAGATATAACACTAAACAGCAAAAGGCTGGCAGTAAGCAAACAAACGCTAACAAATGTTTCTACTGCCTCAGTCAATTTAGGGGATCCAGCTAAGTAGGAAATTAGACTGAAAGGTCATTTCCTCAATGTGACATTCCTGAGACCATTATGTCTCTACTTTTTTCATTCCAATGGTCGAGTCAGATCCTCCCCCCTTCCTTTTCTGGTAATGGGCTTTCATCCTGCCATTATGAATTTGGAGTCTGTTCCTTGAGTTACTAATTTTTTAGACTTTCATAAAGAGCAAGTCGCTTCTAAGAAGTTTTGCCACCACTGCCATTTAACCTTCAACATAAAAGGAGCTTTTAAATCCAGAGTGAATCAAGCAATACCACTGCCTCAAACATTCTCAAACATTAAGTCAGAAAGGCTAAACTAGTGCCTACAGTTATTCACAAATCTTGTTTACAGAGGCATATACATAGCAAAAAAGAACAAAGCATTGCAGTTAACATCAGAATGAACAAAGAACTTGCTGCAAACCATTTTGAAAGCCAACACGACCTGTTTCTTCACGTGTAAACGTTAAAATTTTTGAGAGTAGCTCCCTCTTTTCTCATTTAGTTAAGAAAACTCAGACAAAACAGGTTTATTTTCAATATTCATAGAATCACAGAATTGTAGTATTGCAAGGGACCCAAAGGGAGCTCAACAGCTTTCAGAATGCTAGTCTGGTGATTTATTTATCCTCCACCACTGTAGCTTTCCTTTTGGTACTATAAACTATCAAGACATCTATCTTGTGCATTTCCACACAAAGCTATCAAACCTTGCTCTTGTACTCCAAAATAAAACACAAAAGAAGGTTTTTTCTTAACCTGAACATACAGGCACACAACACAAAGCAAAACGAAAAGAGGCAATGTATAGGATAGGTTTGCCTCAAGACTCAACTTGATACATGGATAGTTAAGAAACTCTGAACATAGCACCACAAAGCTGTAGCGATTGAAAATGTAGGCTCACCTAAACTTGGAACTTACCAGTGTCACTCGGGATGAGAAACTAGCAAGAAAGCAACATAAAACCTCAGCCCTATAAACAGCTACATTGCTATCTCCAAGGAGACCATCAGCAACATAATAATGAGACTACAGTGACCAACAGCTGTGATGTATCCTTTATTTTCTTTCTAAAAAGAAGAAGAAGAAAGGAGATGGCTATTTGCTTCTTGCCCGTGACTTCCCTTCCTCTTCCCACCCCACTGAAATTATCTTGCAGTCACCTAGCTACAGAAATAAATGTAGACACCACCACCCCAAAATCAGAAATAGGAATTGTACTTCATCCAGCACCTTCCACAAAGAAAAGTACATGAATGTTTCTTTTGAAACAAGTTATCACACTTAGCTATACATAGGAACAGAGTGGTTCATTTCCAAATGGCTTTACTTAATATCATATCAACCATTTTAAAGATTTGTTGCCAAATGCTTTTTCAGCCAGGCAACAGCATATCACAATGGTTTGCAAGCCGTGGCTCTTATGCCAAGAGCTGTTCCTCCAAGGCAATAGATAAGGAGAAAGCAGACAGACATTACCTACTATGTGCTCATCATACCTTCCCCTCCACCCATTTAAGTGCCGCCTTATGTTCTGTGTGACACAACACTATCTAAATGTGGTTTCACTAACCTGGTGCCTGCCGTATGCTTTGAACTACAACTCTTACAGCACAGCTGGGCTGATAAGAGTTGTAGTCCAAAACACATGGAGGGCACCAGGTTGGCAAAGACTGATCTGAATGCTAACAGATGTTTCTTGGCATTAAGATACAAAATGTTGTGCAGGAATCAAACTCTGAGCCTGGTCATACCATGGCACAGTAGTCAGAGCCCAAACATTCTGTTTCTGGCACAATTCATAGATCACTTGAAGATTCTATTAATAGTTTAGACAAGAATGTTATATGCAAGTTATGCTTGCAGAGAACCAACATCCCAAATAACTTGACTTTTAAACATTCAGTACAAAAAGCTTCTGGGAGATACCAATTGCTTCCATACAGGAATCTCTCCCTCTGTTTATGGATATAATGGGGGGGGGGGGTTAGAGGCACTAAAATATTGCCAGTTTTCACAACAGTTAAGAATGGCGCTTATTAATGCAAATGAGAGATACTTTTTATGGAGACACCCTTAAATACTGTATACAAATCTAAACAGTTACTGACTGGATCATTCCTTTTTCCAAAATACTACTTTTCAGTACATGTGTACTTAATAAATATAAGGAAGTGAACAGGAGATGGGTGAAGTAGAGAGATACATCTTGTTAACTAAAACCTGTATCTCCAGGAGAGTTTGAAAGATGCATTAGGAAAAACATACATCAAATTTGTTTTAATGGGCATGTAACTGCACATTACAGACATGCACTTTGAACAGTTTTCTAGACTCTTCCCTGTAGTCACCTAAAGAATTAAACACAGAGGAATGTAACATGATAAAGTCACTAAGCAGCTTGTGAAAAGCGATTGAAAGACAAAATACTGCCAAGCATACTTTTGGAAACACAGGATATTTGGAATTCAAAAGACAAGAGGAAAGATGTCGTTTTAGGGCTGGTGGAATGAGCACCATTTCACTTGGGCTTTCCAATTCTTGCGGGTTTCAGAATGACATAAAACTGCTGAAATCCCTTGAAGTGTCTTTGTTCCCAGCTACAACTATATACTATCTCTTGGCCAACCAAATGGTTGGTACATTCCAAGAAATACAAACTGGGTTCCAGATGGCTGTTGCTTAGCAGCAGCCCACATGCTTAGTTGCTCAGGGAACAGGTTCCTTGCATTCTCATTAGACAGCTGCCTACTGAAACTGCTACGTAGTCCTGTCTGGGAAGATTTCTCATACTCAGCTACAAGCTGAGACAAGGATTTCAGTTAAAGCTACAGAATATGAATACAGCAAGTTAAAAAAAGGACTCCAAAGCAATCATCTGACCTCAAAATGGTTTTAAAGCTTGGACATGCATCTTATTTCATCTTACAAAGCAAAATGGAACAAAGTTGCCACCAACATCTATTAAACACTCCAGAGTGTGGAAAGTGTGTGATAGAATTTGCCTGTAACAACGCATTATTCATCCAAACAAAAAACCAAAATAGCAACATGTTTGCCTGGAGCTATAAGCACTGATGATCAAAATGTTTTCAAAATATGGGAGCATCACCATGAGGAGACTCGGAAGACAAAGCGCTCCTAGGATTATTTGGCATCAAGATTTGCTAGCTTGCATCATATATGATATTTACAATTTTCAGTGCAACATAACTGTGAAATGTTTGATATCCAATGAAGGACAACAGTGTTGAAAACAACTTTTTTTTCATTCCATTCCAGACTGATCCTCTAAGGCATGCAGATGCAGGATGAAAGATAAACAGGACTTTGACTAGAGCCTCCTTCATAGAGGTGGTAACATATATGCTTTCTGAGCACAAAAGGGCAACAGCATAGAGTACTGGACACAGTTCATAGACAACTTAAACACCAGACAGGACTGATTCAGTGTATTACTCACCCATAGTATTACTTGGTTAAATCAAAAACCCTAGAATTCCTTTTATTTTCTGTCATACATATGAGATACAGGGTTAATACCTTTAAAATTATCTTAACAATTATTTCCATAATGGGTCTTTAAACCAAGTTACTCAGTATTTGTTCAAAAACCTTTATTTGAATAAAATACCCTCAGTTCATCAACAGCAGCATCTGAGTTTTTCGCATTGGTGTCCAATGAAGCACCCCATACTCAGAATTACGTGTCAAGTTTCCATGTCCCATTACACTACTGGGGATAACACAACTGAATACTAGGAAACCAGGTTTACAGATTTAAGACGCACAGCGAGAAGAGAAAGGAAAACACTGCAATTTGATCTTGGATGCCTTCATGCAGTTTCCTTACCAACTAAAGTTCTCATGAAAGTTAACTTTAGGCGACAACGCTACCCACAGTTACATGGGAGTAAGCCTCATTGAATTTAAATAGGAGTTACCTCCAGGTATATAATGCATTAGATTGTAGATGTAATCAATAAGAAGAACTCCAAAAGTGCTTAGTAGTCTTCTGCTTTTAGAGCAAATATTGAAAAATTAATATTGCTGCTTGGTGCATTCAGTGGGTTTTTGTCCAGCCTTCAGTACAATCATTGTTCCCTTTCTCCAACAACCTAGTGTATGCCCACTGCATGTTTGGAGGTGCATGTCTCCCCTCTACATTTTACATACTGACCACAGCAAATGCTGGTGGACACACAATGTCCATTACAGAAGCGTAAAACTAATGGAAACAAGTTATTTGGAACTACACTGGATACAACCCAAAGTTTCCAAATATAGAAAAAGTGTAGAGATAGTCTATGCCTAGCCTGAAAATGATAGTATTATTTCTAATGGACAGTGCTTACGACTAAGCGCCAGTCAAGTGCCCAATGGATTTAGAGCCTGAAATTGCAGAAAGAGGTATGTCTTACCTTTTAAGCATCAAGCAATAGGAAAAAACTGTACATTTACTTCGATGCAACTAATCCTACTATCACGCTGAATGACATCCAGCAGATTTTCAAAATATATTCAACTGGAAGTAATACTTATGAGAGTTCTTCATGCAAGAGAAACACATCAAAGAGCTTTGCCAGAGAAATAGCATTGCAAGGTCCTTGAGAATGAAAATGAAACCCATTTGTCCACTATTTTTACGTAGCATTTGTTCATTTTGAGAATGCAAACAAATTAAAAATACAATCTCATCCAAGGGAATACAAGTTAGAATTGAAGAGTCTTGAACTATGGATTCTTTCATAGTGTGGGAAGGCAGAGGTTGGCATGATTCATGTAAAGGGCTTTTTAATCAGTTCCCACTCTGGATGGTTTTTAGAAACAGCATTCTTTTAAAAATAAAAAGAATAAGCAGGAGTTTCTTCATGTTATTATTAGGGAAGCCCATCAAAAGCGATTTCCTTTTGTTTGGGGCTTGCTTCCTGACTCACCTCTGAGCCTTGTATGTGAGAAGTGCTAAGAGGTTGGGAACCCCAGATTAGATCAAGACCACATGGTGCAGGCTTTTTAAAAACCCTTCTCTCCTGTGCCATTTTCCTTATCTAACTTGCTCTCCCTCTGGAAGCAAAGGCACATGTTCCTCGCCCCACCCCAGGCAAATACTAGCATGGGAGCGGGCACCTTGCCAGTACTACAGCCTCAATCCAGTGGGGACGGGGGCATCCCCATGGCTGCATTTTAACTCAAATCACAGGAGAAGTTGTTGATAAATGGCAACTATACTATCTCTTAATTTTCCTAGTATGTGGATACTGTTTGTTATTGTAACTCCTTTTTTTCTATTTATAATTTGTGTTTAGAAAATACAATAAATGTGTTTGTGGAGGGAAGCACAGAGGAAGTCTGATCGTGGATCTCCCACTGCCTTGTGTAGTTTGGTCTTTGCAACGCCTTTTCATCTTATTGAAAATGATATGAACCAATATTATTTAATAATCTTTTGAACATATGACCACGTCACACAATTTGGAATGCGGAGTTTTCCATGTTAGACTGGAATAACAGGAATGTAAAGTGATGACAGCATCAAAGTAAAATTGCTCTAAGCTCCTATATATGCATGCGCCCCAACTATGCTAGATTGTTTTTGAAGTTGGTTCCCAGCCAAAATGTGCCAAATTCGAGTTCAAACTAGCTGAGAGGGGGGAAACAGAGTGGTGTGATGTATGCATCACTTTGCTAAGGCACAATACCTGTTATTCTTAAGGAGGAGGTAAAGTAACACCCTGGAACCTGGACAACTACTGTCTGGTTGCCGATACACCCTTTTGGGAGATAGTTACTGAGAGGGCAGTGGCAACCCAACCCAAGTACTTGGAAGTGTTTTGGAAGTTAATCAGCATTGGTTACCCTGACAGGGACATGGTGGTGCAACCCTGGATTTTGCTTGAGCTCTCAGTAGCTTTTGATAACGTAGTCACTGTATCATGCTGGACTTGCTCAGTGGGTTGGAAGTAGGAAACACTGTGTTACAGTGGTTCTGCTCCTACTTGTAGGGTTGGTATCAGAGTAGCACTGGATGATTGTACCTTGACAGGTCGGTTATGGAGTAAAACAGAGTGCCATGTCATATTCAGTGCTGTTTAACATCCATATGAAACTGCTAGAAGCCGTCATTAGAGGATCTGAAGCACAACAACATCATTATAGTGATAATACTCAGATTGATTTCTCCATCTGAATCAGGCATGGCCATACAAGTTCTGGATCGGTGTCTGGATGTGGATTGGTGTTTGGGCACAGCAATAGGCTAGATAAGGGTCAATAAGCTGACGTTGAATACTGGCAAGGGTTCTGAAGGAGTAGGTATGTAGTCTGGGGGTGCTCCTGGAACCATTTTTGACTTGGAAAGCCCAAGTGGCTGTAGTGGATAAAAGCATCTTTTACCAGCTTAGTGAACTATGCATACACAACCTCAAGACTTGATTACAGTGGTGCCTCGCAAAATGAAATTAATTCGTTCCGCAAGTTTTGTCGTCTTGCGATTTTTTTTGTCTTGCGAGGCACGGTGTCGGGAAAGTTTTGGAAAAGCTTCAAAAATCACCAAAGTCTTTAAAAACCTCAAAAAAGGCTACCACACCGCGTTCTATGAGTTGCTCCTCGAAGTCAAGTCGCAACTGTATTAACGGTGTTAAGAAAAAGGAAACAAACTTGCAAGACGTTTCCGTCTTGCGAAGCAAGCCCATAGGGAAAATCGTCTTGCGAAGCAGCTCAAAAAACAAAAAACCCTTTCGTCTAGCGAGTTTTTTGTCTTGCAAGGCATTCGTCTTGCGAGGTACCACTGTACTATAATGCATTTTATGTGAGGCTGCCCTTAAGCTTAGTCCAGGAGCTGCTGTTAGTACAGAATGTAGCTACTAGGTTGTCAAGTGGAATATACAATACCATTAAAAGAGCTACACTGGCTTCCAATTTGCTAATGGGCCAGGTTTGGTATCAACCTACAAAGCCCTAAATAATTTCGGAGTAGGAATCCAAAGGAACGCCTTCTCCTGTATAGACATTCCTGGTCATTAGGGCCATCTGCTGAGGTCTTCATGGTTATGTGGAAGCTCATCTTGCAGCAACCAGGAAGAGGGCTTTTTCTGTGCATTGACAGTGCATGCTGAAACTATATGTCTTTACTGAAGGCTTTGCTGGCTATTGACAGCAGTCATTTGTCATAACTTTTATGTTATATTTTGAACTTCCTACCAAAGCTGTTAAGTATATTTTGCTGTTATTGTATTTTAATGGATTTTATTGTAAGCTGACATGAGATGTTTTTATGATATGTGGTATGCAAATAGATTAATGGATGCAAGATCAGAAAATGGGGAATGTCCTGATGTCAGCTTCTTGGGCTCTTCATCAGATTCCCCCCCACACATCCAGAAGTACAGGAAGACACCTGGTCAGATCAGGGACTTTAACTCCCAAGACACTCCTGCAGGGACCCAGGGAAGCCAGCTGTGGATGTTATACAACCCATGACATCTTCCAACCCTTCTGTGACCTATATGGATAAGAAGAAAACCAGCATAGGCTGAAGAATCTGGTACATGTAGAGTGTATAGATTTGATGCACTGCACCAGTGTCACAGACCCCTAAGACAAACACGGATGCAGTTTATTTAAATTCCTTCTAGCTCTCTAATAAAAGGGTATTAATAGGCCAATTATTCCCTATAACTCACTTTTCTAGCTTTGTTACCCAAGACTGAAAAAATGCATAAGCCAGTTTTTACAACCACACTAGCTCATCCTTTACGACATGCAGCAAGTCAAATCACATTAGCGTCTGTGACCTCATCACATTACACAGGTCTTGGCAGAGAGTCCAATTCATCATGTGAGTAAACATGACGGCTGCAGACTCTGAGATACTTATACAAGGACTGTTGAAAGGAAGCGAATCGGAAGTGCTTCTACCGTGTTCTACGCTTTTCAACAAGTGAAAATGAAAACTTGGAAGAGCTCAGCAAGTCTGCTACTAGTCTGTACAGAGGCCAAAGTCAATCATGTATCAAATGCTGCCATTGGAACTCAGCCTAACAGAAATTTAAGACAGTGCACAAACAAATGTTTGTTAACAGAGCTTCAGTCAATAAACAGCAGCTGAAGGTTTTTGAGCTTCTGCCACCTTCAGTAAGCATAGCCACAAAAATAGAGGACATCTAATATTTGCCAAAGTGTGTAAGGCCTCCATCCAGCCCAAAAGTGTATAAGTGCCTCCACCCAGCACAAATTCCAGAGTTTGGGAAGAAAACTGCAACTTGGCTAGATACCATATTTAATTCCATTGAACCCACTGAACCATTTCTGCAATTTTGCAAAACCAGTCTAAAATGAGAAAAAGCTTAGATGCAGAACCAGACACCTCCTGTTCTACACATTCAATGATACCACAAGTTTGTGACATGACATCACTAACTGTTTCTGTAGCAACTGTTTCCGACAGAAATGAATCAGTCAAACAGGAGGTGGCCAATTAGAGAGCAGTAGAACAGGCTTTATGGGCACACAAAGACTTTGTAACTGACAAAAATAGGAAAGCAAATTATAGAACGTACAAATAACTTAATGAGCTCAATCTAATGGGTTTCAGGAATGCCTGCTATATTTAGATCTGCCCAACTGTATCTTAAAAAGCAAAACAAAAACAGTGTTCCATAATGGAAATGGTAAAAGCTTTAAAATACATTACTAGTTCCTGTAAGCTCTCTCTCTGTGTGTGTACATACACACACACACACACACACACACACACAAATATACACAGAATACATGGAAATCTCTATAGTCTTTGTGGGGGGAAATCCCCTGGCCAGGAGAGCAAGAAACAACCTCCTTTTCTCTGAATTCTGATTTCAAAGAATTTTTTTAAATTAAAAACTACATACTTCCTAAATTCGTTTCCTTGGGGTTTGGGGGGTGAGGAGGGAAGGGAACAATGCCAATATATTAATCAGTACTGTTCTATGCCAAGTGAGCAAATAGCAGGTCCAAGCATTTCAAAGCATGAGAATAGAAATTAAAGTAGTATTTTCTTGTGCACAAGAGTTGCCTGCCACAGTGTCCTCTTTACAGCTACAGGCTGGGACCTACAAGCCACAGAAAAAGCCACAGCAGTAGAACAGTAGGATGCTCCACAGGATTGGAGAAGGGCTGAGTGGGAGAAGACGAATGTGCTGCTCAGGTGAGCTGATTATGAGCCAGGCATAGGCCCCTAAATCCGGATTCTGATATGCAGCTCTTAAGCTTAAGAATCTGGGGAACCACAACAAAAATCAACCCATAATAAAATACCCAACAAGAATACGATCCCCAAGATATACTACTGAAATAGTTTTGGGGAAGGCAGAATAAAGAGGTAGACTGAACCAATGGGCTGCACTATCATAACTTATACCACACTGAGTCTCCTCAAATCCACAAACTCTGTATTGCTCTGTCTTTAGTAGATGAGATTGCTTAAACTACTCTGTGTTCCATGGACACATGCAGGTGAGCAAAGCGTTTTTGGGGATGGTAATGTCCTTAAAAGCAACAACACAACAGACTTCAATAGTACTGCAGCACCTCAAAAGTGTCACCGATGAAGGCTTCTGATAAAATGCTAAAGCCCTCTAAAGCTGAGAAACACCATGCAAATCTTATTTTATACTAAGAGTGTGTATTGAATGAGAGAGTTCACCCTCAAGAACCCAAGATCCAGTAGAGAAAAGACAGAAACAGGACTATGCTCCTGTTTAGTTTTAGTAGCTCTAGCCAAAAGCTATACCTCACAACAAGTAATTAGGATGTTAAGACTGCAGGGTGGAGTAGCAACTTTGCAGCTGCAAAATTAAGTGGCGCTGCACAGGGTTGGGCAAGGAAAAAACCCATTTCATGTATTGGCTATAAAGGACATACTTTGCAGCTAAAATTCAAGTTCATACAACGCTAATTTCAGATTGTCTGGAAGTTTAGCTCACATAACTGTAGGCTCTAACTTGTTCAGTTCTCAAGAGCTCTGGACTACAAGGCAGACTTATTTCAACAGCATCAAACATACCTGAAAGTATCTGCAGGAAAGGGTTATGGGTATGAGAAATCCCATTAGGAATGGTGTTGGTCTACATAGGAAATTTATTTTGAGTTATCACAACCTAAACTTTGGAGACAACATTCTGTAGTACAGAAGTTTCACAGTGCAAGGGGGAGCAGTTAAAGCAGTGTATAAAAGTAACAGAAAAGCTGGAGCGAATTAATGCAAAAGGTACAGTGTTAATGCTCCTTTTATGAGCCTATGACTTTTTTGTCCTATCCAATGATGAGAAGGTAGAAAGAACTGAAGGAATACAGAAACACTTACCTTATTTAATGATCTGTTCACAGACACTCAATCAAAGGGAGTGTAGCTAGAAATAGAAACTGCAGAAGAAAGCAGCCTCCATACCTGAGATTGACAAAAATTACTTAAAAGCAAACTCAGCCGTCATAAAGGACTAGCCCAGTTCTGTCTTTGGACTCAAAAATATACCTCAAAGCTTGTGCTAATGAATAATGAGACACTACTGCATGCAGTTATTTCACTAGAAATCATGACTTCAGTATAAAGAACAAGACAGTTTGAACCACATTTGAGATAACATGAAATTCAGTAGGCATTAAATACAAAGTATATTAACAACTGACAGCACTGTGGTCAGTAAACACCCATGATGAACTGAGTTCAAAGGAGTTTTATCCTCATGCTCTACATGATGAATTCAAGAAACACATAACATCCTATTCTGTAATGCATCCTGTAACGGAACCTAAGCAAATATAACTGAAATAGCCACGTATTCTTCCTTGCTCACCCCTGCTTTTGCTTCCCCATGTCAAATGTTAGATCTAGCTCCAGGGGCAGGGACCTGCCCTCTGACTTGCTGTCAAGTGCCATGTATACCAAAGGAGGTAAGACAGGGAGGGCTGCAATCTGAAGTATACTTAACTGAAAGTGTACCCCACTGAACACAGGAGCAAACACAAAGTGTTGGAATGAGTAAAATACTGCTGCATAGCTATATGCAACTGAAATGCCTGCCAATGCCACTTTCCACTGCCACCTATACAAAAGAAAAGCTATATATTTATGTAAGTAAATTCTGTATTTACAAACTGCAGGGCGGGGGGGAGCTCCTGTAAAAGGCAGACTTAGATGGGATACAACTCAGAAGCTGCTAGAATACTGACAGTTACCTAAATACCAAGTTGCCAAGACCGCTTGAAGCAGCTAGTTTAAAGATGGGGACACAGGATCAAAGAACACAAAAATCTTCTTGAAATAATATAGGGCTACCGTAGGTTGAAGTTTGACTCATAATGTACATGCAACATATGTTTAGCAGGTAATCACTATCCAGTAGCATGAGTCAACTTTCCCTTTAAATTGTCTCAGTATCATAAGACTGGAAATGATGAAGGAGTATGCTAGAGGGATGGAGTGTGATTTTAGCCCAGTCTTTGCTAACCTAGTATCCTTCAGATGTTTTAGACTACAACTCCCATCAACCCCAGCCAGCACACACACTACTAATACTCTAGAGATGAAGCAGATGATTGCTTTCACTTTTTTGCTTTCAGTTTTTGACATAGTCACAACCCTTGGGAGTCAAGCTCCTTTCACTCCTCCTAAGCTGCCACACTTATTAAGAACACACGGTTAGCTCACTGGTAATTACATTGCAACACAGAGACACCATTAAAACACTCCCTCTCCAAAACATTAAAAGCCTGAAAATGGCAAACTAGGAAAGTGACTTTACAGGTTTCTGAAGAATGAAAACAGAATTCTACATGCAATCATTTAAGGCTTAAAATGGCATGTCAAAACTGGCAATTCTGAAATATTTTCACTTTTTAAAAAAGGCAGTCCTATATTGTAAAATAAGATCTCTCCCCCCCCCCCCATCTTATAGGGGCTGTGGTTACAGTTTAAAGGTATCCTAGTAACAGTAGCAGCGACCAAGAAATGCCTTTACTCTCCTGTGGTTTACCCCGGAAGTTTGTTTTTATTAATTATAATTATATACGCTCCCATCAATACACATCCCTTGGGAGCCGATCACCAAAATTAAACCTAATTAAAAATCAAAAGTAAGAGAGAGAGAGAGAGATGAGAGAGAGAAAACAAACCCCGACATACCCAAACGACCTCATTTCCCCTTCCACAAAGGCAGCCCAAAACAGTCCAGATGCAACTACAGCGGCGACTTCCAACTACCGGGTGGCGGAATTTAAAAGGCCCCACTCCCAAATTTCTCTCACAACCCGCGTGCTTCTTCTTACCCTCGTGGGATTGAGGCCCACAGTGGCGCTTCCCGGCTGAGAAGTTTCCATGGAGAGCGAGAGAGGAGAGGAGGGCAGGGTGGCCTTGCCTGGCTGCCCGCCGGCCCACGGGTGGCGAAGAGAGGCAGGGCAGGCACCGCACCGCCAGAGGCTGGGGAGAAACTTTCCTTCGCCCTCCTCTGTTGAGTCAGACGCGCCGCCTCACCCCAAGGAGGGACAGAGGGAGGCGCTGCTCACAAGCGCCCTTCCTCCCCCCATTCACCTCCGCCGGCCTCCGCGCTCGCTTCCCCGACGCGCCCCGCCCGGGCCCTGCCTCCCTCAGCCGGCGCCGAGGCGCTACTACGCCGGGGAGGAGAGGCTTCTTCCTCGCCCGGCCTGGCCTGGCTGGAAGCGGCACCGGGGCCGGCCGCGAGCCCTGCGTTGGCAAGGCGGGAAGCCCCGTTTCTCCGCGGGACACAAGCGCCTACCTCGCCGCCGCTGCTTCGCGGCCTTGCTGTAAAGCCGCCCCTCAGCCCCTCCGAGTCCGGGGCGAGGCCTGTGATAGCGAGACGCGGGGTCGAGGCGCCTCGCGGTTGGGGCCCAGCCCGGAGAGCAGCTTCACGCTTCCGACCCACGAGTGGGTGGGGAAGCGCTCAGGGACTCCACGGAGGGTTCCCCCCCCCCCCGCAGCCTCTTCGGAGTGCGGTGGGAACGCTGCCATTCAGGCCTTTAATTACCCAATCTATGGCCTTTAAAACTGTGTAGGGGAGGGCGGTTACTGTTTTTGTTTGTTGCTACGGTTTGCATTTTCGTTTAATTATAGTCTACCGCCCTGTGATCCTCAGAGGAAGGCTAGTATGGAAATTTAAGGATTCTGTCCCAGCAGAATCTGTTTCACTGCTGGTGAGAAAGAAGGGGTCAGCATCTATTGGTAGGACTCTGGGCAATCTGCAGTTAAGATCATCAAGGTTTTCTGACTTCCATTTTTTTTACTGTTTTTGCCCTCCAAATAGGCTGCCAGAATGAAGAAAACTTGGGGGGGGGGGGCACCAGGAATGGCGTTTTGCTACTGAAAATGAATTCATGGGCTGAAATGTATATGCTCAAAAAGTCCTTGGTGGTTTTGACCTTATTTCCAGTTAACTGGCCTCAAGGTGGCAAGGGGAGGGGGGTGTTGATCCCACCTTCATATACACCTGGGTTAGGGGGCAGGCCCTGCTGCAGTAGTCCATTTCTGGCAGACCTCCTCCTCGTGGTTACTGGGATTTCCCAAAAATCCTGAGCCAGGTGGACCTTGGTTGCTCATTCATTTAAGATGCATTTACTGCTTTAATACTCATTGTTTGCTACCCTGGGAGGGTAGGGTGGGATATAAATTAAATAATAATACTCTGACTTACATGTTTAAAACCTAATCTACACATGCAGAATGAGATGTTAAATTAGAATGCCACCACAGGCTTTTGAACACTCTCATGCAAAAAACACAAATCCACCAACACAAGCTAGCATATCAGGGAGAATGGACTGTAGTTCTCACCATGTTAGTTCTATCTCAGAAAGCTCTTAGCTGCACTGGAGACCAAGACCAAGCAAGAAAGCATACACAGGATAATTTAGCACAGATTAATTATGCTGCAACAAGCAAGCGATTCCAGCTAAGTCCTATTGCTTTCTGGCAGAGCAATTCAAACCCCATCTGGGCAAAGGCAGGGTGTGATGAAGCAGCAATCACCACTACAACTGCAGCCTTGTTCATTGCTTACACCTGCTGGGGCAGAAGGTGGAAAGACAGGCAGAGTGATCACACCTGATGCCATCAGATTATGCCAGTTGGAATGGCTCCAGTGGATTGTAGTCTGTTCAGTCCTTCCCTGCTGCCACAGCACCCTATTTTAGAGCTTTCCAGGTGATCTTCTGCACTTTTAGTAGGCAGAACGGAGTGCTCCAGGCCAGCAGACTGACACAAGTCAGGAGACTGACACCAGCTTTTCTGGTCTCCACACCATCCAGCACCCACCTCCCAGTGCAGCAGATCAGGAGTTTGGACTGTACCCTAAGTTTATCATGTAACTGGTGGTGCAAGAGTTTTAGTTTTAAGTAGATGGTACATGTCAACCCACTCCTGTCATAAGATACAGTGACAAAAATACTTTTGAGAATATAGTTACTATTCCTTCACCACTGACAATATCCTGAACCTCACCCCTACTTGAATTTTGACACTTTTAGTATTTTAAGTTTAGCACATGTGTACCCTGCCTTTCCTTCAAGGTACTCAGGGTAGTGTATGGGGACTTACTCCATTTTATCATCATCTGCAAGGAAGGCGTTATTTATTTGATAGATTTCTATTGTATCCTTTCTCTAAAATGGAGCATAGGTAGCTTACAGCAATAAAAAAATACCATAATCAAAAGAAAATACTCAAATAAAAACAAGGAACATGTGATAAAACTGTAGAACCTCACCACAAATACTACTTCAACATCTGAATGCCTGGACAAGTTCAACTCCTTTTACTTTTTTTTTTTTTGCAGTGGCTGAATATCAAATGCCATTTGGGAGGGAATTTCAGAGGTGAAGGGCCACCACTAAAGAAGCCCTGCCTTATGTCACTTGTCCTTTCAAATAACAGTCAGTTACTCAAAGCCACCCAAGAGAGGACACTTTTCTCAGATATCTTGGTCCAAGTCCAAAATAATCCATACAGATTCCCCAATGAACTGAATAGGTCAAGTAGGCCATGGTTAATCCTTTGTAGTGCTGCTATGCAGTCCAAACAAGCTGGTATTTTTAATTCCAAAAGTAAGTAGTAAGGCATTTGCAAGCCTCAATTTTGAAAGTATTTGAGAGAATAGGTTGACAAGCAGAAGCACAGCTGCTACATTCTTGTTCACTGCTGTCATTAGGGCACCTTATGGAAACCTAGAATCTTTAAAAAGCACTTGTTTCATAAGGATTTTAAACAAGCTAGTAATAAATCAAAACGGTGTTAAATTTTGACTACAGGGATGTTCCTACAGCCTTAAAAGGACTTGAGGCAGGACCATGACACATATTTACATACAAGTTTGTTAATGCAAATGTATAGTGCAAATTAGGCTGACTCAGAGGGAAAGCTGCCCTGTAAGTAAATTCAAATATGAAATAAAGGGGAGACACGGGGATGGATGGACACCAGATCTAGGGTCTACTGCAAAAGATCCAGGGCCCACCCCCCCCAACACCATTGCTTGACCACCGTATTTTGTATTGTTATAAATAATGAGACCCCGAAAAGTCATTATATCCAGAAAGAACAGGTGGGAAAATAAGAGACAAGGTTTCAAGTGCAGCACTTTTTAGGTGTGTCACATTTTAGGGCAAATTGGACAGGTGTCTTCTACACAAACAAACCTGAAACCTACTTCATTATCTCAGTCAGAGCATATTGTAACTAGGGCTGGGCAATGTTAGATTTTCAACATTGTGACGTATCACCAGCTAGACATTGTGGTTTGGCGATATACCCCGATGTTGAAACAAAATCCATTGGCCCTAGCCAGCTAGAGGCAGGGTGAAATTGCCACAGCTCTCAACGCCAGAGCTGGATCCCTTTCACCTCAATGTCTTGCAGGAGGGCCAATGCAGCTAGCCTAGGCCACTGCTCAGCTGGGGGGCAGGAGGGCTCCCCCCCTCCCCAAATCCCATCTGCAACATCAGATCACTCGGATAGGGTGGGGGGGAGACTTCTTCCACTCTGCATCTGAGCGATCCAACACCACAGCAGCACTGGGCTTTGTGCAGCTGGGCCGTAGAAGAAGCCTTCCCCCGCCCCAGCGATCCAATGCTGCTGAGGTGTCGGGGGTCGCCAGTTTCACAGAGCCCCCACCCCGCTGCCAACTTGGGCAAGCCAGCACTGGACAGGGGGCACCATTAAATGCTTGGCTGAAGGGAGTGGCAACCGGGTGCCCCTCGGCCGAGCAGTTTAAAGATGTGGAGGGAGGCACCTCGCTGTATAGGCACCTCGCCAATGCAGCTTGTTTCTCCCTCTGTGCTGTATGCGGGCAGACCGCAATGTCAGTTTCACTCAGCAGTATATCGCTGGTGAAACAGCTGCACTTCAGAGTCCCTCTGCTAGCAGCAACCCCTGGACGAAGTTACGCTGCTAGCTGAGGGACACAGGAGCGTGGCCGTTTCATCAGTGATATACCGCTGAGTGAAGCCAACATCACGGTCTGCTCCTCACACCAGTCCTGGGCGGTATATTGATATACTGCCCAGGCCTAATTGTGACCTACAGCAAACTAAGTACTTAGGCTGTTCTCCACTTGTTTCTAGACACGAGTGCTTTTGAAGTTCAAGCACATTGTTCACGCAGAATGGAGAAAATTTATACCACCACTGTGAATATGGCACCTGCCACAAAGTGGAATGCTTGGGCAGCGTATAAAAGCTTGTTTTGAAGGTATGCAATTTTTACAGCCCATTCATAGTTAAGAGAACCAGAGTGACACCTACTGTACAATGGTTGGGTTGTAAGCAGAGGCTGCAACAAAAGGCTTTTAGCAAATCGGGAATATTTTCCAGCACTTCGAGTTTCTAGTAAGCATATTGGCGCAGCATCAATAAGCATTCTATAGTACATTATACCTACTATTAGCTGTGGAAATAATGAATGAAATGATTAATTTCCATGTTCCAGGTCTAGGTTTCCAGCTAAAGTAGAATCCAGTGCCATAAAGGTCCTCGTCCACTCTACTTGTTTACTGTACTATGTTTGTATTTGCTGATGCAACAAGCAGTAGTAGTCATTGTAGACACGTCTTCTACAGCACAATCCTATACATGTCTAATATTAAGTTCCCTTGATTTCACTGGGGCTTACTCCCAGGTAAGAAGATAAGAGTGATGCCTTTGTCTGCCATTTGGCAGATGACGTTGTTGTTGTTGGCATCTGTCTGTTTTGAGAGACAATGGAGTGTGCTTCTGAGGCACAGAAGTGACCACAATTACATTCATACTATTTAGTCTTTTGCATGGAATCAGATTTTTATTACATTTCCATTATAGCAAATCGGGGGGAAATCTGGCTAACAACAAGATCCAAATGTATTAAAAACAAGCTAAAGCCCAAAATTTATAATCTCAAACTGAAACCATGACCCTTTTCACACAGTCATAGAATCGTAGAGTTGAAAGGGACTATGTGGGTCATCTAGTCCAACCCCTGCAATTCAGGAATATTTTGGCCAATCTTGAATCCACAACCCTGAGAGTGAGTCCTATGCTCAACCAACTGAGCTATAGCTATATCCTACAAACTGAGTTAATGCCTGACTTTTGTGTGTGTAAGAGAAGAGAAATCTGGCTTTTCAAGGTCCTTAATAAAGGATATAATGAATCATGCACTTATTGTGGGCTTCCTACTAGAACCAGGGACTGGCCAAACATGGGCACTAGGATCTATGAGACTCCATCCTGCATCACCCCAGAGTCTTCTGCTAACTCCACCTGAGTGAATGGTATATTCATTTAATGACCTCTAAATTTCCTAGCAATTCATCCAGTTCTGCATTTCTGAATATTTATGACTTTAAAAATAAATGTGCTTATTAACAGTAATCTTCTAGAGCAAGGCTGGGGAACTTTTGACCACGCAGGTGTAGTTGGAACTACAACTGCTATCCTCCCTGACCATGCTAATGGGAATCTAAGAACATCTGGAGGGCCATAAGATCGCCAGCCCTATTATAAAGAAAACACTGTTCTGCCCAGTAACTTTCCATCATTTCTGTCAAGTTCAATGCTGTTTGATAGGGTTAAGTCACCTTGGCAGCATGGGAGTGGCAGGAGTGCTGTTCCTGTGTCAGCAGCATAGTGCAAGCACCTCTGGACTACATGCTGAAGCTCTTCCCAATGCCAGCATTAGCACAGCTTTTAGACAAGAAACGCTGGTGTGGAGAGGAGCCAGTGTGGACTCCTCCCATAGAGCATTATGCTGTGGCTCAGGGAGCAGCAGCACTGTTTTTGCAATGTACAGACTTCCAAGCAGAAATCAGCTACATGGTTGCCTCCCTTTGTCACGAAGAAACAGGCATAACTATAATATTAAAGGCATATAGGCTGCATTATCAAAGCTTTTGCATAACAGGTAGTTTTTGCATACCAGTGATGGGCGTGATCAACTCGCACTTTCTCACACAGGCCAACAATTGTGACCCTCCTCAGCTGGTATATGCAGCCACCAGAGAAGGGAAGTCATCACATGCTCTCTGCTCATAAGATACGAGGGGGCAGGATGTATCCTTCTCAGGACAGTGGGCTCCACCTTCTCCAGCACAGTGTCTACTTCAATATTTTTCTCTTTCTGCAGCTATTAAAATTAGGTTGGGGGAGAATAATATGCTTGGGGGGCAGATCAGGCCCCATAACTGCGGTTACCTATGCCTGCTCTATTTAGCTGTAAATTATATTTTAATCATTACCTCGACCAATGTAGGCATATATGTTTAGGAAGTATGTTAATTTTACAATGTGAAGCATGCAATAAATTGTCCTTTGTTTTTAGTTTTGTTTTGCAATCCACTCATATAGTATGAAGTTGTTGGGTTTATTTTCCTGTGCAGGCTGAGAAAGTCTGCTCTTTCTGTCCCTTGTTCACTCCTCTTTCCCCCAACCAAAATCAATCTGTCAGGAGTGACTTCTTTTGCTATCTTTCTAGTGACATAAAGGGAACTGAGAGGCTTAGCCCAGAGTGTGCCAGCAGGGTTATAAGTGTAACTGTTCTTGTATGCACGGCTTGATATGAAGAAACGGCAACAGGGCAGGCCAAGGCACTTTGACTGACACAGGTACAGCAATTCCTCCTCCTGCTTCACAGCACGGACCACGGCAAGACTCCACAAATCAAAGCCCATTACTGCTTCATTGCTGCAGCACATCAGAGGGCAAACTTGAAAGCTAGCTTGCAGGAGAACAGAAGTTCTCTCAGGTTATTTCTCCTGATAAAAGACACTGAATTATTTAGCATGCATTATGGAAAAATTAAGAAACAAAGCTGCAGTATGAAAGATCAAGGCAGTTTCAGAAGCACTTATCCCAGGCAACCAAACCTACTCATGGCTACAACACACACTTTTTTTTACCTTGAGGGAAAGTAGGGAATACTTAATACTTAATACAGTTGCTTTCTTCAGACTGCGTTGTCAGTGGCGCTACATACTTCTAGTATTTTGGGGGGTCAATCACCCAGAGAGAGTGGGGTGGCCTAACTAGAAGACAGTAGGGCAATAACACGCCACCCACCCTGTAACTTAAACATGACATAATCCAAGAATAGCACACGTTTGCATGTTACTCTCTCCAGTTGCACCTTCCTTAAGGGTTTTGCCTGACTGCAATATGTCTTTAAACTCTGATAATATTTCCTTAGATGGAAAGCCGCTAGTGTTCAAAATCAATTGCTCTGCCTACTTTTGCCCTTGGACCCAACCGACACTGGCATATTCCCCCTCTCAGGGAATATTCATGTGATCCATATGTGTTAAAGTAAGTAGTTAGGAGCTGGGTTATTTACCCTGCCCTGCATGGTTTCACAGGGATTCTGTCCCTTTCAGGATACATTTGAAGTCTGGATTAGTCTTTTAAACAAAGGGTAATCTGGCATCACCACCCTAGAACCTTTAATCCAAATTTCCCCAAGATTATTGTAAATGGTGCTGCTATTTTAAAGTTTATTTTCCATTTTTTCTTAAAGAAATATTGCAAATCTAGCAATACAGTACGTAATAGTTGGCCCCATGTTACTGGCTTTCATCACAACCAGTTTTCTTGCAACAAGGCTGGTTTTGCCTTTTGAAAGGCTTCCTAGTCCCATTTTCTCTGCTGCTGTCATACTGGGGCCCTGCCCAAAATTACTAACTCAATCAAAACACACCTCCAACTTTGTATCCCAAGCAATTCTAGTTTGCAGGATCTGCTGTCCTTCCTCCCCAAGAGATAGACTACTGTTGCACACCCTACACTCCCATTTAAATAGGACTGCAGATTGATTTAATATGCTGCTCATCAGAGACAAAGTGCCCATCATTCATTAAAAATGCATGACTAGTGGATCAGGCAAAATTCCCAGTCTCCTCGTTAAACCAGCACATTTACAAACACTGTTTAAGAACACATTTAAACAAACGGAAATTAATGGCACATAATGTTTTCTGCCACATAGCAGCGGTGTCAATATCCGCACAATCCGCAATTTTTAGGTAAACCACTCCTCCAGTACTCCAGCTAGAAAGGATTTTATGCAGCTAATTGAAGTTGGAGACCCCGATCATTGTGCCTTGAAAAACCATCTTTGCTTCGTCCTCTTTCCAGACAGCAAGTCTGTTTTCAGAGAAAGATTCCAGCAAGGTTTTCTTTTTTCTTTTCTGTTTTGCTTCTTGGAAATTGCTATTGTAGGCAAATTCACCAAATATCTTCATGACCAAATGTGGACTTATGAAACAAGGCCACACACTGTCTAAACTTCATCCTTTCAGCTCACATATTTGCAGCGATTTGCACCGCACTGAATCCAATTATGCTGCTTCAGCCCATGGAAGCAAAAACATAAAAAATAAATAAATGCTAAGCTGCTACCATGAAGACATAAAGAACAGAAGTGGGAGGGACAACAACCAGAAGAAGTCTTTCTGCAGTTTGGTTCAAAAATGTTGCCTCTGGGGACAGGAATGTGTGAACCATCATCAAAAGATTTATTCAGCACTATGTCACAGCCACATGGAATGCCTCCCTTTTTTACTAACAGTGGCTTGGTGAATATAAGCACAAACATCAGTCCCCCCCTTTTAAAAAAGGTTCATCTGTAAATGCCTCATAACAACAACAGTGAAATCTCAGCCCAAAGGCTTGGCTGCAAGAGATGCAAATGGGGGGAAATGGGATTGCTTAGAGTCTCTCATTAGAGACAATGAGGTAAAATGCTAGTGCACAAAGTCAGGTAGTTTATGTCCTTGCACATTATGAAGTATTTGAGCAGGAGTGGAAGACAGTATAAGGAGAGGAACAGGTGCACTGGCAAACTGAGGACAGCTGCAAGTTCTTTCATGACTGAGTCAAGGAACTGCAGTTTACTCAGAGGCCTCACCCATTTATCCACAAGCCAATCCCTATAAACAGACTTTCCGCAGGCTGAATTCTCACAAGCAGAGAAGCCAGTGCTGGGAACCCTGTGTCTGGGCTGTACCACATAAGGCGGCAGGTGGCTACTCAAAACATGGCTGTTTACCTAAGCCTTTCGAAATGGCTATGTCCATCTTGGAATTTTTATAGGTGCGCTTGGCAATTTCACATTTATTTTATTTTACCTGGTTGCATATTTTGTTTGATCTGTAATAATTCTTAATTGTGCCTTGCTCCAAGCTCTTACGATGAAAGGCAGAATATAAATAAATCAGTGCTCCTCGGCACAAATGGATTTTCTCCTTAACACATACACAAGAGGGAGAAGGGATATAATCTTAAATTTCCCCCTAACATGGCTTTTCACATGCAGGGATATATTTTTAAAATCAGCCCAGCGCAAGCTTATGATTTTGACTGGGAGAACCAAGCCCCATTTCCACCTTGCAAATCATGATTTGCTCTGCAGAGACATTATCCTCAAATGGTTTTCCTTGTCACTTATATGGCTTGGTTGTGATATGGCTAAACATATAGTAGTCATTCCCACTGATATCCACCAAAGGGCCACAAAAATGGGGGGGGGGGGGCGGCGGCTTTCAGATATGATTCATTACCACTAGGCAACTCTGCCTTTGGGCTACCATATAAAACAGACCCTCTTCTATGCATGAATCAGGGCCTTGGTAACTTTTAAAGTAAATTTCTAGGCTTTAGGGTTATTTGAAGGTGTGATAGCAAAAGTTTACAACATTGTCGACAGTATCAAACAAGCTGCCATCTCCTGGCCTCAATGCAAACAAACAAACAACAAACAAACAACAACAACACAATTTAGAGAAATCAAAGCACTTCACATAATCTCTAAAAGGAAATTTTTCAACGGGCCTGGGAAATAAGCCAGCATTTATATTTCTACATAATGGAATAGGTGGTGTGCCTAAGGATATCCATGGGTTTATTAGATAAAGTGAGTTTTTAAACGAGGAATCAAGCAGACCCCTCTTTACAATGCTTTTCACCTTCTCATCTTTTAGCACGAAACAGGTGAGGAACCTGTAGCTCTCACTGGTTGACTCTCATCCGTCCCACGGTCAAGGGTCAGAGATGATGAGAAGCACAGTCCAGCAGTATTTGGAGAGCCACAAGTTTCCCATCCCTCGTGTAAAGTGAACCAGTGCACCTTTTACTGTTACAACAAGCCCTTTCAAAGTACAGTAGAACCAAGAACATAGTTGCAGAGTCCGTAACTAATGTGACTAGGATAGCAATATTGATATTTTATTTCAGGGTTTTTAAAGGTAATCTGACAGCATGTTCAGAGACCCCTTTCCAGCTTCATGGAGCTTTTATCTGGTCATGCCTTATCTTATTTGCCACAGGTTGTGCGGCTTTTTGTGGGGGAAGGGGAACAGGTAATTCTGAACCTTTTTGAACAAAATTCTGCTCAGACATAAGAGATACAGTATATTGCACTAAACTTGTTGGTAATCACCCTAGCAAAAATTAAGTGTGTGGGTGGGGGAGAGAGAGAGAAGGAGAGTCCATTAACTCTTGCATCTTGTCTGTTAGTTGAATTAGGAATACAATTTGGAGCTCTCTTTTCCTATCTGGTTTCAACGTTAATGCCTCAAATCTGCAGTGTGTTTTAGGTAGCCACATGTAAAGTAGTTTCTTAGTTTGAGGGGGGTGAGCTGGCTAAGATTTCCTACCAGAAATGAATACTGCATTTGCTAAAGACAGAAATTATTTATTGAAAATTCATTGGCTGCACCAGTATTGTGGAATACCATGCTCTGCGAAGTGCAGATGGGTTCCTCTACCAGCCAGCAAAAGCCACAGACGTTTTTTCATATTGGAAAGCAGTATTATTTGTGACGGTCATTTTTACCTGTGCTCTCCAACACAGCTGCCTTTTAACGTGTTTAAATGTTTAATTTGTGTATTTTTATTGCTGTATTACATTTTTTATTGCACTGTGATTTTAAATTTTGCAAGCCAATTTAAATGGTTCATGGGCTTTAAAAAGACAAATGCTTATATGGGTAACAACTAATACAGAATTGGTAAGCTACATTAGAAAACAGTTCACATAGCAAGATGAACCAGCCTTTGAAAATCTACAACAAGCCTTCTTGCCTTCTCTGTTGCCCCGCATGACGACAATTTGCTAAAATAAACATGGGTACAGACTTCAGTACTGTATAAGCAAAGGGCTCTCGTAAAAGCCTCCCCCCTCCCATTGCTGCTCTATCCACACAACACAAGTTAGGGCAACATAGAATCAGTTTTCCCAGGAGTTCACTGTTGTGTCCTTCCCCAACTTTACCAAATTTCTCTCAGCCAGAAAAAGTTGCAGGACACCACCAGCTGAAGAATACCAACACCAAAATTTAGAAGAGGAATGGAATACAATGCATGAGACCATGAGTCGGTTTTTTAAAAATAATATGTATTACATATGCTAGCCAGAACTTAGTTTTACTCAAAACTGACTCAATGAAATGAATGAACATGACTTTGGTTCATTAATTTCAATGGGTCCACTCTGAGTAAAACTTGAATACTGTACTGCTTTAAGTATCCTGAACTTTTGGATAAACTTACTACTCAGTGTCACCAATTTAGTTTCAGGCAAAAGTAGTAACTCTACCTGCAGAGTGGCACAACACACCAATATCACTTTATGACTCTGCAACAGTCTCCTCAAAGTATCTATTTACCAAAATATATAAATCAGCCTTTTATTGCTTAGGAATCACCAGGCAGTTTCCAACATAGTTTGGAATTCAATATCATGCTCTTCCAACCATTTTGACTGTGCATGGAATTATCCCCCCTCTTTCCCTTCTGTATGCTGTTCTGAGGGTTCTCTCAACTCCCCTCAAATCCAATTGCAGGGTAGGAGAGTGCAGAAAGACCCACTGCAAAAGCTGAAGTCAGACAGAGCTTCTTTGGCGAACTCTGCCCATTATATCTCAACACATGATGCAATCAAATACAATGTACAGCAGCAATGAGATAACTACTAACCCTCATTCAAATGCTGACCTAGCTTGACTCCACTTAGTTTACAAGGCTGACAAAGTTTTAAGTTTAGCTTCAATTGTACCATTTCTATAGTATTTCTGCTAAGTGTTCAGATTCTCAACAAGGGATGACTATTCAACCATGTGTGAGCAGACTTCCTCTCCTCCTCTTTACAGCCCTTCTGCCTTCTGAAATTTGCTCCAGAGGGTTACCCAACTCTCCAGAGATGTGGAGAGTGCACAGAGGCTGCACGAACACCCAAGTGGCTTGAGAAGCAGGGGTAAAATGAGGGCCCCAGCATGGAATCACAGAATTGTCAAGCTGGAAGGGACCACAAGGGTCACCAAATCCAACCCCCTGCAATGCAGGAATCTTTTGCCCAATGTGGCACTCAAACTCATGACCCTGAAATTAAGAGTCTCATGCTACATATGCTCTTTCTGCTAATTTTTCCTGGTCCTCAGGTATTCTCTTGCACATAAGGTGTCAGTGCAAAGACGACTGCAGCTTTTGTCAGATTTAACATTTATGATATAAGGGACTTTCTGAAATTGCCTCTACTGACATATGGGACATCCAGTCCATTACACATGGCAATTACCGTATGCCACAAGGATTATTTGCCTATTCAGGCACACCACCTGGCTTCCTTACAGTAAGAACACACTCAGGTCCTTGAATTACTTTGCTTTGCATTCATACACAACAATAAAACTATTCTGCAAGCCCAGCGTCGCTTTAGCAATTCTCTACCTCCAGTGAGCATCTCATGAAGAAAAGCCAGGCCAGGGATTACCAAGCAATAAAGTATTCTGGCCAATTAAGGACTCATTAGTTCAAAATAAGCAGCACTCCAGGCATACTTTCCTCTATAAACACAGTATGTCATTGCAACACCTTCTGCTGCCGTTGTCAAGAGGCTATTTTCTTTTGGGAACCAGTTCACATAGGCAAGCCCCGGGGATGGAAAGGGCTGACTGCAAAGCAAGGACAGGTTTCCCTTCAGTAAAAGGGAGAAAATAGTTCACTAAGGAGAGAAAGAGAGAAGAGGCTCCAGACCTTTTTATGTCCCTCTATGCAGCTGTATACTGATGACAGGACAAGCAGTTTAATTTTAGCATCACTTTATGTACCCAGGAATTTGTTTCATAATGAATAAAGATCTGGCAGGGTGGAAGATGTGTTCACGATAGGAAAGGAAAAATAAGCAAACCATATTTGGAAACTGAATTCCAAGGTGTGTTGGGGCTGTAAAAACTTTACTCATATATCTACCCACAAGTCTACATGCATTCATTAATTCTGTCATATTATCATCATTTAAAGCTTTTTTTTTTTTTTAAGTACTCTCTAATTTTGCAGTGCCTGAGCCACATGCTTAAGGGCAAAATCACACACTTTCAGATAACTGGGCATCTCAATGGAAAATTTCTTGTTTTATCAGGCACTGGTTTTTATATCTGTAATATATCATTATATTTGCTTAGGGCTCCTTAAGAAATCCCTAATGAGTTCATTTCTTGTAAGTTCTTTCAGTTCTACAAGGGAAAGAGGGTGTCCTTTCATGTCACCTTTCCTACTACTTTGTGGCTTTAGGCAATATGTGATGTGAAGAAGCCTTAAATCAGCAGTTTTTCCCCAACCCATTAAGAACACCCTGTTTCCTAGCAGCCTTCAGCAGCAATCTGTGACAGGATACATCTCAATCACAACTGTACAGGTTTGCACAGTTTGTGCCCAGACAATTTTTATGTCACACACATGGAAAATATTAGAACTTTTAGTACCATTTTTAAAATATTAATAAGATAACACAAATGCTCAACTAACAGCAGTGATAGTAAGGAAAAACTAGATGATTAACCCCCAATCTGTGTCTTTTCATTACTCAAGCAGACACAAATGCGCATATGGCTCACGTTTAGTCTGGGATGGCATAAATATAGGAAAGTGATTTCATATCCTGTCATGATCTGGAATGCCACGAGTAGACTAAATATATCTCAGCAAAAGTGACAACAATTTCTGATCAAGCACAGAGCCATGCAGTGGGGAGAACCGGGCATATGTGCCATCAACCTCGCCTCCCCCCCCCCCCCCATTAATACAAGCCACTCAAGCTCAGGATTTAGCTGAAAATGCAACCGGATAGGCAGGAAAAAAGGGAAGCGGGTAAGCCATTGAAAAAACCAAGCCTTTCCCACATCCAAGCAGGCTACCCTCAGCACCCGCCCACTTACTCGGAGCACTTCTGTATCCGAAAGCAATTCGCTCACAACAGGAAATGGGAATGATTTTTTCCCCCTTTTTTGCATTTAAAGGTCTACCAGCTAGAGCATTATGCGATATATGCACAGAACGGATGCATTCAAAATGACAGCCCGACAAACTGAAAACAATACAGTATATATATATATATGAAGCACAACCTTGAGCGGCCGCTTGCAAAGCCTTCCCGAGATTTGCATGCCATAATGGAAAAAAGCCCACACACAATTCGGTACACTCACATTGTTTAAATAGCTCCAGACACAAAGCCATGACACAAGATGGGGGGGGGGGGGCTAAAAAGGGAGAAAGAAGGGAAAGAGAGAGAGAGAAGAAAAGAGAAAAGAGGAGAGAAGACTGTTCTTCCTTTCGCCTTGAAAGCGAAGAGAAGGAATCGCACTACGGCAGAAGGGCAGAGCCGGGTCTCGCCCTGTTCATTGAGAAAAAACACACGACAACAACAACAGCAGCGAGCAGCTCCCGGGCGAAGAAGGAGGAGTGGACGACGGGCGAGAGACCAGAGCCGGGCCGGGGCCTGCCCTGCGGAGATCCGGGCAGCGGCTGCTGGGCGGACGATGGAACCGGCGCTGGAAAAAGACACAAAGTAACCGAGCCGCGCAAGCGAGCTTTGGCCGCGCACACTCACCCTCCTCCCTCACTCAGCCAGCCCCATCCGCTCCCGTTATGTACTTCCAAGGGGAGGAGCGTCGGGGGGCTGCGAAAGCCCCGGGTTCGCCACGCCCACCTTCGCCGGGCCGCGCCCGGAGATCGGAAGAGGCAGGCCCCGAAGGCGGCCAAGGGCTGCGGGCGGCGCGGCGCAAGGGCTGAGAAGACCGAGGAGGCCGGGCTGGAGGAGGAGGAAGAGGAGAACACCCAGCCGCTCCCGACGGCGGGGGAAGGAAGCCTGGCCGGGGCTGCCAATGGCAGGAGAGGGGAGGGCGCTGCTGCGCCGCCCGGAGCCTCGTCGGCTGTGGCGAGGCGCGCAGGACGAGCCAGCCGCTCCTTGCAGCTCACAAGCGCCCTCCGCCAAACCAGTTCCAGCTAGTATTCCGCACATGCTCACAAGGCGCCCATTCGCGCGCTGCCTGTCCCCCCTTTTTTTGCGGGGAGGAGTATGTGTGTGTTGGGGGGGGTGTGGAGATTTTGGAGAGCGCGTGAAGGAGGTGGGGGCCTCGCGAGAGGCTCCTTCCCCCGCCGCCGCGGTAGGTGTGGCGCCCACCGGCGCCCCGCTACACACGCGCGAGCTTCGCGAGGCTTCCTTCCCGCGGGGGCGGGGATGGGCGGGAAGGACGAGCAGATGGACGACAGGTGTGTCTGCGCGCGCGCCCCCCGGGGAGGGGAAGGGAGGGGGCGCTTCCTGGCAGCGCGGCGAAGATGCCGATGGCGGGAAGAATCGGGGCGGAGGGAAGAACCACGCGCGGCTCCGAAGCAGCCCTGAAATAGCTCCGGATCTCGCCGAGGGATGCTTTCCATCTTTGGTTGCCGAGAGCAGGCTCCCTCCTTTCCACCTGCAGCTCCCACGCCATTTGTTTCCATCCTAGGAGCCAACTCGTGGGAGCTGAGATCCCACTGACCCCCCCCATAAAGTATTGGAGGGGCCAGCCCCCCACCCCCGAGTTTATGGGTAAAGGTAAAGGGTCCCTGACCATTAGGTCCAGTCGTGACTGACTCTGGGGTTGTGGTGCTCATCTCGCTTTATTGGCCGAGGGAGCCGGCGTACAGCTTCCGGGTCATGTGGCCAGCATGACTAAGCCGCTTCTGGCGAACCAGAGCAGCGCACGGAAACGCCGTTTACCTTCCCGCCAGAGAGAGGTATTTATCTACCTATTTATCTACTTGCACTTTGACGTGCTTTTGAACTGCTAGGTTGGCAGGAGCAGGGACCGAGCAACGGGAGCTCACCCCGTCGCAGGACTTTGAACCGCCAACCTTCTGATCGGCAAGTCCTAGGCTCTGTGGTTTAACCCACAGCGCCACCTGGTATTGCCATTAAAATGGTGTGTGCACACCACATTTTGTGATTGATCATACAGGGTGGGGCTTATCTGCCCCCCCACCAATATTTTATTCAAGTTGGCACCCCTGTTTTCCATCAAAACCAAGGGCAGAGGATGGTGCCAGCTTCATTGTCCCCAATGCCGGTGAGTCTAATTGGCCTCAGCTCTGTGTGGATTAAATTTCAGGCACAGTTTTGTGCCCTGTGGTTGCCCCTTCCTTGGTATAGCTTGAGGCTATCATTATTAAAATACTTTTATACTAGCAGTTTATCTCTGGAGTTTATGGCAGGAGTAGGGAGCTTGTGACCCTCCAGATCATTGGACCCCAAAGCCCTGCTGGATCAGGCCAAAGGCCCATGTGGGCCAGCATCTTATTCTCACCTTGGTGAGCAAGTTACTTATAGGAAACCATTAAGCAGGAATGGGAGTGCAATAGAGTGCTCCTCACTTGATGAGACTCCCACTTCCATCAGCCTCGGCCAGCAAGGCCAGTGGTTAGGGAGGATGGAAGTTGTAGTCCATCAACATCTGGCCGTCACCTTGGCAACCCCTGTTTTACCAACAAGGCGCAAGATTACTGCTGGCTTCTTTTTGCAAACTGCTTTGAGGGCTCTTTTTTGAAAAACAAAAACAAAAAAACCCCACAAAAAAACACAAACCAAGTCAAGCCGTGTATACATTTTAAGAAATGAAATATTGTGGGGGGAGGTATACAAATCTGGCCTCTAAAAAGTCAGAGCATTCAGTATGACCTTGGGCAAGTCAACATCTACTGCACAAGGCTATTACAGTGAGTTAAGGGAAGCCACACAGGCACCTTGACCTCCGTGGAGAAAGAGAGAGTTAAAAATAGAATGAATGAACAAGAAACCTTCAGTCCCTGCTGCCTTAACAATGCCAGGCATCTCTTCAGACAGTTCGTGAGTAAACACGCTGGATACACACCATAGTAGGGCTGGGGAGGCTGACCCACTGAATTTTCAGCTCCCATCAGCTCCAGTCAGCATAGCCTGTGGCCAAGGATGATGGACAACAGCTGGGAGGGCCACAGGTTAGCCATCTCTCTGCTAAGGAAAGGAAGGATTGAGGGGAGTGGGGAGTAAGCCAGACCCTGAAAACCTACAGCGGTTCACTTAATGAGCATCCAGAGGCACTGAGTTAGTTTCAGCTGGAAACAAAAATGCTTTTCTAGGTGACCCTCCAAATAAGCAAGGCAATAAGAGGAAGAAAATACAAATTGCCTTGCTCTGTCCAAGGACCACCAAATACAGTGTTTTGTTTCCAGCTGAAGTCAACCCAATTGCTCTGGATGCTTTCAAATTGAGCACAGCCTCTGTTGTTTGTTTCTGCATGTGACATTCAGATATACCTATACTGCCTCTGTATGTGGAGGTTCCTCTTTCAAGGCTTAGAAAGGCACTTAGCTATCATGAGAATTCTGCCCGCATTTTCCCTGTCTTTGTAACCATAACAACAAAAACTTGGAAAGAATAATGGCCTTTTATAAGGTCCTACATATAAGCAGTTTATAGTCTGATCCAAAATTCCGTGCTTGCACAGTGAACTATAGAACATTCACAAAAGCTGACTTATTTTTCAATGGAACCGTAGTGTCTTAGCATCCAGAACAGGCACACTGAAAGCAGAATCAAACACATGTTTCTAGACTGGATATTTCTTCAGCTCTCTGGTACAGCTTGATCTTACGCATGTTTACTCAGAAGCAAGTCCTACAGTTTTCAGTGGGCCTTGTGTCCAAGTAGGTGTACATAGGATTCCACGCTTGCTTTGAAAGCACAGACTCCTTGACTTTGGAAAAGGGGAGGGGTTGTTTTCCAAACGCTCTTGAGTATCAAGAAGATCTCCATGGAGTAAACTACAATAATAAATTTAAAATAATGGGCATGTTGTCAAAATGGAAAGAGTTATGTAAGAGAAATGTGGCAAGTGGTCATTGAACTGTCAGCAATTGGTTTGCACTGTAGGTTTCAAGTAAAGTACTCTATATGCAAGTAAAATGATAGGTGGTTTTATATGTATAACTAAAAGGCCCATTAAGATAAATTTAGAGCTGCTTGCAGTATAAAGCATACTTTATATTGTGCTGCAGAAATAAAATGCAACATATCCCGATAATGTTCTGCTTTTAGATTATCTGTTTCAGCTATGTCTTCTTGTTTAAATCAGATAAGCATACATTTTTCACTATGGCTGCAATATATTTTACATAAATTAGTCCACTGTTGTGAGTGTATTTCAATGTCTTTTAAATTTTTATTTCAAGAGATGAAGCATGTTATAGGTGGAGTGGTTCTCCTGCAAGGACAAGACTTTTCTATTTTGGGGTGGATAAAATAGAAACCACTTAACCTCCCCATGCGTTTTATGGGCAATAATAGGCTGGCAATGAGCAATGCAAATAGGAGCTTACTTTAAGGGACAAGCAGGCTTACTTGAGTGGGGAAAGAGCACCAAACTTAAAAGCGGGAGAAAACTTTAATAAAAAAATATTAATACCGGACAGCAATAATGCAACACAGCGAAATTACAGGTACCCTAAAATGAAGAGAGGAGTATAAAACTTTGAGCAAGTAAGTTAAAACTGGGGGTGAGGGTGGAAAGAAAAACACATGCACACAAAGAGATGTGGGGACTTGCGAGAAGTTCGCACAAACAAACCTAAGGAAAAATAAGAGAAAACAAATGGCATGAAAAATGAAGTAGGTGTTTGTTGGAAAACAAAGTGATTAGAATAAAAAGAAACTAGTTACACAAAAAGCTCTACAACTGAACTGAGAGAGAGGGAAAGTTGAGTGACCCTATGCTGATCTCTCCTAAAAGTCTGCAGACTAAGAACCAGATTAACACAAACGGGGGAGAAAATATGAGCAGTGTAAAAACAAGGTGATTGAACTACTGATTTTAATTGTTAGGGGGGAAAGTGATTGAGAAGGATGCCAATAGTCCACTGCTCTTCTGCACACCCTGCTTTTCCCAGGCAGAACATCTATTTCCCAAATCACAGTAATTGGCATGCCACGGGGAAACAATTCACTGCAATGAAAACCTAGAGCTGTCCATCAAAACAAAAGATCTCTCCACTCAAGCTCAGCATTTCATTCATCAGCTTGGTTTTGCTTTTAAAAATATATATGCAGCTTTATTCTAAGTGACAAAATTCAGGATTTTTTGGACGCCTGAGACCACAGAACAACTTGAGACTTTAGGGAGTCCCTGAACTGACTTGAGGCATCTTGCTGAAAGGCACACTTTGACTCAGGCAGGTGGAAATGTCATCCGATCAGCCCATTTGCCTTTTAATTCAGAGTGCACACAGAGCAAATGTGCACCTCTCATAAATACTCTTGCCATTCTTGTGGTTTCTACTACATTTATTTAATCCATGGGCTGGACAGTCCTCTTGCTGCCCTTGGAAGTCACATCTAACCTTCTGATGAAACTTAATAGAAGAGAGGTATCCATTGGGTGAAATGACCTTGTAATCAAGCATATACCAATAGCCTTCTTCAAACGGCTGATGGAGCAGAACTGAACATCTCAGACAGAAACATGACCAATGAAGATGGTTTTTCCAGATGCTGTCAGGTGGGCTTGACAATCAATCTCGTTCCTTGAGCTGGATTAGGGAGGAAGCATATGCATTACCTAAACTGCATGCTCTTCAAAAATAGCTAGTTAGTTCTGTAATTTATTTATGATTCACTGATGCACTACTGCTCTGCAGAGATGTGTGAGGGCTGACTTTTAAAGGGAAGGAGATCAGCACACAGTGGAGAGACTATCAAGTCTCTTTCAAGACAAGCACTCAGAATTTGTTCCTTGGACTATCTCAAGATTCCATCCGTGCATCTAATACACATTAATCAATCTGACCTCATGTTGAAAAATTAAATAGCAAGATATAAATCCTTGGTTGGGATCCAATAATCCTATTATTGTTATGGACGAGAATATATCAATTTGGAGCATGGGCTGAGCCATCTAGAATGATTATAGTGTCTTTTGAGCCTCTGAAGAAAATGAAAAAACATGAATTCCATTATTTTCTGCCTATGTAAAAATGATTAATAATCTCAGGAGCTGTACAAATACCTATTGTACAGATATTTAAAGGGGAAGGCATTTAGAGAAGGATAGTATCTGTGATTCTTGTTGATATCTTTTGTGTAAACTAATTCTTTGTGGAAGGGCTGTAGCTCAGTAGCCGTTTGTCTGCCTTGCATGCAGAAGATTCCAGGTTCCATGCCCAGCGTCTCCAGCTATGGCCAGGAATGTCCCTCTCTCAAACTGTGGGGACCTAGGGTCAGTCATTGAGAACAATATCGTGCTCAAGGACCAATGGTCTTAACTCTGCAAAAGGCAGCTTCCCAAATTCCTAAATGCTCAGAATAATCATGTTCTTCTTTACAGACTGTGTGGGTTATTGTAACTATTCTGAGCACAGAGTGGGCAGCTTGTTCCCTACGGCTTGCATGCCATTGTGCTGGCCAATTCACATGAGGACGTAGCTGACTAGGTCATATTCAGGGTACATCCATTGAGATCAATGGGCTTGACTAACTTAAGTCCACCGATTACACTGGGTCTACTCAGAGTATGGTTTAGTCAGTTACAGTCAATCGAGTCCTATCCACACAGTTTCCTGCTTCCTTTCCCCACATGTAGTGCAATAAGTCAGTGTGTCTGGTTGTTAACCAGAAGATTGGTGGTTCGAGCCCATCCAGGGATGGCTCTGGGCTGGATTCCTGCATTGCAGGGGTTGGGCTATTTGACACTCAGGTCGCTTCCAACTCTACAATTTCATGATTCCATGTTCTTTGGCTAACCGTGCAAATGCCACCAGTTTGAGGTATCCAAGGTAACTGCCAAATAGCTCTGCCATTCTTGAGACATGACCCCTTTCAAACAGGATAGAGCTCACCAACTTCGATAGCTAGAGCAAGCAGAAAGACAGTGGAAATGCAAAAAGGTTGCAGGATGCAACTTTCAGAACATGTATTGTCCAACCGGGATACATCAGAAATGATGCTAGTAGAATATCGGTCTTGGTGAGGACAGACTTTCATGGGGTTTGCTGGGGTTATGATTTTTCCATCAAACCAAGTTCAGAGTGTAGATCTAGACTGCTCTTTGCAGCATGTGCTTTTACATATCAGCTCCATTTGCTATCCAAGGCTTCTGCCTGCTCTTGTACCCTAACAATAATGTAATCAACAAAAATCAATAATCAATATTTTAACCAACAGGGGAAGTCCTGTTGGTTAAAATATTTTTATCTCAAATTCCATCCTCTTGGCTTATGGGTACTTTTAAGCATAACCATTTTTCCTGACTCCATAGTAGATAAACATATACTGCCTCTCCCATTGCTGTTATTCCAATATTATCTCTGAAAATATACATTCCTCCCCCCCCCCCCACACTTCATGCCAGTATGGAAGATAATGGTTGTTCACCATTTTATTTCTTGCCTTGTGTGATCAGTTTTAGGTTTGACCCACATGCTTGGGAGTATATCAGAAACACTTTTCATGCTTTTATTGCAGTGCAGTATCCTTGCATGCTCCGAAGACAAAGCACGCATGTTCTAGATTTTGCTGTCCGAGCATCTGTGGTGAATCACTGCTCTCTTTTTACATCACAAGGTGGGAAAGGATCTGAAGATGAGTTGGGGTGAAGGTAAGAACTTCTCTGTTGTGTTTCCGTGGGTGGCACCATTCTGTGATCAATATAGACAGTTGTACGGTGTAAGACACTCTGTGATCATGACTCATAATAAGAGTAGGCTGAAATACATCGATCCAAGTTAGAGAAATTTATATTTAACAGGGAAACTCGAATAGGAGTGAGAGTGCTTTCATGGATCATGGAACTTTCCAGACCGAGTTTCATCACCAGTGCTTCTGTCCAATGAAGAGTTATGTGGAACTCAAGAGTACAGTTAAACCCACTTTGCATCAGCACATGAACCACTATCTCTAGTGCTGGCTCCAGGGCTTGGGGAGGCAGGGGTAGTGCATCCTGTTTTGCCGCCTGAGGCGAAATAGAAACATGCGTGCTACTGCCTCCACCTCCCTTACCTTGGTTGCATGGCAGTGCCCGTGAAGCATGGTAGTGGGTTCTGGCAAGATCTTTTGCTGGAAGCCAGTGCTGCTGCTGCTGCTGCTGCTGCTACCCCACCAGTGGTGGGGCAGATGGGTTGTCTGTGGGCGCACCACTTCTTGGGCCTCTGCTGCCTGAGGTAACTTCTTGTTGTTTAGTCGTTTAGTCATGTCCGACTCCTCAGGACCCCATGGACCAGAGCATGCCGGGCACTCCTGTCTTCCACTGCCTCCCGCAGTTTGGTCAAACTCATGCTGGTAGCTTCAAGAACACTATCCAACCATCTTGTCCTCTGTCGTCCCCTTCTCCTTGTGCCCTCCATCTTTCCCAACATCAGGACCTTTTCCAGGGACTCGACTCTTCTCATGAGGTGGCCGAAGTATTGGAGCCTCAGCTTCAATTCCAGTGAGCACTCAGGGCTGAGTGCTCCTTCCAGTGAGCACTCAGGGCTGATTTCCTTCACAATGGATAGATTTGATCTTCTTGCAGTCCATGGGACTCTCAAGAGTCTCCTCCAGCACCATAATTCAAAAGCATCAATTCTTTGGAGATCAGCCTTCTTTATGGTCCAGCTCTCACTTCCATACATCACTACTGGGAAAACCATAGCTTTAACAATACGGACCTTTGTTGGCAAGGTGATGTCTCTGCTTCATGGGCCAGCTGGCCATGTTGGGGGGCAGCCTTGAGCAAGGTGTCCTTGATAGAAGCCTCCTCTTCTGTAGCAGTAGCCAGGGTTTCCCCCCCAGCTGGAACTCATTAGAACTTAGTTCTGGCATTTTTCAGTTGGGTGCCTTTGCCATTATAAGAGAACGATGGAGGCATTCATGGTGAGTTCTGGCACCTCTTTTTCTAGAAAAATAGCACTTCTTCTGAACTATGTGTTCACACAGCACATAGTTAAACTATGGAATTGGTTCCCACAAGACGACCACCAAACTGGATAGCTTTCAAAGAGGATTGGACAAATTCCTAGCCACTACTAGCCAAGATTGCTGCATTCTACCTCCGCTGTCATAGGCAGTATGCCTCTGAGTAACAGTTGCTGGTAATTGCTTTTGGAGAGAGTGCTGTTGCACTCATGTCCTGGTTTTTTTATTGGCTTCCTATAGTTTGGCCACTGTGAGAACAGGATGCTGGGCCAGATGAGCCTTTTTGGCCTGATCCAACAGGCTCTTCTTAAGTTAAAAGCTTTGGGCAGCACTCAATGTTGCACTCTTCCAAACATTCCATCTGTGGAAACACTGCAGCCTGCCAGGTAGAATGACTCCTCTACACGCTGTTCTGGGGGTCCTCCAGACCCCCTTCCCTAAACCAATTCCAGTGGGTGCATAGGGAAAGGAGAGAGGAAGAAGCCCCTTTGTGCAAGTGGAAGTCCTTGTGCAGGATTTCCACTAAGGGGGCTGGTTAGGTGATTCTCATCCTTTGGTAGATATAGCAAGACTTCAGTAGCTGTAGCAAGATCATCATATAATTCCATCAATGCATGTCATCATTTCATTTCCCACCATCACAAAAGAATGAATTGATGTAAGAAAAGCGTCACCTGACTTTAATCCAAGATATATTGTTAATTTTTTTAAAAAAATCTCAGAACAAACTGAATACAAATCTGGGACATACAATTTACATTTAAATTCCACTATACCCCAAGGCATCATTTTAAACACAAAATTAATACAGGCATCTTTAGAAAGGGCTGCGAGTCTTGCCAGTATTTCTTAGGATATTTCTGCTCCCACCTCTCCAAATATCAGGCAGATGAAGGAAAACTCAATTTGCTGTGTACAGTAGAGAACACTGAGTTGCTTTTTAAAAACAAAACAAAACCTTATACTACAATGCTACGCAGGTCTGCTCAGAAGCGAGTAACACCAGATTCTATGAGACTTACACCCAGGACCACAACTTTAATGCTTCAAAGAGAACAGCAAATACCCAGATGCATGTGATTCTCAGGCCCCACAACACCAGCTCCTAGTTCTTTTCTATACGGGTTGGGAGATTTCTAGTTACTTCAAAGACATTTGGCACCACAAGGGTAACGTAACAGACCAATTGAGTAACATTAGGCAACCAGATGGTCAGAAGGCAGTGCAGGCTGGAGACAAGAGATTGGAACGCATATGAGATAATTTCACAGCAAAACAGAAGATCCATGCCAAAGCCACTGCTAAGACACAGCTGACATGTGCCAGAATTAGAATAAGTCAACACAAGTCAATATTAAGTGTCTGTGCAACCCTTGTGTTTGTGGAACTCATACATTACTCTAAAAAACAAAAAAACAAAAAAAACCCCAAAAACAAAACCCACCCCTGACAAAATGTGAGAACACAAAACATTTTTGGAGTGTTGGGTTTTTAACTCCGTCTCAGAATTTTGGAGATCTGGCACATAGACTTTGAATGACAGAACTGACATATGCATGAAGTGCTCTACAAAGCCTCTGGGTGCATCTGCTTTCCCACATTCATATGGGAATTTTATTGCTTTATTTATTGTATAACAAACAAGTCTTGTCTAACTTAGGCTGCCCTCCTAAATAAATAAAAACCAATCCAAATCAATACAAATCTGAGGTTCTACCCTCGTAACAAAAGCCTGCCCCCCCAACAAAAATCCTGGCTATGCCCATGTGTCCTATCTAATGCTATTTTACAGGAGAAGCCTCTGCCTTATGTGTGGATGGAAGCAAGGGTCACAGCGATTACAACAAAAACCAGCCAACCATAAGAACCTGCTCTTTTGAACCAGGACACAATTTCCCCCACTGTGGTCCTCACCTCCCACCTTAGTAGAATTATTGGCCACTATATCAACCTCAATCAGGCAGGCTTTATCCCAGAACAACAAGACATCATCATCATCATTTCATCATTTATGCAGGTATTTAGATTTGCACAAAATGCTTTACAAGCCTTGCCAAAGCTGGAGGTTTCCATTGGTTTGAACTAGTCCTATGAGCACAATAGATATTGTCTGTAAATTACTGTTTTCATAAGGCACAGTAGGAAACTTGCTTCAGCACACGGGGTCACCTTCTGGTGTCTGCGTGCCAGTGATGGGCAGGGCTAGAGACAAAATGGGAGTGGCCAGAGCAAAGGGTGTGCCCCTTATTAACACTGTAGACTAAGCTAATTTCCATCCATGCAAAAGCCAGAAGTTTGTACACACACAAGCCAATGCACCATCCTCCTCCATCTGCACAAGCAAGAGACATTACCATCGTTCACATTCCAGCCATGCAAAAGTACTCAAGGAGGGTGAAGAGCAGAGCTGTTGAGCCTAGTGGCCTGGGGAGAAGGCTGAGGGCTGTGTAAAGAAGCCTGGAGGGGCACATTTGGTCCTGAGGTTCCCCACCCCTTTCCTAAAGGGTTCTGTGTACTTTAAATGGTACACAGAAAAGGCATTGCCAAAGCATAGAAATATTTAGGCTACATTACAGGAGAAGCATTCCTACTGATTTGCAGCCTTCACTCACTAACAAATCACAGCTTGCCTCTGTTTATCGACCCAGATGTGGGGAAACGTGCCTGACTACATTATGCAATAAACCCCTTGGTCCGGAGAAATAAATTTGATGCATGTAGAGAACATGGGCGGAATATACATCTTGCTCTCACAGGTACATAGCTATAATAGAACCAGCTCTTCTATATCTATACACTATGTGTTAACACTCCCTGCCTCCCTTTCTCCCACACAAATACTGGAGACAGAATTAATCAAAAAGGTCGCCTTGCAAATGAGTGCTCACCTACCCACAAACCACACATGCCAACTGCACAATCCCCTGCCTACTTCCAGAGAAATCTATTTCTGGAGATGGAATCTAGGGCAAAAGAAGTAGAAAGTCTTACAGGGGAAAAATAATTATTACAGACACAGAAGGTGATGTGGGGTCAGAGCTGGTTGATATGATTAGTAACGGGCCTCTCTGTTGAACTTTAGCATCTCATGGATAACGACTGAGCTGTGCTCTGTCAGTGGCAGGTTATTCTTTGTCCATGCAATTACATTATAATTTATAAAAAATAAATCAAGCCAAAAAACCCCCCTCCAGTGGGGGGTGGGAATTCATGTACAGAATGGCAACTTATAAGAACTATCTCAGTTCAAGTACTGAGGCTGGATGGATGCCTTGCATCCAGTTATGTGGGATCGACATCTTCTGCCTAGGCTATTTTGATAGGATCCCCCAAATCCCACCACATACATCTATTTGTTGTGAGGAAAGAAAATCAAAACTATTCTTCATTCCCCCACTCTGAAATGCAGAAGTGCAGAGAACTCTGGATGTCTTTATTAAAGCCAGAGATTCAAATAGGCTGACAGCAGAATGCCTGCCAAGTAGATGAGTAGATTTGACTGGCTGTATTCCCCTTCCCAGTCCCAGTCCCCCCCCCCCCCTAATTTGCCAAGGTACAAAAGCTTTGTTTAAGGCACTATCCAGGGCAGGCAGTAATCTCTGCAGCTGTCAATCCTGGTGCTAACTTTCATGTAATATATAACCCAAGCTTGAATTTGCAGAAAGAACTGGAATGTTGGGCTGCTTATTATGATTGCTGTCAGATTCTGCCCCTTCAGCATGTGTGTGTGTGCACACACATATCTTAGTTCACAGCAAACAGGAGGCACAGTCCTCAAAAGAAAGATGCTAAGCCAGGGGAGACAGACCAACAGAGAAACTCAAATGAACCAGTGAGAAATTCAGCAAGAACAAAAGTCACAGCAGGAGTGAAGAATTCTAGCATTTGTTGTTGGAATGCAAAAGCCACCTTGATTAGCCCCCCCCCCCCGCCATGACTCTATTTTAGTGATCAGTGGTTCTCAAATTCTCTACGCACAAGATCCATTTGAAATTGCTGAAAATTACTTAAGGCCCACCAGTCACAAAGCGGTGATTCAAGGGCTAAGCCAGTGACAAGATGGAGGCAGAGACTGGCATAATCAGCTGGCAACAGCTTCTACTGATATCTAATCCATCTTTGGAAATTGCTAGAGTTCCTTCCTTGTGGCAAGGAATTCCATAGCTCAGCTTTCATCATGCTAAGTACCGACATTTGCTCTGGAGATGTTGAGACTCAGCCTCCCCATTTTAGGCAGAATTTGCTGATTCAGGGCCTCAACACGGAGATGAATGACCTTTCCCTTCCACATGCCTCTCAAAGTATCTTTACCCATATCCTGTAATTTCTTCTCCCCTTCTCACTGTTTGTACCTTATGTTCTCCCCCACTCCAACCCCTTATCCATGACTACAGTGGTACCTTGGTTGTTTAATTTAATCCATTCCGGGAGTTTATTAGACTCCTGGAACCGTTTGAAAACCAAGGTGCAGCTTCTGATTGGCTGCAGGAGCTTCCTGCACTCAATAGGAAGCCACAGAAGCCAAGTCAGACGTTCGGCTTCCAAAAAACGTTTGCAAACCGGGACACTTACTTCCGGGTTTGCGGCGTTTGGGAGCCAAGCCGTTCGACGACCAAGGTATCACTGTACTAGCCATAGTGGCCATGTTCTACCTCCACTGTCAGAGGCAATATGCTTCTGAATACCAGTTGCTGGAAGATGCAGGAGGGAAGAGTGCTGCTGTGTTCCGGTCCTGCTTGGAGTTTTTCCACGGGTATCTGGTTGGCCGCTGCAAGACCAGGATGTTGGACTAGATGGGCCTTTGGCCTGATCCAGCAGGCGTTTCTTATATCCTTAACCATAACTTTCTTTCCTTCTCCCTGGTTCTTTTTATAGTCACTTGTCCCTCTTATAATAAGCTTTCCACTTATCTCCTCCTTTTCTATTCCCATTTTATTTATTTAACAACATCAGCAACAATAACAATAACGAATGGTGATCTCGTTTCTCACTTTCTAATTTCCTTCCACATGTCCTTTGGCTTCTCTACTGCAGAGGAGGGAAACTTCCCTTCCCTCTTGCCCCTACCTGAACTTGGCCCCCTTTACTCAGCATGTAAGGATTTGCTGGTGCTACCACTAGTCTAAACAAACTGTTAGGGCACAGGGATAACAGTGGGGGGTGGGGGTGGGGAGGACGAATCTGTGGTTCTAAGGCCCATCTGAAAGTACCCTGAGGCCCACTGGTGGGTCTTGACCCACTGCCTGAGAAGCACTGGGATAGGTGTAATCGTGTGTCAATCCCCTTTAGGCATAATATAAAGCTTTCCAGCAGAGTTTTAGAAAGGTTAACCCTTTAGCTGAACTTTGCCTGTTATGCAGCTCTCAAAGGCCAGAGGCTTTGCCTGCAAACAACAGAAATCTCAGCCTACAAAAAGCTGTCATTGTAGTTGAATTTTTTTTTTTAAAAAAATGCTGAAAGTGTAATTGTAGCGCAATCTGTGAGCTCGTTAACGCAGCCCAATGTTTAATATACGCCAAGAGAGTCTATTCAGATGTCGGGGGCACATGAGGCTGATGTCTTCAGCCAACAGGAATTTAAATCCTTTTCCTATTCCGTCAAAAGGAAAGAGCAGAACAGTGTCTTAACAGCATCAGAATTTATATCTCACTGCCAAGTGCAATTTATTTTTCACGAGACAAGCCATAAATCCCCAAAAGCCACAAATCCCATGCTGATTGCAGCCTGAGCAGCTTTCTTTTCAGTGCACAACATCACAAATTATATGCTCTACAATTTTAATGCAGTCGTCCAAACACGCAAGCACAGTGACAATTGCAACCGTCGTATTACATATGCAGGAAGAAAAATATTTCAGGTTAAGCTGTCTTCTGAAGAACAGCAGGGAGACGTAGGAAGGATGCCATCCTGTCAAAGTATTTGAATGGCTAAACACACCTTTGAGTTCAGGAGAACTAGATTTGAGGAACACTCGTATAATAGAATCCTTGGACCAATCTAGTGTCATTTACATGGACTGTACTGGGCAGAGTGGGTGCTGAACAGGAAATATGTAATTAACAGCTTGATCCTTTTGCATTTTTACACAGAAGTTCTTCGCTAGAGTTAATTCCAAAGTAAATGTGTGTAAGATTGCAGCATTTGCCTGGAGTCCTATGAATATTTCCCACAGGACAAAAAGAACTAGATAAACAAGACTAGAGATAAGACTGTAATTCTGATAAATCATTTAGACCAGCCTTCCACAGCCTTGTGCCCACCAAAATGTTTTGGACTATAACTCCCATTATCCTTGACCACTGACCATGCTGTCTGTGGCTCATGGGAGTTCAAGTCTAAGACACCTGGAGGGCACCAGGCTGGGGAAGGCTAATGACAGACTAATAATATGGCCTCCTCTGTGTATATACCATATACTGTATATTTAATGTCAGCAAAGTACCAGTCTGCTATCTTTCATTTACAAACAGCGTTTAATGCAAAGAGGCCTCAAAATGTCATCGTCTTTAAAGAAATTGTTTATGACACATCTTGGCCATGTTTTGACATTTTGCTAAGTGAGACAGATTCACACTCACAGCTAAGTTTCTTTCTAGAGACTTTCTAAGGTGGGATGTTGAGAGAAGTCCATTAGCACAGACTTCTCGGTGATGTTCCAAATGAAATCAGTGGAAAAGCACACCCACCCAACCCAACTGTTGTCTGGAGAGACAAAATGAAGCAAGGATTGGGCTCTTAGCTTGCTGTGTGTGTGGCCCCACCCCATCTGTGGGGAAAAAAAAGAATCTTTTGCTGTGAGTAAGAGGATTACGGGTGGAAAGAGAGACCTCTTGGCATCATATAGTACTTGACCAGCTGTTTCACGAACATTTAAAGTCACGTGCCGTTGCTAGCTTAGCTACGTGACAAAGTTTCATCAGCATCCAATAAGTGGTGATTAAAATCTTCGGCAGACCCTGTATTAACAGCAAGTCAGTTTCCAAGATTGTTTTAAATTTGTCATGCCTAGGAAACCAGCCCTTGATGGTGGACAAGATAAGATTTGAAACCACTGCTGGCTGGATCTTAACACCAAGCGTGGTGCTCATAATGCCAAGGTCACAGGTTCAATCTCTGTATGGAACAGGTGTATATTCCTGCATTGCAAGGGGTCAAACTAGATGATCCTCAGGGTCTCTTCCAACTCCACAATTCTATGATTCTCCCAAGTACATGAGGAGGAGTTATTATATGTACTCCTTTAGGATATCACTACAATCAAACAATCCCATTTAGATATATTCATACTAGGGTATGGAAAAGAAACATTTCTATGCCACACTGAAACAGAAAGTGCTTAGCAGTGTGGCATAAAGGGAATACAGTGGTACCTCCGGTTATGAACTTAATCTGTTCTGGAGGTCCGTTCGTAACTGAAAACCGCTTGTAACATGAGGCGTGCTTTCGGTAATGGCGCCTCCTGCTGCTGCCGCACAGCCGGAGCACGACTTCCGCTCGCATCCTGGGGCAAAGTTCACAACAAGGGGCATCTACTTCCGGGTTAGTGGAGCGCGTAACCTGAAGCATTCATAAGGGGGACAGTACATAACACGAGGTACCACTGTAGAGGAGAAAGACTCCTCCATAATACTGAACTTTGGCTGGATTGCACTCTATGATTTTTGAGTCAAATCATTCTCTGTAGTGCTGATACAGAAATAGAATATAAGATTTAGAAAGATGTTAGATAGATAGGTCAACTTCTAAATGCTTACGTTAACTGAAACCAGATCCAAATCCCCCATTCAGTGCGTATGGAAAAACCCAGTCACTGCTTCTTTGAAGCAACACTGACCTGGAAATTTATGTTGTGCTCAAAACTCTCTTTACAATGTTCATCACACTCTAGCCAAGCCATGTCTGGCCACCCCATCCAGTTCCTGCTCCCCCTCCACTCCAGCCCCATATGGTCAGACTTACTGCTGTTGCTGGGAAGCGTCCGACTGCCACTGATGCTGTTGGCTGGGGGTGGAGAGAGAGACCGCACCGAGATGGTGTCCTCCTCTTGGGAGCAGCCTGCCTGGATTGCTCGGAGGTAGCTGTGGCTCCGGGAGCGAAAGTAACTGGGAAGAGGCAGGTCCAGGACTTCTACAGTGGCCGATTCTGCTTCGCTGTAGGCTGATTCGCACATCCCCTCATATTGGTCGTTCAGCTCTGGTTCTCTTGCCTGCAAGAACAAAGCTGGTCATTCTCCTGCCAAAAGAACTTCCCAGATATGATCTCATGGGTTCCCCTCCCTTTTTGCTTGAATGCATTTATTGTGTTGGTAAAATGTATGAATTTATAAGTGAGTATGTGGAATGAAGTGGTTGAAGGCTCTTCTCTTCAAATCAGAAATGGGGAACATATGGCCCTCTAGATGTTGGTGGATGACAGCTTCCACTATCCCTGGCCATTGGGCCCTGCCAGCAGGAGCCAGTGGGAGTTATTGTCCAACAAGATCTGGAGAGCCACAGGTTCCCCATTCCTGCCTTAAATAATGTACTGTTGGCTTTTGACACAGGTCCATTTTTTCTTGACTTCAAAGCAGAAGAAGCACAACTTGTAGCCGAGATAGCGACGCAGGCCACCAGCTCTGCTGCATTCTTGTTTGTGAGGTGCTTGTCTGTACCTGTGCTTTGGCACTGCCAATCAGGCAGCAGAAGAGCCAGGAGGTTCACCAAGCCTCTGATGGGTCACCACCATACATTGCTTCTGGGTTGTACTCAAGGTTGGTGCATAACAAGCTGGGCAAGGATGCTGTGAGACTAGTTCAATGGTGATATAAAGTTATTTGAGATCCTCAAAGGATGGGGACATGGAATTTCTGTGAATGAAGATGTTACAGTGCCCAGGTAAGCTCAGGGAGAAAGAACCCAAAAGCACATTAATCACTCTGTGATGCTCAGCAACTCTTAAGCTTCTGCATATGTCCCCAAATCTAATAATCTATTCCTGGGTCATGTTTATAATTGGGAAGAATTAATTCTATTCATTTCACCAAAGCCTATCATATTTACATCCAGTTCTTGGCTAAAAGATTCTTCTCAGATTATGCAGAGGAACACAGCAGGGGCTAATGTTTTCCATCCTATTCCAGCTGTTCCTACATAGCATTTGTCCTAAAGCCCTTTCAATATGATGCTGATGCTTTCTCATGTTTGTTAATAAAGCCCAGTTTTCGCTACTAACCTTGGTGTGGCTGACACCAGTTGAACAAGATATCCATATATTTAAACCTTTGTAGGGAATCAATGCATAATAAACAACAATTTAAGCTGAAGCAGTAAGGGCCACTTGTTTTCTTAACCTAACCCAGTTTATTTTTTGTCCTTTTTCCTGATCCCTCCATAGAGGGCATAAATCTTTAAGATGGGTTCCTTCTCTGATTTCCAAAGGTATCCTTCATATCTACTGATTTTGAGCCAGGTCAGACCTTCTCACAGGAAGATTTAGCTTGAGCCTCACTCCAGCACTGAAGGGCAACAGGGAACATCTGTCACCACCAATCCACCTTGGAATAAGATGCGGACTCTCTGCTGCTTCCTCAGCTCATCCCAGTTTCTCTTACCTCCTCTCAACAGGCAGCCCAGCCTCAAATATTGTGCAATGGTCTCTAAAAGGCAGCACAACTATTCAGAAAGTTTGATATCCAGTAAGCACATTAAAGTGCTGGGAGAGAATCCTGCCTGGGACTTTGGAGAGCTGATACCAGCCACTGCAGCCAGTGCTTAGATAGGTGGATCAGTGGCCTGGATGTATAAGGTAACTTCCTTTGTGCATGTAAGGGGCAGTAGAAGATTTGTCAGATGACGGTACCTGCTCTCCTTGTGTAAATATCTGTGGGATAAATGAGGGTTGTCCAAACATCTGGAAGAAAGAGTTGGAGAAGATTAATGCGTGAGGGATGGGGATTTCACTGCTTCTGTACAGAAGCACTCTACAGGAATCAAAGAGTGACAGTGGTGACCATGTAACAGTTTTGGTCCATGACATCCAAGCCAAAGGCTCATGAGGAAGCTAACCAAGCACAGTGAAACAAAAATCAACACAAACAAAACAGACAAAAAGATCAGCCCCTGGTTACAGTGAACACTTTGACAAAAACTAATTTTAATACAAGGGTGATCAGCCAACCTTTCAGTGTTTGCAGCAAAAGCCTACTCCCCAACTTCCATGAATAATACAAAATCTTGAAGTCCAAATAATAGGAATTGTCTGGGAACTGGAAAAGAAGTACAGAGCTCCACAATATTGGTACGTAGTTTCTGTTGCCCAATCTGAATCTTTACAGATCTTAGCATTCTAGATGCTCTTCTAACAAGATCATTCAAAAATCATGAGCACAATTCCTACACCCAGAACAGCTGTGTTTGTATATTGATTAGTTCTTCTCACCACCAATAGACTGGTCCTCATCAAGCTACCACTGATACTAGTATTTTCAATTTAATCTACTAGGATACACATAGTGCAGGTATTATATTGATTGCTTTGTCAGACCCTTACCACCACATTATGAACATCTAGTCAAAAAACAGCAAAACACCTGAACCCAGTGTAGGCAAGTTGCTCCTTTATCATAGCTATGATACCCTGTTTAATGATAAACAGGGCTCCTCACCTGAGTTATTTGTCTCAGCAAGGAGCACACTTCCCAACAGACTGGTTGCTGCCAACACATTACATTTCTCTCATTCTTTTCCTTTCCATTCTACTGGCCATTCATATCTGTACAGAGTTAACCTACAAGTCTGTGGAGAATGATTCTGCTAGTAAAGCATAATCTAAGTAGAAGAACTTGGATTCAGAATTCTTAATAAAAGGACTGAGCCTGTCTATATTTTCTTTGGAGGAACTTCTGCTAAGTTCAGTGGGACTTATTCCCAAAGCAGTTTGCGTAGGGTTGGAGCCTTAGATGGGGTTGTACATCCCACCTGGTCCAATTTGAGAACTCTTAAGACTAGGTGCATGTGGTAGTTACTCTTCATTAAAATGAAATTGATGAAGTAGATTCCAGAACTTCTCGTTTCCCTCATGCTGGAAAAAATCTAGGAAAGATAATCCAAACTGAGCCATTGAGAAATGTATTCGGAACAAAGGAAGTTCCTTTGCAATTTTCTTGGTGCTAAATTAATCAGATTTGGATAGGAAAATACACCCATTCTCATTTTTTC